>NC_089251.1:234484464-235163531 GCF_963930625.1 Muntiacus reevesi
ATTCTTACAAAGCAAACAAACAAACAAAAACATATCCTATTAGAGCAACTTCAAGCTACAAAGTTACTATTTTCTCTCTCTTTGGTCTTTCATATTCTCAGCACATAGTTACTGAATATCTGTTCCCTGCAAAGTGTGTTGTTAGTAAATCTCCTATAAAAGGGACACCAAACCAAGTCAAGACTTCTGCTCCCAGTGACTTACATACTCCTTGGTACCCCTGATCACAGTTGAAATTAAATGATGCATTATGTGATTGCTTACTGGTTGTCTGTTTTTCCTAATAAAATTAAGTATCAGGAAAGTAGGTACCATGTTCCATCCTTTTCATGTTATTCCCCATCAGTGCCTAAAGATAGCTGGGTAAGGAGACTATGATATCAAAGGAAGATGAGAAGTGGTGGCCACAAAAGAAAGAAGAAAACTAGTAGGTGTGGGCCCCAGAAACCCAAAGAAAGAGATGATATCAGTTTTGTTACTTATTGTCGAATCTTGGAGTACAATGAGGACTGAGTCATTAGTGACTTTCTGGAGCCTGTTTCAGCAGATTAACCCAATTATTTGCCTGCTCTGTGCCTGCACCCAACTGATGAGCACTGCCAAGAAAAGTCATATGATTGATTCATTATCAATCACCCCTGATACTTCCTGGAAACTTGACCAGTTTTCTCTAGTAAGCTTGCTCTCCCAGCAGCCACCGTGTTCATTTCACACCTTTCCTGCTGTCCGAACTTCTCATGCCTTCTTCCCCTCTTCCAAGTCCACAGCTCTGGACTGGTTACTCCTCATATTCCCCATCACTTAAATCCATCAACCTTCTTGGACCTGTACTATGCTCTTTTTCTTCTCTCCTACAGAGAAGCTGTTTTTACATCCATAAAAGGCCAGTCCATCCATCTAGGATCTGGACCCTACTTCCTTCTGCCTTCTGAGAGACCATGTTTATTTCACCAATTGTTTCACTTTCCTGCATCTTCAACCTCTTTCTCTCTGATCATTTCCAGATGCTCTCAAAGATGACTTAGTGTCTCTCACCCTTAAAAAATAAGAAACAAAAAGACTCCTTCCCTTGGCTTCCCCATCCCAGTCTCTGCCTTTTCTCTACCCCTGTTAATCACATAGTTTCATACATATGCTCTCTCCAATTTCTCACTCCCATTTACACTTTTAAAAAAAATAGTTTTGCTGAGATACAATTAACATGCTGTATAACATGCCATTTAAAGTATATAGTTCAATGGTTTTTAGTATATTCAAAGCATTGTGCAGCCATCATCACAATCAAGTTTAGAACATTTTTGTAGAAACCCAATATCCATTAGCAATCACTCCCCGCTTTTTCCTCAGTCCTCAGCCCTACTCCCAATCTGAGACAACCACTAAACTAGTTTCTGTCTCTATAGATTGGCTTATGCTGAAAATTTCACATAAATGGAATTATACTGTGTGGTCTTTTTGTGACTGGGTTCTTAGCATAATGTGTCCAAGGGTCATCCATGTTGTAGCATGTACCAGCACTTCATTTCTTTATATAGCCCAATAATATCCCATTGTATGGGTATACTATGTGCTATTAATGTATTCATCAGTAGACAGACATTGGGTTGTTTCTATTTTTTGACTATTATAAATAATGTTGTTATAAGCATTTGTGTGCAAATTTTTGTGTGGGCATGTGTTTTTATTTCTCCTGGATAATTAGCTAGGAGAATTGCAGGTCATATGGTAACCCAGTATTTATTCTTTTAAGGAACTGACAGACTGTTTTCCAAAGCAGCTGTATCTTTTTACAATCCTTCCAGCAGTATATGAGAGTTCTAATTTCTCTATACCTTATCAGCATTTGTTATTTTAGTCTGTCTTTTTGATTGTAGCCATCCTGTGAGATGTAAAGTGGTATCTCACTGTGGTTTTTGTTTTAATTTCCCTAATGGCTCATGATACTGAGTGCTTTTCATTGGTTATTGGCCATTTGTCAATTTTTTTTTTTTGAGAAATGTCTATTCAGATATTTTACCCATTTTTAAATTGGGACTTTTGTCTTTTTTATTGAATTATAAGCTTTCTTTGACCAACCAAGACAGCATATTAAAAAGCAGAGACATTACTTTGCCAGCAAAGGTCTGTCTAGTCAAGGCTATGGTTTTTCCAGTAGTCATGTATGGATGTGAGAGTTGGACTATAAAGAAAGCTGAGCACTGAAGAATTGATACTTTTGAACTGTGGTGTTGGAGAAGACTCTTGAGAGTCCCTTGGACTGCAAGGAGACCCAATCAGTCCATCCTAAAGGAAATCAGTCTTGAGTATTCATTGGAAGGACTGATATGGAAGCTGAAACTCCAATACTTTGGCCACCTGATGCAAAGAGCTGACTCATTTGAAAAAACCCTGATGCTGGGAAAGATTGAGGGCAGGAGAAGAAGGGGACAACAGAGGATGAGATAGTTGGATGGCATCACCGACTCGATGGACATGGGTTTGGGTGGACTCTGGGAGCTGGTGATGGACAGGGAGGCCTGGTGTGCTGCGGTTCATGGGGTCGCAAAGAGTCGGACACGACTGAGTGACTGAACTGAACTGAAGCTTTCTTTATATATTCCAGATATAGGTCCTTTATTAGATATCTGATTTGCAAATATTTTATCCTATTTTGAGGTTGTCTTTTCATGTTCTTGATTTTGTCTTTTGAAACACAGAATTTTTAATTTTGATGAAGTTCAATTTATCTATTTTTTTCTTTTGTTGCTTTCATTTTGATGCCATATCTAAGAATTCATGAAACTTTACCCCTGTGTATTCCTCCAAGAAGAATGAGTTTGAGCAAGCTCCAGGAGTTGGTGATGGACAGGAAAGCCTGGTATGCTGCAGTCCATGGGGTTGCAAAGAGTCAGATATGACTGAACTGACTGATTCTTCTAACAGTTTTATAGTCTTATCTCTTCCATATAAATTTTCAAAATCTATCTTGAGTTAATTTTTTATATGGTGATAGAAGTTCAATTTTATTCTTTTGAATGTGAATATCCAGTTTCCCTGTACCATTTTTTGAAAAGATTATTCTTTCCCCATTGAATTGTCTTGGCATCCTTGTCAGAAATCAATTAATCATAAGTGTGGGTCTCTGAGTTTTATTCCATTTTGACAATTGTCTTGATTGTCTTGATTAGTGTTGCTTTCCATAAGTTTTGACATTAAGAAATCTAAGTCCTCCAACTTTTTTCTTCTTTTTCTTTATTATTTTGGCTCTTCTGGGTCCTTTGAATTTCCATATGAATTTTAGGAAGAGCTTGTCAAGTTCTACAAAGGAGTCAGCTAGGATTTGATAGAGATTGCTGTTAGTAATGCCATCTTACCAATAAAAAGCCTTCTGATCACATGAACACGGGATGTCTTTCCATTTATTTAATTTTCTTTAATTTCTTTCAATGTTTTGTAGTTTTTAGATGTAAGTTTTTAATGTCATTTGTTAAATTTTTCCTAAGTATTTATTCTTTTGGATGTTATGATAAATGAACTTCTCTCTCTTTTTTTTGATTTGCTTTCTTAATCTAATTTATGGATTGTTCATTGATACTGTATTAAAGTATAATTAATTTTTGTACATGGATCTTGTATCCTGTGAATGAGTTTATTAGTTATAGTAGTTTTTTAGTGGATTCTTTAGAATTTTATATATCTAAGATCATGACATCTGCAAAGAGAGATAGTTTTACATCTCCCTTTCCAATCTGGAACAGGGACCATGCTTTGAGAAACACTGAGATAAAGCTGAAGAAGATTGGATGGGAGGCTCCAGAGTCCAGGTGGGGAGATTCGCCCTAGGTAGGAGGAGGACCACTATTGCTTGGGAGGGAGAAAATAGAGATGGATCCAAACCATGGTAGGCTTAAAGAGCAGGCCTGTGAGCAGGAAGTTGTCAAAACTTCCCCTCTGAGGGATCCTATTTTCTTTGAAGTCGGTTCTTAAGAGTTTGGAAGGAGAATGTAGGGCAAGGTTAGAAAGTCAGGGGAGAAGAAAGGTTTATATGGCCCGGTGGGGAGTGAGAGAGAAGCTTGAGAAGAGAGATATAATAATACTGCTGATGAAGCAGAGGTTGGCAGTCATACATCTGAACTGGAACCAATCTGCTCTATCATTCAAATTACTGATAAAAACTGTATCAGGTGAATGAGGCTCCAGAGCAATGAGCCTGCCAGGCTCCTCTGTCATGGGATTTTCCAGGCAAGAATACTGGAGTGGGTTGCCATTTCCTCCTCCAGGGGATCTTCCTGACCCAGGAATCAAGCTCGTGTGTCTTGTGTCTCCTGCACCGCAGGCAGATTCTTTAATGCTGAGCCACTGGGGAAGGCTTCACCCAAAGGCTGGTATCCTAAAAATATCTCAAACTAACTAAGCCTGACTCTCCAGCTAGGGAAGACATACAACCAGGACAGACATAGTATGACTCAGAATCACCTCTAAATAAAACCAGAGAGATTCCTTTATGTCACCCTTGTTCCTGAAGATCTATAGCAACAGAAGTTTTATCACATCCCTCCCTGCTAGTGTGTTTTAGTATGTGTTTATTAGGACTAAATTTACACTGTGTTCACTTACAATCAACTTTTTTTAAAATAAAGGGATCATTCTACATTGAGATAGAATTTCTGAATAAGAAAGATGGGATATAGTAGTATGAATCTTTGCTTTAATCTCTCTGTTCTGTCCACTTCCTGACCCCATGGAAAAAGCAATCGGTGTGCTCAGATTCCAGTCTCTGGCACATCATTTTGAGTTATGTTCGCTATGAGGAACCAAGAGTAAAAGAAAGGAAGAAAATTGGAACTGTAATTTAGCACTGTACAAATAACATTCTCTCTGCTGGTTTTATAAAGGGCAAGAGAGTTGGAATCTGGCAGGCTGTCAAGTGGAGGATGCTTCTGAACTGTAGGAAGCTGAACAAATAGATAGTCCAGGGATCTAAAAGCCCTGGGCACCACTAAACCCAGGTTTCCACCTGGGACACCGTAATAGGCTAAAAGTGATAGAGGATGGTGACAGTGCTCTTTGAAGAATCTCAAGGAGAATGCTTCTGCTGCTAAGTCACGTCAGTCGTGTCTAACTCTGTGCAGCCCCATAGACAGCAGCCCACCAGGCTCCCCTGTTCCTGGGATTCTCCAGGCAAGAACACTGGAGTGGGTTGCCATTTTCTTCTTCAGTGCATGAAAGTGAAAAGTGAAAGTGAAATCGCTCAGTCGTGTCTGACCCTTAGCGACCCCATAGACTGCAGCCTACCAGACTCCTCCGTCCATGGGATTTTCCAGGCAAGAGTACTGGAGTGGGTTGCCATTGCCTTCTCCTCAAAGAGAATAGTATAGTTTTAAAAATAGTATTAGGGTTATGTGAAATACATGTTACTTTTATTAATATTTGTTTATTTACTTTCCTAAAAAAATTTTTATTGTAAGATGTTTGAGTTATATTATTGTGCTGGTGTCTGCCATACATCAACATAGATCAGTCACACGTATACATATATTCCCTCCCTCTTGAGCCTTCTTCCCACTAATGGAGAGAGCAGCATGGCAACAGATACACTAACGTATCTAAAATAGATAGCCAGTGGGAATTTGCTCTATGACTCAGGGAACTCAAACCAGGGCTCTGTTTATTTACTTTTAATAATGACATCTATTGGAGATGGAAATGGAAAGAGAAGATGATGTAAAAAATGTGACATCAGACTCAAGGATCTAAGGAGTGTGGGGATTACATGCACATATTCCTCCACACAGACATTCAGATTCAGATGGAGAAGGCTAATGATCTGACAGTTAATAAATAATGAAATACTTTCAGGCTGATTGGTGAAGAGCTGCTCTCTTGAGCTCATCAAGTGCCTCTTGCTGCCTCAGCATCCCCTCACATTACAGCAGATAAGGTGCTAATAGCAGTAGTGGTTGTCCAGGACTCCAAACCTTCACATTAAGGTCTCCACTTGAATTGGCCAATAGCCCATACTAAATTGGTTGCTAAATGTCTTAATATCGCCCCTATATATAGATGTTATGTGAAATTACTTGCATGTTATGAATTGCCTGATGAATTATCGTCCACAGGATCACCTGGGCCATTTGTCAAAAATGCAAATGCTCATTGCATCTCCAGGACTGGGCAAGGATCTACATTTTAAACTATATGATTCAACAGCATCCTATCAAATGTAGTCTGCATTTCCAGGCATGGAGCAAATCTGTCTGTCCTGTATTCCATCTGGGCCAAGTTCTTTGGAGAGAGGGATCTAAGTCCTAACACTATGCTTAATTTAGTGCTGGTGACAAAGACGATAAAGAGGAAGGATCATTGTTTCAGAAGCACATGTTGAAACAATGTTAGACCTAATGGTGACATGATGATGGTGGTGGTAGTCCTGGTGAGTACCAGGTACTGTGATAAGTGGCTTAGATGCATTATCTAATCAAACTGATCACATGGACCACAGCCTTGTCTAACTCAATGAAACTATGAGCCATGCCTTGCAGGGCCACCCAAAACGGACAGGTCATGGTGGAGAGTTCTGACAAAACGTGGTCCACTGGAGAAGGAAATGGCAAACCACTTCAGTATTCCTGTCGTGAGAACACCATGAACAGTTATGAAAAGGCAAAAAGAAGGACACTGAAAGATGAAGTCCCCAGGTTGGTAGGTGCCCAATATGCTACTGGAGAACAGTGGAGAAATAACTCCAGAAAGAATGAAGAGATGGAGCCAAAGCAAAAACAACACCCAGTTGTGGATGTGACTGGTGATGGAAGTAAAGTCCGATGCTGTAAAGAACAATATTGCATAGGAACCTGGAATGTGAGGTCCATCAGTTCAGTTTAGTTCAGCCACTCAGTCGTGTTCCACTCTTTGTGACCCCATGAACCGCAGCACGCCAGACCTCCCTGTCCATCACCAACTCCAGAGTCCACCCCAACCCATGTCCATTGAGTTGATGATGCCAGCCAACCATCTCATCCTCTGTCGTCCCCTTCTTCTTCTGCCCTCAATCTTTCCCAGCATCAGGGTCTTTTCAAATGAGTCAGCTCTTCACATCAGGTGGCCAAAGTATTGGAGTTTCAGCTTCAGCATCAGTCCTTCCAATGAACACCCAGGACTGATCTCCTTTAGGATGGACTGGTTGGATCTCCTTGCAGCACAAGGGACTCTCAAGAGTCTTCTCAGACACCATGAATCAAGGTAAATTGGAAGTGGTCAAACAGGAGATGGCAAGAGTGAATGTCAACATGTTAGGAATCAGTGAGCTAAAATGGACTGGAATGGGTGAATTTAACTCACATGACCGTTATATCTACTACTGTGGGAAAGAATCCCTTAGAAGAAATGGAGTAACCCTCATAGTCAACAAGAGTCCAAAATGCAGTACTTGGATGCAATTTCATAAACAATGAATGATCTGTTCGTTTCCAAGGCAAACCATTCAATATCACAGTAATCAAAGTCTATGCCCCAACAAGTAATGCTGAAGAAGCTGAAGTTGAATGGTTCTATGAAGACCTTCTAGAACTAACACCCCAAAAAGATGTCCTTTTCATTATAGGGGACTGGAATGCAAAAGTACAAAGTCAAGAAATACCTGGAATAACAGGGAAATTTGACCTGGGGTACAAAATGAAGCAGGGCAAAGGCTAACAGAGTTTTGCCAAGAGAACACACTGGTCATAGCAAGCACCCTCTTCCAACAACATAAGAGAAAACTCTGTACATGGACATCACCAGATGATCAATACCAAAATCAGATTGATTATATTCTTTGCAGCCAAAGATGGAGAAGCTCTATACAGTCAGCAAAAACAAGACTGGGAGCTGACTGTGGCTCAGATGATGAACTCCTTATTGCAAAATTCAGACTTAAATTGAAGAAAGTAGGGAAAACCACTGTACCATTCAGGTATGACCTAAATCAAATTCCTTATGATTATACAGTGGAAATGAGAAATAGATTCAAGGGATTAGATCTGATAGACAGAGTGCCTGAAGAACTATGGACAGAGGTTTGTAACATTGTATAGGAGACAGTGATCAACATCATCTCCAAGAAAAAGAAATGCAAAAAGGCAAAATGGCTGTCTGAGGAGGCCTTATAAATAGCTGAGAAGAGAAGAGAAGCTAAAGGCGAAGGAGAAAAGGAAAGATATACCCATTTGGATACAGAGTTCCAAAGAATAGCAAGGAGATATAAGAAAGCCTTCCTCAGCGACCAATGCAAAGAAATAAAAGAAAACAATAGAATGGGAAAGTCTAGAAATCTCTTCAAGAAAATTAGAGATACCAAGGGAATATTTCATGCAAAGATGGGCACAATAAAGGACAGAAAGGTTATGGACCTAACAGAAGCAGAAGACATTAAGAAGAGGTGGCAAGAATACACAGAAGAACTAAACAAAAAAGACCCTCATGACCCAGATAACCATGATGGTGTGATCACTCACCTTGAGCTGGACATCCTAGAATGTGAAGTCAAGTGGGCCTTGGGAAGCATCACTATGAACAAAGCTAGTGGAGGTGATGGAATTCCAGCTAAGCTACTTCAAATCCTAAAAGATGATGCTGTGAAAGTGTTGCACTCAATATGCCAGCAAGTTTGGAAAACTCAGCAGTGGCCCCAGGACTAGAAAAGGTCAGTTTTCATTTCAATTCCAAAGAAAGGCAATGCCAAAGAATGTTCAAAATACCACTCAATTGCACTCACCTCACTTTTTTGAAAAAGGTAATGCTCAAAATTCTCCAAGCCAGGCTTCAACAGTACATGAACCGTAAACTTCCAGCTGTTCAAGCTGGATTTAGAAAGGCAGAGGAAATTGTCAACATCCAGAGATCAAATTGTCAACATCCGTTGGATCATCGAAAAAGCAAAAGAGTTCCAGAAAAACATCTACTTCTGCTTTATTAACTACACCACAGCCTTTGGCTGTGTGGATCACAATGAACTGTGGAAAATTCTTCAAGAGATGGGAATACCAGACCACTTTGCCTGGCTCCAGAGAAATCTGTATGCAGGTCAACAAGCAACAGAACTGGACATGGAACAACATACTGGTTCTAAATCGGGAAAGGAGTGTGTCAAGGCTTTATATTGTCACCCTGCTTATTTATATGCAGAGAACATCATGCAAAATGCTGGGCGGGATGAAGCATAAGCTGGAATCAAGATTGCCAGGAGAAGTATCAATAACCTCAGATATGCAGATGACACCGCCCTTATGGCAGAAAGCAAAGAAAAACTAAAGAGCTTCTTGATGAAAGTGAGAGTGAAAAAATTGGCTTAAAACTCAACATTCAGGAAACTAAGATAACGGCATCCAGTCTCTTCACTTTATGGCAAATAGATGGGGAAACAATGGAGACAGTGACAGACTTTATTTTTGGGGGCTCCAAATTCACTGCAGATAGTGACTGTAGCCACGAAATTAAAAGATGCTTGCTCTTTGGAAGAAAAATTATGACCAACCTAGACAGCATATTAAAAAGCAGAGACATTACTTTGCCAACACAGGTCCATCTAGTCAAAGCTATGGTTTTCCCAGTAGTCATGCATGGATGTGAGAGTTAGACTATAAAGAAAGCTGAGCACCAAAGAATCGATGCTTTTGAACTGTGATGTTGGAGGACTCTTGAGAGTCCCTTGGACTGCAAGGAGATCCAACCAGTCAATCCTAAAGGAAATCAGTCCTGAATATTCATTGGAAGGACTGATGCTGAAGCTGAAACTCCAATACTTTGGGCACCTGATTCAAAGAACCGACTCATTGGAACAAACTTTGATGCTGGGAAAGATTGAAGGCGGGAGGAAAAGCGGACAACAGAGGATGAGATGGTTGGATGGGATCACTGACTCGATGGACATGATTTTGAGTAAGCTCTGGGGGTTGGTGATGGACGGGGAAGCCTGGTGTGCTGCAATCCATGGAGTCACAAAGAGTCAGACACAACTAAGTGACTGAACTGACTGACCAGGTACTATAAGTGGCTTAGATGCATCATCTAATTGGATCTACTTGTTAACCTAATAGGTATTATTATCTCCATTTTTATGATGAGGAAACTGAGACTCAGTATCTCCTTGTTGGGAGAAAGCAAGGCTACAACCTTGGTCTTTCTGATTTGAAAGTCTACTTTCTTTCTTATTCACCAGGCTCTTAGGTTAGAAAACAGTTCTACAGGCAACTTATTAACCAGATTGTTTGCAGTTAATTTCTTCAATTTCTTTTTGTTTTAATTTTTTTCTGGCATTTTGTTAACTTTGTGGAGGGAAAGTAGGCATGGAAGATGAATATATGGAATTTAGAAAGATGGTAACGATAACCCTATATGCAAGACAGAAAAAGAGACACAGATGTACAGAACAGACTTTTGGACTCTATGGGAGAAGGCGAGGGTGGGATGATCTGAGAGAACAGCATCGAAACATGTATATTATCAAGTGTGAAACAGATCGCCAGTCCAGGTTGGATGCATGAGACAAGTGCTCGGAGCTGGTGCACTGGGACGACCCAGAGGGATGGGATGGGGAGGGAGGTGGGAGGGGGGTTCGGGATGGGGAGCGCATGTAAATCCATGGCTGATTCATGTCAATGTATAGCAAAAACCACTACAATATTGTAAAGTAATTAGCCTCCAACTAATAAAAATAAATGGGAAAAAAAAGGAAGATGAAGAGATTGTAGAAGCTAAATTCTCTGCCTTGCAGAAACCCAGGTGAAGGATATAAATATAGGAAGTAGAAGAGGGCTTCCCTGGTGGCTTGGTGGTAAAGAATCTGCCTGCCAATGAAGGAGACACGGGTTTGATCTCTGCTCCAGGAAGATTCCACATACTGCTGCACCAGAGCTATTTGTCCGAGCTCTAGAACTTGGGACCTGCAACTGTTGATCCTGTGTGCTGCAACTACTAAAGCTCAGTGCCCTAGAGCTGGTGCTCTGTAACAAGAGAGGCCACTGCAATGCAAAGCCCACACCACAACTAGAGAGTAGCCTCTGCTTGCTGCAACTAGAGAAAAGTCCTTGCAGCAACAAAGACTCAGCAGAGCCAAAAATAAATAAATAAGAAAATAGAAGATATATGTAAACATTCCCCAGTACTTAAGAACCATTGGCAACTTTTAAGCTAAATGAAAATACAATAAAATAATAAAGTACTAACTGACAAAATATTTAGAACATTGAAGCTGTTACTGGACCTTGAAAATCAGGTTAAGTAGAGAAAAGGATTTTAAAGTTATAGCTAGAAACTGAGTAATAAGGAAAGGGAATCAAGACAACTCACTGTTGAGAAATACTGGGAGGGCAACTGTGATTTTAAAAAGATCATCAAGGGGCCAGCTGATGCTTGGACTTGACAATGAGCAGGACAAGCAGTCAGGACATGGATAGGTGAAGGAGCTCATAAGAAGGAGTGGACTGGAAGGATAACAAAGCTTTTTTTTTTTTTTTAAATAACAAAGCTTTATATACAATTAGTTTTGTTTTGAAGTATCCTGCCTGGAAGCTGGGATTAATGAGATCACAGAGTATTAAAATTTGATTCCAGTTAAAGCATATTTATGCACTGAACTTAGTGAGGAATGACTAATTAATATCTTTGAACTTAGGGGGAGAAAAAGCAATATACATCAGAATTGTCTTTTCGAGGCAAAAACAAACAAAATCAAAATCTGGTTAAATGGATTCAGCAAGCTTATTCAGACTTCAGTAGATGAATCTCAGTGCTTTTCTTTGGATATAATAGCTTTCTAATCATCCTTGATTCATTCATGACATATAGGGAAGACTAGATTTTACTCTTACTAGGATCTGGGCAAAATCCCCACTTCTCGTCTCTTTTGTAGCGGCTGGTCGTGGCACACCACAGTAAGTTGTCTTCCCGCCCTTCCCGAGTACATTCGTGATGCCACTGCTGATGGTACTGGAAGGGAAACATGCATGGAGTCCCGTGGGCATTCCCTTTGATTGTGTACAAATCTAAGAGAAAAAAGAGGACAAAGTCAATAAGTAGCATGGCAACTTTATCTTTGGAAACTGTCATAGTGCGAATGCATTTTTTTATCGACCGAAAATCTACACTGGGCAAGGCCCTCACTTCACCATGGTTAACCCTTAAGACCTCAGAGTCTAGTGCATGGAAAAGTACAAGGCTGAGTGCTGTGTCCAGGGAAATGCTGATAAGTGGTTTGTTTCCTATGTTTATCTCCTCGTTTGTTTAGTATGGTGCACTGCTTCAGTGTTTCCGTGGTGGCTCAGACGGTAAAGAATCCTCCTGTAACGCAGGAGACCCGGGTTTGATCCGTGGGTCAGGAAGATTCCTTCTGAAGAAGGGAATGGTAACCCACTCCAGTATCTTCGCCTGGAGAATCCCATGGACAGAGGAACCTGGCGGGCTACAATCCATGGGGTTGCAGAGTCAGGCATGACTGATTGACCAACACTGCTTCAGGGCATACCTATTCGTGAATGGATAAGAAGAAGAATATTATTATTATTATTTGTATTTAAGTATAGTTGCTTTTTAGTATTGTCTTAGTTTCAGGTATATAGCTTCAGATCTTTTTCCAGTATAGGCTATTACAAGATACTGAATATAGTTGAAGATTTCACTTCAAAATATCTTCCAGTCCCCAAGTATATCAGTCAGCAGCATCTGAATCTCGAGTTTCATAAGTATTTATAATTTATTCACTCAACAGATATCTGTTGAGCATTTAATGTGTTCAGCACTGGGTATTATGATGTAATAGTGACCAAATGAGTAATTTCCTTTTCATATGGAGCATCTGTTTGAGTGGGGAGAAAAAAAAGAGAGAAAGCAAATATATAGATAAACTTGTAATTTCAAGTAGTGATAATTTACCACGAAGAAAAATAAAATAGGATAAGAACAGAATGACTGGGTGTATGTGATGTATGTGGGGGTGTGGTTTAGTCACTAAGTCATGTCTGACTCTTTGCAACCCCATGGACTGTGGACTGCCAGGCTCCTCTGTCCATGGAATTCTCCAGGCAAGAATACAGGAGTGGGTTGCCATTCCCTTCTCCAAGTGGGGGTTGAATGGGCACTATTTTTGATAAACTGGTCAGTGAAGGCCTCTCTGAATAAGAATTCGGGAAAGAGAGGTTCAGGCCTCTGGACAAGAGTTGTTTTGGCAGAAGGAACAGCAGGAATGTGGGACCTGCATCAAGGACCATGTGAGGTCAACAGGGGGAGCAGGGAAGCCCAGTGGGCAGGAACCAGGGAGGCACTGGCGTGTCGGCTCACAGAGGGCCACCTCTGCCACGACGTGGACTCCGGCTTTTGCTCTGAAGGCAGTGGGCAGTCATCAGAGGGTATGGAATGGGAAATCACACGATCAGATTTCCATTTTTAAAGACACACATGGTGCAGTGTGGCAAACGGATGGTACACAGAGAGAGGGCAAAGCAGATGCCCAGCTATTGTCCCCCGGAGAGGGGGTCTAGGAGAGAGATGGCCATGCTGAGTGGCCTGCTGCCTGCTTTCTCAGAGTATTCCAGTCGTTGGTCATCCTTGGCCTAAAGCAGGAGGCGACAACTTTTCATGAATCAACTGGGACTTTCTATAGTGAAGGGGATCAGTGTGAGTGTGCTTAGTTGCTTCAGTCATGTCCAGCTCTTTGCAACTCATAGACTGTTGCCCTCCAGGGTCCTCTGTCCATGGGAGTCTCCAGCCAAGAAAACTGGAGTGGGTTGCTATGCCACCCTCCAGGGGATCTTCCCAACCCAGGGATTCAACTCACGCCTCTTATGTCCCCTGCGTTGGCAGGCAGGTTCTTTCTTTTACTTGGCATTTGACCTGTTTTCCTTTATTTTTATTTTTTTAATATTTATTTTATTAAAAATTAATTTATTTATTTAAACTGGAGGCTAATTACTTTACAATATTGTGGTGGTTTCTGCCATACATTGACACGAATCAGCCATGGGTGTACATGTGTCCCCTACCCTGAACCCATCCCATCCCTCAGCGTTGTCCCAATGCATCGGCTTTGAGTGCCCTGTTTCATGCATTGAACTTGGGCTGGTGATCTATTTCACAAATGGTAATATACATGTTTCAATGCTGTTCTCTCTAATCATCACACCCTTGCCTTTTCCCACAGAGTCCAAAAGTCTGTTCTTTATTCATATCTGTGTCTCTTTTGTTGTCTGGGTCATCGTTACAATCTTTCTAAATTCCATATATATGAGTTAGTATACTGTATTGGTGTTTTTCTTTCTGACTTACTTCACTCTGTATAAAAGGCTCTAGTTTCATCCACCTCATTAGAACTGACTCAAAGGAGGTTCTTTACCATGAGAAGGAGATCAGGGCCACCATCAATTAAGTCAGTGGGTCCTGGAGTGAAAGGGCTGACTGTAGAGATTCCCACCCTCTCTCACAATTAGGAGGGGTGAGGGTGGGTGACGGGGGTGGGGGGATATAGTTTGGGGCATGGCGCTAGCCTGAGCTCACCCCATATTGCCAGCCCTAGAGGTTTGAGCTGTTTGGAAACTGCTGCTATTCCAGGACACATCTTCTGTCTTCTACCTAGCCTTCCCCTGCATGCATTGTGAGTGTGGGTATATGGCTGAAATGTTCACATGAAACAAAAAGCCAAATTCTTCCTTAGAACTGGAGATTATTCAGAGTGCTGGTTTGCAGCACGTGCTTTATTTTAGTGAGTCCTGAAATGGCTTACTCTTGTCTCTGTGTCTCTTTACTCATTTCTTGTAGGTACGGAAGTCTTGCTTTAGGTTTTAGGAGCTCCTTTCTCTGCTTCCTACAGTTTTTAGAAATCGAAGCTCTTATTGAGGCATTATTCTATAGAGTACCAGAAGGGCAGGGACCATTCCTGTCTCGCTGGCCTTTGTAAATCAGACGTCAGCCCAGAAGCAGTCCTCGTTCCATGAATGTGTGAAGGCCGGTGAATGGATGGATGAATGACTGAACAGAGCTACAGGACAAAACCTGACAATCAGGTTTGAGGTTTCAGAATTTCAGAACTAAGCTGCTTTCTTTGTCGGTTTTAAAATCCCAGATATCCCAGAACTATGGAAAATGAAAACACCTCCACTTAGCTGCCGTCAAAACCACGCTTTCTTACTCCCTGTTTGTTTTTGACGTTGTTTAGTCACTCAGTGGGGTCTGACTCTTTGCGACCCTATGGACTGTAGCCTGTCAGGCTCCTCTGTCCATGGGGTTTCCAGGCAAGAATACTGGAGTGAGTTGCCATTTGCTTCTCCAGAGGATCTTCCCAACCCAGGGATCAAACCTGTGTCTCTTGCGTCTCCTGTGTTAACATGTGGATTCTTTACCACTGAGCCGCCCAGGAAACTGCTCCCACTCCCTGACACACACCGAATAACATCTGACAACAGTCTGCCTTTAATGCCTTGTAACATGCCCACCACACAGATGCCAGCCTGGTCTTAGGAGACAGAGGTGCCCTAGCACACATGCTTCATACATGGAACTGACTTTCTACAATAAAAGAAATGTTGGCCTGAGAGGCTCTTATTATATTTATCCTGACAAGGCTTTTAACTTCAAAAATCTTTTCCTTCTACTTTGATTTTCTCTCTCCCTCATCTTTCTGTTCTTTCTCCTTTCCACTGATTCCCACAGTTATTTAAGTGTTTTCTTCCCTAATACCTTTAAATTCAAAGTTCTGCTTCTTTAGCAGAATTTAGCAAATCTGTCCTAAGACTCTGGCAATCTTTTTACAATAAGCAAGTAAGCAACTAAAATCTATTTAGCAGAAGTCCCTTGAGGTCGCAGGTGCTGTGCACTTCTTTCATATATTTTACAAATCTTTATTTATGGGCAACCTTTCTAAATATATCATTTCATGTGTACTTTGGTCGAAATTATTTTTTACCTTTGTGCAGATAGTCACAAATGCCTCCACCACCGGACATATAGGAAACCCACTTATGGAGATATTTCCTTGAGGCCACAAGCGTGTTGTCCTGCTTCACCTGGACCATGTACTGGAGTGGGCCTGTGATCGTCTTCTTGTTACAGTGCCACTTCAAGGAAACGTGGGTGGAATCACACTCGTATATGCTCAGCGGCTGCTCTGGGCTAGACACATTCAGGCCCAGGCAGCCACTGCCTCCGATGTTAAATAGGCGGTGGTTTGAAACCCACTTCCACAGCATGTACTTGTTGGGTGGCTTGCAGTTTTCCAGGGTCAGTGTAGACTTGCTGGCTTGAATACATTTCTCGAGGTTCTCACTTTGGATAATGAAGATTCCTTTATCTGAAACAGCAAAGTAGAAGATATAGTAGAGAATCTCCATATATAATTAACTAGTGTCAGGGGGATCCCAAAGTGCATGTCTGAGCTGTGACATGTCACACCAACAGCTACTGCATCTCAAACAGGTCTGAAGTTGATGGGCAGGGTCCACAACAAGGGCTTGATTTGTGCAAATCAAAGGAGTTTCCTGGGAGGCATTCATGGACTTGCTGGAGCTCATGGCAAACCTCTGCTCTAAGACTGGATTGGCGCCCCCAGTAACAAGGGCTGCTTGTGGATCCACTCGGGAGCAGCACTGATAGAAAAGGAGCTCGCCACAACTGGGGAGAGAGGACTGCTAACAATACTCAGGGCTACAGGAGAGACACATCGGGTGCCCAGGGGTATGGTGACTTTTTTTTTTTTTCCAGACAAGTGCGTGAATGTTAGAAATATAGCAGCTCAATCAAGAGCCACTGAAATGAACATTTTTCCCATCAAATTTCTGCAGGACACCCAAAGGATAGAATTCAAGGGCTTCTTTGTGTCTTGATAGGAGACATAGCGCTTGTGAGAAGACATGCTTCCCCACAGTTGTTTTCTGTGCTGGGCCCATCAGAAGTAGAAAGACAGGGACATTTGCTCTGGGCTCAGCCTCCTCCTGAGAGAGTTCTTGTTGGGTGGGACTGGCAGCAGCACACATATGCCCATATGCCCAGGACACTAGCTGAGGTCCCTCACCTAGATACGTGCGAAGATACAAGAGCACCACGGCAGGACTGAGACCACATGGGCCACCTGGGGTGCGGAGGGAGGAGGCATTTCGTGATACACCCCTGAACCTCCAACCCCAGGGAGCCAGAAGAAAGGATCTGGATGAGTTTCCTGTGGACAAGCTGCCTGGGCCCAGCCAGGGCTTACATGGTATCTCTCCACTCACTATGTGACTTGACTTCAAGTTGTCAGCCTAGAAGACACCTATCATGCAATAACTATGAACACATCTTCCCACAGGTTTTTTGAAGGTGGAAATCACATCTGATTTCTTCAGTGTAAGTTCAGAGTGTCCTGAGCACATTGTCGAAGTTCAGTAAATGTTTGTTGATTAAACACACTGGCGGGTGCTGCTTACCCAGGCTCATGGTTGCTGGGTTACTTAGCTCCGACTGTCTGGGCAGGTCCAAGAGTTCTTTTGTTCTCCTGTTCACTAGGCTCTGCTCTTAAACATCTTACTTCCTGTCCATTCTTCAAAAATCTAAAGGAATATTATCAGGTTCCCTTAGAACAAGTGTGGTTTAGGGCCAGGCATGTCCTGTGGCTGCGGCATAGGGAACACAGGCAGAGCCTTCTAGAGATTTCAAACAGTGCAGAATGAAGCTTCTTATGTATTGGTATGTGAGAACAATGCTTCATTTTGATAAAAGTTTTTTTGGCTTTTCTAAAGTTGCTCAGGTCAAGAAGAACTGATTTACAGTAACCAAAATCACTTAAGAAACTGTTAAAAAAAGATTGTCAATGTATTAATGGAAGCTATACTTCATTTAATAATTGATAGCATTATTTATAACCATACATTTGAGGAGTTGAATTAGTTGTCAGAAAATTGCTTTGATCACTATACATCAGAGCAAAAGAGAAGGGGGTGGAGGCAGAGAATGAATGGTTTTAGGGAGATTTCATTTAGATCAGGAAATTTGTTTTCCTAATGAAGCCCATGTCTGTGTGGTTATTAGTGATAGTCATTCAAGATCAAATCTACCTCTCGCCAATTCGATGTGGACTCTGATAATTATTAACATTCTCTCCAACTCTCCTATTCACCTTTTCATGCCTGGGTAAAATGTTAACCTTAATTTCTGTTATAATCTACTAACTAGCTAGCCCAGAGTTCCATTAAGTTTTCACAAAAGGGTAATTATTTTACTATAATTGTTCTATAGTTTAGCTTCTATCTAATATGTATGTTCAAATATATCCAGCTCTGCAATTTACTGGCTGTACCATAGCCCTCTGGGTCTCAGTTCACGCACCTAAGATGAGTGGGCAGATTACCTGACTGGGCTGTGGAATCAGGTAGACCCACCACAGACCAGCCTTGTAACTCTGGGCAAATTTCCTAATCTCTAAGTCTTGCCCTTCCTCTTTGAACTGGGAATATGTATGACACTGACCTCATAGGGATGTTAAGAATATTTCATTAAATAGTTTATGCAGAGTACACCACACACTACCTTGGCATGGGAAGACCTCAGTAAATGTAGGTTGTTATTATTGTCATTATTATCCTTCTGGCTTCCTGATTCTTGGTCTGCAGATCCAGTTGTAGGTTTGGTTGAACACTTGTAGAATACTAATTTAAGCATGTCACCCAAGACGTCTAACATTAGCACAAAAGTCCAACTTAGTTTGCTTCTGCAGCACAATCCTGAAATACCATGTTATTAACTTTTATGAAGGAAAAATGCTCTTCAAGCAACCAGATGACAAAATCTTTGTCTCATTTGTTTAAATGCATGTGTCATTATAAACTGAGTCTTCATCTGTTCATCTTCCAGACTATCTAACTGTAAAGTCTATATTGCAACTCTGTTATAAGAAAGACAAAAATACTGATGTTGACAAGCAGCGTATGGATGGGTCAGTGAATGGTCTGTAAACAAAAATACTGATGTTGACAAGCAGTGTATGGATGGGTCAATGAGTGGTCTGTAAGTAAATGGACATGGAAATTATATATTAAAATTTTAGAGGAATAATGTTTTAAAATATCTAAATTATGAAGTGTTAAGAAAAAAGGAGAGATAGAATTAGAACTCGGTCTCACCAGTGATCATAAAAATACCTTTCCAAAGCAGAAGATATTAGACAAACTTAACTCCATGCTGCTCAGTTTTAGGGTGCTATCACATTTCTACACCCAGCTGCCTTTAGGATGTGGCTTTGGAAAAGTTCTTCAGAATGTATCATAAACAAGTAGCTCTGGCTTACTAATAACAATAAACATGCCATCTCCAAAAGAATAGTATGTCACACTAAGCTAAAAAATGACCCAATCCCATTTTCCCATTAAGCTATAATAGAATCTGGTGCTAGCACCATTAATCTCCATAAATTCACTGAAGAGAAAGCAACTGTTTTCAAATAGACTACTAGGAGACCCAATATAGGTAGCAATATTCTGATTATTATCATATGTGCATATGAGTCATCTCTAACAAAAACATGATGTGAGAATAAGCCACAGTCCTTAGTGTCTGTAGACAGATTTCAAAAAGGATGAAGATCAAATGTAGGAGGAATCAAGATTGATTATAGATGTCAAGGACATCAGTTCTGCTTGAACACTGATTAAGTGATTAATGAAGTACTGCCAGAATTACTAAATCTCTTTGCAGTAAAATGTTATTGTACATCCCTTCATAATTAGAAGTTTAGGAAGAGAAAAAGGATTGATTTACTAGAAGTAACTTATAAACTAATTTTCATCCTTAAAAAAAAATCCATTGAAACTAGTGTTTCTACTTTCTACTTCTGAATTCCTCTGGAAAGGAGATCATTTCAGATCCACCCTTTGGTCCCACAGGATGACATGTATATTTCTAAGAATGGAAGGAGAATTTCTTTATTCATTCATTTCTTCATTCATTCATCAAACAAGCATTCCCTGGGTGCTGACTATGTGGAAGGCACTGTGTAGGGTACCAGAGATAGACAGAAGAATCATTTGCTTGGATATTTGTTCTTTAAAACTATATCTATTTGTTCCGGAATCATGCAAATTCTCCCAGTTAATGGAAAAAAGGGAGTTTCATCAGTTCCAAAGAAAACATTGTAAAATAAACCTTTAAAAACAAATGATGGAAAAATAAGAAAAGGAAAAGGACTAGAATTTAAAACACTTGACTGGATCTTCAAGTAATGACATGAGTGAGGTGGACATGTCCTCTCAATGCATCAGACCTTTATAGATGGAAAGTGTGTGTGTGTATACATGTACTGGCTCATTTTCCCGGGTGGAGACAGCAGAACAGCACTGGAAGGGACATAGACATGGCAGAAACTAACTACCCATAAACCCAGAACCATGAACTTCAGCACAGGATGAGACCATAAAGCTCATTTAGTTGAGTCATCCTTATACTTTTTTTCCCAAATGTTATTTTTTTTCTCAGAAGTTCTATATTCATATACTTAGTGAGAACCATGTAGGTCTAGCTCTATTTATTTACATGCATTAATTTGTATCCTAGAAAGAAAAAATGAACTCCTGTAGATTGTTGCCAAATAACTTGAAGTGGTGTCATCTGCGTATCTGAGGTTATTGATATTTCTTCTGGCAATCATCATTCTAGCTTGTGCTTCATCCACCCCAGCATTTCGCATGATGTACTCTGCATTTAAGTTAAATAAGCACGGTGACAGTATACAGCCTTAAACAGATGACACCACCCTTATGGCAGAAAACAAAGAGGAGCTAAAGAGCCTCTTGATGAAGGTGAAAGAGGAGAGTGAAAAAGCTGACTTAAAACTCAACATTCAAAGAACAAAGATGATGGCATCCAATCCCATCACTTCATGGCAAATAGATGGGAAAACAATGGAAATAGTGACAGACTTTATTTTCTTGGACTCCAAAATCACTGCAGATGGTGACTGTAGCCATGAAATTGAAAGATGCTTGCTCTTTGGAAGAAAAGCTATGACCAACCTAGACAGCATACTAAAAAGCAAAGACATTACTTTGCCGACAAAGGTCCGTCTAGTCAAAGCTATGGTTTTTCCAGTAGTCATGTATGGATGTGAGAGCTGGACCATAAAAAAGGCTGAACACCGAAGAATTGAAGCTTTTGAGTTGTGGTGTTGGAGAAGAATCTTGAGAGTCCCTTGGACAGCAAGAAGATCAAATCAGTAAATCCTAAAGGAAATCAATACTGAATATTCATTAGAAGGACTGATGTTGAAGCTGAAGCTCCAATACTTTGGCCAACTGATGGGAAGAGCTGACTTGTTAGAAAAGACCCTGATGCTGGAGAAGGGGACGACAGAGGACAAGATGGTTGGCATCACTGACTCAGTGGACATAAATTGAGCAAGCTCTGGGAGATGGTGAAGGACAGGGAAGCCTAGCATAATGCAGGTCCATGGGGTTGCAAAGAGTCGGACACAAATGAGTGGCTGAAGAACAACAACAACTGGAAGTGGGAGACTTGAGATTTCAAACAGACATTAATGGAGGATCTGATATGGCATGTGTTAGGAGCCCTGCAGATAGGATACATATACCAGTGTTTGCACTCAAGAAACTGATGTTCTTCTTGGGACTGCATCATGAAATGTACAGGAAGAACTACAAGTTAATGCCAAAATATATTTTGACATAAGAGGTATAATCACAATAGGAGGAAACCAGGATCTAGAAGGTGTCAGTTTGGTCTAGAAGATCAGAAAAATCAATCACTCTCACAAGAACACACGCACTCACACATAAGAGGCACTTTCATTCAACATTTTTTAGGGACCTAATATTTGTTGCATTTGGGGGTACACTGGTGAATTTGACCAGCATGGGTGCCTATCCTCATTGCAGAGACAGAGTTCAGCTAAGTATAGATGGAGAGGTGAAGGGTCACACCAGGGAAACTGTGGACAGAGCAAAAGTTACTAGAGCTCAGAGGTGATGAAAATAATCTGCTCTAAGGGTGATGAGAGCCTCACTATATAAAAGTGTTTGGTGGAAAAAAAAAAAAAGTGTTTGGTGGTTGTAGCATATGAAGTTGGAAAGAGGTGGTTTGGGACCATTTTATGAGGAACTTTTAATTTTATTAAAAAATCTGTATATTATTCAGATGAAAAGAAGCTTCTGGAACAAGAGAAGCCATGACTGAGGCTATGGTGTGGATTTTGAATCATTTGATAAAAACATCTACTGAGCACTTTTCGTGTGCTCAGAATTGTTTTAGGAGAGTGTAGGTGTGAGACAAATGTCCAAGTTCCTGCCCTGGAGTTCTCACTTAGCTGGGGTGAGACAGCCCATGTGCAAGATGGAGCACATTCTGAAGACTTCTGCTTTGATCTGACAAGAGAGACAGAGCTATCAGTTCAACTGGTGGTGATGAGAAAGAAAGGGACTGATTAGACTCTAGTCTCTTGAGAGAGAATTCAAGGAGGGAAGAAATGACAGGATATGGTGATTGATAGAAGTGGAGAAGCCTGGAAAAGGTAGTTGCAATGACTTGTTTTCTGGCTTCAGATACATGTTAGGCTGTCAGTTGCCTGCCGATTCCTACCACACCATGAGGTTGGGGTCTAAAGCCTCACGCTGTAATTAGTGTTGGAAAAGTGCCAGCTGGGGGTCCCTGCAGGAAGTTCCTCTTTAGGCCCGTCCACTTCATGCTCAGCACCCCTTCTGCCCACCTCCACCTGCCTTTTAGTGTCCCCTTCTACTTTAAGCAGCTCCTCTTAGAACAGGCTGCGGTATGAAGTGTTACATAAATATGATTTGAAATGGTAAGCCTTGGTGAGATGTATGTTCTTTCAATTAAAAAAAAAACACCTTAAAACAATTAAACAATTCATTGAAAAAAAATCCTCTTTTTATGGTGGATTTTAGTCAAGCAAAGGGTTTTCTGGTGTTTAATAAATAACACCATGACAGTGGCACCTAAGCCAATTGATGTATAAGCTGGCCACGTTAAGGGAAGTGGAAGAAAAAGTTCAGATGCACGGTTCACATCAAGTGCTATATTTAAGACAAGCTATTAGGAAGCCACTGCTTGCCAACTGCAATCCAATTTCAATTTCCTACCCCATTCCCCTGGGTTTAACCCTCTTCTACTCCATCTGCCCACACAGCTCACACACTTTCTGTCCCAGGATCAGCTCTTGAATCTGTCCAGTTCTTTGCTGTTGTGATACTATCTCAATTTTAGCATGAAAAGGGTCTGGGAGGTATGCAGGGCGGAGAGATCACTGCCCTGAAACCAATCTAAAGGTGAGCAATTTCTCTTTTGAGATGTGTCGACATTTCCCAGCTGCACAACTTCAGGTTTGTTCTGTCCAGTGAGTCAGATTCAGATGTGATTGTTTCCCTTACTTAGATGAGTCTGTAGCAGGAAGGGATGCTGTGTGCGGCTGAATCAAGTCCCGTTCATGGCTGAATGATGCAGGGAAGCTGAATTCTTAATATGTGTTTCCAAACCAGTAGGCAAGGAATTTCTGATGTTTGCAGCACGTGCATTGTACTTGAAAGACAAAATCAAGGGAAAATGTGTCTGTCCTTCCTGGCCCTCTCTTTATGAATATTTGCATTTTATCCCAGATCATCTGAGATGTGGTGTTTATCTCTTGACAATCTGATAGCGCTTAACAAAGCACGCAACATCAACTGGTTTCTGTTGGGTTGGCCAGAAAGTTCATTTGGATTTTTCCATAACATGTAACAGAAAAACCCGAACAAACTTTTGGGCCAACCTAATAAAATGAACTAAAAAGCTGAGCACGTTTTAAAATATCCCCTTGTCCTGTCTCAGAACTTCCTTCTCTTTTCCTGCCCTAGTATCGTCCTTGATATTGAGCCTTCTTTATTCTCCTGAAGCTTCTGAACCTGGATGATCATCACCTCCACAGGCCTGTGGGACCCCTCTGGCTAAACCTTTTTACGTGTTCTTTTCCCCTTTCTTTCTAATTTCCCCAAATCGTCACTCAGTTCCACAAGGCATACAGTACTCTTTCTCACATGCAGGAAAAATGAAACCTGGCTTCATCAGCTCTGCCGTGTTCCAGTTTTGTCAGGACTCAAGTTGCCTTTCACCAACCTCTACGTGAAGTGGATTAACCCTTCCAGACTGTCCCTGCCACTTGGCCACGCTCATTCCCTCCTTCCCCCTCCCTTTCCATCCATCTCATCTTTAGCAGTAGCTGATGCTCACAGAAAATCTTCTCTCCTTCAAAGTTCTTCACTGTATCTGTGTGTCTTACAGGCAAATTTTTAAACTGAGTTGAAAACATTTCCTTTTAGCTTTTCATCTATTCCTCCATTATTTCTGCCTTTATTTAACTCTGAAGTCTCTAACAGACATTGCTTTTGTAAAAATCATTATTCACAGCAGCTCTGTTATCATCTTATAGACTGTGTTGAAAATATACCATCTCAGTCACCAGGGAGCCTTGTTACAAAAAAAGCATATTATGGCAAGAAACAGTAAGACAGGACATTAAGACAGGACAAGTAAGACGTAAACTTCCCTCAACAATGTCTTTGTGTTGAAACTCTGGGAGGATGCGATTCAAAGACTGGGCCACCAAAACAAAGAAAAAAAGAAAACTCTGCCAACAACCGAACAACCCTGGGAATGATGTGATGTTACTGAAAGCAAGTGTTTACGCTGAGCTTCCCTGGTGCCTCAGACAGTAAACAATCTGCTTGCAATGTGGGAGACCTGGGTTTGATCCCTGGGTCCAGAAGATCCCCTGGGGAAGGCAATGGCTACCCACTCCAGTATTCTAGCCTGGAGAATCCCATGGACAGAGGAGCCTGGTGGGCTACAGTCCATGGGGTCACAAAGAGTCAGACATGACTGAGCAACTAACATGTTCACTTTCTCCATTTTATCTGCTTTGCTTTGAGAATTTACCCACTGAAGAAAAATATAGATTTCCTTCAGGGAAAGATAGAAATGAAGACAAAACCAAATCCAAACTTCGAATGGTAGACATAATATTAGTTCCTGTATTTGTTTGCTAAGGCTACCGTCACAAAGTGTCACCAACTAAGTGACTTAAACAGGAATAGGCTGCGTCATAGATTTGGAGATTACGTGTCGAAAATCAAGGTGTCAGCTGGGTTGTCTCCTTGGAGGCCTGTGAGGGAGAGGTCTGTTCCAGGCCTCTTTCCTCACTTGAAGGTATCTGTCTTCTCCCGGTGTCTCTTCCTATCATCTACTCTTTATTCATAGTTCTGTGTCCAAATCTCCTCTTGTTATGAAGACGTCAGTCAAACTAGGGCTCACCCTGAGCACCTCATTATAACTTGGTTACATCTGTAATGACCTTGTCTCCAAACAAGGTCTCATTCTGAGGTGTTTGGGGGTTAGAACTTAAACATAATTTTGAGAGGGACACAATTCACCCAAAACAGTCCCCATGCTTCTTACTCAACTACCTAATTTGCAGACCCCAGAGTAAAATGAAAAGGTGGGGCCCTGGTGGGGGCAGGGAGCTCCAGTCAGCCTCTACTTCCTGTAGGCCCATGAGGGGCTGCAGCCTCTGAGGTGGAAATCACTGGGAACGCGCTCAGCCCCTGGACTGTGGAAAGACCATAGGTCCCCACTCAGTCCCCATGGGACGTGCAGTGGTGCTGCCACTCAGAGGGGACAGCAGCCTTGTCCTGTCCCTGGAGAATACTGGCCGCCCACTTCCAGGCCCCGGGCCTCCAGTTGCCCAGCCCCAGTGCAGCCTGGCTGCCATGGCGGGCAGAGCACAGAAGCATGGATGAGGAGGCTGAAAACCACCCCAGTTTGGTGAGGAGCATGGAGCCCTATCCCAACAGGTGCAAAGCTTTGTACTAAGGCCACAGATATGGAGGCCAGCACCAAGGTCATCTGCGGGAACTGGCCGAGCCCCATTGCAATTGTTTCCCAAAGCCCCCTGATCCTTACCAGCCATGTGAGGTAAGGATCCTTACCCATGTGAGGTAAAAATACCCACTCCAGTATTCACTCTAGAGTGCCCTAAACAATAACCTAATGACACCCTTCTAGCAGGAATTCTCTTTGTTTTGAGGCTACAAAAATTGGCTACTAATCCACAAAAAGCATTGGCTCTCCCTTGAGGTGACCCACTGTTCTAACAGGGTCCTGTGGGCTCTCCCTGGTCTGCTGCATTTGCAGCGCCCTCATTATCTCTCCTTCACTCTCTTTGTAAACCTCCCTTCTGAAATACTCTGTGTCTGGGAATGCTTTTCCAACTCCAGCACAGACCACAACAAGGAGGTGACACGAAATGGGGCTCAGCTTGGTGACTCAGACGGTATAGAGTCTGTCTGCAATGTGGGAGACCCAGGTTCAAACGTTGAATTGGGTAGAGCCCCTGGGGAAGGTAACGGCAACCCACTCAAATATTCTTGCCTGGAGAATCCCATGAACAGAGGAGCCTGGTGGGCTACAGTCCACGGGGTCACAAAGAGTCGGACATGACTGAGTGACTAACACTTTCATTTTAAACTCCTGTCTTGTGCTCAAAGAACAAATTTCAGAAATAAAAGTTACTAAGAATTCCAAGACCCCAAACCAGAGAGAATTAAACTGCAAGGACAATGCCTTGCTGAGCATGGAGTCCTATGAGGCTGTTCTGGTCACATGCCTATATGCCCTGTTAACTGACCAAGGCTAACACTGGGGAAAACACCCTGGCAAACCACTGAACACTTCTTTTAGGGTAGAAATGCTTGAACTTAGAGTATCTGCCTTGGTTTCTCCATCTGCACAAAGGTCTTAATAATCGTGCTGTCCTCATAGGGTCCTGGTAAGTCACTATGGCCCCTTTATAAATGATAATAAGAGAAAAACAAATACTAACTTTGGACAAGGATAGTGAAAAATAGCAGCAAAATAAGACAACAATGCTTATAGTTAAATAATTACTTCGATTTTTTCTGTTTATATTTTTCATAATTGAAAGGGAAAGTTCTCAAGACAAGATGTGAAGAGTCAGAAATAATGAAACCTTTTATTAGCATATTTCTTTGGGACTGTAGTAATCTGGGAAGTATCATAAATTAAGAAGTCATGTGGCCACATATGAAAACTCTTGTCTGTTTTGTTTAGCTCTGTATCACAGAACCCAACTTATAGAAATTCTAATGTTATTCCTCCAGTCTTTCTTGAGGGACTTTATAAAATATTCTATCCTAACCGGCTTACTATAGAGTTTATAAGGTGTTCTTGTGTTTGTTTCTTTTATGAGCTATAATATTTCTTTTCACACTGATCAATTAAAAAATATAATTTATGTTCCTAGCTTTGTTTTGGAACATCTCATAAAAGGATTTAGAGGATAATTTCTAAAAGAAAATGGAGACAAGAGTCTATAAATGTCTCTGATAACATTACTTTGATGAATCGTATGAAGATTCATCACATAGGGATGGATTCAGAAGAGGCAGAACAAAAGGACTGTTTCTTCAGAAACCCTGGTATAAATAAGCAAATTGTTAGCTTACAGAAGGGAAGCCGAGGGCACCACCAAGCTCTGTGTGGCTCAGTCTTCCTCGTAATTGGCTTGAAATCCATGCTATGTAGTATTGGTTACTGAGACAACCAACAATAAGGAAAGAGGTTAGGAACTTAATCAGCAAGAGTAAAAAGGACCAGAAAAAAAATGGAAGTCTCTGCTGACTCTCAAAGACATGTGAGGAAAGGAGCCAGTCAGAGAAACTGGGATGAGAAAAGTATAAAGTCGAAGAGACTCTGAAAGCTGATAGACGGAGATGGAAGAGACAGAGCCTGAGGGCTTGAGTGGCTGATGACCAGGCAGGGCAGTTAAGCCAGGGTCTGATCATACTTTTGCTTAAATTCCGGATCTCCAGATAAGCAGAATGGCTCATTACTCAGGGCTATAAAAATTGCCTAGAAAGAAAAAAAAATCAATGGCTTTGCACATTTCTGCTTTGTGAAAATATTCACTCCTACATGTGTTCATACAGGTTAGAAAAGGGGGAGCTGAAGAGAGCAAGAAGCTGGCCGCCTGGTCTTCCAGTCACAAAATCAAGTTGCATCTCCCAGCAAATAGCACGATACAGAATGGGCTATTTTATCAGGTTGCAAAACTATCCAGGGTTCTTTTGCATTTAGTGCTTAAGGGACTGGTTTGAATCTCTACAAGTTCCTGTAAGTGCAAGTTATTTAATCCTTCTTCTTCTGTAAAAGAAGAGTGTGTATTAACAGAACCTACCTGATTAGCGTGAGGGACATTTTGACCTTTGTATTAGAAATGAAAGCTAAGGGGAAAATCTCAAGGTCATGACTTCTCCCCACTGCTGCCTCCAGGTGGTGGTTCCTATCACCCTGTTTCAAAACCCTCTCCTATGTGGCATCCTCTCTTCACTCCTTGATATCAGGGTGCACCACCTGGAACTTCTTCCTCACACGCACTGTGTGACTCCATCAGCCTCCCCACCTCAAGGCCTTTACCATTCATACAGATGACCTAACACTCTGGCCCAGTGTTTCCTCTAACTTAAGTTGTGGTCCATTAAAGTGACAAAATAAATTTAGTGTGTCCTGACCAGCATTGCAAAACAACATAGAATGAAACAGAGGAGAAAAGTAGCAGTGCAGCATATTAGGTAAGGGTGCTTTTTAATGATAAAAAGTTGCAGGTATATCAATGTATGTCTGCCCTGCTCAGGATGCTCAGTTCCTTGATCTCCTCTGCCCTGAGAACCTTTTTTCACCTGTTCTCACTTTAGTGACCACTCCTGCAACCATATCTTGGACCTGGTCACTACTGAGAACAGAACTACCTCCAAAATTTATCATTTCCTTGTATGATCACTACCCTTCCTATTCTGCCATTTCTCTCATCTTACTTTCACTGTCTGTTACTTTTTATTTTATTTTTTTCCTTTTTAACTCCTATTTCTTGAATCTACATCTTCTGCTCTTTAATATT
Organism: Muntiacus reevesi; assembly: GCF_963930625.1. Lineage (NCBI taxonomy): Eukaryota > Metazoa > Chordata > Mammalia > Artiodactyla > Cervidae > Muntiacus > Muntiacus reevesi. The sequence goes on from NC_089251.1 coordinate 234,513,407, forward strand.
CCTATTAAAACTGACTTAGCTCAGGTCATCAGCCTCTTCCTTTATGGGCAATTGCTTGAATCTTCTAGTTGGTTTCTTGGGATTTGAAGAGAGAATTCCTCTCTTCAAATCCCAAACCGACTATGGCAGTCCTAAACTTAGAAGTGTGATCTGGTTCTGGTTCCCCTTTTCCAAACTCACAAGACCCTTCTCAGCAATACCCAATTTACTCAACCAGGGATTTTTTTTCCCTTGAGCAGAGTGCCTGTAAACAAACTCATTTCCTCATCTTTCATATGCTTCCAAATATAGACATGCCAGTGTCTTGTCCTGCCATGACTCTATTCTGGGGATCTACTCCATCCACAGCCCCCAATGAGACTGCATCCCTGTATGTACCTCCCACCCCTACCTTGGCCTACTAGCCATGGGAAGCCCTCTGATTCATGGGCAGAGCACAGGGACCAGCCAGTCTGCTATGACCAGTGTGGCCAGATTCCTCTCTTAGGAAATTAAGAGACTCTTCTGAGGATGCTGTGGGAGCTATCTATGAAAGATCCTACAAGTAGCAGCAGAAGAAACCAGTCCATAGAAAGAGAGCCAAACAGGGACCACCCACCTGTCCCTGAGAAACAGAGAAGTTGCTTCATCTCAGTGGCCAGTTCTCTGTTTCCAGGAGGCCCGGTGGCACAGGAGGACCTGTCCATGGGGCCCCTTGAGATCCTGCTACCCTTACCTCCAGGCCCCCATTTGCCTGTGACCTTCAGTGGCTCTCTTTCCTCCATCCAAAAGAGCCCAGATCAGAACTCTCAGCCCACTGAACTCTGAACTCTGTTGCCTAGTATGTGACTCTGCTTTTGCACACATTCTGTGTTTTCCCCAAATATTCTTGCTTTCATGGGGCAACTGCCTACTTTTCCTTCAGGAAAACAGTCTGGTTCCAGGATGCATTAACTTAACTACTATATGACACTGTATCTACTAATTTTTTAATACAAATTCATTGATAAATGGGGCTTCCCAGGTGGCTCAGTGGTAAAAAATCTGCCTGCCAATGCAAGAGACACAGGAGATGTGGGTTTGATCCCTGGGTTGAGAAGATCCCCTGGAGTAGGAAATGACAACCCATTCAGTCTGCCTGGGAAATCCCATGGACAAAGGAGCCTGGGGGGCTACATACTATAGGGTCGCAAAGAGTTGGACATGACTGAGCATCTGGGCATACATGCATGTATTGATAAATGACTGAAAAGTCACCACAATACCATCCATCACCCGTCTCTCAGGGCTGGGATGCTTACAATAAATAAGAAATCAATCAGTAATACATATCAAATAAAATTTCAGATTAAAAATAGAACATGTATAACCTGCCTTGTATTATTGTGCATGCTAAGTCTCTTCAGTTGTGTCTGACTCTGTGCGACCCTATGGACTGCAGCCTGCCAGGCTTCTCTGTCTGCGGGATTCTCCAGGCAAGAGTACTGCAGTGGGTTGCTGTGCCCTCCTCCGGGGGATCTTCCCAACCTAGGAATTGAACCTGCATCTCTTAGGTCTAACCTCATTGGCAGGTGATTTCTTTACCACTAGTACACACCTGGGAAGCCCCACTTTGTATTATTACATATTCCTTATTAGCGGATATGAAACTAACACAGAAGCATGTTTTTTCCTGGTTGTTCTGGGGATGTCAATCATGGCTAAAAGTAAGTCAGTATACTACAGTGAACACAGTGGTAAACTTCAGCACCCAAACAACTAAAAAAAAAAAGCAGCTATATTTCAGCTTCTATGTCTGAAAAACAGATGGCTGGAGTAGACAATGTCTCAGGTCCCTTCCAACATGAAGATTTTGTTTCTCCATCTTTGGACAAACAGGAAAAACTTGATTTAAACCCATCTAGATTATACTTGAAATTCCACTGATATGAATGCTTAAAGTCAAGAAGGAGAGCCTGGGTGATGACTGGAGCATTAAGTGGCTCACAGTCCCTGTGCTTTTAGAAATCAGTAGCAGCATTTTCATATTTGAAGACTCTCTGTGCCAACTATGAGTGTACAAGAGGTAGTGGACAATTGTAACTTCATAGTGTCCTTGACTGTTTAAAAGAAGGCACTGATTAGAAACAATCTCAGCCGGGATTTGGATCTGCTACATATAGAAGGGATTAGCCCATCTGTGCTAACCCTGGCTCAGGGGATCACCAATGCATTCTCTCTGTGTGGTTACGTTCCAACTTCTCCTCTGGGCTGCTGCCCTGTTCTAGTTAGACATTAGTGCTCAGGCAAGATCCACATTTTAAAATGTAAAGGAGTAAGCTCGGCTAGTGGAGATGGGTCACCCACCAGATCACATGCCCATCTGCAGGAACATTCTCACTGAACGTTTCACTGAAGAGCTAAAAGGTCTCTGACCTTCGGCCGCTTTAGGATAAGAATTGCTCAATCAGTTCCTGGGAAAGCCTCCTAGGAATGCAGGAGGATACAGTCCAGACGCAGAAAATGTAGAGAAGGAAAACACACTGGTGACATCTTGTTTTACCCCTTCTGTTCAAGCTTCTCCCCAAAGGCTGAGAGGGTGGAGGCTGCCTGGAGGCTCCTCCTGGTTTATTTAGTTTACCCCTACCACCTTGCTCCCCTCACACCCGGGCTTGCGCGTCTGGATGCTGGCTGCTTTGCCTCTGAGGCAGCCCATGTAGTTAACCATGAATGCAGGCTTGCATTCTCTTTCTGTCTCTGTTTGTGTCTGTGCTCAGTGGCTCCAGTCGTGTCCAACTCTTTGCCACCCCACGGACTCTACCCCGCCAGGCTCCTCTGTCCACGGGGATTCTCCAGGCAAGAATACTGGAGTGGGTTGTCATGTCCTCCTCCAGGGGATTTTCCTGACCCAGGGATGCTTGTGTCTCCTGCATAGGCAGGCTGGTTCTTTACCACAAGCGTCACCTGGGAAGCCCTTCTATCTCTGGACCTGTCTCTTTATGAATCTTAGGTATAGTAGGTGCTCAATAAATATTTGATGAACTGAGCTGTGAGTACACGTGTATACTGTGGCGGTAACCCCCCCAAAACTCCCCACTCACTGGCATGCTGTGTGCTTTGCAAGGGGTCACATTTTGTGATCAGTAGTCCTATGGATGTCACAGCCCCTATATTTTAAAGTGTTAAGAAACTGAAGAGCAAAGAGCTAATTTGCTCCAGCTCACAAATTCATTAGGGCCACAGAGGTTCCTCTTCCCCATCTGGCCAGAGAGGCTTTAATAGAGAAGACAGTTCTTTTCCGACGGCACAGAACGGAGAAGCCCGGCTTGGGGACACTCCACGGGTGGCAGCGTGCACCAAAAGCGCTTGCTTTAGGGGAAAACAAGATGGGACATCTTTTTGCCATCATTTTCCCCAGAGATGGTCGTCCCAAATACACCACTCTCGAAAAGTTTACGTTTTGAAATATCTACCCTCCTACGCTCGGCGCGTCCCCGGTCACAGTTGAGTCAAACGACCCTCGAGCCCAGATACCAACCCCTCCCCGCGCTCCCCACGCGGGCCACGGTCTAACCCCGGCTGCTTCGCCCCTTCCTCCTCCGGATCACCTCCGCCCCCGACGTGCCCGCTGGGCTCTCTGGCCCCGAGGGACACTCACCTTGCCACTCGCGGAGCCGCTCGGGGGTGGCTGCCCCCGCCGCGGTCTCGGCGGAGCCCGCCGGTACCTGCAGCAGCAGCAGAACCAGCGACAGCGACAGCAGCGGCATTGCTAACCACTTGGCCCGCCGGTCTCCGGCGGCAGCCCCCGCGCCCAGCCCTGCGGTGGGTGGGGTGGGGGAGGGCAGGACCGCAGCCTCCTCCGCGCTCCACCCTTCCCCGGGGGCCTCGCCACCCCTGCGTCCCCGAGACCCACTTCGTCAGTCACCCCTGTCGCCACGGTGGGGGGACACTCTGGTTGGAAGACGGAAAAGTCGCGGAGGTTCTCCCTTTGCGGCTTGGAGCAGGAGGAGGAAGAGGGGGTGGACCATCTGCCCGTCCCAGAAATTCCTGCCTTTGGGGTGGAGAGGGAGGAGGCAGGCTGCCCCGGGCTAGCTCCTCCTGCTTCCAGCCTTGTCTCTCCTTCCTGGGGGAGGCCGAATAGGAGTTGGGGGTGAGCGAGTTGAAAATCTCTGGGACAGGAAGTCTGACATCTGGGTTTGCAAACCACCCGGGTTCTGGTAAACACTGCGGGTTTGGCGGCAGGCAGCTTGGAGGAAACCGAGCTGCTCCGAGGACCCGGGCGCATTGGGAACGCTCTGGACCCCCTCTCCCCTGGAATGTGGAGCCCAGAGGTCCCTGGGGGTGCGCCAGGGTCCCCGCCCTACTCACGCCAGAGAACCCTGAAGCTTCTTCCCTTGCTGAGCTCCTTTCCCCTTTACAAACTACCTCCCCCTTCCATCTCCTCAGATCCTCCTAACCCAGCGGAATAGCTGGGTTATCCTGTCACAGCTGTTACCTTGTTGTCCCACTTTGTACTTAAAAAACCGGTCCAGAAAAGCGAAGTGATTTGCTCTAAGAGGTTACACTTTAAGTTGGCAAAAGTTCCTCGCTAAACTAGGTAAACTGTGACTAGAATGTAGTCTTTCCAGTAACTAGCAGAAGTGTGTGTGTGTGTGTGTGTGTGTGTGTGTGTGTTTTAGTTGCTCAGTTGTGTCCAACTCTTTGCGGCCCCATGGACTGTAGCCCGCCAGGCTCTTCTGTCCATGGAATTCTCCAGGCAAGAATACTGGAGTGGGTTGCCATTTCTTTCTCCAGGGAGTCTTCCTCATCCAGGGACTGAATCTGGATCTCCTGCATTGCAGGCAGATTGACAGATTCTTTACCATCTGAGCCACCAGGGAAGCCCATTAGAAATGTTTAAGATTCATGAGAACAGGCTAGTATAGTATCTTTCCTAAATAGTCGTTAAATAAAACATTGTTTATGATGCTAGTCATTAAAACATCAAAGGAGGGAAGAGAGCAAAATGGAGCTTTAAAAAAATAAAAGGAAGGTGGTGGAATCTTGGAGAACATTGCTTTCCTTAGCTGCCTTTTGACCAAAACCAATTATTTTTTGAAGGGGAGGTGAGGGGAGGAGGGGGGGTGGGGCAGTGGGGGTTAGGACAAGGATCCCACATGGGGGTGGGTTGGCAGTAGGCCCCCCACCCCCCACCTCCCAGGGCCCCCACTGCCACCCCACCTCCATGTGGGATCCTTGTTCCTCCACCAGGGATTGAACCCATGCCCCCTGCATTAGGAGCCTGGAGTCTTAACTACTGGACTGCCAGGGAAGCTCCCTCAAACCAATAGTTTTGAATGATGCTGTCGGCAATAGACTGAATTGTGTCTGCAGTACCCCAGTCATTTGTTACAATCCTAACTGCTCCCCTCCTCCCCGGTTGTATTTGGATATAGGGATTTTAGGAGTTAATTAAATTTAACTGAAGTCTAAAGGCTTTGGCCACCTCATGCGAAGAGCTGACTCTTTGGAAAAGACCCTGATGCTAGGAGGGATTGGGGGCAGGAGGAGAAGGGGACGACAGAGGATGAGATGGCTGGATGGCATCACCGACTCGATGGGCATGAGTTTGAGTAAACTCCGGGAGTTGGTGATGGACAGGGAGGCCTGGCGTGCTGCGATTCATAGGGTCGCAAAGAGTCGGACACGACTGAGTGTCTGAACTGAACTGAACTGAAAGGCTGGGGTCCTAGATAAGGTCGACCTTATAAGGAGAGGAAGAGAGATATCTTTCCACCCAGGCACCAAGGAGAGGCCATGTGAGGTAGAAGGTAGCCATCTACGAAACAGGCAGAGACCTCATCAAACCCCAAAATCTTCAGGAACTTGATTTTGGACTCTCCAGACTCGAAAACTGAGAAATATGTTTCCATTGTTTAAACCGCCCAGCCTCTGATATTTTATTGAGTCAGCCCAAGTGGATTCATACTGTCTTAGCCCAGATCCCCTGGAAGCAGAGCCTGGAATAAGATCCCTGGCAGGGAGTGGAATTGAAGATCAGAGTGAAATAGGGAAGCAGGGAGAGCCCGGGGGCAGGCAGCAGCAGGTGCATGCCATGGGCAGGGGTGAGGTGCTGTCACCTTTGCCCCAGAGGGAAGCTGTGTAGGGCTGGCTATTGCTGGAGTTTAAAAAAAAAAAAAAAAAAAGGTGGGTCTGAGAAAGTGGGAACATTTCCAATAACTGAGCCAATAAATATTCTTTTATGTAGAAGTCAGCATCCCTGCCTGGAACATGTAGAAAAGGGATGTTTTCAGCATACAGGAGTATATAGACCTCAGTCATAATGTATTTATCAGTCTCTTCTGTGGCCTCAGAACCACATTGCATGCTATGGGAAAACCCCAAAGTAGATGATTCAGCCCTGTCTGAGTGGGCTGGCATCTATTGCGATAACTGAGTGTTATCCAAGTGGCACAGTTAAGTAAGAAAGTGCAATCCTGATGTTAATCCTTGGTGAGGTGCAGTGCAGCGGGAGTAAACGTGGGAGAGGCCAGGAGGTGCTAGAGTGACTGTGCAGGGTTAGATGTGCTGTGATGGAGTGAAGAATACAGCGGGAGTAAAGGTGGGAGAGGCCAGGAGGTGCTAGAGTGACTGTGCAGGGTTAGATGTGCTGTGATGGAGTGAAGAATATTTGGGAGGAAGAGGCTGTTTTAGGATGGGAAGAAGCTGTGCCAAAAAGTACAGAAGTTGGCGTGAGCAATGCTTGTATGGGAGAGAGTGAGTGGGCAGAGCTGCTGGAGCGAAGGGCAGATACTGGGGCAGCCTGACAAGCAAGGTCAGCCACTGGGACACTCGGCTTCCTCCCACTGGCTGTGGGATCTGGGTGATATGCACCTGCTGTGGCTTCAGTTTTAGCCTCTGTATAATGAGGGGAAAAAGCCTTCCCTGACCCACAGCAGATGATATTCCAAAGGAGCAGAGCTATGAATATGAGCAGGATAAAGAGGGAAACAAGCCATATTTCATCTTCAAAGCAATTAGTGTAACGAAGAATGGTGATGACAGCTTCCTGGCCTCCTGACATCAAATTTCCTATTCAATGATTAGAAGACTCCTAGAGAGCTAGTTTTCATCTCTTCCTAAAGTATTGCATGTGTCTTTGAGGTGGAAAATGTGGCAAAGAGCTTTGAAGCCTTTGAGAAAATGATCCTTCCCCATCTCACAGTCTTGCCTGTGTTTCAGCTTCGTGAGGCAGGGTAGTGTGATGGTTAGAGTAGGTGCTTTGCCACTTATCAGCTGGTTATTTAGTCTCCTTAGCCCCAGTTTCCTCCCCCCCACCCCCACCCTTTAAAAAATTTATTTATTTGGCTATACCAGGTCTTGGTTACGGTACGAGGGATCTAGTTCTCTGACCAGGGAGGGAACCCTGGCCCCCTGCATTGGGAGCATGGAGTCTTAGCCACTAGACCACCAGGGAAGTCTCTGGAAGTTCCTTCTGTATAAAATGTGGGTAGGTGGTACTATTTGCTTCACAGTGCTGCTCTATTAAATGAAATAGTTCTTGGAAAAAAAGAAGAAATGGTGCTTGGCACAGAGTCTGGCATATTTTCAGTGCCCTTTTATGGGAGCTGTGGATGTGGGAGGAGGGAGTGGGGCTGCAAAAAGAAGAGCAAAGGGAAGCTCCGGAGGGAACCCTGAAGAGCTCTGTTCTGCTGAACTGATGTCTCCTCCTCACCCCTGCACAGCACACACCTGGAACACCTGCACCTGCACGCCTTGTACATCTTCCATCTCTCAGTTTATAACTTTGAATTAGAATTATTGCTTTATTTATATCTTTCACCTGAATGTAAATTTCTTGAAGAGCCCACTACCTTTTCCTCCTCTTAGACTCTCCAGGGTGGCACCGTTCTGACACTTAGTAAATTCTCAGAATGTCCCTGCTGAATGGGTGAATGAAGGAAGGAAGGAAGTAGAAGGGGATACAGTGTTTGGAGTCATTTGAAACTGGAAAAACAATTAGAAACGTGAACTATGTTGAGTGAAAATGGTGAAGAAAATTCATTATATCCTTGCAGTCTCTACCCACTTCATCACATGGATTTTTTCCCTATATATCTCTCTTATAAAAATATCAGTATTGCATTTAGGAACCACTGTGATCCAATATGACCTGATTTTAATAGTCATCTATTTCCAAATAAAGTCTTATTCTGAGGTTCCATGTGGATGTGATTTAAGGGGGACACTTTTCAATCTAGTATAACAACCATATGATCCAGATATTCCACTCTTAAGTATTTACCCAAGAATGTCCATATAAGGTTTGTTCATGAATATTCATAGCAGCTTTATTGTTATAGCTCCAAACTGGAAACAACTCAGATACCCATCAGGCAATGAATAGATAGATAGATTTAGGTCTATCTATGCAATGGAATACTACTCAGCAATTAAAAGGAATGAATGACTGATGCATGGAACAGCATGGTTGCATCTTGAAGCAATTATGCTGAGTGAAAGAAGCTAGACAAAAAAGAGTATATACTTTGTGATACAATTTCTGTAAAATTCTAGAAAATCTAACTTAAGCTGTGGTGTGAAAAACGAGTGAGTTGTTGCTTGGAAATGGGAATGGGAATGCAGGGCTGATGGGATAGGAGAGACTTAACTGAGCTAACAGGGAGTGTAAAAATGTACCAGAGAGAGGGCATAGAGGCAAGGGTGGACATCAGATGCTTGAGAAGTTCTTTGAGTAGGGAGACTAGAAATTGAGGTGAGAGGTTTTGGGAACTTGAAGCCTGAATAGGAAAGGCTTAAACTAGGCCCAAAATCATGTTTAAAATCTTTGTGCTAAAGCCAAGGGGAAGCCATTAAGAGGTTTCACTGTGACCAGACTTATGTGCTATGTTTTAAAAAGAACTTTCCTGCCGTATTTTGCAGAACGGATAGGAGGTAAGTAGTTCCTAAGGGTTAGGACGCTGTAGCAGGATCTTGAATAAAGAGATGGCTCTTGTCTGGACTAGAAACAAATTGAGGAGAGGAGATGAGACTGGCTCTGATGTCCTCAGAGCTGCTGGGGAAATGTGGCCAAACATCTGGGCATCACCAAGGGCTCAGAAGTGGTCAGGGACCATGATTTCATAGTAGATGGTCTTTTCTTAATGATACGTAATAGCCCAGGTAGATGCAGGGAGAAGGTGGATGCTGGGCTTCATCCAGATTGATGTCACCCAGTCAGATGACAGCAAACTGAAGACAGTGGCGAGAAAGAACTTGATGACTGATGGTGATGGAATCTCACAGGACTCAACTGCATTATCACAGGTCGGCAAGTGGAGGCAACCAGATGAGGCCCTGGGGCCAGACTGTTCCAGACCCTGGGTTTGTCATTCACTAGTTCTGTGACTGGAGCGGGTTGCTTTACCTCCACTGCCTTAGTTGTTTCATCTGCAAAGTTGCAATAATAATAATAATAGTGCCGTTTCACTGACCTGTTGTTAAGATTTAAAGAGTTTATACCTGAAAGGTGCTTAGAACAGTGACTGACACAGAGTAAACCCTCGGCCAAGGTGGTTTTATTACTAATTGTTATTACTTAAATAAAGAAAATATTTGGGGGGCAAATAAAGAATGGGGGTGATTTGGTTTCTTGCTGGGTGGACAGAAAAGCTGTATAATGGTCCTGGTTTCTTCTCAGGAGGTGCCATTCCTAGAGAGCTTGCTGTATTAACACCGTGGTGGCGAAGAGGTAAGGCAGCCTGGGTGCCAATCTGCTCTGTGACCTATGCCAAGTCACTGCACCTCACCCAGCCTCAGCTTCCTTTCTGTAAAATGGAGCACCACAGGTGCCCACTGCATGTTGGAGCACGTGAAAAACACCCATAACCTGGCAAGGAGTGAGCGCTCATGAGATGTGACCACAATTATTAGATAATACCCACGTTGGTTCTGCTGTGAAGGAGGTCTCATTACAGTCATTAGATGCTGATGAGGACACTGAGAGCTTAAATGACGTATTGTTAAAGCCCTGCCCTGAGCTACCCATTAGCTTCATGTAATAAGCTATCTCATTAGAGGAAATCGTACCTTAGATAAAAGAGAATATTGGTTTATGTAAGACAGGAATTTTCTAACCTATTTAATATGTATTTTCAGCAGCTTTCCCCAAGCCATTTATTAAACACTCCTGAGTGTGTTCGGAATATTGCTTTATGTTGTGCTCTAGCAGCAGTGTGGTATTTTAACTAATGACACCCACAGTGGCTGGAGTACTAAGGGGTGAAAACAACTGAAAGTTCATTGGGCTAAAGGCTTATTTCAGTAGTGAGTTAATGAACTAGTTTTTCACCTTTGTCTAGGCAGCGATTTATATCAATTCAATCCAATTAATGGCTCTCCCAGTATGCAGTATTTAGCCAGAAATTTCCACTCACTTGGGAGTTTCAGCTGAGCCTCTGTCTTGACTGGTCTTCATGCTGCTGCTGCTGCTAAGTCACTTCAGTTGTGTTCGACTCTGTGCGACCCCATAGACAGCAGCCCACTAGGCTCCTCTGTCCGCGGAATTCTCCAGGCAAGAATTCCTGGAGAATTCCCAACTGGAGTGGGTTGCCATTTCCTTCTCCTGACTGGTCTTCATAGGGTATCTTAAGTCTCCCCTATCAGCGCGTGATCTCATTTCTGCACACTCATGTTCTCCTTCCGTTTTCCACATGTAGCCTCGCAGAGGATGTGCAGGCGAAGTAGGCAAAGGGGCACACATCTGAAGAAGAAACAGGAACCCCTCTGGGGAGCATGACCACCAGCAACACGTGTTGTCTGAAACCTAGCTGGTCCAGCGGTGCTCAGCCCTCGCCATGGTCAAAGTTCCCGGAACAGCTTTTAAAAACCCCCAGCGCAGAGGCCCCAACTCCCAGTGATTCTGGTTCAAATGAGCAGGAGTGGGACCCAGGTGTCAGTACGTTTTTTTTTTTTTTAAGTTCCTAAAGTGATTGTAATGTGCAGCTGGGGCGGAGAATTTCTGACTTCTCCCATGAACCTCTCTTGGGTTCTGAGTAGGTAGGGGCAGAAGGTAATGTCTGGCACTTGAAAAGGAAAGGAAACCTACAAGAAACGTCTTAGTTCAGGGAGAGAGGCTGGTTTTAGAAGTAAAATTTCCTACTGGCTGTGTAACACAGGGAGGGAGGAGCCAGGTGCGGGCAGCCACAGCAGGCTTGGAAGCCTGGCGTGGCTGTCAGGGGCGAACGGCACTGCCTGACTCGAGGGGCCCCATTTGGGAACTTGCACTGCGAGAGAGCCTTCTCCAGCCCTGCATCTCTGGTTGTTACCCTGCGGTCTATAACTTTCCAGAACTTAATGGGAACCCTGGGGAACAATATTTATTTTAACATTTGTCATTTTCTAGTAATTTAGATATTCTATTCCATTTAGTATTCAGAAAAGTGTATAAGGCAGTTTTTTTTTTTTTAATCACCAATGCTGTTTTTAAAATAAAAACAATGACAAAATAGAGGGGTGGTTGCACCTTTTGATTTCACCTAAAGAAATTCTGATAGATCAAAACAGGTTCTATGGGCATGTTCACATCTTGAAGGATTAAGTAAAAGGAGGAGGAGGAGGAAGAGGCCAGGGTAGAGTTGATGGGTTAAAAATCCTTCTTCCTCTATTTCTTAGCTGTGTTACTTTGGTCAAATTACATCATCTTGCTGTTTCCTCTCTGTATGTAGAACAACAAAAACCTACCATGCAGGTTGTTATGAAATGAGAAATAACATTGAGTCAAATGCCATGTTCTAGCAGGGCCTCCCCCATGCTCTGGGACCCACAGGCATTTTGTGGGAGGGAAAATGATCCTCATGGACCAGGGACAGAGAGCCTGTGGTGTGTTCATACTTGTCTTCTCATATGTGCCCAGAGGGTTGGAGACTTGTCAAGTCTCATTTCTAAGACAATTCAAAATGTTAAAGCTCAGGGTGAAAGATAAAAAGAGGATTAGACATAAGCTAGTCATGGGGCTATGAAAAAAAACTTGCTGACAAAGAGCTTCATCTGCCCTTCACAGGTTAAGTGGGTTAAGTGTTAAAGTTCCGTGTAGCTTTCTGAGAAGAAGGTGTGCAAAGCTAAGTGAATAGAGCCCTAATAAGTTGGCAAGCCTGTTTTATTTTTCTTGGTCTTCTAGAATCTTCCAAGGAAGGCTACTTAGTTTTTCCACACCTTAACAACTTTTCTAAGCTAAATCAGAAATCATAGTGTTATTGAAAGTATGGATTTTGTAAAAGGAGAAGATATTGGTAGCCAAATGACCAGGACTTCGTCAATTTAACTTAATTTTTCCTGTATTATGTTTATAAATTGACATGTAGTTTTGTTTCTGAATAATGGTTTCATTTTCATTTTATTACTAGAAAAGAGCAATTTATTGGCCAGAAACCTCAGCCCTTAAGAATGATGGGTGAAATAACATTCTTAATACCTTCCTAGTGAATCCAGTGGATTAGAAAATTATAGAAGACCTTTGCTGTGTATTTAAAAAATTTTTACTTTCTTGGGCTCAGAGCATGCAGGATAGTGGTAGTTCCTCAACTAGGGATCAAACCCACATCCCCTGTGGTGGAAGCACATTGTCTTAGCCATTGGACCACCAGGGAAGTCCCCCTGGTATTGTAGCTTAATTGAGATGAAATTGACAAAGAGTAAACTACATCAGTGTAAAATATACAGTTTAAAAAATTTTGACATATCTATACACCCTTGAAGCTGTTATCATAATCAAAAGAGTGAATGTATCTATCATCCTTACTAACTCCGCTGTGTTCCTTGGAAAGCCCCCTCTTCCATTATTCCCTATCCCAGACCCCAGTCAACTACTGATCTGCTTTCTGTCACTATAGATTAGTTTAAGAGTTCCAGAATTTCATGTAAATGAAATTATATAGCATATGCTTTTAGGGGGGTTCTGGTTTATTTCACTCAGTATTGTTATTTGGAAATACAGCCATGTCATTTCATACATTAAAATTTCAATTATTTTTATTTCTGAGTGATTTTTCCATTGTATGGATATACCACAATCTCTTTATCCATTTACCTACTGATAGATATTTGGGTTGTTTCTATTATTGTGCTCAGAGAAGGCAATGGCACCCCACTCCAGTACTCTTGCCTGGAAAATCCTGTGGATGGAGGAGCCTGGTGGGCTGCAGTCCATGGGGTCACTAAGAGTCGGACACAACTAAGCGACTTCACTTTCACACATTGGAGAAGGAAATGGCAACCCACTCCAGTGTTCTTGCCTGGAGAACCCCAGGGATGGGGGAGCCTGGTGGGCTGATGTCTATGGGGTCGCACAGAGTCGGACACAATTGAAGTGAGTTAGCAGTATTGTGCTATTATAAATAAAGCTGCAAAGAACATTCATGTATAAATCCTTATGTGGACACATATCCTTTCATTTTTCTTGAGTGAATAACTATAAGAAGAATAACTGGATAAAAGAGTAGCTGTGCATTTAAGTTTTTCAGAAGCTACCAAATTGTTTTCCAAAGTGGTTGTGCCATTTTACCCTTCCACCAGTATTATGTAAATTCCAGTTCCTCCATATCCTAGCTGTTGTGGGTTGAATTCTATCCTCCCTAGAGATATTAAGTACTTGTGGCCTAATTTGGAAATGAAGTCATTACATGTGATAAAGTTAAGATGAGGTCATCATGACATTTAGACACAGAGACAGGCATGCATATAGGGAAAACACCATGTGAAGATGAAGGCAGAGATTGCAGTGATACATCTACAAGCTAAGAAATGCCAAAGAATGCCAGCAAATCCCCAGAAGCTAGGAAAAGGGCATGGAACAGATCTTTCTTGAACAGCCTTCAGAAGGAACCAACCTACTGACACTTTTTTTGGTTTCTAGCCTAGAAACGTGAGACAATAAATCCTGTTTCTTAAACCACCTTCTTTGTAGTACTTTTATTATGGGAGCCCTTGGAATCTAATATTCTTATCAATATTGAGTATGGTCAGTTTTTAAATTTTTAGCTATTCTTATAGGAGTACAGTGGTATTTCATTGTGGTTTAAATTTGCTAATGGTGCTGTATGTAGTTAATAAGTTTATGTATTGCTTGTATTAAAATTTTCTGAGAGTAGATCTTAGGTCCTCACCAAAAAAATGGCAAATATGGGAGATGATGGATATGACAATCAACTAGATCATGGTAATCATTTCACATTGTATATGTATATTGTATACTTTAAATGGATGTAGTTTTATTTTTCAATTCTACCTCATTTAAAAATAAATAAATTTGCATTTCTCTAATGACTAATGTTGAAAATATTTTCATATACTTATTTGATATCCATATATCTTCTTCGGTGGAATGTCTGCTCAAATATTTTGCTCATTTTTTGTTTTCTTATTACTGAGGTTTGAGAATTTTTTTATAATTTGTAGATACAAGTTCTTTATCAATGTATACTGTAATTTGTAAATATTTTTCCCAGTCTGTAGCTTATTTCTTTTTCTCTTAATATTGTCTTTTGAAGAGCAGAAGTTTTAGATTTTGGTAAAGTTCACTTTATCAGTTCATTCTTTTATGGATCACACTTTTGAAATCTATGTGTCTTTGCCTAATCCAAGGTCACAATGATGTTCTGTACTTCCTTCTAAATGCTTTATATTTTAAGACTTTAATTTTAGATCTCTGGTCCATTTTGAGTTAATATTTTTTTGTGCAGAGAAGTTCATTTGTTTACATGTGAATAAGCCCCGTTTAATTTTAAATATTGTTGGATTCAGTTTGCTAACATTATGTGTAAAATTTTTTCCATCTGTGTTCCTGAGGGATATTGGTCTTTAGTTCTCTTTTCTTATAATGTTTTGTCTGGCTTGGTATCAGGTTAATGCTGGCCTCAAAGAATGTGTTGGTAAGTATTCACTTCAGTTTTCTGGAAGAGTTTGTGTAGAATTGGTAGGTAATTTTTTCTTCTTTAAGCATTTGGTAGAAGTCATCTGTAATGCCATCTGGGCCTGGTGTTTCCTTTGTGAAGAGATTTTTAATTGTAATTTCAATTTCATTTGGAAATATAGGAAAGTCAGATTACCTAATTTTTTTTCTTGAACAAACTTTGGTAGTTCTTGTCTTTCAAGGAATTCTTCCATTTTATATAAACTTTCAAATTTATGAAGTTTGTTCATAATGCGTGCATTCTAAGCTGCTTCAGTCAAGTCTGACTCTGTGCGACCCTTTGGACTGTAGTCTGCCAGGCTCCTCTGTCCATGGGATTCTCCAGGCAAGAGTACTGGAGTGGGCTGCCATGCCCTCCTCCAGGGGATCTTCCCAACCCAGGGATCCATCCCACTTCTCTCAGATCTCTTAGGTGGGTTCTTTACCACTAGCACCACCTTGAAGCCCTCATTTATAATAGTTCCTTATTTATTCATTTAATGTCTGTGGAATCTAAAGTGATGTCACCAGTCTCTTTTCTGATATTGGTAACTTGTGTTTTCTCTTTTTCTTTTCCTCATTAATCTGGCTAAAGATTTTCCCATTTTATTTATCTTAAAGAAACTTTTGGTGTCATTGATTTTCTCTATTGCTTTCCTGTTTTCTATTTCAGTTTGATCTTTATTATTTCTTTTCTTCTGCTTACTTGGATTTTATTGTTTTCTTCTTTTTCAGTTTCTTGAAGTGGAAGGGTGAGGTTGAGATCTTTCTTGTTTTCTAATATAAGCACTTATTGCTACATACTCCCTTCACTACTCTGATGGCATCTTATATAATCTAGTATATTGTACTTTCATTCAGTTCAAAATGTTTTCTAACTTTCATTCTGAATTCTTCTTTGACCCATGGGTTACTTAGTAGTGTTATTTACTTTCCAAATACGTGAGGATTGTCCAGATATCTTTTTGCTATTGATTTCTAATGAATTTCTTTGGTCGAAGAACACATTTTGTATGACTTAAGTCCTTTTAAATTTGTTGAGATTTGTTTTATGGCCAGAAGGAGTATGGTCTACTATGCTAAATATTTTTTTTTGAAAGTCATAGTATCTTGTTTATTTATATCATACCTGGTGTAAGCATCTGTGCTGAGTGGTTAGTCATCAGTCATGTCTGACTCTTTGGGACACCATGGACTATGTAGCCCCCCCAGGCTCCTCTGTCCATGCGATTTTCCAGGCAAGAATACTAGAGTTGGTTGCCATTTTCTACTCCAGAGTGCTTTCCAGGTGTCACTAGTGGCAAAGAACCCATCTACCAATGCAGGAGACATAAGAGACACAGGTTCAATCCCTGGGTTGGGAAGATCCCCTGGAGGAGGGCATGGCAACCCACTCCAGTATTCTTGCCTGGAGAACTCCATGGACAGAGGAGACTGGTGAGCTACAGTCCACAGGTTTGCAAAGAGTCAGACGCAACTGAAGTGACAGCATACACACTCCAGGGGATCTTCCTGACCCAGGAATCAAACCTGCATCTCCCGCGTCTCATGCATTGCAGGTGAATTCTTTACCTGCTGAGCCACTGGGGAAGTCCCTTACTTTAAAATTATTTGTAAAGTAATTTTTGTTGGAGCATAGCTGATTTATAATGTTATGTTCATTTCTACTGTGCAGCAAAGTGAATCAGCTACACACATACAGATGTCTACTCTTATAGGGTCTTTTCCCTTCTAGGCCGTCACAGAGTATTGAATAGAGCTTCCTGTGCTCTGTGGTAGGTTCTTCTCACTATCTATATAGCAGTGTATACGTCACTCCCAGTCTCCCAACCCCCTTTCCCTCTGGGTAACCATAAGTTTGTTTTCTAATCTATGACTCTATTTTCATTTTGTAAATAAGTTCATTTGTACCTTTATTTTTAGATTCCACATATAAGGGATATGATATGATATTTGTCTTTCTCTGTCTGACTTCACTCAGTATGACAATCTCCAAGTCCATACGTGTAGCTGCCAATTATGCTAAATATTTCATATGTGCTTAAAAAGATCACATTTTCTTCTGTTTGGGGTAGAGTGTTCTATAAATGCCAATTAGTTAAGTTGGGACAACTGCAGGACTGTAACTTCAGGCCACCCAAGATGGCTATTCTCTTGCTCTTCACACATCCCCTGCCTTACCTATACCCTCCTCACCTGACTGTCCCTTTCTATTTAATCTTAGAGTCTCATCAGTAACTGCCTGCATACTTGAGAGCTCTCTATACTATGATAGTTTATCCAAGGGTCGTGAGAGGTATGTTCCCCTGTTGGTTTCTCTGAGCCAACCTGGTGTCAGTTTCCCTCTCCTCCAGGTAGCAAAGACTGCCGCCTTGTCTTGTCCACCTTCTGATGCACTTGGTGGGGGTGTTGCTCCAAGACCTTGCTTCAGACATGTCAGATTCCTCCCATCAGTTAAACCACTGCTGTCTCTGTCACTGACCCAGGCTCTTTCTTTGGTTTGGAGGCTAGGCAAATACAGAGATTGCAAACTCAACAATGACTCACCTTGTTTGTTTCCTATCTCTCAGGGATAACTATCCTTTAATGCCTGGTGTCCATTGCCTTGAAAACCAAGTTTCATATATATATATATATACACACACACATATATATATATATATGTGTGTGTGTGTGTGTGTGTATGTATATATATGTATATATACATATATATATGATACTTGGTTTTCATATATATATATTTATGTATATAAAACTTGGTTATATATATAATATATATTATTTATAAATAAATATATATTTAAATATATATCTTTATATATATTTATAAATATACTTAGATATTTAAATATATTTATATTTATATATATGAAATATATATATATATTTGTGGGGTTTTTTTTGCAGGAGGGAAGGTAAATCTGGTTTGTCCCTGTTAGTCCATCTTTTTTGAAAGTTTAAAAAAAAAATTTAAGGGATATTTTTTCTCACATTTACATTTGACCTCCCAATTGGCTTTAGATGAGGAGAAAGAGGAGACAGGAAAAAAAGACTAGCATAAGGAAGTCTAGAAATCTGTACTGTAACATTTTTTTTCATTGGTTCATAACTCTGCTTGGCTTTTTCCCAAGGAGTATTGATTGTGTATGTGTGCTTGTGATTAGTATATAATGCATTTCACACTTAGCTAAAATGAGTAGATTTCAGAACCAAAGAGTAAACTTAGAAAAAACCAACCAATCAAATCTGAGCAGCCAAGTTAGATGTAAAATCTTAGAAGCATGTTACTGTGTCTGGGCTAAAATGTCTGTTTTTAAGGGTACAAATGAACTTATTTACAAAACAGAAGTAGAGTCACAAATGTGGAGGACAGGGTTTTGATTACCGGTGGATGAATTTGGAGACTGGGGTTGACATATATGCATTACCATATATAGAACAGATAATTGATAAGAACTCACTGTGTAGCACAGGGAACCCTACTCAATACTCTGTAATAGCCTTTATGGGTAAAGAATCTCTTGAAAATGACTGAATACATATACATATGTATCACTGATTCACTTTGCTGTATACCTGAGGCTAACACAACAGTGTAAATCAACTACACTCCAATGAAAAATTTTAGAAAACATCAATGTCTGTGTTTTATTTAAGAAGACTGCTTCAGACTCAGAGTCTTATCTTATGAATGATTCTCACATTGGGATATCAGGTTTTCATGCAGTTTCACAGTAAGGATATTTGAAGGACAAGGGGCTGCGCTAAGCATTCATCCTGAGAAGCCCAGTGAGTGGTCCCTGCACTCCTGTAGTCACCCCTTTTCAGGCCAGGGCATGCCCGTGCCCACCACTTCTGGTCCATCCATCCATCTTGGGCAGTACAGGAGAACCACTGACCAGGGCTACCCTTCACCCTTCTTTCCTAGTCTTCAGGAAGACTATTTGCCTTCCATTGGCATTGCTGAGACCATAGAATAGAAAATACCATCACTGTCTTGCATAAGTTACTAATTTTATCTATGAATGTCTACATTTTCTTGAGTCACTTACTCAAATATGGTCTCTTGGGTGATTTCTACAGGAGGTTCATCATCTCCATTTGTGCAGATTTTTGCTAGTTTCACTTCCAGAGTAATTTAACTTCCACCTCTGGGGATGGCACAGTTGCCCTCTGCTGTGTTAAAGGATATCAGTTGTTAGATAAAGGGATGCTGTGCTTAAACCAAATCAGCCAGGTAGCTTGACTGTGCTTTCTATACAGTTCCACTCCCTCCAGTGTGATGACATACTCTACCTTCTGGTTTTTCTCTGGTCCTCTGCCTGTAATTGAACTCCCTAAAGGGGTTGTGTGACTCACCTCAGTGAGCCATAGAAAATTTGCATCTCTTTTCACCTCATCTGTCTTTCTATGTTTTGACTTGTGTTTTCTATTCAGGCAAATTCCTGTTTATTAGCAAGAGCAATTATTTTCCAAGAAAGGTTAAACGCAGATCTGAACTGGTCCTGGCTTGTTAGCTTGAGTTTCTTAAAAAAAAAAAAAAAAAAAATCTGAAAATCTGTCACTTGTATTTGTTGTTTATCATAAATAGTTGTGACCTTGTTACTTCCATTAGCATTCTTAATTTTGCCTGCAAGGCCTCACGACCTAGATTATTCCTCTTCTCCCGACCCCTCCATCTTCCCCACTGCCTCCTTATTTCTCAGAAAAGCCTGCAATTTGTTTTCTGGGCTGTCGCTCTTTGGGGACTGGCTAGGGGAAGGACTAAGTGAGATACATCACTGTGAAATTATTTTTAGGACTGAGTGATGACCTCTAAGGGTGTGCAATGTTAATCTGAGAAATGTTGCTTGAAATTGTTTTTCGTTTGTCTCCCTTCATAGTAGATATGTCAGTCCTTTGAGTCCCAAACCTTCCAAGTGTCAGCACCTGGTGGGTTATGAGTAAAGTCTTCTTAACATTCAGACCTGAGTTTCATTGGTGCTATTCTTCACCATGATGCCTGGAAGACTAACGGTACCTCTTCTGAGGCTCATATTCACTTCTAGTATCTGGGGATCCCCAGGGGAGGGTGGAACCTTGCATGCACCATGGCAGCTTGGTGGGACTCCTGGAAATTGCCTCCAGGGTACCATACCCAGGCCTGGAACACTGCCCCAGCTCCAACCCCTGAGCTGAGTATGTGCCTCCAGGCCCCCCTGAGGCTCCCATCACCCCCTGAACTCCCTCCTGCTGCCCTTCTCCAGGCTCTGCTCTCGCTGCCCCAGCCCTGATCGAGACCTGTCCCACTGCATCCACTCACCTCTGCACCACAGCTGGCTGCTCTGCCTTCCCAATCAACAGGGCCCATCTTTCTTTGGGCATTTGGAGGCAGCTCTCCTTTCAAAGGGGCCCCCCTCAGTAGACCTCAGGGTTTAGAAGGTCAGACTTCAGTTTACACAGAATTCTTTTAAGCACAGGCTTAAGAAGCTGCCCCCTCATGTACCTAGAACCAGCATTCTCCAGTTACAATTTGATACTTGTTTTGTGTTATCTAGCTCATGGTATCAGAGACTTTTCTATGTTATTCTTTTTCATTTTTTTTCTTGAAATTTGCTCTGTTTTGCCTCCTCCCTTCCTCAGTTCTCTAATTATACCAGGACTTCAGCCTTGGCTATTCTATTCTTTTTGACAGAAAGTGATTATTGGAGGCATTCAGTGACTGAATACAGCTATCATTTACTGCACATTTACTGAGTGTCTATGTCAACTACTCTAACATATTGTTTCAGTTAATTCTCACAACAACTCCAGGAACAGGTGAGAATACATGCAGTGGTGATAAGCAGACCCAGGCTAAGGACAGGAGCTTCTGTCAGATCGTGTCTCTTCCCTGTGGACTCAGCATGTGAGGTTTAGTTCAGTTCAGGTGCTCAGTAGTGTCCGACTCTTTGCGACCCCATGGACTGCAGCATGCCAGGCCTCCCTGTCCATCACCAACTCCCGGAATTTACTCAAGCTTATGTCTATCAAGTCGGTGATGCCATCCAGCCATCTCATCCTCTGTCATCCCCTTTCTCCTCCTGCCCCCAATCCCTCCCAGCATCAGGGTCTTTTCCAATGAGTCAAACTCTTGGCATGAGGTGGCCAAAGTATTGGAGTTTCAGCTTCAGCATCAGTCCTTCCAATAAACAGCCAAGACTGATCTCCTTTAGGATGGACTGGTTGGATCTCCTTGCAGTCCAAGGGACTCTCAAGAGTCTTCTCCAACACCACAGTTTCAAAAGCATCAATTCTTTGGTGCTCAGCTTTCTTCACAGCCCAACTCTCACATCCATACATGACCACTGGAAAAACCATAGCCTTGACTAGACGGACCTTTGTTGGCAAAGTAATATCTCTGCTTTTAAATATGCTATCTAGATTGGTCATAACTTTCCTTCCAAGGAGTAAATGTCTTTTAGTTTCATGGCTGCAATCACCATCTGCAGTGATTTTGGAGCCCCCCCAAAATAAACTCTGACACTGTTGCCACTGTTTCCCCATCTATTTCCCATGAAGTGATGGGACCAGATGCCATGATCTTAGTTTTCTGAATGTTGAGCTTTAAGCCAACTTTTCACTCTCCTCTTTCACTTTCATCAAAAGGCTTTTTAGTTCCTCTTCACTTTCTGCCATAAGCGTGGTGTCATCTGCATATGTGAGGTTAAACACAATTAAATGTTCACATCCCATTACTGCCTACATCAAAGTATAGGATAGTAAATGGTAACACTGAGTGCCGAGAAAGTTGTTTTGCAGTTGCAATATAAAAATTACTGTGTATCCTTTCCTGTGTCCATCTGGAACTGAAATCATTTTCAAGTTTTTGAATGAATCATGGAATTTTATTAAGGCATAAGTTGGTTTTCTCTTAAAATGAATACTAGATTTGGATAAGCCAAACAATGAACGTGACCAAGAAAGCTTCAGGAAGAAAAGCATTGTGTCTTTTTCTTGCCTCTGTGACAAATTCATATCTTTTATTATGCCCAGTGCTTTTAATCTTCTTTTATTTCTACTTTTCTTCCCCAATTCTATCTTCTTAGTAGAAAAGTTTCCAAAATCTGACAAACTTCTTGAAATCAATGAGGTAGATATTTAATATACCAAAACTATGCAAGATACATTTAATAGCTAGTCTGCTTAATTTACATTTTCATTTTCCCACTGCAGTGTTTATAAAACTAGTAATATTCTTTAGAGAACATGGGAGAATCCCATGGAGCCTGGAGAATGACAGTCCATGGGGTCCCAAAGAGTTACACACGATTGAAGTGACTTAGCATGCACGCACAGAGAACATAGAATATTGTCATTTATTATGGAAGGAGATAAATAAATAAAAAAAGACATAGTTCTTATTTTTAAAAAGTATGAAACAAAATAGTTATTAACCAAAGGGTAGAATTATGAAATAACTGTTAAGTTTATTAGTAGCATTAAAGTGTTTTTTTGTAAGACCTTTCATAAAGGTGATTAAAACTTGAATTCTAGCACTTCAAACAGTGTAAACTAAGAAGAACTCTTAAAAGAAATTTTAAGCAAATGGTAACTATCATTTTTAATATTTAAAAGACTAACCACAACACGTATCACCACTCACTTCTTTAGGAAAATGAAACAAAACAAACAAAAGCCAAGAGCTTCAGAATTACCCATACTGGAGAGTCGCAGTCATCATTTTCTGGCTACTTCTGCCGCCTCCATCACCCCATCTCCACCTCTGCCGCTCCTTTCGAACTAATTAGCTAGCAAAGGGAGGCACTGGGCCACTTCCCCCTCCAAGTTCTCTGTCTCCTCCTGGAGGCAGGGCCCTTGGGGATGCTGGACGAGGGCTTGCAAGGTGCCGACTTCTTCCAATGCAGCCCCGAGGGCAGCAGGGTCAGTGAGGACAGCAGTGTGTGCACCCAGCAAGGACTTGGAGGAAGATGGGGGCTCTCCCATCAGATAACCAGGTCCACCTACTTCACATGAAACACCAGCATTCTCAGAAAACACCCCTATGGATGTGGAAGTCTTATCTGCTGACAGACGTTTCCTTGATATGCTAAGACCCCTCCTCCAGGACCTAAACTTTCCCTTCTGACCTCCTGATGTGGATGCCACCTCTGTGTGCATAGCAGCAGACCTCTGAGGCATCTGACTTAAAAGGTGGCAGGCAGGGCTCTGGAAGGAGAACTGAGCTCTATGTGCTTCACATTGACACTCAGGCTTGCTGACTTTCCTGGTTAGAGTCCCACACCAAGAAGGCGCTTTACTTTGCAGCTAGGTTTATCATCACCCTGCAGGTAAGCCTATGTAGTTCAGTGAAAATCCATGATTACATCTGGGAAAGCAACTCTAAGACCTACCCTACCAGGCTCGGATTAGTAGCAGTGCCTTGCTGGGAGGACAGAGGAGTGGGCAGAGCCCAAGGCAAGCACTGTCAGTGACCTTCAGGATCGTATGGTGTTTTAAGACTGAAGCACTGGAGTGAGATGGCCTCAGGTCCAAACTCTGCCCTGAGCATTTATAAATTTAGTAACCCCGGGCAATCCCTCAGTTTTCTGAACAGCTGTTTCCCTCTTAGTAAAATGGGGAAAACAATACAACCTCTCAGGAACTAAACACAGTAAGATGCGTAATATGCTTTACATCATGTTGGTTATAGTAAATAATCAATGAATGATGGCTTTTATTGTCATTATGTCCTTACTGGATTTATACGACAGGAGAGCATGGTGGTTAATAGCATGATTCCAAATCCAGAGTTCAAATTCTGGCTTCAAAGCTTGCTAAGTTCATGACCTGGGCAAGTTACTTACTATCTGTAAAACAAGAGATACTAGTAATACTATTCCATAGGATGGTTATGGGCTCTGTATATGTTAGCCTATATAAAACTTTTGGAACAGTAGGTGTTACCTATTTTTAATACCAATACAAGTTATGTAATGCTAGTAAGTTACATCTATTAAAATAAGAAATATACAATAAATACCTCAACTAAAATAATATGTTTCTGGTAAGATGTGCCTGCACGTATGTGCTCAGTCGCTTCAGTCATGTCTGATTCTTTGCGACCCCATGGACTGTAGCCCACCCGGCTCCTCTGTCCATGTGATTCTCCAGGCAAGAATACTGGAGTGGATTGCCATGCCTTCCTCCAGGGGATTTTCCCACCCCAGGGATCGAACTCATGTCTCCTGCGTCTCCTGCACTGTAAGTGGGTTCTTTACTGCTGAGCCACTAGGGAAGCCTTCTAGTAAGATACATGTATTAAAATAAAGAAGAAATATATATGCATATATATGTACACACAAACATGCATCAGTAGTAGGTCTAGTGAAGCCAGCTGAAAAAGAAAAAATGCATAGTGACTTTTTCCCCAGTCAGTTATTGGCAAACAATGGAGTTTCATGATGCACTGTCTTTTGTTGTTGACTTGGAACTAGGTTGGCTACCACACAAGGACCATGAATGTAAACACACTTCAGGCTGAGAAAGCATATCTTTTTTGAGCAGTAAGTCTCCTCATTAAATGTGTACCTAGAAATCACAAGGAACAGATTGAAATTTCAAACTGACTTTTGTGGGATTTGTAAAGCCTTGAAGTTGTTCATGACACCAAAGAGTGTGTGTGAGTTAAATTTGTGCCTCCTGGGGTCTAGCTCCAGGACAAGCTAAAGAGAGGAAAAATTCCCGAGTTGCCTATGCTGCTCTCTCCTTGCTGGTTGTGCAGCCAAGTGGGAGAGAACTGAAAATCGGATATTTGACCTTCACTCAGCCTAGGGCGATTCACGTTTGAATGCCTCCAAAGCACAAGAAAG
The DNA here is from genome assembly GCF_963930625.1 of Muntiacus reevesi. NCBI lineage: Eukaryota > Metazoa > Chordata > Mammalia > Artiodactyla > Cervidae > Muntiacus > Muntiacus reevesi. The sequence goes on from NC_089251.1 coordinate 234,538,121, forward strand.
GCAGCATTTAACAGCCCACAGTCCGTAGCTCAGAAGAATTTATGTCTTGGTCCAGGTAGTAGGACTATCAACCACTGCCTACTATTCTGGCTACTGAAGCCTCAACTTCACTCATTTAGTACCAGGGCATCCCAGCCCAGCTGACCTAGTAAAGGAGGTCCCGGCCGCTTAAGTTTCCTTGCTTTTTAGCTGTGTTGAATCTGCTGCTGTATAGTGAAATTTAATAAAAGACTTTCTATTTATCATGTTTCATTCAGTTCCTATTTCTTATTCCCTCTGAATAAGGAGTTTTAGATTTCCATAAAATGAGGATGATATGAAATCATTATGAATGAGCAACATTTAAATACCCTTATCCTTTGGAGAGATCAAGTTACTCTCTCAGTTAAAGACTACTATTGGCAGGATTGCTTCTCTTGTATCTTGTCCCTTCAAGAAGTTCTGCAGGAAATGGATATGGAGAGGTGAAGAAGAGAGCAACTCAGAAGACTCTTGGTTGCTTTGGGGGATTCGGAGTCTTCCATTTGGTGGGTTTCATAGGAGTATTTTGGGGCATGATTGTTTCTGGTGTTGATAAGGGGAAACCTGAGCCAGATTAACATACCATGCAGACTCTGCTGAGATTCTCATGGAGCTAGTCCTTCTTGGTCCTGCCTTGGAGCCCTGCAGGCTGCCTTTGTCAAGAGAGCAGCAGGCCCAAATGGACGGATATGTTTAAAGGTTGTTGCATGGCAGAAACCGACACAACTGTATAAAGCAATATTCCTCCAATTAAAAAAGAATATTCAACTGCTCCTACCCCCATGTACCTCATTCTCAATATTGCCCAGACATAGTCGCGTTCCACAAAGACTCTTTTGTCTCTCTTTCCCAAAATTTCCTGCCTCTTGCTCAAAACCAACCGGGAAAGCATGCTCTCTCCCTTCCCCTTAACGGCTCAGTTCAGTTCGACCAATTATTGCATTCTTCTTTTAATGTTTCTGTTTTCTCTCCCAGGTCCAGCTGCCACTCTGGACTCGGGCACAAGACTTGCTGTGGCCCTTGACCGCTGGTGAGTTAGTGGGAAGTGTGGCTCTACCCCCAAGAGGACTGTGTGGGTTGGTGCTGGGGCGACTCTCAGCTTAGACTTGGGGGGCCAGGTAGAGTCAAGTGGATCTGGGGTGTGCATAAACTGGATCCAGCACCCTGATAGTGTGTATTTATTTGTTTGTTTTCTTCTTCCTGACTTGGGAGCATAGAGACTGGTTATTTTGTTCATTGCTGAATCCATAATCATAAGAAACATGTCTGGCATGCATTAGGTACTCAACAATACTGATTGAATGAGTTCATTGAGCCCCTACTATGTATCAGAGATTGTTATAGGTGATAGAAGAGACAGGCACTGCTACCATTCTACAGATGGAAAAACTAAGCAGAAAAGTGACTTTCTTAGGACTATTCAAGATGGGAACAGTTTCCAGATTTCTCGACATCTGGCCTTTAGTCTATAAGAAGCATTTTGTTTCTGAATATTAGCATGCTTAATTTGAGTTCCCCTGTCTTTTTGTAAAGAAAAGGTCTTATTTTCTGAAGGAAAGGACTTTTTCTAAGCTGATGTCCTTTGTGAGCATTTGGTCCCTCTCTGCTTAATTTTTCTGATTTGGAAAATGGCATCACACCGCAAAGTCTACAGATAGATGCTCAGGAAGACAGCACTACCTGACTGTTGGTTTGCTGGGTTGCCATAGCAAAGTACCACAGACTGGGGAGCCTAAAGAGAAGAAATTTATTTTCTCACAATTCTGGAGGCTAGAAGTTCAAGACCAAGCTGTTGGCAGTTTCTTCCAAGGCCTCTCTCCTGATTGCCATCTTCTCCTCTTGTTTGGTCTTCTCTTTGTGCATCTCTGTGACCTAATCTCTTCTTATAAGGACCCCAATCATATCAGATTAGAGTGACCTCATTTTAACTCACCTCTTTAAATGTCTTAGCTCCAAAGGCAGCCATATTCTGATTTAGACTTCAGATTGTGAATTTTGGGGCGAGAATCACAGTTCAGCACAAACACTTACCCTAAATAACTTGATTTTACACAATGAGGGGTAATGTCCAGACCTGCTTAAAAACCTCATGATGTCAGTATTGTAAACTTGCAGCAAATTATAGCTGACAACCTGCTGCCTCCTGCCTTTACTGGCTGCCTCTTTCTGCTCTTCTCCTTGGCTGAGACCAGCAAACCTGTCAGAACAGGTCACCCAGGGATACAGAAATCCAAGAAGAGGGTTTTGTGCCAGGTAAATAAAAGGAATTATCATTCACTTAAGGTTCATTGTTTAAATTACGATGTTTATTTATGTCAATGCAAAATACAATAAAGCAACTTACAAAAAAAAACCCATTGTATCTTCATGTAACAAAACTCTTCAGTGAACAGAAGTACTACTGTTAATGTTTTGACCTTTTCAAGGTCCAGCCTTGGGTCAAAACAGGATGCAGAGAAATAGCAGATTTTTTTCTACTTTCCCCAATATACACACAAAGGAAATTTATATATACTAAAATCCCGTTCTAGTAGTAATACAAAAATATCACACATAGAGATGAATACCACTGTTGTGTCATTGGAATTGCAACTTCCTTATTGCTTGAGATTTCCCACCAACTCTCGGCTTCAGTCAGGAACGCATGGGTACATCAACCCTTCAGGTTTCCCAAGTGACTGTTTAGTAATTCTTTTAGTATAACTGTATACTCCCCAAGTATCTAATTTACCTGAGTTATTTAGAAACCTGAAAAAAATAAGTCTCTAAGTGATCAAATTTTGTACCAAGCTCTCTGACAGAATTGAAGAGATTTATCATAGATTATTCTGTGCCAGTTCAGTGGATAAACAGGAAGCCTCAATTACCTAATGAACTACTCACCTAGTAAAAGGCTTCACATTACAATTTTCTCAAAGGTAATAAACATTGCACAAAAGTAGAAGACCTTATCTATATTCCAGTAGTTTAAGTGCTATTTGTCTAGCCACTACATTTTCAAACAAATGGCAATTATCACTTAACTAACAAAATCTTTCTATTATTTCACTGATAAGAGTCAGTCTCACACTGTGGAAAGCAGCAGCAGCTTGGAGTTAGAAGATCTCGATTCAGGAAGCTTGGAGCTAGAAGATCTCGATTCAGGAAGATTGGAGCTAGAAGATCTTGATTCAGGACCAGTTCCACCCATTCTCTGAGGCTTAGTTTCCTTACGGGTATCAATGAGATGAAAGTGCTTTGTGAAGCAGTATTAACTATAAGGAATAATATTCTACGGAGTTCATCTCTTCAATTAACCTGTGGATCCCTAATTACCCCCATGTATTTTGCAAGTAAAATCCAACTTTTTCAAGTAGCATATTCACCATATGTGACTGAAATATGCAAGCTGGGTTATGCAAATGGAAAAAAGAATACAGAATTAAGTAAGCCTATTACTCACAGGAGACTTGTGTATTCTTGATGTGTTTGGTTTAAAACCATTAAAAATTTTATTCTGTTTAACACATGGTCCTTTTGTGTTGTTGAAGCTTATTTTGAATAAGCTATCTCACTATTTAAAGTTTTTGTAAAGAAATTAAAACTTTCATATGAAATTTATGGGGTTTACCTGACTGTGAAACTGAGTTAAATGAGTTGAGAAATACAGAAGGAGTAATAGTCTGAAAACTCAAGGTCAATAAGGAAACTGAATATAGAAGTTTATTTTTCAGGTCATTAAACATAACCTAATGATAGGCCTGTTATTTTTGTTTTTTACTGGTGACTTCCTAATCTATAAATTACTTTTTCTTAATCTGTAAAACAAAGAATATTTGACTTTTAAAGACATTCAAATCTGTAGAAATTATTAATACTTCATTTTCATTCTTACATGAGGAGCATCTTTAGGAGAATTACATCCTATAGCTTAAGTAAAAGTTAGTATCTCATTTTTTTCATTGGTTAAAAAAAAATCTTTCTTTAGGAAAGGGCAGATTTACTAAAAGTTTAGAATTCATTGGCAAGTTTGACTATATAATGTGGCATATGGACTTTGTGACTTTGCTGAGACAAAGACTTCAGGTAGCTGTATTTCTGTAACAAATGAGATTCTAATTTCAAACATTTTTCAAATGCAAATCAGGCCTTCATGAATCATTTTGATGATTTTTTGAGGCATTAATGCAACAGAGTTAGTATTTTTGAAATGATCCCCAAAGTCACCCCTTTGCTAAGGATATTTCTCTTCTTGATTATTTTGAAACTGTTAACATCATCTCTAACCTTCACACAGAAAATGACTGATCTCCAAATGACCTATTATTATCTTAAACCAACCTTAAAACAACAAAGAGAGAAAAATTAAAAAAAAAATTAAATAGTGCAATAACATTTCATATCAGTGAAACAAAATTTGTTTGTGCATAAAGTAGTTCTATCCATCCGTGGAAAGATCAACCTTTTGTTTTTCCTTGTGTTTATAGGTTACATTTTTAAAGGTACTGGTGGAGCCTCTGTACAGTGGATTGGTTCCCTAAAAAAAGAAAAAAAAGTTCAAATGAAAGTATGTATATTTTGTTACTACACAGTTTTAATATATCTAAATAATTTCAGTATACATTACAGACTGGAAGAAGAAAGTTAGGCTTAATCTTGGAAGATATTTGAATAATTTTGATTAATTTGACATGTCATACTTTTAGCATTTAAAAATATATACATCTTTACTTTATTGTTTTTTTATTATGAAAAAATAATTCTGTATCCTAAAAATCTTGCCCTTTTTGGAAATACACTAAATCATGGATTTTTGGAAATGCATATGGAACAAAAAATGGCTGCTTTGTTCCCTGCTGTTTTTCCAGAGCTGAAAACAGTTCAACTAGCCCACAGCAGGCACTCAGAATTTATCAAATGAACAGAATGAACCAACAGGTGACCCAGAAGTAAAATGTGAAAGATAAAAATAGGAAAAGTGAACTGGTAGAAGCAAACAAAGATGAATGGCATACACAGTGAGTGAAGTCAGACAGAGAAACAGAAATATCGTATGATGTCCCTTATAGGCTGAATCTAAGAAGAAATGACACAAATGAACTTATTTACAAAACAGAAACAGACTCACAGACAGAGAACCGATTTATGGTCACTGTGAGGAGGGTTGGGGTGAGGGATAGTATGGAGCTCGGGAAGGGTATGCATACACTGCCATGCTTAAAATGGATAGCCAACAAGGACCTACTGTATAGCACAGGCAACTCTGCTCAAGGTTATGTAACAGCCTGAATGGGAGGGGGGTTTGAGGGAGAATGGACAGATGTATATGCATGGCTGAGTTCCTTTGCTATGCACCTGAAACTATCCTAACATTGTTAATAGGCTACAATCGGATACAAAATAAAAAGGTAAAAAGAAAGAAAAGATGAATGACATAGTATCCACCTTTAAGAAATGCATTGATTGAAATGGTGAGAAGCATCAAACTAGGGCACAAATAATCTTGTTAAAATAAGACCAAAATTCAGAAGGGGTTACAACTAGCTTCTTGGGACAGCAAACACCTGCTAGTAATAGTCTAAAGAATTTGGTGGCTTTCCCTTGCTAGAGAATAACAGTGTGGGAAGGAGAGAGTCACAAGAGATGGGCATGTGGGATGCCAGGCTAATGACAGAGGACTGGTCCCCAGGAGGATTGGGCATAACAGCTTTGCCCCGGGGGCAGTAGAAAGGTTGTGTGCAAAGCCTGGATAATTCAATTGCTCTGTCTGGACTGTAGATGTGTTTCCAGGTGCCATCACCAGGACCACACGGCCCAAAGCTCTCTAGGTTTTTGAATAAATGCTCGACCTGAGCCTCCAATTTCTCTCCTTCAGTTTCATTGTTCCATGCAGGCATGAGGTGTCCTCCCATTTCTCAAGGTTGGGTATGCAGACTTTGGCTTCAGAGAGCCTGGGTTCTAACCCAGCTCTACCATGTAACCTTACTCAAGCAGTTCTGAACCTTGGCATTCTCATCCATAAGAGGGATTACCAAAGTGCCCACCTGGTCCATGAGGACCATACTTCAGCAGGTACCTGGCACATAGTAAGTGCTCAAAAAACGCTGCTTCTTCTCATCAGTTGAATTCAGTCAGTCAGTCGTGTCTGACTCTTTGTGACCCCATGGACTGCAGCACGCCAGGCTTCCCTGTCCATCACCAACTCCCAGAGCTTGCTCAAACTCATGCCCGTCAAGTCGCTGATGCCATCCAACCATCCTCTGTCATCCCCTTCTCCTCTTGCCTTCAGTCTTTCCCAGCACTTTTTCAATGAGTCAGTTCTTTACATCAGGTGGCCAAAGTATTAGAGTTTCAGCTTCAGCATCAGTCCTACGTACATATAACTTCTTTGCATTTGGAATTTCTTTTTTTTAAGGTCCTGGATAGAGTGCTAAAGATATGCCCCACTTCTGGACTTTGGGATTCAGCACAGCATTTCCAAGCCCATTTTTGAGTATGTATGGAGTCAGTGCCACCTCTGACCCTCTAAATTATCATACTTTGATCTCCTTATCCCTCAAATGGCAGAGATGGTAGCATTTTCTAGGCATAGATTTGAAGGAAAAAAAAAAAAAACACACAACGCAATTGTATTTGCTTTCTCAGTACATTTCTCTCAGCTCTCAGAAGAACTGAATAAAATTAAAAACCATTCTCTGGCCTCTCCCTCTTGTTTCCCTTGGATGCACTGCAGTATCTTCATCCTGAAGAGGAATTACATCTGCACCTGTTTCTGTGTTGCCCAGAGCCAGTGGCCTACCTCTGACTGAACAACGTGTTACCTTTGTCCATGTGCCTTTGCCGAGAGATGCTATCTCAGTAATGAGGGCAAATAAAAAAGAGGTTCCCTGGTTGTGGATAACGAGTGAAGGCCAAGTCACTATATTGCTTCTACTCCTGAGGTCAGCTTGGATAATCATGAGGACTCTCCAGTCCTTACTTGGCCCTACTGGAATAAGAGCTTGAGATTTGGAGGGTATATGGCAGATGGATGTGGTCTTAGATGCAAGCAGAGTGTTGTTCACAAACAAAATTCATGTGTGGAATTCTACTAAATTTAAGAGATTAATTTAATTGCAAACTAGTAAGTTTAAGTTGGGTACAGAAGAACAAGGGACTGGACTGAAGAGGAAAGATGGGAAAAAATGATATGTGAAGGCTGTGAGTAATGGATGGGGTACTGTCCTGGAGGAATTGAGGGACTCAGGAAACCAGACATTGTGTAAGAGGAAACAAGCTGTGAGTAGGGCCAGGGCAGAGCTTTGTAGGACTAGGACTCTTTTGTGGACCCCATCCCAGATCATGTCAGTCATCCCACATCTCATACTAAACACAGCTGATATGCACAACAAAGGAGGTGATTTGAGTTGCAGTTGACTGGATACACAATGCTATTTGGCAGATATTTTGTTGAATGTTTTATTTTGATTGTGCAGTTTTCTGTGTTTTGAAGCAACTTTGTCTATTAAAGTTTACAATATTTGGCGAGGGTGGGGGGGTCTCTTGCAAAGGTAGTCATAGGGTCCGGGCATGCTAATGGGGTGGTGGATGAAACAGACCCCAACATAGTAGAAGGGTAAGGTGGAAGCTTAAAGCTAGGGTAAAAGCAAGTACATTTGATGCTGGCCAGTAGTTTTCCTGGCCTCAGTCAATGATCAGAACTCAGAAGAATGAGCTCAAATGAAATGTTGTTGGCAGGAGAAAGTGGGGTGATGTCCAGCACTGCCTCCTTCAGTGCCATGCCAGTGGCAGCCTATCTGTCTAGGATTTCCAGCCGGGACACAGGCTTGTGTCTGGCTCCATTTCCGGTGGATCTGCCCTCCTGAGGTGTTAAACAAGGTCAGGTTTCCTCCAACCCTCTGGAGTCACTAGGCTGACTCCCTCAGGAGTTCTGGGCGGTGCTAATTTAGACTGTGGATTTTACAAATGCAATGGCACATTTTTTGAGCTTGAAAAAGTGGTAATAAGAAAGCTCTCTGTCATGACCTGCAGCAGCCTTAATGACTGCCTAACTGCCAAATGTAGACCTGATTTGCTTAGCACAGTGCAAAATCAATCCATGACTGTAACGAACGTCAGGCTGAACGTTTTTTGCCTTTAGTTAATGACTTGTCATCCTAGAAAAAAACGTCTACTCAAAAATGGATTTAAATATCTTCCCTTTATGTTTTCATAAAGACTATAGATGGGGGTTGTATTTCTAAAAGTGTAATAAGAGGTAACCTTTCTTTATAGTTTGATGAATGAAATATTTTAGGAGGCAAGAACAAAGCTCTTTCTTATCCAGAACTCTATCACCTTTAGAGTCTAATGGGGACCTGGGGGTTGGAAGATCCCACTGTGGTCCCTTGAGATCCCCTGGGTTTGAAGACTAAATTCAGTTCTTTGAGAGGAAAAAGGTTTTAGATAAAAACAAAATCAAATCAAAAGACCCCAAGATGGATGCACTGAGCAGCATTCTTTTTTTTTTTTTTCCAATAGGACATATTAGTGAAATTTGAATTGAATAATTTGAATTAAACCTCTTTTGCATCCAAGTGAATAATTATGACCCAGTCATTATCTAGTCAAGAACATCAAACATTTGTTATTCAAAGAAACTCAATTTAACAGGGAATAATATTTTTCATTTATGCTTTTATCTGTTTAATGCATATTTTAATTCCACTTTAGGTGAAGAGACAACAAAAATTCAGCATTTGAATTACAGTCATGTTCTACATCCTGAGGGAAAACAATTCATGTTTTGGGGAAAATTAACTGTTAATTAAAATGTTATTTTAAAGATATTAATCATTTGTCAGGATTCACGCCTTTGTAGGAGAACATGAAAAAGTGCTGGTTAGTAGATACACATCATATAATTGCCCAAGTGCTTGTTTTCAGAACACCTGCCTATTATTTCTAGGAGGGTCAAGGCTGTGCTTGGAAGAAAAGGCTGCAATTAGGATTTCAGCTCCATCATAAAGCAACAATTTGGGAAATCTCTTATCCTCTCTGAGCCTCAATTTTCTTACATTCAAAAATGGGAGTATCAAGACTACCGCACAGGGCTCGTGGTCTTTCAACTAACTACTGCTATTGCATTTTGTACTAACTTAACCACATTCTTGTTTGCTTCTTTTCCAAAAATTTTTCCAGTTTAGGTTATTACAGAATACTGAATCGAGTTCTGTGCTATATGCAGTGGGTCCTTGTTGGTTGCCTGTTTTACAATAGTAGTGTGTATGAACCTATGGTTAGCAGGGAAATGGGTTGGGTGGGTAAGGAATGGATTGGGGGTTTGAGATTGACATGAACACACTAATCACACTGTTTGCCTTCTGACCCTGGTTGCCTTCTGACCCCCTCCAGGCATTTTCCTGACAGTTGGCGAGAGTTAAAAACAACATTTATGGCCGCGGAGCCAGGTGAAGTTAATTGCTGCAATACTTTGGCTTCATAGTCACCAAACTAACTTGTCAGGTTATTTTTACCTCATTAGAGATAGAAATATTATATCTTCATTGCAAAACCTCACTTTACATTACTAACGATTTTAATTAGGAAAAGTCCACACATACACAAAAGAAGAGAAAAATCGTATCTCGAACCTCTGTAGACCCATCTCCCAGATTCAGGGGTTATCAAGATTTTGCCACAGTTACCTCAACTATTCCTCTCTCTTTTGGCTGAATTATTTGAGGGCAAACCCAGCTTTCACTTCCTTTTTACTGTAAACCTTAATTATTTTCTATCAAAGCCTCATGCCATTATCCTATCTAACTGAATTAACCATAATTTCTTGCTATCAGTCTAATACCCAGGTCTATATTTTTTTCCAGTTGTCAAAAAATATATATTAGTTAGAGTGCTTAAATCAAGATCAAAACAAGATCTATACATTGCATTTGGTTATTGTGTCTAAAGGTATTTGTAATGGGAAGATAAAGTAGATAAAAATTTTCATGGTCTATTGCCCTGCACCATATATTTATTTCAAAATAACTGCATAAGATATAACATCCCTTACTAAGATAAATGTACCTAAAACAGAAAATTCCATTTGCTTTAGGTACGGAAGATATCATTATAGAACTAGAGAAAAAAGTGTTAACATCAATTATTTGGGGAGATGAACCCAAAGGAACATTGCATTTGCCTGTATTTTCTCCAGTGATATCATGGTTTTAAGAATCAGCAATGTAAGATAATTGCTATCAGATAGCTGGACACACCATTAGAGAGAGAGAGATGAAATTAAAACCATGAAATTGTTTCTATGGGCCTCTAGAAATGTAATTATCTCTCCTGTGGAAAAGAAACACAGAAAATTGGAGTCCTGTTTTGTGTTTGCCCACTGTGAAGAGAAGACACATAAATTATATCTATTGAGTACATATATTTAAAAGTCGATACTTTGGAGGTGTTTTTTTTTTTTTCAGGTAGCTATTTAAAATTGATGCTATTCAGAAAAGCTAACTGGATGGTATTTTAAATGTCTTCTTGCCTTGCTTTTTTAACCTATTATGAGTAAAGAGTATTTCCATGGAAATTGGCATGAACTGTCATACTACTCCTGAACATTATTCCATTAGCTCTAACAGCCGATATATGGAAATGTTTAGATGTAGCATGTATGCTTGTCAAATGGGGCCTGCAGGAATCTTCTGGTGGTAAAGAATAAAATGTATCGCCTTGATGTTCCTAAGTAGCTAACAGTATAAGGAGTTTCATGTGACTCTTCAGAGTAGGGGAAATCTTCATTGCAATGAGACAAATGAATGCTGTGAGGACTATCTGAGTTCCAGATAATGGACAGAGGTCCCTTTGTCCCCACAGCAGAACAGAAACCAGCTGTTGGGACATGGTGAGAGGAGCAGAGAAAGAATGTGACAGTTTAACTCTTAGTGCAGAAGAAATCCAACACCCCATCTTTTCCTCAGGACAAGGAGTAGCTAGCCCCCAGGTGTGCGCATACCGTTTGCCACTTGGCCTTTGACCTTTCTGCTTCAAATTTGGCAACTTCTTTTCTATCATGAAAAGACACCAGGAGCTTCCAAATGCACAGTAGGACGACTCCAATAAGAAGAATAGCCAGCGAAACCCCCAACATGATCATGGGAATATTTGGAGGTTTTGGACAGTCTGTGGAAACAAAGAAAATTATATTAAGGAGATTGTTCAATTAATGTTCTGATGTAGAGAAAACACTTCTCATTAAATTTTCAAACCACACTTTTTCTCCAGTAGAGGAAAGATAATAATCTCTTTTGTTTTGCTGAATTTTAAAAAATGACTTACTTGTTGAAGGATAGCCCTGTTTCTTCAAATGAAACAAAAGATAAAGTAAGAACTTGATTATTCAAAGCAAATGGATATATACTTGAAATGACTGACTCAAAAAGAATTAGAATTCTAAAGAGTGACAATTAATATACGTGGAGTATTTAAAGCATCAGTGAGAAGACTGTAGTTTACTAAAGATGACCTCTTTTGAGTATAAGACAAAGTAGAAATGGAAAGTGTACACACACATACACTTTTTCATGGGTTTTCTTGAATCACATAGATTGCACTCAAAATTAAATACAACCTACCCCCGAGAAGTATACTACTTGCTCTTCCTTTTAAAATATATCGACAGAAAATAATCATGGTTTTCAGTTTTATTTTCACTCTAATGCAGTGCCCTGGTGTCTTGGAAAATTCCTGAATTGGGTTCAGGAGAGGTGGATTCCATTCCCATCTGATGGACAGTAGCTGTCTGAAATCCATTAAGTCTCTCCATCTCTCTGAGCCCCAGTGCCTTTGTCTGTAAAACCAAGGTGTGGGGCTTCAGTGTTCCCTTAACTTCCTGATAAGATTAAGCCCAGGTGCTCATGCTTATTAAACCCACCTTTGAAATTCCTAGACCCATCCCCTGAGATTCTAATTCAGTTGGTTTGGATGCAGCCACAGACTCTTTATTATTAAAAGTATCCCAAGTGATTCTTATCTCTAGGGAAGTTTGAGAAATTAGGTGTTCTGTATAGTCCTTTCTACTCGAATATTCTATGAAATGTTATTTTGACTCTATTGACGATATTAATACAATTTTATAATTATACAGTACTTTCTCTCATTGACAGCAGAATGACTAATAATACTTGCAATATGCCTGGGAGATGATACATTTCTTAATGAAGCATTATAATTAAGCTCTCCCTTTGCTATCAGGGAAAAAAAATCCCCCATAAAAATTATCATTAAATATCTGCCTCCCTCTGCAAGAAGTGAGGCAAATCCGTTGTATCTGGGGAGGAAATGAATCATGCTTAGTTTATCCTAACTCTTATTGCTTTTAGATATTTAATAAGGAGAGTTATACACACAGGACGAGTCATGCTGCTTTCAAGGTAAGATCTATAGCTGATCTGAATTTGAGCGGGACTAATGACCCCCTCACAGCATGACGCCTGGCCTCACACAGTTTTGTTCTTTAGCCAAAAAGCCATGTAAGGTGATTAGGCAGAAATAAGTAGAGGAGTTAATGAAATAGTTACTACACTATGAAGATCTAAAGACCGTTTCTAGAATAGCAAATGAACCATGGCTGCTTCTAATAGGTTAGCAACACTCCTGCAAAGAAAGTGGCAGGCCTGTGTCCATGAGAATATATACTGGCTATATCTTTGACTGTGAAATGTCTGGAGTGGGGCATAGAATGTTCTTGCTCAAAGCAAAATGAAGCTTGCTGAGACCCTGCAGCCAGAACATGAATTAGGAGGGCTCTCTGGTAGGCAATAAATATAGGAGGAACGGGCATGGCCTGGTGGAGATAATCATTTGAAGAATTTAGAGTCACTGGGAATTAAACATTTGTCAAGCAAGGATTTTGGCCCAGGCTCCATAACAGGTATTACACAGAAGAAATTTCCACTTTCCATACTCTCTTTAGTATCTCTTGAGATGCTCATACTGAAGACCTGTTGTAGGTAGGAGGAGAGGCTTTCTCTATCACTGTGTACCATCCAGGCTTGTCTGTTGAGTCCAGGTCAGTGCGGCACCTAATTCTAAGCTGCTGAATTTCTAATGCTGCCAATCTGGTAGCCCAGTCACATGTGGTTATAGCTCAACAGTTACTAGAAATGTGACTTTTCAGAATTAGGCTTTGTGTTAAGTGTGAAATACACTCTGATTTTGAAAACTTGATAAGAGAAAAAAGTACAACATCTCATTAACAATTTTATATTGACTGTACGTTGACATAAGATTTTGGATGTAATGGATTAAATAAAACATACTATTAAAATTAATTTATTTTGTACTTTTTATGGGAGGCGGGAGGATGGCTCCAAGAGGGAGGGGTTATAGATATAATTATAGCTGATTCGTGCTGTTGTGTGGCAGAAAGTAACACAACATTGTAAAACAATTATCCTCTAGTTAAAAACTACATAAAGGTTAACTAGAAAATTTAACAATACAATGTGATTTGCATAACATTTCTATGGGAGAGTGCTCTCTGACAGAATCTGGGGATTCAGATTTCTTTATGCTCATTCAGCCAGTTGGAGGCAGTATAGCACAGTAGTTAAGAGCACGAGCGCCTGGCCAGACTGCCAGAGATCCCAACCAGTGCTAGTGTTTAATTGCTGCAGGACCTAGCAAATTATTAACGTCTCAAATTCCTTACCCATAAGGTGGAAATAATAGCAATACCTGCTTTATATGGTTGTTGAGAATGTTAAATTAAAACATGTGAATCATATAGAATAACACCTGACATGGTATTAATAAGGGCTCAGTAAATGACAGCTGCCATTACTGTCAGTAGCAGTAATAGTAGTCGTATTACACAAAGGCACCCTTCTCCCTTTCTATCCTCAAGACCTCAAGGGCTTGGAATCTCCAAGGTGGAACCTGCGGGTGTCAGACCCACACTCATATCCGTGCCAGGAAGCCTCGCCAACTATCATTCATCATGGTTCTCATGAATGAGGCTCTTGTCTGCTGAAAGTTTCTCTGGAAAATAGACGAGTGAAGATATCCCTACACTCACACACACACTGATGGTGACTCTTCACTTGGCTATCTTTTTCTATTTGGTAGGAGAACCCTGGGACTCCTTAACTTTCACATTCTCCTTTCTCATTTTGCCTCTTTTCTCCGGGTGCCTCCAACCAGCTGCCCTGGGCTCTCTGGTCTTAAAGCTGTGAGAGGCGACAACAGACTCCAGGGTCAGGCTCTGTCCAGGGCCGCCGGAAGCTCCGATCTATTCGGGAACATACCAGGAAAGGAGCATCCTTCAAGCTGTCAGGGGACTCCTGTTAAACCTTGGGGAGGTCATTTCCCCCTCACTTTTTCCTGCCACAAAAGCAGAGGGGGAATAAAAACCCTTAATAAAAAGACATCAGGGCAGCTGAGGGCTTCTCAGAAAGATGGCATGTTGATATACCACTCATACTGTGTGGACAAAAGAAGAAAAACCCAACAGTTCAGTAATGAGGAAGCATTTAGCAACCAAAGGCATGTTTCACAAGAAAAGAAAAAAAAAAATCAACTAGACACAAAAGTCCTTGAATTAAAGACATAGCCTATTCTGGAAAGTGTCATTTTTGTTTGAAACTTGCTTTTCCAGTGAAGTTAATAGTATAAGGAACGGCTTTGATTCCAGGAGAACTAGTTAAAGCCATTACTATGGTCACAGAGGGCGGGGGTGTAGGTAAAGAATTTGCCTGTAGAAAACAGATAATGAGGAGGCAGGTGTTTGTACTATAAAGTATTTCTTTTTGGTACAGCAGGAATCACCTTAAATTTCCTTAACTAATGGCCTCTACAGTGCCCTTTATGTATGCATTTCAGATGAGATCTGGTGTGTTCAGGGTGGTATGGCTGCAGAAAATGTCTGCATTTCACCGCAGCTGACTTACAGGAGCTATTCAAGAGCAAGTCTCCAGGAGTACTCTGCCCATCTGAGCAACAAGGTCACCATCAGACACTTGTATCTTGCATTGTGCTGACCTCTACCTCTCCCTGACCCTTAGCACTACGATGTGGTACTTTTCTAATCTTGTTTTCTTGGTAAGTTCATAGTGCTTTGAACTTACTTCTTGATAATGGTGTCATTGCTTTTCACACTCTTAAGTGATGGCAGTTTGGTGCTCTCGGGTTCACATTCAGGACTGGATGCTTTGTCAGCCCATTGGTAGGCCAGCACACACGACAAAACACCTCGGCCTTCTAGCCTGCCTTGCTGCTATTGTCTGGGCCAGAAGTTGGGCTTCAGGCTTTTCGGGGAAAGAGGAGGAGGCTGATGACAAGAGCCAGAGAGGTCTGATTTCATGCAACTGTCGTTTCTACTGCAAAGGTTTAGGGGCACATTATTAAATGAAGACAGAAAAGGTGAGGCACCTGTGAGTATCTAAGCAGGCAGACAGGCCTGTGAGGGTTAGAGTCACCCAGAAGAGGTCTAGAAGCCAGCTCTATCAGAGTCACCTGGAGAAATGTTAAAATGCAGAGTCCTGGGCCATATCTGGCCTGCTGACTCAGGACACAGGCAGTCTAACAAGCTCCCCAGGTGAAACTCACTAAAACTTAAGAATGTCTCAACAAAAGTGCTTTTCTCACTATTTTCTTCTCTCCTGGCTATAAGCTTCTCTCTCACCCCTTCGCTGAAAATGAAGCTGACTCCATGAATTGCTATGGAGGAAAACTCACAAGAAGCGATGGACTCTGACTTCCTTTAGAGATTCCTTCCTTCCTTCCTTGTCACTCATGCCTTTTCTGACTCAGCCATCATTTAACGACCCATTGGGTAAGTTATTAACTAGTATATGTTTTACATGCATTTTTTTCACTTAATCCTTGACTCAACCCTTAGAAGAAAGTACTGTTGTTTTCCCCACTTTACAGATGAGGAAATAGAGACATGCAGAGCAAGTATCTTCCAAAACATCAATGAAGTGGTGGAGCAGGATCTGAGCCCAAGGTTTGCCTGATTCAAAGCTTGTTCTCTTAGACTGTTGTACTCCTCTTCCCTGTTAATCTTTCCTAAAACCATACCTTTCGCTGACATTTAATTGGTCCACCTTTCTTTAATTCATCAGCCACCTTTTTGGATTGGAACACTCTTCTCTTGTATTTGGTCTTAATAAGAGACATTGGAACATACCAAACCTTTCAATAGGTATCTTTCAGTCATTGGGAAATCAAAAATTTGGAAATGTCTTTCCTGGCAAGCTACCCAGAGTATCTTTCTGATTGTTTTCTCCTTTCCCATGTAGTATCTTTTATCACTGACAAGGGAAGGCAAGCCACCCACCTTTCTCGTTGATGCTGTGAATGATGGTTTTCCCTTCATTATCTGTAGTTAGTAGGAATGTAATAAGGCATTCATTTTCTCCTTGCAGAGAACAGGAAACAGAGCTATCCTCTGAGAAATCTGTAGATAAAGAAGTCATTCATTAGGTTAAATGAGTTTCCAAAAGATGTTTTTTTTTTTTAAAGCAAAGTAGTATTGAGTTTTATTATGCAAATAGAAATTTCCAACATTGCAGAATAGGAATAGAAAAGACATAGGATTTTCCTCCACCCCCTGAGGGTTTAATTTCTACTCCTGTTCCAGAAGAACAGTTCCAGGTGTGGTCAATCAGGACTGACCATCAAATGCACCCATCAGTCTGATAGGTGCACGATTTCAATGGAGTGAAGTGCCTCAAGGCAGGTACTGTAATGGGAATAGAATGGCTCAGATTATGGCAGTGAGGAAGCCATATGGTTTCTTTGGCTCAGAGTATCTGGGAAGAAGCCTAGATTACATTTCAGAAAGAGACTACACAGTTCAAACATAGTGGTATTTCTAAAGGGGCCTTTCCCACAGTGTCCTAGTCAGATTGCTGGCCATGTATGCTCACAACAGTAAATATAAATCAATAAGAGTTAACAGAGACTGAAGTGTTATATAGCATGGGGACCAGCAGGATAAAGATAAATCCCAGAATAAAAGGAGACTGGTGGCACTGGTGGTAAAGAACTTGCCTGCCAGTGCAGGAGACTTAAGAAATGTGGGTTTGATCCCTGGGTTGGGAAGATCCTCTGGAGAAGGAAGTGACAACCTACTCCAGTATTCTTGCCTGTAGAATCCCGTTGACAGAGGAGCCTGGCTAGCTACAGTCCATTCGGTTGCAAAGAACAGGACACAACTGAAACAAATTAGTGCAAATACACACAGAGGATGCCCATTGGCCTACCACTCATATAGCCCTTTTCTCAATTAAAAAAAAATTTCAATTTTCCTCAAATCTTTTTCAAATAAATTTGAGGTTATTCAAGAACCAGAGAATGAATGTCATGACAGAAATTGATAATACAGTAAAATGGTCAATAATGTTAATACTATGTATCAGACATTTTAGTGGTCTGATACCTATGCCAAAGTTATGTAAGGTTTTTCTAATAAAAAAAAAAAAACTTACTTAAAGTTCTCCTCTAAGTTAGAGACTTTTTAACGATACTGTTACACTTTTTTGTGTGTGTAAACCTGTAAATAGAATGACTGTTTGCTCTTATCTTAAAATTTTAAGACATATGATCCAAGTGAAAGTCGTTCAGTTGTGTCCGACTCTTTGCGACCCCATAGACTATACAGTTCATGGAATTCTCGGGGCCAGAATAATGGAGTGGGTAGCCTTTCTCTTCTCTAGGGGGTCTTCCCAACCCAGGTCTCCCACACTGCAGGCGGATTCTTTACCAAGTGAGCCCCAAGGGAAGCCCAAGAATACTGTAGTGGGTAGTCTATCCCTTCTCCAGTGGATCTTCCCCATCCAGGAATCGAACTAGGGGTCTCCTGCATTGCAGGCGAATTCTTTACCAGCTGAGCTATCAGGGGAGTCCATACAATCCAAAGCAAGTGTCTTATGATACAATGGGTCAGAATATAAAACGGGGATTTTCTCTGATAATCTTGGACATAGTCTTTTTAGATCTGTAATTTTTCTCATTAGCTTCAACATAAAATTTTTTTCAATAAAACAGAATCTAGCTATGTTCCTCTGACTCTAGTGAAGAAAAATTAAGCAATAATCTATTTTTGATTTCACAATGCCATAGCCATAGAAAGATAGCAATTTTTTTTGCGTTTAATTTATAAAATTAAACACCCCATACCGAAGTCATAAGAAGCATGCCTGTATTATCCACAACAACTGAGGCTAGTAAAACATTTGAAAGTGAAAGTCGCTCATTAGTGTCCAACTCTTTGTAACCCCAAGGACTATACAGTTCATGGAATTCTCCAGGCCAGAATATTAGAGTGGGTAGCCTTTCCCTTCCCCAGGGGATCTTCCCAATCCAGGAGTCGAACCCAGGTCTCCCACATTGCAGGTGGATTCTTTACCAGCTGAGTCACAAGGGAAGTCCAAGAATACTGGAGTGGGTAGCCTATCCCTTCTCCAGTGGATATTCCCCACCCAGAAATCAAAATGGGATCTCTTGCATTGCAGGCAGATTCTTTACCAACTGAGTTATCAGGGAAACCTTTAGCATTATTAATAAGATTTCAGAGGATAAATTTAAGTGAACAAACTGTTTCTGAATCCACTTGTTGCTGTTGTTTAACCACCAAGTTGTGTCTGTTTTGTGACCCCAAGGACTGTAACCCTCCAGGCTCCTTTGTCCATGGGATTTTCCAGGCAAGAATACTGAAGTGGGTGGCTATTTTCTTCTCTAGGGGATCTTCCCCACCTAGAGATCCAACCTGCATATCCTGCATTGACAGGTAGATTCTTTACCACTGAGCCACCTGGGAAGCCTCTTCAAATCTTTTACAAGCATCTTATTTATATAGGAATATTAAGAAATCTAATTACAAACTATTCTCATCTGGTCATTCCCAACTGTTTACCATCATCTGCCTGGGAGGCTTCCCAGGCAGCACTAGTGGTAAAGAACCCGCCTGCCAAGGCAGGAGACATAGGAGATACAGGTTCAGTCCCTGGATCCAGAAGATCCTCTGGAGGAGGGCATGGCAACCCACTCTAGTATTTTTGCCTGGAGAATCAGATACAACTCAAGCGACTTAACACGCCCACACGGAAATCACCTAGGAGTTTTGAAATGATAGATTCCAGGGACTCACCCTGGCTATTCTGATTTGAGAAGTCTGTGGACAGGAGCTTGCATATTCGTGAATTATTAATGGTATCTTTAATGAGGTGATTCTGATGAAGAGGTTTGGACACCTCCAGGCAACACTTGATTAGTGAAATTTGTGCTATTTCATGTGTTTGACAGCAACAACACTACATATATAACTCATACTTTGGTCATTTTCAGATGACCTCTACCACACATTCTCCTACCAAACCATTCCAGTTAGCTAGGACTCATGGAATCTTACGGCATATGCTTTTACTTGTTGGAGTGTTTTTTTCCTTCCCTTCCTGCTTTGCCATGACAGTGCACACCCGCCCTGCTCTTCTAAAACTTACTTAATGGAACATTTCATTCTCAGGTAGAAAATATGCGGACAGCTTATAATACTGCTTTCAGTAATGTTAATCCTGCTTTTTTATTTCCTCTTAAATAGCTACACCAAAGCACAGGGAGGCTTAATTTACTTGGCCGGGATTTTTTAAAGTTTTAATGGAACTGCTAACATGACCTTTGAGTCATGACTCCCTTCTTGCTTTAATTACTTCGCCACTCCTTTTCATGACTGTTATGACTCTAGATTTTGCCTGTTTTGTAGTGTTTGGGTATTAAAATGGCATTATTGAATGTGTAGTGAAAAGGTCCAGCTTGGACTGGAGATTTGCATAATTAGCTGCTAAGCTTTTCTTTTGTTATTCATTAGAAATGGACCTTTCTGTTTTACCCACTTGTATGAGTGCTAGCAGCACTGTTTTAGAATAATAGAATGAAAATAAGATCTCAGGCAGCCCATGAAATCATACATAGAAAAGGAAGAAATGTGAGAATGGAGGTTAAGAGGCCGGGGTCTGGGAAGGTCTAGGAAGGATTTGGAAAATATAAACTGTCTGCGCCATTGACTCAAGATAACCATGTATTTGAGACCTTCCCTTTGGGGCACAGACAGTACTTCTCAGAGAAAACAGTTTCCCAGGAAAGGAAAAAAAAGGGTTCTGGGGTCAAATAAGTTTGGGAATCCCTCCTTACTCTAATTTTTCCTTTTGCCTCACCTGAAGAAGATTCACAATGCACATTTAATTTAATGTACATGACAGCTCTCAGTCTTGCAAAGCAAACACAAAGCTTAACTTCCCATTTGCAAAATTCATACGACCATTGGTGCTTTGGTCTGTGTGACATTTTCAGAACTAGGGTTCCATGGAACATGCTTTGAGTAACAATGCTCTGAGTACATGAATGTTGGGGTAAATTCAAGACTTCTATTTCAGTAAAAAGGAATATAAAAGTTAAGCCACATGGCCTTAGAAATGCTCACACAAGTCATCATAGCACATTTGAGGAATAATTTATTTAGATTATGAAGTTTATGCTTACTTTACTCTTCACATCCTTGTGAGGGGAAGGATGAGCTGATAAAAGATCCCATGGAAGAGCAAATATGCAGTGATAATTTTAAGATGATACGATCAATAACATGACTGAGTGATTTGGAACAGGACTTATGAAAAAGGCCCATTAGAAGATACATAAGCTTGTGGCACTCATGGTAAAAGAATCTGCCTGCCAATGCAGGAGACACAAGAGACATAGTTTTGATCCCTGGGTCAGGAAGATCCTTTGGAGTAGAAAATGGCAACCCACTCCAGTACTCTTGCTTGGAAAATCCCATGGACAGAGGAACCTGGCAGGCTACAGTCCATGGGGCCGCAGAGTTGGATAGGACTTAGCGACTTAATAACAGCAAGAACAACAACAACCCATTAGAAGAGTGACTTTCAGATTCTCAGGCTGACAAAGATATTTTTTCTTTCGAATTAATCACAATTACTGCTTTAAATGGTATTAGTAAACCAATCACTTTGATTTCTGAATTAGAAATAGTTGTAGTCCCCTATTTTGAAGATAATTTAGTCAATTACACCATAAGAATAATGAAACAATTTGTAGGCTACTTGAGAATATAATCTTCCTCTCAAATCCAAGCACTTATGATCATCTGTACTCAGAAAGGCATTTCCCTGGTGGCTCAGATGGTAAAGAATCTGCCCATGATGTGGGAGACCCAGGTTTGATCTCTGGGTCAGGAAGATTCCCTGGAGAAGGAAATGGCAACCCACTCCAGTATTCTTGCCTGGAAAATCCCATGGACAGAGGAGTTTCGCAGGAGTTTCCATGGGGTCTCAAAGAGTCAGATATGGTTGAGCAACTAACACTAACTAACTATACTCAGAAAACTGTATATGTACATTCCCTATTTGTGATTTACTTGTTTCCAAGGTTGATTTCTTTTTCCCCTCAGCACATTAGATGTCCCATGCTGTTAGTTATTTTGGTTCCACTCATTTGCAGGGCATTTTCTGCAATTTTTAGTCATTTCTTTGAAACACATGGTAGATATACCAACTGTTTGCTGTGAAATGAAGCTAGAGGATATGCTGAGATTGTGGACTTGTTACTAATGTGGACAGGCCACAAACGCCATCTTACTCGGTGCTCAGTGTATTAGTGTAAGGTGCATACCATCTTGTCCAATTATGGCTATTTGGCATATTTATCTTAAGGCACCAGAAACGCACAGGCAAGGGGTTTCATGAGCACTAAACCCACCTCTCCATTTAGGGTTATTTAACTGTGCGTAGTCAGAAACCTCAATTTTAAAACAATGTTGGTAATTTTCAAAACAATAGAAATATCACTAACTTATATCACTTTGGAAATGGATTAATTTCTACATTCTAGTTTCATTATTCAAGACACATATGCTAGATTGTCACAAATTATCATCTTGGTTATTTCACTCTACCCAAAATGCATCGGAGTTGCACCTCTGAGGTGTGCAGAGCAAGGTTCCTACCTGAGCAGCGGTTTCTACCTCATGGCAGGTTTGTGATGATGGAAAAACAAATCCCCCCAGACAGTCCCTTTAGGAGGGGCAGTCATCAGGTTTTTTTTTTTTTTTTATCAGTTTTATTTTAAAGATCACAAATTATTTTTTAAATGCCTTCCCAGCTAAAATACAACCTATTTACATATCTGAGATAAACTTTTGTCATTAGAAGGAATCTGACTTTAAGTAAGTCACTTCAAAAATGGCAGACAGAAGCAAGAGCAGAGTTTGCTTAGCAGTTAAAGGTAACAAGGCTTCCCAGGTGGCACAGTGGTAAAGAATCTGCCTGCCAATGCAAGAGACACAAGAGACGCAGGTTCAGTTCCTGGGTTGGGAAGTTTTCCTGGAGGAGGAAATGGCAATCCACTCCAGTATTCTCACCTAGGAAATCCCATGGCCAGTGGAACCTGATGGACTGCAGTCCACGGGGCCACAAAGAGTGGGACATAACTGAGGTACTGAGCAAGCACCTCCTAAAGGGAACAGGCCTTTGTTGGAGTTTGGGACGGAGGGCACAGAGGATTAATGATGACCATGCGAGGGGGCAGAGGGGGAGGGAGATCCACGACACGAGGGGGATATATGTTTACACAGGGCTGACTCACTTCATTATACAGCAGAAACTAACACAATATTGTAGAGCAACTGTACTTCAATTAAAAAAAAAAAAAAAAGATGACGATGTAATATCCAGGTCTGGAAAGTTGGGAGTAAAAACATGGAGGGAAGGGGAGAAAAATGGCCACTAACCAGAAACTGCCCGATGCCTGAGGGCTGCTGTCTGAAAACCCATACTACACCTCACTTCTTCCTATTGTGAAATAAGGCAGGCAGACGACAGGGGGTGATTTCAAGTTAGGGGGCTAATATTTAGCTCTTTCTTCAATTTTCCTCTTTCCTAATTAAAAAAAAAAAATTACAGCATTCTGGAATTCTCTCCAGCTGCATGTGTTAAGCATAGATGAATCTGCCAACAGAGCTGAAGCCAAACAGAAAAGCTAGGACTTTAAATTGCTTGTATCCCAACCCATCAAGTCTTTAGCCTTCTGGAATGCATTTACTCTTAAAAATGAATGCGAGTGAACTAACCCGCCCCCCCCCCCCCCCCCCCCCCCCCCCCCCCCCGGTACAAATGAGGCTGAGCTACTGAAAAGCCCTCCACAGAGTTTCTGCCTCTCTAAACTGTGCAAAGGAAAGGAAAGCAATTTAAGACAAGTAGAACCTTCGTCTTCATTGATGGTCGCACCAGCTAGCTTGCATTTGTCAACACATTCTTCTTGGGCCTGGCCATCTGCAGACAGGTAGCATTCAATGCAGCTCCTGTGAACATTATTCAATAGAGTTAATCAGTTTTGTGATGGTGTAAAAATGGATATGCAATTGGGATTTTGCTTTCATGCTGTTACTGTAATTCCAGCTATAGAAATGTCTCAGAGAGGATGTTGTGTTTTGTTACTTTCAAAAAGATGGCTGGGTGATATCCAAGAGGAAACTGCTTTAGTCTGAATTCCACTCAGTAATCATTGCTCCCTAAGGCAGCCTTGATAAGAACTACTATCCTCATTATCTTTAATGATTGCTTCTGATTGGTCAGATTTAAAAAAAAAAAATTTCCCCAACAAAAAAAAGTCCCAATTATTTTGGTATTTAATTTAGCTATATTTTCATTATACATTTATCTGGGAAGGGTTTATGCTGCTAAAATAAGATTAGAGACTAAAGTGTGAATTTCTTAACAGAAATAGTCTGTATTTTAACAAGAATTCCAAAAATTCTCGTATGTCATGAATGACTATTTCAAAGATTCACTTTTCTGTAACTCTTTTGAATGAATTCAAACCTTGATAAGAGTATTTTCAAAAGCTGAGGATTACAGCCTGGATCCTCATTAATGCAGATTTTTAAGTAAAGGATTGCTACTTATTTAAAAGTGTATTTCCAAGAACATAACCCAGGAATTAAGCTACTCTAGTGATGGCTATACAGCAAAAGTAAAACTTAGATTCTGAATTAATCTTGTGCTGAAAATCACTTTACAAACAGATAGTGTTTGGGGTAATCCAAAGCTGCAAAAGTTTTCTTACTGTGGGCATGCATCATACCGCCTCTCAACTCTGGCACAGGAAAGGTACCCTCTTCTAAGCGCTGGAAACACTCCCCATTCCCACTCATGCCTTATCACATCTCAGCTGAAACCGCACTTCCTTAGGCAAGCTTTCCCTAGCCCTTATCAGTTCCCTTGCAGTGGAAGCCTCTGAATTCCTCTGCTGGAAGGGTTTAGGAGCAGCACTCTGTGGAGTGGGGATAGGAATCTTATCTGGAAGTTGCCTTTGCACCGCAAGCACACTGCACTTATTGAGGTTATGTATTGACTTGGGGTGGTTTTGTAGGGGGCTGCTGAAGACTGTGAAAGCCTTAAAACCTCTATCTCTTTGTGTACCCTATTCACGACTGCCCAAGCTAGCCTAGTAGCTTTATCTCCTGCCAGAGAATTCTATTGTTCCCTCTTTATCCCCTATTATAACTGTCAGCCCAGATATCATTATAATTACTTTTTAAATGTTCTGTCTTTGCCAGTAGATGCTTAGCACCTGTGACAGCAGGAACTATAGCTGTTTCACTATCACAGTATGTCTAAGACTTAACATGATTCTGGCCTGTAAGTAGGTATTTAACACCTATTTGATAAATAAGTGCATGAAAGAATAAATGGAAGAATGGATTCACCTCAAAACTAACATATACCAAGTGGATCACTCTACTCAACTCCTCAAATTCAAACTACTTTGACCATTAATTTCATACCTTATAAACCAGATCTAAGATTGAAACATGTCTGATGAAACAAACTTCTGGTTACCAAAGGGGAAAGGGGAGAGGGAGGGGATAAATGAGGAAGTTGGAATTAACATGCACCTAATACTATATATAAAATAAAGAAGAATTTACTGTATAGCACATGGAACTATATTCAATATCTTATAATAACCTACAGTGGAAAAGAATCTAAAGCTGAACACCTAAAACTGACACAATATTGTAAATCAATCATAGTAAATAAAATGTTTTTTCAAAAGAGATTAAATCAGGTTTACAGAGAAGATAAAATAGAAAAATAATGGAATTTAATATTAAATTGTATTCAAGTAAGCCTAACTTTGGGCTTCCCAGGTGGTATGCTAGTGGTAAAGAACCCGCCTGTCAAAGCAGGTTAGACATAAGAGACACAGGTTCGATCCCTGGTTTGGGAAGATCCCCTAGAGGAGGGCACAGCAACCCACTCCAGTATTCTTGCCTGGAAAATCCCATGGATAGAGGAGTCTGACAGGCTGAAGTCCTTAGGGCCTCACAAGGTCAGAAACGATTGAAGCAGCTTAGCATACACATACACAAGCCTAACTCTGTGCCCATGCTTCTCTTGGCATCTGTTCAGGCACAGTGACAGAGAAATTTTGACACTTGAATAGTGAGTAAACACTGAGTGAAAATTGGTAATATTGATTTTCTTACTTTGTTCACATTGGATATGCACATGTCCCCATTGTGGGTACCAAGTTTTTTTCATGAAAATATGAATTGCTGAAGCATGTTTGCTGTATAATACATTAAATCTGCAATGTCATAACACAGCCAGTTTGGAGATTTTCTTTTCTTGACCTCGATTTTTCATTAAGAAGTTAGCTGCCAAGCTAAGAAGAATTTTTTTTTTTTACTGGAAAAAAAAATATGATTGCTTTTTGTTGTTGCTGTTTGATGATAAAAAGAAAGTGTAATTCGCTCTGTAGAATGGCAACCAACGAAAGTTGCCAAACAGCATGAGTGGTAAGAAAGAGGGGAGGAATTGAGAGCCAAGATCATCTTTCTGCTTCTTTGCCTTTTTGAGTCTGTAGATAGGAATCACTCAGTAAGGTCAGGCTATCAACTCGATAAGAAGCTCCTCTGTTTCCCTGTAAAAAGTACGGAAAGTGAGTGTCAGTCTCCCCCCAGGGCTCTCCTGATGTGTGGCTGGTATTGTAAGGGAGAGGCCATCTGATGTTATCAGTGTGGAACCTCAGCTTAGCTTCTTTGAGAGGCTCTCATAGAAATGTGACTTTATGGACCTGGATAATCAGCATTGGGAGGTAATGGAGAGGCTGATGTTCCAGGCTGTTGATCACAAGGGCCCTTCGGGTTTGTGTGTTTTGATGGATGCTTGGAGACCAAAGCCAGCAAGAACAGTCTGAGGTCTGAGTTTATAAAATGTCGTTACAACTTTGATCATCATGAAATCCAGGGACAAAGAGAGATTTTTGTAGATGGTAGATACGTTACCGTTTAGAGTTGCAGGGATCGCTGCAGGTGGGACAGCGTTCACAGGTGGGTCCCGAGGCTCCAGGATTCGTGCAGATGCACTTGCCACACACACAGTCCCCTCGGCCGCTGCAGAGGATCCCGTCCTCGGAGACACAGGGGTCCGTGCTGGTGGTGCAGTTACAGTACTCGCCTGTCCAGCCGCTCCTGCACACGCACTCGCCACAGTCACAGTCGCCATTATCTGCAAAACAAAGTTCTGGATTTCTTAGGTCTAAAACCACTTCCGGATTTTGTGGACCATCTTTTTTCTTTGCCTTTAAACACCATCAAAAAGACTGAAGAAAAAAAGAGGGGGAAAAGTGAGTGCTCTGCAGGGGTGGGAAGGAGTGTATATAGGAGTGTATTTTGCTAATGGTGTGTATTTATTGACTTGGTCTCTTAACTGAAGATCAACTAGGTTGCCTGATGTTATATCCAATAGAATTTATGGGCTGGCTTCCCAGGTGGCACAGTGGTAAAGAATCCGCCTGCCAATGCAGGAGACTCAAGAGATGAGGATTCAATCGCTGGGTTGGGAAGATCCCCTGGAAAAGAAAACTGCAACCCACTCTAGTATTCTTGCCTGTGGAATCCCATGGACAGAGGAGCCTGGCGGGCTATAGTCCATTGGGTCACAAACAGTCCAACACAACTGAGCACATATGCATGAAATGAGATAATCTAGAAGCCTATAGTTAGCTACTAGATGTGTGTGTGTGTGTGTGTGATTATGTGCATGTATATTTATAGTTGGCCCTTGATCAACTCATGGGTTGGGGCACCGCCCCCTACTCTTAGGTCTCCTCTCAGTTCAAAGTCTGAGAATAACTTTTAACTCCCCCCAAACTTAACTGCTAATAGCTTCTTGTTGACTGGAAACCTTACTGATAACATAAACAGTTGATCAACACATATTTTGTATGCTACATATATTATATAGGGCTTCCTTGGTAGCTCAGCTGGTAGAGAATTCGCCTGCAATGCAGGAGACTCCAGTTTGATTCTTGGGTCAGGACGATACCCTGGAGAAGGGATAGGCTACCCACTCCAGTATTCTTGGGCTTCCCTAGTAGCTCAGATGGTAAAGAATCTTCATGCAATGTGGGAGATCTGGGTTCTGTCTCTGGGTTGGGAAGATCCCCTGGAAGAGGACATGGCAAACCACTCCAGTATTTTTGCCTGGAGAATCCCCATGGACAGAGGAGCCTGGCAGGCCACAGTCCGTGGGGTCACAAAGAGTTAGACACCCCTGAGTGACTAACGGTATCTATCAATACTGTAAGTTTACTAGATGAATCATCTGGCAGTACCTACATCAAAATCATCTTATAATACTGTAGATATTAGGTAAGTTACTAACACTATATATCAAAAATGAAAAGATAATGTGAAAAAGAAATTCATGTTTATTTACAGATATAGTTATTTATGTATTGATAATGAAGAAACAATGATATGATTACTTTATGGCAGTCTAGTGTAATTAGTATCATTGCTTCAGAGTAGCCTAACCTATACACCAATGAATGAATTGTTAAAATGTTTATGGTTATAGTATTATGGACATATTCATATTACAAACATGATTCCCTTTTCTTAAAAACCACCTACCTTTAATACTAGGCTGATAAGCAGTTTCTCCAATTATGAGAGAGGCATACTATACAATAATATAATGCTTTGAAAGCAAAGTTATCAAACAGTAAGAAAACTAACACATTATTAATTTTACATTAAATATCACTCACTTTATGCCTATGTAAGAATAGAGCAATATCTATATATATTTTATGCATTCACAACATTCGTAAATTTTCTTTTTTGATATCTCTGTCTGGCTACATAGTTCATCTGTAAATATTTTCAAATCGTTGCAAATCTCCAAAAACACTTACAATATATTTATTGAAAAAATCTGCATATAAGTGGACCCATGTACTTCAAACTTGTGTTGTTCAAGGATCAACTGTGTGCATGTGTTTATATATTATTTTTCTCCCAGTAATATAGATAAGAAGCTATGAGTCCTAAGAAGCGTCTGTGGGCTTGGATAGGAAAGGGGATGAAATTCAAGGCATGAGATGCCCAGGGAAGAGGGGGAGGGAGAGAGAAGATGGAATTCTTCAGATGACCAGACTGGGCTGGATGGGGCCTCTTTTTATTGCCCTCGAATGGAAGTAACACTTGTGGTGCCTTATCCCCAATGCCTGGCATAGAAAGTTTTTAATTTTTAAATGAATAGATTGTTTTGAGGGAGAGGAGGAAGAACAGCTTAGGACAGGGAAGACAATGAGTTCATTTTTGGTTCTGTGGAGTTTGAAAGACATGTGGGTGCTTGGATACATATATACAGCCCTGAAGTCTGGGTTTTGTAATCCACCAGGGATAAGTGGCGGTTGAAACTGATGGGGATGAAATTATCTGGGGCAAGCAGATAGAGTGAGTAAGTCCCTGGAGACTTATCAACATTTATAATGTAACCAGAGATCCTCACAGAAGAGCCAGAGAGGTAAGAAGTTCTCCTGAAGAGCTGGCCAGAGGAGTGTATAAACTACTACAAAATGGTAAATAAAGTGTTTCAGACAATGGGCCTGTGTGTTCTTGCATAGTATTTTTTGCTTGCCTACCATGCCCAAGATCCTAAATTGGCATTTGATGATCCAAACAAACAACACTTACTTGCAAATTTTGTAACATACTTTTCTTCAGAAAAAGAAGTGTGCACCAGGTATTGCCTCTCAAGTTTTGCTCCTTGGCAACATTCCAAGGACACATGGGCTTGGAGGTGGTGCATGAGTACGTAGTGTGTGGGTGCACAGACATAGGCGCTGATAGCTCGGGTTTGCATCCTGGCTCTGGTACTTCTGGGCTGGGCAAAGTTGGGGAAATCACTCAACCCCTCTGTGCCTCAGTTTCCTCACTGGTAAGGAGGGATTATTAAGAGCACTACTTCATAGGACTGTTATGAAGATTACCTGAGATAGTACATAATAGTGTTTAGAACAGTGCCTGGCCCATAAATAAGCAGCGTGTGCCGTGCTGTGCTGTAAGTCACTTCAGTTGTGTCCAACTCTTTGTGACCCACTGGACTGCAGTCTGGCAGGCTCCTCTGTCCATGGGATTCTCCAGGCAAGAATACTGGAGTGGATTGCCATGCCCTCCTTCAGGGGATCTTCCCAACCCAGGGATCAAACCCACATCTCTTACATTTGCTGCACTGGCAGTTGGGTTCTTTACCACTGGTGCCACCTGGGAAACACAAGCAGTGTATAAATGTAAGTTATTGTCATGATTCCTAAATACTATCCAGTAGGAGGAATTTGATAGCAAAATTATCCAGCAGTATTAAAACTCCTGTAATTATACTGAAAACCAAGCAGATGTGAAAGAAATCCCAAGTGAGGCAGGTTTCCATTTTTTTGGAGATGCTACCGTATTCATTGCAGAAAGAAGGATTCTGAGTTTTCTCTTGTAAACTTTGGTCCAGTAGGTGGTTACTTTTCTGTCTTCATGACTTGGCCTTAAGAGACATGGAGTAAGTAATCCCAGAACAAATGATAAACCACAAAGATTTTGAAGCTAGATTCTGACTGCTCCTGAGGTGTGTGTGTGTGTGTACACATATGTAGGGAGAGAGACAAAGAAAATATGACATACACTTTTCTAATGAAAGATGAGTTGAAATTTATCTGGATCCATGACATTAATACTGTATTTCATAACCTATTTAATTCATAATTGAACTAATTAATTTAAAGCTAAGAATAGTTAGGTGACTTAGGCCAAAACCATTCATTTACTTTTTATACATAAACTGTCATCTAAACTTCAATGGCTTTTTGTTTATTCTTTATCAAAGGGGGAAACTTACTTTCATGATAGGGAGAGATTTCTATATTAAAGTTTATTCTGAAAAATGCATATAGTGTGTAAATATTGGCAAATGAAATGAGCATCTTGAAAGGCTTTGAGAATGCCCAAGTATATCACTCCATATAAAAATTACTTGGCAGAAATTTTAGAAAACCCTTCTAAGAGCTCCTTGCAGAATTTGGAAACTCCTTTCTTCGGGGCTTCAGAACCATTAACTGGGTCACAAAAATTGTTAATTGATATCCTCAAACAACTACTTATCTAAGGTACCTGTTCATACAACAGTAGCTTTATAATGACTTCATGTAGAAACAACATGATAATCAAAGATCAAGGAAAAATTATTAGGCTCTTTTGATAGGGATAGATCTTTCTGGAATGCCACTGACTGATAACTAAGAGGACAGTGGTAGGAAGTTTTTTCTATAATGCTGTTTGCTGGAGTTTCCAGTTTCTTAGAATCAAAATTTAAAAGACTAATGGAATTTGGGCAAGGGAAAAAAAAAATCAGTGGAGCCCTGTATCTTACAGAAGGATGGAAGAAGGTGCATGAAAAGAACATCATGATAATAGCCCTTTGGAAAAGCGACACATTGCAGAGTCTATTTGTTGTAAAATAAGTAAATTTACTTGAGGAGTGGGGGCTTCCCAGCTGACTCTAGTGGTAAAGAACCCGCCTGCTAATGCAGAAGACTAAGAGATGTAGATTCAGCCCCTGGATTGGGAAGATCCCCTAGAGGAGGAAATGGCAACCCGCTCCAGCATTCTTATCTGGAGAATCCCATGGACAGAGGAGTCTGCTGGGCTACAGTCCATGGGATTGCAGAGTCGGACAAGACTGCAGCAACTTAGCGCGCACACACGCACATGAGAAGCGAGGCTGCAGTATAGTCAGGCTGCTACTGGAAACGACTGCATCAAGAGCGTGTGTGTCCACAGGCCGCGATCAGTTTTACCCCCACACTAAGCACCATGCCAGGCACATAGTACGTATTCCATTACTCTTTGAATTTAAAGCTGAGAATAGTTAGGTGATTTAGGCCAAAGCCATTCATTTACTTTTGTACTTTTTTGTACTTGATTGTACTTCTGAAAGAGAAAGTTACAGAGTAACATCATTTGAGATGTTACTAAATACAAAATTGCTTTTGAGAAAGTCATGGTTGAGGATGGAGAATAGATGAATACTCCAATAGATGAAGGAAAAGGGTATTGGTAAAGTTTTCTGAGTCCAATTGCAGAAATAATTGTATTTTCTATATAGAATTTCTTTAGTGATCACTGTATCTGATACAAAAAGAGGCAGTATTGTCAGACTGTCTGAACTACAAATGGACAGATCAAATTGACTCTTTGAATTTATATCTGTCTGCACGCATGACATAAAATAAAATGAAAGACCATCAAACACTGGGATGAACTGTGTTGTTGAACACAACCCAGGATTTCTACAGCCTTACATCTCTTTGACTTCAGGTTTAAAGGGTGAAGTATAGGTGGGGTCAGTATTGCTGTTATACTGTATTTTATTACATTTCGGATTTTTTTTAAAGGCAATTTCAAATGTCTTGAGCACATATTTTATTAAAGATTTCTATTAGAACTGCAATCTAAGGTTCTGCTGAATAGATTCTTTCTGAGACGTAGTGATGGTCTCTGGCTTCAGGCTGTGTTCTGTCTGCATCTTGTGAAAAAGGACTAATGTGGGTTTGGAAGCACACCCATTAGATAAGGAAAAACACCTTTGAATGAAAGGGGCGAGACATGTGTCTCAGTCTGAACAGACCCTAAACTTTTCACTCTCCAAGGGGAAGGAACGAAGGCAGCCTCAGAGAAATCTGTCGCAATAGCAGAAGCCAAGAAATGAAACGGAGGCGCACTTCTAAGGGTATCAAATGGTTTTCAAAGAGCCTGGGATTCTCTGAGGCTTCTTTTCTCGGGCCTTTTCTTCTGAAAATCAGTCTCTTTTATACGTTCCTGACACTGTGGTTGGAAAACATAACTTGCTTGGTTTTCTCTAAAGGTAATGGCTTTCTGTTTTGAAAAACTATGCTCACACACTGTGGGAAAAAAATAAAAAGATGTGAGGGCTTAAATTCAGCAGTCAGTTACTCTTTCAATTGTAACATAAATTTGTATCATTTAAAAGTATATGGACACATTTGTAATTCTTGTCTGATTAGACTGTACTTAAATATATATGTGTATCTCTCAGAATGATTTTATCATAGTCATGTAATAGATAACATATTTTTAAACTACAGTGATTTTACATCTAGAAGGGATATTAGAAAGTAAATTTTTCTGCTATTTATAGTTTTTCTCAATCTCAAAAAATCCAAGGAATTTTTCATTTTTACCCTTTCCATAGCCTTCTTCACATATGTCCTTATTCGTCTTGCTTCAGTCGTGTCTGATTCTTTGCTACCCTATGGACTGTAGCCCACCAGGCTTCTCTGTTCATGACATTTTCCAGGCAAGAATATTGGAGTGGATTGCCACGCCTTCCTCCAGGGGCTGTTCCAACCCAGGGGTTGAACTTGTGTCTCTTATGTCTCCTGCATTGGCAGGCAGGCTCTTACCACTAGCGCCACCTGGGAAGTCCCATTGAGCTTATTATATCCAGTGTCTAACTAGTATATCACATAACATGTGTGTGGTGTGAACAAAGGTCCTGAAAGACCATTTAGTATTTTTGTGTCCCTTGTCCTTTGCTGTGTGTCCCTTAAGCAGCTTAGCTTCTTATCTTCCCAAAGTAATAGGCATTTAAGAGTTGGTTCACATACAAGGAGCCTGATCTAGAATAGTCTGAAAGATAATGGAATTTGATTACATGCAGTTTTGTGGCATCTGAGTAATAACCAAAAAGAAGCCATCTTTTATCCCCAGAGAAATAATAATAGAGATGTAAGTTCAGTTGGCAGAGATCTGACCCCTAGGGAATGTCAGAGTCAGAAAAAATATAAGTGAAGATCGGTTACCTTAGTCTAAAGGTGAACACGTTCAGTTGATCAGCAAACATTTATTGAGCACCTATTATGTCCAGGCGGCTGTGGCAGGGGTCAAGGATGCAACGCTCCTCCTTGACACCTGCACAGTCTCCCAGGAAGGTGGATTTGGACATAGCCTACCTCCGCAGAGCAGCCCCTTGTGTCTCACGCAGGAGAAGTTGTCACACTGGCAGTAAGGCCCGTAAATGTTTCCATAGGAGGACAGGTGGCAGACACACTGCCCGCAGTAGCAGTCGCCTCTCCCGCTGCACGAGGGGAGCTCTGGGGCCTCTTTGCAGGACTCGGTGCTCAGCGTGTCCTCCCCGCACTCGCAGTGGTGACCCATGTGGCCGGGGTTGCAGGCACACACCCCACACTGGAAGGAGCCGTTGCCGTTGTTGCACTTGGAGCTGTTCACCTCCACTTCTTTCTGGCAGGCACAGCTGCATTCCGGGCTGACGAGGATTTCCAGAGCATCCCCCAGCCCCACGGGCTTGAGGATAATGTGCCTGCTCCTTCTCTCACAGTTTGGTAAACTCACAGTCACGTTGAATGAAACCTGGAAAAGAAAATACTAATTATCTTCTTCTAAGCACCAAAATGATCCTCCCTCGTGTCTCAGCGGCAAAGAATCTGCCTGCTAATGCAGGGATGTGGGCTCGATCCCTGGGTCAGGAAGACCCCCTGGAGAAAGAAATGGCAACCCACTCCAGTATTCTTACCAGGCGACCCCATGGACAGAGGAACCTGGTGGGCTACAGTCCACAGGGTCACAAGAGAGTCAGAGATGACTTAGTGACTAAACAAGAGCAACAAGCCATCAAAATGTACTGGAGAATACAGAGCGCATGGGGACCAGCTTTCCCAAAAGCATTTATTAGGAAATCTTTGAAAATCGCTTTTGAAATTCTTGAAAGGAAAAGTCCAGCTTTCGTGCACTAAGATAGCTTCTGACAGATCACCTGAATGACTTTTCAGATGGTCTCTACTTACAATGTCTCCCACCTTCATGTGAGAGCATTTCTTTTGGTGTGGAAAGGGGATCCCGGTGTTACAGATGGCTGTGAATGACAGGTTGAGTCCTTCTGTGTCTCCTAACACTTCCAGCTCCACCTCAGACCGCAGTTCCTTTAGATAAGACATGAAGAGTTGAACAAGATCACAACCAAAAAAATAGAGCCAGAAGAGAAGAATCTGTGATCATGTTCGTTAAACAGCAAATGAATAAAATTAAATTTGGTCTAAAAGAAATTCACCAGATCACCAATCAAGCAAGAAAGCAAGTAATACATACACACACACACACACACAAGCATATTTTATCAAATCTAAGATGGCATCCATTACAAGATTAACCATTATTTTATGACAATTAAACTGTGACAAAATACTTGGAGATTGTTCAGCACTACATATGAATTAAACCTGTCAGTTCATTGATTTAAAAATTATTTTATTCATCTTGAGGGTTTGGCAAATTTCTCTAGTCCTGAATTGCAAGGACTGGATTACAGTCCAGTCTTATGAATTATAGTCCAAGCATGTCATATAAAAGGCAAATCTTTTCTTATGTCTCAGTAGCAAAATATAACAATAGCTTTCTTTACCGGTCTTCTAAGTATCATCATTTTTTAGGTCCCATAAAGCAGCTGGTTGTTACTCTGAAAGGAATACAGATCATTCCTCCAACAATGAATACTTGCTTTGCTGATATCAGTATTTGCTTCCCTGTTACTTTGTTCTGGTACATTTCTGCATATATAATAAATTTTCAATATCAAATCATAGTGAAAACTTGGAAGATATTTTAAAATTGTGATTGTCCTCAACACTTATAGTACCAACAGTGCACATAATGAATGAATTGAAGTGACAACACATTCAATTACTGCCAAGTTATACATGTGCAGGCAATGAAAACTACATTGTGACTTTCACTCTACTGAAAGCACTGGTAAGATGTGACTAATCAAAATGTATCCTAATGTTAGAGATGCTAAAATGTGAGAGAAAATGTGCCTTGAAATCAATACTGGAATTTATAGAGTTCCTTTTGTACTTTTAGTATAGAGCCAAGTCTGGGGGAATGAGTATAAGCTAGGATTTCTGCCATCAAGATGATCATCTTGCTGAAAAAAATAAGATGCAGTCAAGTGAAACAGTTAGCATACAGTGTCAGTCAGTGTACCATTAAATTAGAAAAAAAAAAAAAAAGTGTAATACGTAAGGGTTTGGGAGAATTCAGAAAAGAGGGTAGTCAGTGAAGGCTGAAGTATTAGAAGACCGGATCTTAATGGCTGTGTTGGATTTAGATTGCTGGAGGGGATGACAATGGTATTTCAGGTGAGGGGACCAGAAAAGAGAAAACTCTGTGCCAGGAGTGGTTCAGAATGGAGACAAGAGGGGCTCAGCCCAAGCCTGCACCCCAACTGTCTGGGGAGATACCCGACCACAGAAAGCCCTGTAGTTTAGAGAGGTGAGTTAAGACCTGTGGGAAGCATTTCCTGAAGCTTTTAAACAACGGCCTGATTTACTGAAAATACCACTGCAGGGAGGCTATCTGGAAGGTGTGAGCAGGACCGGCTAGAGGAGAGGATAGGAAAATTTGAGTCAAGGAAGCTGGCATGTGACTGCATCCACCCCTGCCTGAGGTGTGATGAGGAATGGGATGGTTGATTACAAATGTAAAGAAAGGAGAGCACTAGATATGGGATATGTGGGTTATTGCAGGAGGGACATAAAAGCAACATTTTCCAGGAGAAAGACTGTCAAGAAAAGAGGAAAGGAAAGCTATTAGTTTGGGGGAAAGCTAGTGTTGTTATTATTCAGAGCTTCTTTATTCCTCTTTCTTTTGTAAAAGAGAAGTCTGTATTTGGGGGACAAAACCAAATTATTTTTTAAAAACAGAATAAAAACAAATTGTAAAATACTATGAATTAAGTCATACCTCCTCTAAAAGGATCTGACTTCCTAGGCACATTCCATTGATAGAATTTTAAAAGCGTATTCGGATTCAAACTTTCCTGAAGTATAATTTGTCAACTATATGTTAAGAGGACCCCACCTTCCTTATAATTTTAAGTTGCTTACTGTAAATTCTGAGTCACTACTCTTCCCTGCTTTGTTATTTGTTCCACATGATCACTCCTCCCACTGACAGACACAGGTTGACTTTTTAGAATGCAGTCTTTGTCAGAGATTAAAGTGTCATTTCTCAGTCCTAAAGATTATTCACATCATGTCTTAAGATTTCAAATTCTGCCAATTTAGCATTAAAATGAACCCTGCAAATCTGTTTTATCTTAGCTAGTTACATTTCCAGTTTATTCACTCAGAAAATATTTATTGAGTGGCCACTATGTACTGGACCCTGTTCTATAAAACCTCTAAAATAGTTGATCCCTTGACTGAGTTTATACTCCAGTGTGGGAGGACAGAAAGGAAACCACACAATACATAAGAAAATTATGTAACACCAGAAGGTGATAAATGCTACAGGAAAAAGCTAAGGTGGGATAATGACGATAAAGGGGGTAGGGGGTATAGGCTGTGATCTTTTAAAAGTGGTCAGGGTGGGATTTGTTAAGAAGGTGATGTTTCAAGAAAGTGAGAGAAAATTAGCCATGCATGTTTATGTGAGAAAATGTGTTTCAGGAGGAGGGTGCAGCCAATGTGAAGGTCCAAAAACAGGCTGATGTCTGGAAGCAGAACAGCAAGGAGGGCAGAGTTACTGTACTGGAGCAGAGAGTTAGAGTTAACAGAAGGTGAGTTCAGAGGTAATGGGGTGGAGGGGACCCTGGTAGGGTACTCATGGAATGTTACAGGCTTCAACTGTTACTCTACATAAATGAGAAAACAATTAGGGCTACCTAGAGAAGGGTGATGGTAATCCGCCTGCCAGTGCAGATGTAAGAGAGGCGAGTTTGATCCCTGAGTCAGGAAGATCCCCTGGAGAAGGGCATGGCAACCCACTCCAATATTCTTGCCTGGAGAATCCCATGGACAGAGAAGCCTGGCAGGCTACGGTCCATGGGGTCACAAAGAGCCAGACACAACTGAAGCGGCTTGGCACGCATGTAGGCATGCATATAGAAAAGTGACAGGAGTTAATATTTTTAATGAAAATTCTAGCTGTTTTGTTGAAATTAGGATGCAGGAAAACAGAAGTAGAAACAGGAAACAGCATTTAGGAACTTTTGCAATAATTCAGGTGAATGAGGAGGATGGCTCCAACTAAGACGACTGTGATTGGATCAAATTCTAAATAAATCTGAGGGTAGAGTCCACAAGATTTCCTGATGGATTAAGTGTAACGTGTAAGAGAAAGAGAACAATCAGGATCATTTCACGCGTTTTGTCTCTAGCAATGTGAAGAATGGAATTACCATTGGTTGAGGAGGAGAAAACTATTGGTGAAGTGTGTTTGGGAACGTCCAGCTTATTCTGCTGAATAACCTGGACTAACATATCAACTGACTCCTAGATATCTCCATTTGGATGTTTAATAGAAACATGTATCCTGGTTGCCAGGCAGCATGGAGGGCCTGCTTGAGGTCCATGATCCTGAATTTAAAGTGAGACCAGGTAGCATGATTGTATGTTTTTCCCACTTTCACTCAGCTGTGCAGAGTGACTGGATTTGACCAGGACCACAGCTGGCCAAAAACCCCAAAGAAGCAACAGGGTTCAGGGAAGTTGAGAGTGTATCTAAGGAGTGGCCAGAATGATTGAATTTAAACTGGAGAACCAGGTAGCGAAGACGTCAGAGGGATGAGGAACTGTACAGAGAAGATATGGTCAATTAATTAGAGATCCTAGTGGGGCTGGAAACAATATTAGGGGAATTAGCAAGAAGAAGGTGAAAAGATTAGAAATGATGAGTGGACAATTGATTGCACACAATCGATATTATGGAGGTGTTTATTGGCAAGGATAAGGTTTAAGGTATGACAAGAGAGTGAAGATATGAAGAAGTAATTAAGTGGGAAGGGAACAAGGTCATTTCAGAATCAGAATTCAAGAAACTGAGAGCCCAGGATATGGGAAGGACCATGTATATATGGGCTGAAATCATTAAAAAATCAGATAGGAGTAGCACTGGAGATAGAGGCACAGTGAACTAAATGAGAAATGAGGGATATAACCTGAAAGTCTGTAGATTACAGCAGTTAGGGGTAGTGAGTAACATAATCTAACCAAAAGGAAGGAAATTTCAGCATTGACATAATATACCCTATTGGAGATTTCAACAGGAATATTTTAATATGATTTTGCCAAAGCAAGGACATAAATATATGTCTGTATGTTTCATCTTTTCATTCACTCATTTATTGAGCATCTACTATGAGCTAGACAAAACAAAACAAGTCAGTTCTTTTTCTTTTTTGTTTTTTTAACAAGTCGTTTCTCTCCCAGGACTTAAATACCAACCGAGGAGCTTACCCTTGGGAGCATTAATATTTCAACAGTTTTATTATGTGACTAGAGAAGGAAAGCGAGTAATAAATGATAGCCAGATGACTACACATCTGGTATTTAAGGTGTTGTTTTTTTTTTTAAATGTCAGTGTAAAATACTGGGCTGAAGTTTGTAGTCACTAATTATAAACACAAATTGTTTGCCCCTGCCCCACTACAACTCAGAAGTCTTCTATGTTTTCCCTCAGTTTAGTCTCTTTCCTTCTCTCTCTTTTTCTAGGTTGGGAAGAAATCCAGTTCATGGGTCCCCATGTTTTAAAGTCCTTTTCAGTTCATTTCGGTTCAGTAACTCAGTCATGTCCTTTTTGGACACATTTAAAAATTACACGATAGAAAAACAAGTTGAACTAGTGCCAAGATTTGCTGCATACTTCATGGTGACTCATCGAGTTTCAACCATAACTCCAGATCAAGATTGTTTGATTTAAGAATAATAGACACTTCATAATTTTGAGACAGTAAAATAGAGACACAAGATTCACTTCAAATGTTTGATGTCTTAATTTCAACTACTCTGTAAATTATGTGAGTGACTGGGGACATAAAGTGAGACATAAACCCTGACAAAGCAAGCAGAGGCCTGGACAGGGCTGGTCAGACGGGATGGGAAATATTTTTGACAATTCACTGTTTTATAATTTGCTTACCTCCTGTGAAGATGCTAGTAGCCAGCATTTTTGAGAGTCCTGAATTAAAGAAAATTGAGCATGTTCTAACACAGTGAAGGTTTGCCACGTGATTTTATTTGATTCTACACATTAAAACTTTACTGCTTGAGAGGGAGGAAGGTTTTTATAGTATTTTGTTGACAAGCTTTCCTGTCTGGAAGAATTTCAAGCATGAACTAACATGGTGATTAATTTTTGATGTGAGCTAAGAAAACTGAAGTTTCTGAGGATATGAATTAAAAACACCCTCATCTCATAGCTTTAATGAACCATCTGTGTTTTATTCTTTGAGAAAATGTCTTTGAGGAAAAAAAATACATTGCTTTTCCCTGTTAGAGTCTCAAAATTGGTGGGGTGATGTCAAAAAAAACTGGGGTGGGGAGTTTCTTAAAATATGTTGCTCTTCCTCCACTTAAAGTTCCCCTAAGACATTTGTGAAAGGAATCTAGACACACCTATTTTAAAAAAACCTTCCAGATGATTCTGAAATGTCAGGTAACACTGGTTCTGTATATGCTAAGTATTGTTATACAGTGCATATGTATCACTTATTTGTAATTTTAAAACATCAGAAATTAGTATTTTATTCATTTGTTATTATGCAACTGACATTTGGAGCAAATATTAGAGCTTTACTGCTTTATAAAATGTTATTTTTTTCATTCCTGTCCTAATGTAGGACTTCATCTTTGTGTGTGTATGTGTGCTTGCTTCTTTGTAAGGAAAAGCAAAAGAGGGGCTGATAGTGATATTTAGGAACCAAAATAAAAAGAGTTGGCAACAGGCCACCCACTGTTGATTGGGTTATGAAATGGAGACAAAGAGAGAAAGCATAGCAACCCTGTAGGTATGTATCTTATTTTAAGGGAAGAATTCTGTCCTCAGGCACTAATTTACAAAGACAAGGCAAAAAAAGAAAAAAGTTTAAAATGTATTTATATGATATAACACTAATAGAAAATTTCCCTGATTCCTCAAAGCAGAGAATCTACAAAGTGGTGTTCCTGGTGTGCGTTGCTGTGTTTTCCCTTGAGTTATGATGTAGCCTCATTAAGCCTGTGGAGTTAGTTCTCATAGCTGTTATTCATTGGCAATCTAAACAGTTTTGTGTTTTTTTAGGCAGAGAAGAGGAAAGCTTAATTGTATGACTCATGAAGCCTTTTCAGTAGAATTAAAATTCTGCAGGTGACAATGCTGCTATTGGTTATTACTATAAAAACAACTCAGGTTTATGAGTTTTCTACCTTCTGCCCCATCTTCTGGGAAAAATATCTGCAAATAAAGTGAGCAAAATTTACATTTTGGCTGCATTAACGCAGAGAGATTTTCTTTAGATAAGCACTATCTCTACCAACAAAGGAGAGTGCATTTAACCACCTAAAACATCTCTTAGTTTTTAAACATCAAATAAATGCAAAAAGACCCCAACAGTAAAATATCCTACTTCATAAGCTGAGATGATCAGCTGGAGAATGTTTCCAGAGTCCTTCTGAAGTACCCCTACTGTAGCTCCAGGGATGAGCTTTGCATAATTCTGTAAACAAACAAACAAACAAACAAACAAGTCAGTCTTTGCTCACTGTAACTGAGAAGCATTAAGTGTGGGGTTCAACCTACTGGTTGAGATCACCTCTATTTGACTGGCCGGGAGAAACAGGTTCCTGATAATAAACGGCGTTTGTCCTGAAACTGTAGTTGTGCCTCGTGCTGCTTCCTGAGCTCAAGCAGGAAATGAAACGGCCTGGGTGGCTGCTGGGGAAATCTAATGTCTGTGGTGGCCTTAGTCTAGGGCTGTAATTGACATCACAACAAGAGTTAAGTCTCAGAAATAATATGTATATAACAGTTTTGATTTGGGGAACATCCTTTTTCTAAAAAGTTCTGAGTTCACTACCAGGAACTGTCTTCTTCTTCTTTTTTTTTTTTTTTTTGTAGCATTGCAGAAACTAAGGCTTGGGTCTCCGAGTCCCTCGAGTCCCTCACAGTCATGGTCAGTTGCTTGGTAGAGCAGAGGAGTGAATTGTTTGAATGCTTGCTGTTAACTCCTCCTTTCCTAGCAGTAATGAGTAGTCTCTTAGGGATGTCAGCACCGTCCTGGAGTTGGTTGGAATCACTGCTCACTCATCAGGATTGTGTGAATCAGCACTTAGCTCTAAACCGTCTGCATTCCCCATGTACATTGCCATGTACATTTCTTCCTCTGAGATGTCATTCCCACCAGAGGAGAATTCACTTTCATCTTCATCCCTTCAGGTATCAAACATGGCTAAGGAATGAAGCATTGCAAAGAAAGCAATTTTCTAGACTGCTGAAAATTATCCCTTCCTTAAGTTTACGCTTTAAAACTATTTTCAAACAAAAATTTTCCTAAAATATATAGGACAGACTACTGTCTTCTTAAATTAAGACATTCAAGCATACCTTGACATTTTTCTTGACTAAATAGTCATACTTATCAATATTAACTATAACTCTATAATCATCAAAGACTTCTAAAATTTAGAGATAGATCACACCCTTAACCAAATGGACCCCAGCCTCTATGCTTTTGTTTCTTTTGTTTTTAAATAGTTTCTGTCTTCTTATTGAGCTGTAAGGTATCACTCTCCTACCAAGTCATTCATTCATTTACTATTGCATTCAACAATATCTATTAAGTAGGCCTAATATGCTGTGCTATATCAAGAAGAAACAATCACTCATTTTGTCAGCTGTTCTCTTCTAAAGTATTTGTGTGCTGTGAAATTAAACGACTGAATTTGTTATAATTGTAGGGAAAAAAGAGAAATAAGCTTTGAGTGAAGAATTTAGGGCTTTTCCTAAGGTTCAAACATACTAACACCCTATCTCATGTAAGTAGTTAAAAAAAATGCACCAAACTAAATTGGAATTGGGGCTTCCCCAGTGGCTCAGCAGTAAAGAATCTGGTGCAATGCAGAAGACACAGAAGACATGCGTTTGATTCCTGGATTAAGAAGATCCCCTGGAGGAGGGCATAGCAACCCAGTCCAGTATTCTTGCCTGGAGAATCCCATGGACAGAGAAGCTTGGTGGGCTATAGTCCACAGGGTCGCAAAGAGTCGGACACAACTGAAGTAACTGAGCACAAATTACATTAATTTTTATTATTAATTATAATCATGATGCTAAATAAATAAATCAAGACGAAGGGAATCAAAGAGAGGAACAAATGAAGCCTAGCTGATGTTGGCACACCAAGGAGTGGTAGGAGGTCCCCCACTAGAGGTAGACATCCAGGTTAAATCCAAACCTTCTACTCCTTGTATATGGGAAAGTGAGCTTTGGTTTTAATTTGTGGGCTTTGTTTTACTTATTTTACCATTTGTGATTGTGTTTAAGTTTGAAGAGGATGGAAATCTGAACTCTTAAGAGTATCAGTTGTCTATCTGCTTTGATCTGCATTTTATTATTGAAGGGGCTGTGGGTAATCATCCAGGTAACACCCCTTGAGTTCCTTTGGGTCTCCCCATCACTGCTTGTTGAATGGGGCCTCCTCTGGTTTCCCCAAGTCAGGTAGAACTTGTCAAACATGAGGAAGGCACCGGTTCATCAACTTACCTTTTCAAATAAACACATGTCAAAAGGGCCATGAAGCATGAGAACTGTGGTTAGCAGCAAATACCTAAATGGGAACTTGGATTTCACTCAAGTGGAGCTGGAATGTGTGTAAATTTGACTGGTCCCAGAAGAGAAGGTGGAGGAAATCTTTAGAGCTTGACAAAGAAAGGTTTAGAGCCATTTGACAAAGAATTCCAAGGCCCTTAGCTCTGCATGAAGCTGTTATCCTTGAAAAATGTCCTGGGATCCCCAAGACCAATATATAATGAATATTTTCTAGAAGCACTAGTTCAAGTGGCCTCCAGATTTGGAGTTAATTCTTGGTTAACAAAGCCAAATCCATCCACTTCCTAAAGTATAATTACGATCCTGCCTGTGTATGACATCTGACTTTCGGCTATTAGGACAAGTGGTTTAACGTTAATAGCATTTGCTGATTGACACTAGAGCAAGGGTACAAAGGAGTTGGCAGCTAGCAGTTCCCAGGGATGACACTGATCATTGTGGAGAGGAAGACTATTAATTAATTTCTGGATGCTGATTCCCTGTAAAAGCAGTGCAAATAACTAACTAAGGACACAGGCGATTTGGCTTTCTGATCTAACAGTGTAAAAAAAAATTACACTTTAAATCTTGTAGTATTATGATTACTGTAAATATCATGTGTCAAATGCCTCTCTTTTACTAAAACTCTAAAGTGCTATTATAAATTGTCCTGATTAAACATGTTTAATGTTAGAAAAAGGGTGATTTTGCATGCCTGGATGTGAAAAATTATAGCAGTGTGATTGGGAAAGAGAACTCTTGGATATTAGAAATGGTGAACTCTGAAAACACAAGGTTGTATGAGCTGATTACATATGCAGACTTCTCTGCTTGGGCTTGAATTTCCTGGGCTTGTGATCCCTGTTATCTGTCCATGGATTTTCCTAATTATGGATTTGCTCCCCTTCCTCACTACCATGCCACCCAGGAGTTCCTGAGGTTGCTTTTCTCATTCGTATTTGCAAGGTTGGCTTTTTCTGCTCACCTTCATTTTCTTGATTCCTTCATCAAGCCCTATTTTTTTCTTTTTGGCTCACTTTGCCCCCATCTCAGAAAAGTTTATTTGTCCAACAGTCTCCATTTGCTCCCTGGAATTCTCCTGTCTGTCAAGGGTAGAGGATAAGACAAGGACAAAGGGAGATTTAGCCGGCAGGCATCAAAGCTTTCAGAGGACCGTGTCTGAGTCCACACCTGCGCGTACCAGGGTCCTCTCAGACAGTGTCTCTAAGTTCAGGGCCTCTGGTGTCTGACTGCCAGACTGGCCATCAGGTGCGCTCTGGGGCTTGCCCGAGGGCAGAGGAACTGCAGATCCACACACCTGCCACCCCAGGTCACCATGGGTGGGCTTTCGGGTTGCTATTCTCAGAGACTTGGGCTGAGGACCTTGGCTGCCCCTTGGCTGCTTTTGATGCTCTCTTGCTGTCCTCTCCTTGGGAGAGACGGCTCCCGAAGGGACTGCCGCTACTGCTTTGATGGCGCTTCCTGTTGGGTTAGCGCTCGTCTTCAGGTTCAGAGCCTGGCTCTGTTCTGCGATATGGTTTATTACTAGCTATATCCTTGCTGGACATCGTGATCGGGTTTTTGCCTTTGGTGGTGACTCTCCTGGACCCTGATATCCTTCTCTTGTGACATTTCTGGCAGCTAGCAGTGGGTTCCCCACCACCTCAGGCTCATCGGCCACCATTTTGTACAGACCACACTGTAATGCTCCTTAGCAGAGGAAGGGGGCTTCCCCACTGGCGCTAGTGAACCCTCTGCCAATGTAGGAGGCAGAAGAGATGCAGGTTCGATCCCTGGGTCGGGAAGATCCCCAGGAGGAAGTCATGGCAACCCACTCCAGTATTCTTGCTTACAGAATCCCATGTTCAGAGGAGCCTGGAAGTCCACAGTCCATGGGGTCGCAGAGAATCGGACATGACTGAAGTGACTTAGCATGCACACAGCAGAGGATGAGAAGTCGGAACTCAACTTGCCATCTATCTGCTAGTAGC
The DNA here is from genome assembly GCF_963930625.1 of Muntiacus reevesi. Taxonomy (NCBI): domain Eukaryota; kingdom Metazoa; phylum Chordata; class Mammalia; order Artiodactyla; family Cervidae; genus Muntiacus; species Muntiacus reevesi. The sequence continues at coordinate 234,583,115 of NC_089251.1, forward strand.
ATTTTAATAAAGAATTTGTAAAACCAAATATTTAGAGCAACCTGCTGCTTCTCTTCAGGCTCTGTGCTTGCTTAACTCTTTCTTGGAGCTTCATTAATAGGAGGGATTTTACATTCAGCTCTGTTTATTTTCAACATTATATGGTTAACCAATGCCACTGTTCTTATTCTTTAACTATACCAACTAAATGTTTTCCTGCTAAAATATATTTATTACAAGGTTGGCTTGTAAGATTAAGAATCTATGAGCTTATATATACTGTTTACAAATATTTTCTCTAGTCTTTCACGGTATTTTTTTTGGTCATTATCTTAAAATCTCTTTCGTTAGTGGCTCCTGTTTGTGCATTTTCTCTCTCCCTCTCTCACAACTTTAGTAGCAGTATAACGCATATACACAATGTACAAGGAATAAGTATATAGTTCACTGACTAGTTAAAAAGTAAACAAGCAAGTGTAACTACCAAGATCAAGAAATAGAACACAATCAGCCCCTAGAATCCTCCCTTGTACTAACTACCTCCCAGTCATTGTGAAAAAAAAAAAAAAGAAAGCAAAAGTGTCAGTCACTCTTTGCGACCCAATGGACTGTGGGCCACCAGGCTCTTCTCTCCATGGGATTTTCCAGGCAAGAATACTGGAGTGGGTTGCCAATCCCTTCTCTAAGAGATCTTCCTGATCCAGGAATCAACCCACATCTCTTGCATTGCAGGCAGATTCTTTACCATTTGAACCACCAGGTCATTACACCTCCTCTAAAAGCCCACCCACTGTTTTGACTTTTCTCACTATAGATAGAAGTCAGGGGAAATAACTTCATGCCCTACACCAAAGCATGACCTATAAAGGAAAAGACAGATAAATAAATTTAAGAATTCCTTCTCTGAAAAGATGCCTTTAAGGGAATGAGAAGAAACCTCTGAGTGGGAGAAAGTATCTATAACACACGAATCTGATTCAGTACCAGAATGTCCAAACAACTCCTATATACCAGCAAGGAAAAGACTTCTTTTAGTTTAAACAAACAACAACAACAAAAATATGTATAGTATATATATATGTGGTGTGTGTGTAAGAGGCAAAAGAATATGTGAAAAGTGTTCAGCATCATTAATCATTAGATAAATACAAATGGAAACCACAATGAGATGCCAGGGTGCACGCAGTACAGTGGCTACAATGGAAAAAACTGACGGTGCCCGCACGTACTTCCCACGGGAGTCTAGATTGGTACCATCACTTTGGAAAACTGGCAGTCGTTACTGTGGCTGAACTTGACCTAGCAGTTCTGCTCTTAGGCACATCCACACAGCAGAAACAAACCCACAGTATATGGGTGTTCTGAGATGAGAAAATGCACAGAGGCAAAAATTCTGTTGTCATCAAGACAATGCTTCTCGGTGGTAATCAATGCATGCGTGCTAAGTCGCTTCAGTCGCATCCGACTCTTTGTGACCCTGTGAACCATAGCCCTCCAGGCTCCTCTGTCCATGGGATTTCTCACACAAGAACACTGGAGTGGGTTGCCATGCTCCCCTTCAAGTGATCTTCCCAACCCAGGGATCGAATTTGGCATCTTTCTTGTCTCCTGCATTGGCAGGCAGGTTCTATACCACTAGCGCCACCTGGGAAGCAAGGTGTCACCTAACTTGGAGAAAGTGCCAGTAATTCTGAAGTAGTCTCAGATCTTTTGGGTGTTGGCCACAGGGAATAATTAACTCCTACCAGGATTCCTTCTACCTGGGGGGTGGGCCTAAGGGAGGTGTACACTGGGCAAACTCCTCGGCATTCATAGAACAGTTTGACTTGCTTGTTAATCTCACACCTTTCACAGGAGTCGGTTTCAGGACGGAGCCCACCTAAGCTGCAGTTACTAATTCAGGGGGCCTCGTGAAAGGATGGGGAGGTCCTAGCTAGCTTCCTGACATCTCTAAGCACCTCCTGCATTTGGCGCCTGCATCCTCAGAAACTCAAGACTCCTGGAGAATCTGTTGTTTTGAGGACTCTGGATGGGCCTCAGGGAAATTGCAGGAGTGCTGAGGAGGGAATCCTATTGTTCTTTGTCTCCTCAGTTCCACATGGCTCACTGGTCTGGAGTGATGAGCGTACAATGCTCAGGGGGATAAAGGCCCCAGAATTTGCCTGATCCACTGAACTACTATGATCTGCGAGAGAATAAGGGGCATTGACGTTCCTACCTGACAGAAGCTCTATTACTGTACTTAGGTGCCATTATTATCTGTAATAATATCCATTACTATACCAAGATAGTGAGGCCCAGAGAGTTGTTAACTCGCCCAAGGCCAACCAGCCAGGAAGTAGTTGAGTTAGACCCACCTGTCATGCTCTGCCCTGAAGTTAGCTCTCTTGACCAGACCACTGACAGTATGTGCCCGGAAATGGTTCTTCTGGTCTAGTGACATCATTGGTGAGCCAGAGAGAAGTTAGTGAATAAGCCTAAATTAGCTGGATGCATTTGCTTCCTGGGGCTGCTGGTACCAAGTACCACAAACTTGGTGGCTTACAACAAACAAAAATTGTTTCACAGTTCTAGGGGCCAGATGACTGAGAGTAAGTGTCTCATGCTCCCCCTGTAACCAGTTGGGGAGAATCTTATCCTTGCCTCTTTCTAGCTCCTGGTGGTTGTTGATTGTTCGTGGCTTTCCTTGACTTGTAGATTACTACTCCAAATCTGCCTCCATTGTCTCTTGGTGCTTGCTCTTCTGCATCTCTCTAAGACCACCAGTCTTACTGAATCCATCCTGCTCAGGTATGGCCTCATCTTAACTAACTACACCCGAAAGGCCCTATTTCCAAACAAGGTCACATTGAGGTACTAGATATTAGGACTTTAACATATTTTTGGGGTTGGGGGTAGGGCATAATTCAACCCATAACATTCTGCTAGGGCTCTTTTGATTTCTTTAACCTTTAAAGATTTTAAGCCTTCATTTTAGCTGGAGAAGTGAGTACCTTACCTGGTCACAGAACTAATACATGGTAGAAACAGATCCTGACTTCAAAGCCAGTGCTCGCTCAGCTCCCCTTGCTCACTGTGCAAATGCCAACAGCCATCAAGGGGGAGTCTCATTAGAAAGTTAAGAAAATAATGGCTGATACTTATATATGTAGGGGCTTAGAGATTATAGAACACTTTCCTTCTCAAAGTAGAAAGAAAGTGGCTGTAATCGCTTTCAAATTGAAGGCTACATCTTGAAAGAAATGTAGGAAGTCATGAAACCATCGAGGCAAAACACATGTTTTTTCCCTGTAGACTGTATTGCACTATTTATCTGGCCAAAGGAAAACAGCTCTTTGTGGATGGAGGCTTGCTTTTGTCAGTCAGTGTGCTTCTTCCAGAGCGAGGGGCCAGCTGGTTTGACTGAAATAAGGCCTTCTGAAGGTAATCAGAAGGATTTCTTCCCAAGAGGTCTTTCATTCTTGTGAGATTTTATTCTCCTGTTCATTATGGTAAAGCAGGGCTCTCAGTATTATGCAAAAGTTTACCCCAAGGCTCGACTGTGTTACTAGGACACTGAAGATTCCAAAAAGAATACGTAATTGTTTCTGGCACAGGGTAGCGTGAATGTCTCTCTCAGTTGCGTGATACCTGTTTTGCCTTCAGGCTTTTAATTGTCAGCTTTCCACAATCTGGCGGGCAGGAATGGGGGTGTGCTAATTAGATCAGGTGCTTGATCTTGAAGTCTGCACCAGCAATGACTAGGTAGTCGGCTTCGAACTTTTGAGCACTCCCACTGTTTCTCCCTGTCTGCCCAGGAATGTAATTATCTTGTCAGCCAAGAAGCCGCAGTGCTCAGCTGAACGAGTGCTAGGCAGCAGTCACAGAGCGATAAGGGGAGAAGAATGGGCCCACCGTGCGTGACTGTTTTAAGACAAACAAATGCACAGAGAGCCACTGGAGAATGGAGGCAGGGAGAACAAAGGGGTGACCCTGAGTATTTGTTCCTGAGGATACTTCAGACCTTCTCTTAATAAGGGTAGCCTGCTTTTTTGGATGGATTGCGGATGCAAGTCCCAAAGCTTTGGAAAGCTTCTTTTAAAGCTGGAAGACACATTGGGGTCAGTAGCTAGCAGCCTCTGTGCTTTGCAGACCAAAACGCAGGTAATAGAACTTGAAGGATGACTGGTAGGAAGACAATGAAGGGACCAAAAAATAGAAAGCAGGTGTCTGGGTAGATGAGGACTGCTAAAGACCAAATGGCCCACTCTCCTCAAAGAAGGGGCTTGGGGTAGACCAGTAGCATCAGAACCTTCTGAGAGATGCAAAATCTCATTGGTTTTTTTAACTTTTTGGCAAAACTCTATACTCTTTTCCATAGTGGCTGTACCAGTTTACATTCTCCCCAACAATGCACAGGGGTTCCCTTTTCTCTACCACCGCGCCAATACATATTTCTTGTCTTTTTAATGATAGGTATTTCTAACAGGTGTGAGGTAATATTATTGTTTAGATTTGCGTTTTCCTGATAATCTGCATTTCCTGATGTTGAGTATCTTATCATGTGCCTATTGGTCATGTCTTCTTTGGAAATATATCTATTCAAGCCCCCTGTCCATTTTAAAATCAGATTTTTAAAAAACCTATTGAATTGTATGAGTTTTTAAAATACATTTCATATATTAACCCTTTATCAGGAATATGGTTTGCAAATAATTTTCTTAAATTCTTTGGCTGCCTTTTCATTTTGCTGATGGTTTCCATTGCTACGTAGAAGCTTTTTAGTTGGATGTAGTCCCACTTGTTCACTTTTGCTTTTGTTGCCTTTGCTTTGGAAGTCAGGTCCAAATGATTACTGCCAAGACTGATGTCAAGAGTAGCTTATTGCCTACGTTTTCTTCTAGGAGTTTTACAGTTTTAGGTCTTCACATTCAAGTCTTTCATGCATCTTGAGTTAATTTTTGTGTGTGGTAGAAGATAGTGGTCTACTTTAATTCTTTCATATATGGACATCCTGTTTTCCCAGAACCATTTATTGAAGAGACTGTCCTTTTCCCATTGTATATGCTTGCCTCCTTCATCATAGATTGATTGACCACACATGCATGGAATTATTTCTACCATATGATCTAGCAATTCCACTTATGGGTATTTATGCAAAGAAAATAAAAACACTAATTTGAAAAGATACATGCACCTCATGTTCACTGTAGCATTATTACAATAATTAAGATATGAAAACAACCTAAGTGCAGATCAATGAATGAATGGATAAAGAAGATGTTGTATACATATATAATGGGATATTACTCAGCAATTTAAAAAAAATCTTGCCATTTGCTACATGAATGGACCTTGAGGGGATTAGACTAAGTTAAAAAGTCAGAAAAAGACAAATACCATATAATTTCATTTACAAATATGGAATCTAAACAAACACATAAATCAAATAAAAGCAAACAAGCCAGAGTAATAGATTCAGAGAACAGACTGGTGGTTGCCAGATTAAGAGGGAGGGGGTATGGGTGAAATAGATGAAGGAGTCAAAAGTTAAAAATGTCCTGTTTTTTTATTTTATTTTATTAAAAATGTCCTGTTATATAATAAATAAATCATGGGATGTAAGATATAGTATGGTAACTATTGTTAATAATACTGTATTGCATATTGGGGGTTTCCCTGGTGGCTCAGATGGCAAAGAATCTGCCTGCACTATGGGAGACCTGGGTTAGAGCCCTGGCTTGGGAAGATTCTCTTGGAGAAGGGAACAGCTACCCACTCGAGTATTCTGGCCTGGAGAATTCCATGGACTGTGTAGTTTATGGGGTTGCAAAGAGTCAGACATGACTGAACAACTTTCATTTCACATTGCATATTTGAAAGTTGCTAAGAGAAAAATTGCTTTTGAACTCGTGTCTGATTCTTTGCAACCCCACGGACTACAGCATGCCAGGTTTCCCTGTCCATCACCAACTCCTGGAGTTTACTCAAACTCATGTTCATTGAGTTGGTAATGTCATGCAACCATCTCATCCTCTGTCATCCTCTTCTCCTCCTGCCCTCAATCTTTCCCAGCATCAGGGTCTTTTCAAATGAGTCAGTTCTTTGTATCAGGAGGCCAAAGTATTGGAGCTTCAGCCTCAACATCAGTCTTTCCAATGAATATTCAGGACTGATTTCCTTTAGGATGGACTGGTTGGATCTCCTTGCAGTCCAAGGGACTCTCAAGAGTCTTCTCCAACACCACAGTTCAAAAGAAACAATTCTTCAGCACTCAGCTTTCTTTATAGTCCAACTCTCATATCCATACATGACTACTAGAAAAACCATAGCTTTAGTCAGACCTTTGTTGGCAAAGTAATGTCTCTGCTTTTTAATATGCTGTCTAGGTTGGTGATAACTTTCCTTCCAAGGAGTAAGCGTCTTTCAATGTCATGGCTGCAGTCACCATCTGCAGTGATTTTGGAGCCCCCCAAAATTAAGTCTGCCACTGTTTCCACTGTTTCCCCATCTATTTGCCATGAAGTGATGGGACCAGATGCCATGATCTTAGTTTTCTGAATGTTAAGCTTTAAGCCAACTTTTTCACTCTCCTCTTTAACTTTCACCAAGAGACTCTTTAGTTCTTCGATTTCACCCATAAGGGTGGGGTCATCTGCATATCTGAGGTTATCGATATTTCTGCCGGCAATCTTGATTCCAGCTTGTGCTTCATCCAGCCCAGCATTTCTCATGATGTACTCTGCATGTAAGTTAAATAAGCAGGCTGACAATATACAGCCTTGACATACTCCTTTTCCTATTTGGAACGAGCCTGTTATTCCATGTCGAGTTCTAACTGTTGCTTTCTGACCTGCATACAGATTTCTCAAGAGGCAGATCAGGTGGTCTGGTATTCCTATCTCTTTCAGAATTTTTCAGTTTATTGTGATCCACACAGTCAAAGGCTTTGGCATAGTCAATAAAGAAGAATTAAATATTTTTCTGGAACTCTCTTGCTTTTTCAATGATCCAAAGGATGTTGGAAATTTGATCTCTGGCTCAATTAGAGCCTTTTCTAAATCCAGCTTGAACATCTGGAAATTGATGGTTCATGTATTGTTGAAACCTGGCTTGGAGAATTTTGAGCATTACTTTGCTAGCATGTGAGATGAGTGTAATTGTGTGGTAGTTTGAGCATTCTTTGGCATTGCATTTCTTTGGGATTGGAATGAAAACTGAACTTTTCCAGGCCTGTGGCCACTTCTGAGTTTTCCAAATTTGCTGGCATTTTGAGTGCAGCACTTTCATAGCATCATCTTTTAGGATTTGAAATAACTCAACTGGAATTCCATCACCTCCACTAGCTTTGTTCGTGGTGATGCTTCCTAAGGCCCACGTGACCTCACATTCCAGGATGTCTGGCTCTAGGTGAGTGATCACACCAACGTGATTATGTGGGTCATGAAGATCTTTTTTGTACAGTTCTTCTGTGTATTCTTGCCACCTCTTCTTAATATCTTCTGCTTCTGTTAGGTCCATACCATTTCTGTCCTTTATTGAGCCCATCCTTGCATGAGATGTTCCCTTGGTATCTCTAATTTTCTTGAAGAGATCTCTAGTCTTTCCCATTCTATTGTTTTCCTCTATATCTTTGCATTGTTTGCTGAGGAAGGCTTTCTTATCTCTCCTTGCTATTCTTTAGAACTCTGCGTTCAAATCAGTGTATTTTCCCTTTTCTCCTTTGCTTTGTGCTTCTCTTTTTTTCACAGCTGTTTGTAAGGCCTCCTCAGACAGCCATTTTGCTTTTTTGCATTTCTTTTTCTTGGGGATGGTCTTGTTCCCTGTCTCCTGTACAACATCACAAACCTCTGTTCATAGCTCATCAGACACTCTGTCTATCAGATCTAACCCCTTGAATCTATTTCTCACTTCCACTGTATAATCGTAAGGGATTTGATTTAGATCATACCTGAATGTTCTAGTGGTTTCCCCTGCTTTCTTCAATTTAAGTCTGAATTTGGCAATAAGGAGTTCATGATCTGAGCCGCGGTCAGTTCCTGGTCTTGTTTTTGCTGACTGTATAGAGCTTCTCCACCTTTGGCTGCAAAGAATATAATCAATCTGATTTTGGTGTTGACCATCTGGTGATGTCCATGTACAGAGTCTTCTGTTGTGTTGTTGGAAGAGGGTGTTTGCTATGACCAGTGCATTCTGTTGGCAAAACTCTATTAGCCTTTTCCCTGCTTCATTCTGCACTTCATGGCTAAATTTGCCTGTTACTCCAGGTGTTTCTTGACTTCCTACTTTTGCATTCCAGTCCCCTATAATGAAAAGGACATCTTTTTTGGACGTTAGTTCTAAAAGGTCTTGTAGGTCTTCATAGAACCATTCAACTTTGGCTTCTTCGGCATTACTGGTTGGGGCATAGACTTGGAGTACTGTGATATTGAATGGTTTGCCTTGGAAATGAACAGAGATCATTCTGTCATTTTTGACAGAATTGGCCATAACCCAATACAAAATAAAAAGTTTAAAAAACAAAAAAGTTTCCATCATAAGAAAAAAAACCCTGGTAACTATGTATGGTGACAGGCGTTAACTACACTTTTTGTGGTGAACCCCATGGGCAGTGTATAGAAATACTGAATTATGTCACACATCTGAAACTAATATAATGTTGTATGTCATTTACATGTGAATTTTTTTTAAGAAAACAAAAGAATGTAAAATCTTAGGTCCCAGCCCAGATTTCCTAAATCAAATTCTATATTTTAACAGACTCTTTGGGTGACTGGAGATACCAAGGGAGGCTTAAAAATATTGATGCTTGGGTCTCCTGAGATATTGATTTAATTGGATCACAGTGTGGCCCAGGCCTTGTGTTTTTGAGAAAGTTTTTAGGTGATTCTAATGAGAGCTAAAGTTTAAGAATGCCTGGTGTAGAATGGCCTGTCTACATCATCCTTGTTGTCTGGAGGAGGTTTCCAGGAAGAGCTTTGGCAATTTGGAAAATAAAGGTGCCATGATTTTAAAACTATACACACCCAATCCATATGGAATCCTCAATTTATCATACACCTGTGACATCTGTTTTCTACTCAACAACAAAAGTAGTGTTTTCTAATACCTCCTACCCATGGAATAACACTATGCTTACTTTCCTTGGCTTTCAAGACTGAGGAGTTTGCTTTTAGCCTACCTTTTTAGCCTCCCACTCCATCCCCTTCTACCCCAGCTCACATCAGATTGTGAATTTGTGTACACAACCCTTCAAGTTGCTGCTTTATTTGTAATCATTTCTTGAAAGGGATAGTCCCTGAAGATCCTTTGGAAGTAACATCCCACACTCTCCTCTTCCATTATTCCCCAATGCTGTACATGATTCTCCCTTTTTCTTTTAGTAATTCTTCCAAAACTTTTAGTATGTGGCCCAGATATTGCACAGAACATACTAAAACATAAAAAATTATTTGTTGTTTATTTGAAATTCAAATTTGATTGGACAGACTGTATTTTTATGTGTGAAATCTGGCAACCCTAGAGAAAAAGTATGCCAACTCCTGAATTACTAAATAAAATGCATTCAAACTGTTCAAGCTCAACAGAATTTTCTGTTTTAAAAATTTTCTGTTTACATTTTGAAGATTCAAGTCTGTAAGAGCAACAAAATACTGAACTATGTTGTAACAAATAGTGGCCACTTTGTAGCATAGTTTGGGCTCTTTCAGGTAATTAGCCATAATGTTAAAAATATATAATACTATCAAACTTTTCTTATGCCTGGGAGCTATCAGTTTAATTTGTCCCTTGTGCCTTAAAGTCCTCAATAATTGTGTAAAAGGCTGTGTGATGAGAGTACACATAGATACAATTAAAATCTGCATGGTGATGCAAGCCAGGGTGAGCTTCCTTTCAGCATAACGATAGTTTGGGCCAGCCCCACAGACACAGGGGCTTCTCTGGTGGCTCAGCAGTAAAGAATCCGCCTGCAATGCAGGAGATGCAGAAGACATGGGTTTGATCCCTGGGTCAGGAAAATCCCCTGGAGGAGGGCATGGATTAAATATTCTTGCCTGGAAAATTCCATGGACAGAGGAGCCTGACGATCTACAGTCCATAGAATCACAAAGAGTTGGACACATCTGAAGCAACTGAGCACGTGAGCACAGACCGAGTGGCCGCCTGCAGTTGTAGAAAAGGCTACAGGAGATAGACAGGTAACTGAGTCCCTGCACGCTCTGGGCCTTCCTAGAAATGGAAGGGTCATCACATGGCTTTGAGCACTTGGCATTCTGGAGATGAGCCTCTGAAGAAACTGAGTTTATTCACAGATGTCCTCATCGATAGGGAGCTTTCAGGGATAAGAAAACAGGTACTAGAAATAATTTGCTGTTCCTATTAAAGATGTTGCATGAATGTTCAATGAAGTAACCAAGTATCATTTGAATTCAAAGTAGAAGAGGAGGGCAGAGGATGAGATAGTTAGATAGCATCACAGACTCAATGGACATGAGTTTAAGCATACTCTCTGGGAAATGATGAAGGACAGGAAAGCCTGGCATGCTGTAGCCCATGGAGTCACAAAGAATCACACATGACTTAGCGACTGAACAACAACAATAATTATTTGAATATGTAAAAACATAACCTGTAGGTAAAAGTGTAGTAAACATGGATCTTCTGGAGCTGCTGGGGGTGGGGGGCAAGTGTGTTTTTATTTGAAAACATACACCCTTTAAATCTGGCAGTCACTGATTCAGAATCTTGTAGAATCACCTCAATTTCATCTAATGTTATTCTTATTAATAAAAGCAGTTGTTTGACATATAACTAAGTGCAATCTGATTTTTATGACTTTATAAGCCTATAAATATATAAATGCATTCTAAAAATTTGAACATAATATATACAGTCTGATGCCAATTATGTTAAAGCATGTGAATGTATGTAAAGACAAAAGAGAGGACTTATCCTAAAATGTCAAGAATGGTTAACTGTGTCCAAGTGGTGAATTTATGGGTGATCTTTAGTTTCTTCATTGTGCTTTTCTCTATCCCATTCTTTAAAAAAAAATAACATGTTAATTTTATCATCAAAAAAACAGCAATTTAATGTGTGTCTTTTTCTTTTTTCTGTTTCTTTCCCCCCTACACTCCCACATTGTTAGGCCTTCCCTGGTGGCTTAGATAGTAAAGAATCTGCCTGCAATGCAGGAGACCCAAGTTCCATCCTTGGGTTAGGAAGATCCCCTGGGGAAGGGAATGGCATCCCGCTCCAGTATTCTTGCCTGGAGAATCCCATGGACAGAGGAGCCTGGTGGGCTATAGTCCATGGGGTCACAAAGAGTCAGACACCACTGAGCAACTAACATACTTCCCATATTGTTGGCAGAAGAGTAGTTGATAAACCACTCGGAAAACAACTTGGATATACCCAGGAGAGTTGAGGATGCCCCTCCCCTGTGACCCAGGGGCTTCACTTTCAGAGGTTCATCCTCAACAGAGAACATGCCTGCAAGGGTGTCTGTGGCTGCAACAACTGTAACACTGTAAAGCTGCAGGACTAGAAATGAGCTGAAGCCCTCAGTTGCAAATGAACATATTGCAGTAAATACACGTAGTGGAAAACGTAAAGCGGTGGAACAGAGTAAGCAAGAGCTTCTAGTGTCTCCATGGATAAGCCTCAAAAAGTAACATTGAGCATCACAATGTAAATGTCCTTAATGCCATAGAACTATATACTCAATCCATAAAAAGGTAAATTTTATGTTGTATATATTTTACCATAATTAAAAAAACAACCACATAACACTGAATCAAAAAGCAACCTGTAGAAATAATATATACAGGATGAAATTTAACTTGTGAGCCCAAGCTATGTAATTAGTTATGGGTAGACATATGTTTTTAATAGTACTCAAAATAAACACGGGAATGATCAACACTAAGTTTAGGATACTGGCGACTTCTACGGAAGGAAAGAGGGAGGTGGCGTCAGAGTTAGTAATTACACAGCAGACAACTGGGTCTGGAATGTTTTGTGTGTGTGCACTCAGTGGTCCAGTCTTGTCCGATTCTTTGCGACCCCGTGGACTATAGCCCACCGCTATATCCCATGGACAGAGGATTTCCCAGGCAAGAATACTGGAGTGGGTTGCTGTTTCCTCCTTCAGGGGATCTTCCTGACCCAGGGATCAAACCTGCATACCCTGTGTCTCCTACATTGGCAAGCAGATTCTTTACCACTGTGTAACCTGGGAAGCCCCCTGGAATGTTTTATTTCTGTAAGATATCTGAAGCAAATAGAGTGGCAAAATGTCAACACTGAAGAAGGCTGGCCAGTAGGTATGGGAGTGTTCATTGTGTTATTCTATTTTTCCATATACTTGAAGGGTATCATCATAACAGACCTACAACCTGTGTCAGACTATGTGTCTGCTTTTCCCCACCTGGCCAGGACCTTGGTAGTGGTCAATTTAGGGACCAGGTGTTTTTGGTGGGGTGGCCAATGGCATAAACTCTCTAGTTGTGGGATCCATTCTTATTGCTCAGAGCTTAAATAACACACAAGGCAGAATCCAAATGTGTCTCTCTTTTCAAGCCCACACATTTTCAGGTTGCTCTACTTGTCTAAGTTTACAGCAATGGTAAGTAAAATCCAGTGTTCACTGGCCTTGAAGATCTCTGTCGTTTGCAGGAAATGCTCTGCTGTATCCTTGTGCTTTGTGCTCCGACAGTTCAGCGACTTTGAAAGCTGTTTACTCTGTGAAACGGCTGCTCCTCTCCTGACCTGACAGCTAGGAATGGGTGTGCTCTTTCACTGCAAAAACCCAGGTTCAATTGTGACTTACCTCAGTGGTGGGGCTGACTCAGATTCTCTGGGTTCAAATCCTGGCTCTCACATGCAACTTGCTTTTGGATTATTTTGGGTGCTACAGCAGTAAAAAGGGATTTCCCAGGTAGCTCAGCTGGTAAAGAATCCGCCTGCAATTCAGGAGACCCCAGTTTGATTCCTGGGTTGGGAAGTTCCTCTGAAGAAGGGATAGGCTACCCACTCTAGTATTCTGGGGTTTCGCTGGTGGCTCAGACAGTAAAGAATCCGCCCGAAATTTGGGATACCTGGGTTTGATCCCTGGGTTGGGGAGATACCCTGGAGGAGGAATGGCAACCCACTTTAGTATTCTTGCCTGGAGAATCCCCATGGACAGAAGAGCCTGGTGGGCTACAGTCCACGGGGTTGCCAAGAGTCAGATGTGACTGAATGACAAGGCACAGCACATAGAACATAGCAGTAAAAAGGAGATTAAATAATAAAGTGAGTTAAATTACTTAACCACAGCAGCCGCCTGCTAAGCCCTCAGCAAACCTTCTCATTTATTCTCATGGTCATAGTTACTGATCCTCTCTGGCCCTCAGTTCCAATGGTACCCTTAGCATCAAAGGTAGTTTTTTGATTGTCAATCAATTTGCTGTCCCTCCTAACAAAAATGGTGACTAGGAAAGCGTTAAAAACATTGACTGATGTGAACCTCTGCCCCCTCAGAAAAACTCTCCCTTGGGGGTCTCTAAAATATTGTGTTCTTTAGGTAAATCATTGGCTTATGAGTTTGTTAATGTGCTATGGGGCTTTTTGAGGCAGGCATTGTGTCTTCTTCTTTCTAGTCACCAACCCTGGCCTGGCTCCTGGATGTTTGATGAATGAATGAATGACTGTAGTCAATAGCATGTTGGTTCTCTTAATGTTAGACATTCTTGGTATTGCATACTTTTGATATATCTAGATCTTGTATTGGTGAAATCCCATATTTCTACATGAATGGGCCTATCTTTTTTTATGTGTGTTTTTTTCTGGATTATGAGTCTTCAAGTTATTCAGAAGAAAATTACTCTATGTATTCTAGAGGGTAACTACTGATGATTTTTCATGTTTCTGTCTTATTAATTAATTTGGAAAATACTTCTATCCAATTTACCCTGATAATCCAAGGACATGAGTTTTTATTTCCAAATATTCCCTCTCTGAGGGAGTGTTAATTAATAAGGAAAGTGTGGGCAACTGGCTCTCCTTTGTCTTTATTCCCTGGTACCTTCAAACAAGGACTAGTGGTGCTAGTGATGAAGAACCCAACGGCCAATGCAGGAGACCTGGGTTAGACCTCTGGGTTGGGAAGATCCCCTGGAGAAGGGCATGGTAACCCACTCCAGTAATCTTGCCTGGAGAATCCCATGGACAGAGGAGCCAGGAAGGCTATAGTCCACAGGGTCATAAGGAGTCAGATACAACTGAAGTGACTGAGCATGCACGCACACACCGTTAAACAAAGAGAAATCAAGATCCTTTTCTATAACCCTTGAATTAAGAGCAATTTATCAACTCATAATCCAGAAAGTTATCTTTTTAATTCCTAAATGATTATATTTTCACTAAAAGCATAAACTTGGAATACCCCATTACAGGATGGGTTGATAGATAAAGGACAATGTTTTAGACCATTCACTGAAATTAGCCATGTTACAACTAGCTGTACTTTATCTGTGTGTAAATCATTGGAATTTGTGGTGATCCCCCACCTCCAGGTGCAGAGTCATTGACTGCCAAAGCTGGAGGTCATCTGGTCCAGTCTTTTTATTTAATTAAAACCTGAGGCTAGTGATAAAGGGATTTTCATTGGAGCAAATTTGTGTTGATCCTTTTCAGCAGAGGATATTATAAAACTAAACAATAATAAACAGGCTAACAGTGGCAAAGGGTCCAATTTTTGTTTTATCTCCCTCCCTAATTTTTCTGCCTCCTTTCAACTCCCTTACTGTGGTGAAACACTCAAAAGATGAGGAAAAAGAAGAAAGAGTGAAATTAAAACTAGGTTTTTGGTTCCTGAAAAACTGAAGCTTGTATATGTTTCAAAAGCCACACTTCTGAAATATCAGGCTCATAGCATACTGTAACACCTTTCATGCTTGTTTTTAGATTAATGACTATCAAGTGGTTAATCATTCAGGGGGTTTCCTTTCACAGACTAGTAGGAAAGCTGGGGGGATGAGGGTGGGGCTTCCCAGGTGGTACTAATGGTAAATAACCCACCCACCAATGCAAGATATATAAGAGACTTGAGTTCAATTCTTGGGTCAGGAAGAACCCCTGGAGAAGAAAATGGCAACCCACTCCACTGTTCTTGGCTGGAGAATCTCATGGACAGAGGAGCCTGGTGTGCTATAATTCATAGAATCACAAAGAGTCAGACATGACTGAAGTGACTTAGCACACACACAAGAAGGCTCTGGAGCTTATTCTACAAGGTGGCCCCAAGACTGACAGCAGAGTGTTCCTTCCCCTCTCTGGTACCATCTGGGTCCAAAGTGGAAGGATGGAGAAACAATAGCCAGAGATGCAGATGACCATAGTGATGGGTCAGGTACCCCTACCTACCCTTGTACATGGGTTCCCTTGACCTTGACAGACATTTGTCACACAAAACTCCATGTCCCTGTTTAGAAATTTTGACCCTATTTGAGATAAGATGAAGTGCTTGCATTGCAGTTTTTTTAGAAAAGAAATTCATTCAAATATTTACTGAGAATCTACTTTGTATTGAGAATTGGTCTAAACAGAAAGATGAGTGAGATCCACTCTGCTCTTTACAGAGTTAATTATAGAAGGCTTTTTTACCTGCAGAGAGAAGGGCCTTTTGGTGGTAAAACAAATTGTTTGGGTCCCTGTCCTCATGCTTTAGACACATCATGTGTCCTTAGCCATTCAGTCGTGTCCAGCTCTTTTTGACCCCATGGACTGTAGCCTGCCAGGCTCCTCTGTCCATGGGATTCTCCAAGCAAGAATACTGGAGTGGGTTGCCATTTCCTTCTCCAGGGAATATTCCTGACCCAGGGATCGAACCCACATCTCCTGCATTGCAGGTGGATTGCTTACTGCTGAGCCATTGGGAAGGCCCTTTAAACACATCACTCTGCCCTAATAACCACAAGGACATCAGTTAGTAGCCTCAGATATTAGTGAGTAAATTGGAAGTGTCTTTTACAAATACATCTTGTTTACTTTCCAAGTGCTTTTTCAACATTACATCATAAATACGAGGTCATATTGTTATAAATAATAACAATCAGCACCAAAAAACTCATCTTCTCCAGCCAGAGGTAGATGTTTTGAAAGATAATGGGACATGTTAAAGTCTTGCAAATAATTCCATGTGATTAATAACAGGATTTGACAATGTAGTCAAAAATGCTAATTGAATTGCTTTTCTCTCAATATCTCATTAGGAAGGAAAGACCAGTCAAATTAGGTAGTTGGAGTTTAGTAGCCTGATACTAAGTTGATGTAAATTAACAGTAAATATTTGAAAACAACAGAGGAAATTAAAAAAAAATTTTTTTTAAAGCTTGAGTAATTGAATCCTGATTCAAAATGGTATTTAGCAGTAGAATGTAATATACTACCTACAGCTCAGTATATTATCTATCATTATCTTTTGAACCCTGTAATTGGACAAACAGGAAACTATTCATAATAATAAGTTTGTTCAAAATCATCTGTTTGCTGGAGTCTGGGTGCACAGTGCAGTCATACTGATCTGAAGACAAAACTGCTTACTTTGGCCTTCCCACTGTTTGTTCATCACTGTTCCCACAAACTACAGCAGAACCACACACCTGGAGAGTCCAAAGCGTCTTACGCAAACCATCGAAAAGTAGTCATTTTCCCCCCTGCAGCCCGTGAATAGGCAACACAAATCTTTATTTTCTGCAAGACGGGTGCCACTGAACCTGACCCAGCCCCTTCCCGGGGTGTATGTGCACAGAGCTATACTGAGCCCAGAACACGGGCAAACAGATTGCCTCCTGGAATTTTCATTAGATCCAACCACTTAGCTGTTTTATTTATCCTATCTCTGGTTTTATTTTTCCGTGATTCTTTGGTAGTTATGTCGCCTCTATCACAGCTATCCAAACATCAGGTCACGAAGGGCTCCTGCACACACAGGGCTCCTTCTAAGAGATTTAAATGGAAAGGCAACCCAAGTCATTCTTGGTCTATTTTCAGTATTCATTATCAATAAAACAAAAGATCAGCATTTTCATGCTGTGTGAAGCCTTCAGGGAAGTGCAGTGTTGCAGTCATTATCTTTAGATCAGGCTGCAGCCTACGACCTGAAGAGGAAATGATGAGTCCATCAAAATAAAAATAAAATAATGAAAGGGTTAGAGTCACAGAATGGGCTGCTGACTGTCCCCTGCATGGCTCCCTGAAAATGTCCCTCTGAATGCCTAGATGGTAAAAACCACAGATCACAATGGAACATAAATTCACCTCGTAATGAGATTAGTAGGCAGGTGAAATAAACGTCCTGCTGTTACACTGGAGGCAGGCTCTAATCTGGTGTTTTCCTTGGAAATGATCATTTCCTTTGCAACAGGGGAACAGTGGATGCAACCCATTTAAATTCGACAGATTCTGTTTTGCCACCATTATTTTTCATCGTGCTGTGTCTTTTTAATGGCAACCTTGAGGAGGCATTTAAATGAGTTGTGAGTCTTAAAGACTATTACCAAAGTAAGTTATGGGGGTCTGTGCTCATGATTATCAATCATGTTTCCCAGATCCCCCTTTTAAGAACATAGTGTAACTCCTGTTCCTCTTTCTAAACAGAAGCTCAACTTTGGAAAAGGTGTGGTGACCCCCAGAGTCCTCTCACTCTAGCTTTAGGAATCAAAGGTAGAATAGACTCACTATTGTATTTGGAGTTAAAAAAAAAAACAAAAAAAACTTTTACCGCAACTCTACTACTTAAAACTGCTGGAAACAAGTATCACATACTAAAAAGCCTTAAGAAAATGCCCAGATCAGGTGAACCCACATAGTCTTTGAGTAGAACAAAGCCCTCGAGTATGAAGCTTGATTGCAAGGGACTTCCTTGGTTTTCAGCAGAAGGCAATCTCACCTGGTGTACAATGCACTCCTCTCATTAAAAATGCAAGATAGGATCTCCTCGTGGATCCTTTCTACAGAACCTGGTGGAGTTGGCTCCATTGTCCTTAGCAGTGAGTGGCATTTAATCAAAGCCTCTGTGAAACAATCTCAGCATTTCCTGAGCTCTGTGAAGGCATCAAGCGAGTTAAGAGGTCCTTTCAAAGGAATGGGAGACCAGACTTTGAATTTAGGAGTATTTGAAGCTTCTGCATAGAAGGTACAAGCAATGTAATGGACACCTATTTTCTCTACTTTTTCTAGGACTCAGGCTAAAGACGTTCCTACTTCTCTGTGAAACTGCGAATTAGGAATAAATCATTTCCTAGTACCCTAATGCATGGCATTTTGGCATAATGTTTTTTCTAAGGCTGGAAAGAGACCACAGAAAACATTTGCATTTTGTAGTATGTGTTTTACTGTGGATGTGGTGGTTTATGAACAATTTTTTCACCTAGGGAAACAATTCCTTTTCTGCCATTGATGTTTCCATTCAAAAACTTGAACTGCAAATTCAGATACTTTGAAGGAGAAATTATTTTGGGGCCCAGTTTAACAAGCTTTTTCCTTCAACTTTTCATGTCTCAAAGTTTAAATTATATCTCTCCACTTGTGTATTTTCTATACATTGAATTTGCAAGTGTCAGAGAGTTTAAGTCAATTCTCCTCCCATTCTCATAATTTCCTCTGCTTTCTGTTAACTCTTTCCTCATCAGATGAAAAGTTGAAGGAAAGATAGATTGATTTTCTGTTAGATAGGTGATCCTATTTAGCTATGCTAATTGGTACTGTCTTCCAACTTTTCATTTGCATAACTCTTCCTCTTCATATCTGTCCCCCACTCCTTGCTGTACTTCTGTGTTTATAATTTAAATTGCAAACAGAATCTGAATCCACTTTGCCAGTGTCCAGTATATCTGGTATGTGTTAATAATTATCTAATGGTCTCCCATGTATTAAACTCAGTTAAAGTTTCATGTCAAATAATCTCCCTGAAGGAATTTCCAGAATTATGTTTGCTTACCTCATACAAGTGAACTTGTTCTTGGGTTACAGCAAAGATCAGTAACACGTTATTTTGCACCAGTTTGTCAATGAGTTGTCCAATTGTTGGATATTCCTAAAATTTAACACATAGATTTTAAGTATCTTCTTAACAAAACTATATAAAATAAAGGAATATTTCTTTCAGAAATATCTTACTGAGTTTGGCATTTCAGTTCTCACAGGCATTATTGTGTCTGTGATGCCGAGTAAACAAATACACAATTAGCATTATTTTCTTAATTGGTTTAGTAATTGTTTCCCAGATCTTGTAAGTCCATTTAAGTTCTCAGAGTCAGTGCCTGTCAATGTGGAGTATTACGCTCTGTCACCTCCAAGGAGATCACTAAATTTATTTAAAGACTTACAGCATGTCATCTTTTCAAGGATAGAGATGCATGTCTTCTTCTAAGTGCCACTTGCCAGCAGGCTCATATTGTTGGGGAGGTTAGAACTGAGGGAGGAGCTGTTAGACTATGATGAATGTGACCCAGGTGACCCTTGCAGCTCTGCCTGGAATTGGATGGGGCGGGGTGCGGGTTGAGCAGGAGCGAGCCTGCCGAGGAAGGACACACTGCAGTTCCTAAATCCCTCTGACTTGAGATGTTCCTGCGCAGTTCTCTGGTTTGCTCCTACTGCCTTTTTGATGTCATGAACTGGTTTTATGGGATGCTGCAATTTTTACAGGGCAGTTGAAAGCACATTGTACTCAGTTTCTTTCTGTTTCATTGAGGCATTCATTCCTGAGTGATATGAGCATTTTAAAAAATAAAGTCATTAATTATCATATTGGCAGATGACCTTTACTTTCCAAGACTAGAAAACATGAAGCCCATTTGCCTGGCCTGACTGCAAAGGTGGATAATATACAAAAGGGAAATTCACATTGACTTGTTTGCAGACCACTCCCTAATGTGAATTTCCCTTTTGTCTGTTATGACTGCAGACAACTCAAGTACAGGAACACTGACAAACAGGCCTTCTTGTACGTGAACGTGTTCCCTGCATATATTCTCAGCACTTCAGGAATATTTTTCTAATGTGTTCTTCTCCATTCAAGTTGAGAGGAAAGTATAATTTTATCTAAGATACTCAGGTCAATTACCTAACTGCAGATCTGGCTGTGTGATGCATGCTTTCTATCCCATTTGGATTTTTTTTTTTTATTACAGGATATCAGTAGAATCCAGATAGTATAAAGCTTCCTGAGTCTGACATTCTCAGCCTCCTCTGAGTTTCAATTGCCCAAACATTAAGTATCCTTCACCCTTAAGCCTGAATTCCTCTGGTACTGGTTTCTCTTTCTCTCCATATGTTTTTCGACCGTCCAACCGCTGTGCCTGTCTAGCCAGGATGGCACCATGTAGCCCTCCATAGGCAGGTGAATATGACTTTCTATTTGGTCCAGATATGCTGGTTTAACTCCCACAAATACATTGTAAGTTCCTCAAGGCCTGGGATCATGTCCTGTTATTTTGCGGCCCCAGGAGGCTGGCCCAGCGTTGAATGCATAGGAGGTGCTCAAAGGCCCTGGGGACTATGCTACAGGCAAAGAACTAGCCCACGGCTCTGCATTGTAGCAGCTTGCTCAGCAAGAATGATTCAAACAGGTATTAGAGGAGAAGGTCATATCAGGTAACAGGCACTATTTGCTTCTGTTTTCCTGTGTTTTCTGAGATGTCTATTATGGGGCATTTGAATATTTGCAAGAAAAAAATAACAAGACAAGTATATATTTCTCAGTTTCTTATCCCTCATTGACCAAAATACAAAAATGTGGCTACCCTCACTGATCTTATAATATGGAAAGACAACCTACATGACTAAAACATATATAAATTTGATGAACGCTACTGATCAAAAGTTGGGCTTCCCTGGTGACTCAGATGGTAAAGAAACTGCCTCAAATGTGGGAGACCTGGGTTCAATCCCTGGGTTGGGAAAATCCCCTGGAGGGAGGGCATGGCAACCCAGTCCAGTATTTTGCCTGGAGAATCCCCATGGACAGAGGAGCCTGGTGGACTACAGTCTATGCTGTCGCAAAGAGTTGGACATGACCGAGAGACTAAGCACCTTGATCAAAAGTTCGGTAGAAACATCCATGTTGAAGTTTAGAGATTTAGGTCAAGAAATGGTAGCAGGTAATTTACAAACCATTCAGTTCAGTTCAGTTCAGTTCCGTCTCTCAGTCATGTCCGACTCTTTGCAACCCCATGGACTGCAGCACACCAGGCCTCCATGTCCATCACCAACTCCCGGAATTTACACACACTCATGTCCATTGAGTCAGTGATGACATCCAACCATCTCATCCTCTGTCATCCCCTTCTCCTCCTGCCCTCAATCTTTCCCAGCATCAGGATCTTTTCAAATGAGTCAGTTCTTTGCATCAGGTGGCCAAAGTATTGGAGTTTCAGCCTCAACATCAGTCCTTCCAATGAACACCCAGGACTGATCTCCTTTAGGATGGACTGGTTGGATCTCCTTGCAGTCCAAGGGACTCTCAAGAGTCTTCTCCAACACCACAGTTCAAAAGCATCAATTCTTTGGCACTCAGCTTTATAGTTCAACTCTCACATCCATACATGACCACTGGAAAAACTATAGCCTTGACTAGACGGACCTTTGTTGACAAAGTAATGTCTCTGCTTTTTAATATGCTGTCTGCTGGTGCTGATGCTGCTATGTTGCTTCAGTTGTGTCCAACTCTGTGTGACCCCATAGACAGCAGCCCACCAGGCTCCCTGTCCCTGGAATTCTCCAGGCAAGAACACTGGAGTGGGTTGCCATTTCCTTCTCCAATGCATGAAAGTTAAAAGTGAAAGTGAAGTCGCTCAGTCGTGTCCGACTCTTAGTGACCCCATGGACTGCAGCCCACCAGGCTCCTCCGTCCATGGGATTTTCCAGGCAAGAATACTAGAGTGGGTTGCCATTGCCTTCTCCGAATATGCTGTCTAGGTTGGTCATAACTTTCCTTCCAAGGAGTAAGCGTCTTTTCATGGCTGCAATCACCATCTGCAGTGATTTTGGAGCCCCCCAAAATAAAGTCAGCCACTGTTTCCACTGTTTACCATCTACTCGCCATGAAGTGATGGGACTGGATACCATGATCTTAGTTTTCTGAATATTGAGCTTTAAACCAAATGAACCATTAGATTTTAAAAAACTAATTGCTGATACTATAGTAAGCATTTCTATACATTATCTCACTTAAATATTTTTAGAGAATGGGTTTTCCAACCTGATATTAAAATTCTGCATTCTCTTTCCTTTCTCTTTCTCTGTCCTACATACACCTCTGTAGCATTGTCATTTTAAGAAGTCACTTAAATTCTCTGTACCATATTTTCCCAAGTATTAAATGGGGATAATATGACCTTTTCCAGGTTACTACTCAATAATTCAATTGCATTTTAGCATGTTCCAAGCACTGTGCTGTCAGGAAGTAGGGATAATAAACCAGTTCTGGCACTGAAGATGCATGTTAAAGGCAGACAGATACCAGCAAACACATTTCCATCTAGTGATGGTCAAGAAGCCCTCTATGTACCAGAGCTTGGGAGAGATGATTGCATTGGGGCACAGTGGATGTCAAACAAGGACCTCCCCCTTCCCTAGAGAAATCATGATGGAGCTGGGTTTTAAAAGATCAGTAAGAGTTTCTTAGCAGCCTCGGGGGAAAGGGCATTTCAGACAGAGAGAATAACATATGCAGCAGCATGGCAACCTCATGGTCTGTTCAAGCGAAGCAGTTAGACACACAGGGTTCTGGTGAGGATCAAATCAGATCATATACATCAAAAGAGCTCTAAAATTTTTACCTTGTTTTACAAAAGTCAAGTTTTTTTTTTTTTCTTTGAATGTCACCAGCATTTTTTAAGTGATAAAAATAAGCCAAATGTAATAAGCACCAGTCAAGCAGCACCTGATTAGTGATTTCCCAAGGAGCCCCAGGGTCCATGAAAACATGGAATTATTGAGGGAACATGACTCTGGGACCATCACTCCTAGGGTTAGCCTGAGCCTTCCTTTCTAGGGCTGTGGTTCAAACAGAATGAACTGACTATATTGCATTTTGCTGCCCTCTGGCTCTTTGAAAAATTGGGGAGGTTCTGGGATCATTCGTGTTATAGCAAATCTGAACTTATCACATATCCCCACTGCCCCCCTGCGCTCCTATGGGAACCTCCACGGGCGAGGAGAATTGATAAAGGCCAATCTGTTAACCTCAAATCAGAAAAGGCGCACTACTTCTACTAAGAGTGGGTCACTCTGCTGTGTGGTACAGCAACTGCTGCTTCATTTGCCTACTTGTAGCCCTGAAAACAGTGTATGTAGAGTATAGGTTACACACCAAGACTGTTGACATGGAGTATTCATTCTTGCTGTCCAAGTGACAGAGCCCATCGTTAGGAATGACAATGCCTGCCAGTTTGCTGTCCATTCCAAAATGAGAGTCGGCATCACTCACAAAAACCAGGAGATGGAGGGAATCATTCCGCCAGCCAATTTTTTCCTACAATGATAAAGAAGCATTTGGCTTGTATGGAAGAGAGACAGGCATTTATTGAGAGTGAATCACTTATGCTTGGACACATTCAGATTATCAAAAAATATATTGCTAGTCAGTCTATTTTAGACTTTTTCATCTATTGTGAGTTGGTAATATTAATGTATTAAAAATTAAATTATGAGACATTTGGTTTATCCTGGATTACATTTTCAGATGATTTATGCTTCAGAAAAAATAGTTCCACTACAATCAGTATCCAGTTGATCTTGACTTTTACATAGTTAATTATTTTTATTGTCCAGCTTTTAATTTACCAGAAAAATGAGAGAAGGGAGTGAGGGCGGTTGTAGATTATCCCAAATCCAAGCTAAAGCAAAACTAGTTAAGAATGCAATACAGAATGAACTTGAAGTAAGCCTATTTTATTAAGATTTCACCCAACCTGTAGGCATATTTCTAGGAAAAAGAAATATTTCTCTTTTTGAGTGAAAAAGACATATTTCTCTTTTTACTGTTACCATCTAAAAATTATCAACATAATACAAGGATAAGAATTGCTTATCAAAGTATGACTGCAGAGTACTGCTAACTGCTAATTAAGATGGTCTGTTGTCTGTTTCTTCATCCACCTCTCCCCTTTAACTAAGATTTGTCCAAGAACTAGTCAGCTTCTCTGGTGGCTCAGCAGTAAAGAAACAGCCTGCATTGCAGGAGATGCAGGTTCGATTCCTTGGTCAGGAAGATCCCCTGGAGAAGGAAGTGGCAACCCACTCCAGTATTCTTGCCTGGAGAATCTCATAGACAGAGGAGCCTGGTGGGCTACAGTCCATGGGGGTCACAAGAGTCAGACATGACTTAGTGACTAAACCTCCCCACCACCATCGCACCAGAAACTAGTAGGACAAAGTTCATTGTAGTTATCCCCTTGTACCTTATTTTTTTCCTTCCTTCCCTAATTCCTTGGCCCTGCCATGTTCTAGGACCCTCCGTCATATCATTTCCTGATATTTTCCATGAAAGTCATCTGAAAACAGGAGAATTGTTCCCACGGATATGTGTCTGATTGTCAAGGAGGAGAGATATTCAAGCATTATTGTAGAGACACTGTGGCTTTTGATGTTTATTTTGTTGGTTCAAAACAATAGCTACCTCATCGTATGTATAATTTTATTCTGAATCAGAGCATTTTTACTTTTTTAATTAATTGCTACATTTGACTTTTTTTTTTTTTTTTTTTTTTACCATGGTTAGCTCAAAAACTAATGAATACAACCTACATGTTTGTTATTTTTTGGCTGCACCACACAGCATGTGGGATCTTAGTTCCCTAATCACGGATCAAACACACACCCCCTGCAGTGGGAACACAGAGTCTTAACTACTGGAATGCCAGGGAAATTCCTGATCTCGATCTTTGAGAATTATTTATATATGACTTCTTTTAACCAATTTTTCCCAAGAGTATTACAATTTTATTAGATGATTTGAACATGAGGCATAAAAATTGTCCTCATTTCAACAAGATGGAATAAATGGTGTGTTTTTAGAAAAGTATCTGCTGTAGAAATATGGTGACTAAAGGAAAGATAAAGTTAGCTAAGCTTTTCAAAGATTTGTTCACAAGAAATAAAATCTGGGTTAACAGAATGAAACACTGCTCAACTTCAGCATACCTTACACACAGCAGCTTGCATAATTGCATCAAATCCACCTTCTGGAGTGTCAATATTAGCAGAAATTTTCTGATTCTTCACAATTTCATTGAATCTTTCAGTATCATTTGTCAATGGCAAAATGTGCTTGAATCCAAATGTAGGCAAACAAAAGTATGGAATACTACTGCAAAAGGAAGATGTAAAGTATTCTTGATGAAATATAATAAAACACACAATGAATGGGTTTAATAGCCTAACAGCATTTCCTTCCATGAAGATGCATTTCCTAAAGTGCCTGACTCTATAACTTGGCTCTGAGTCTCACGGTTAAGGTTGTTTTATCATCTCCTACCCACCCCTTCCAAATAGGTCACACTAGCTAACACAAAGAGCTTGCTGTGTATCTTGCATTGGTTCACAGAAAACAGATAATCTGGTGATCAGATGCTCCCTGTAGGTAGTCACTACCTTCTGTTGTCTCTCAACCAAAGCCCACCATTAAGTTTACATGATGACAATTCTTTTGTATTCTGATAGCTTAAATTGTCATCAAGGATGTCATCCTGTGGCAAGACTATAAGAGAGGAATCTGTCTTCTTCCTCTGCTCAGTCCTGCCTGCCCAGGGCCTGAAAATCAGACTAAGTCTCTCGATTCTAGAGCCCAATTTTATTGTGATAGAACAGACCATGTGGGCTAACCTGGGGTAAAACTACTACTAAAGACAGTTTACATTTGGGGGAAATTCCATGTTTGGATGAGATCTGCCCTGAAGACATCACAGTAGAACAGAAATTGCTGATCCTAAATTCAGTCACATTTTATTCTGAAAGCCAGCTAGTAGTTGTACATGAGATTCTGAGCAAGTACTCAACCCTTCTGAGCTTCGGGTTTTCCTTTGTGAAGTGGAGCTAATAATGTACAGCAGTTTCTCAAAGTGTGGTCCTTGGACCAGCAGCATGAGCGTCACATGGGAACTTGCTATAAATGCAAAATCTGGAGTGTGACTACAGACCTTCTAAGTCAGAACTGGTAGGAGTGGGTTGAGAGACCTGTGTTGAACCAAATCTTCCTGATGCATTCCAAAGTTGAGAAACACTGGTGGAGAAGGACAGAGACAGAAAGAAGTGGCCACCAATGGGGTTGCGGTGTGCTGCCTGGGAAGAGCTGGTTGACTTACATGAGCAGCTTGGCAAGTTCAAGAGCCTGCCTTGTCAGCATATAAAGAGCTGATGCAGCTTTCAGGATTTGACTCTATTTCACCAAATTCATCTACCTGAGGTATATGGTCAATTCTCATTATTCACAGATTCCATATCTTTGAAAATTCATATTGCTAAAATGTATTTATCACCCCCAAATTAACCCTTTCAGAACTTCTTCAATCAATCATGTACATGAATGACTGTACAAAAAAGTTGAGTCACTTGATATGCATGTTTCCAGGGGAGGTCAAGTAAGACTCTGACTTCTTGCTTCATCTCCCATACTGTAAAGAAATATTCTTTTCAGGGTCTATTTGGTGACATGTGTGTTTGCGTTTTTGTGCTTTTGCATGATCTTGTTGTTTAGAGTTGCCCCCCAGTGTAGTGGTCAAATGCTGTCTGGTATTTCTAAGTGCAAGAAGACTGTGATGTATCTTATGGGGAAAATACATGTGTGAGCCAAACTTTGTTCTGACCTGAGTTACAGTGCTCTTGGTTGTGATTTCAATGCTAACAAATCAACAGTATATATTAAATAAGACATCTTTAAACAGGAACATGCAGAAAACAAAAGTTATTGCTCCCTGGGTGAAAGAGTGACCAGAGATTCGCAGGAACCTAGCCCTGTGCTTCCCCTTGGAGCAATATTCAGCGTTCTCTAATGCAGGGTTTGAGGAGACTTGACAGAACAAGACTTCCATAAATGTTGAGAATCAACTAGATATACAAGTCAAAATGATTACGGATTTATTTACACTGAGAAATGGAGCTCTGCCAGAATCAGAATTCTGGTGTCTGCAAGGATAATCATTTACTTCCTGTCAGTAGACTGTCTCAAAAAGTGGGCCATAAGCTGATGTATTCTCAGGCTTCAGAACAAGGGGAGTTTGAGTTCCATAGCATTGAATGGTACAATCTCAGATGTCCTATTTCCTTAATGAGGTATTTTTTTTAGTTTTCTAATGATTTTAAGAACTCTCTATCTCTCAAAAATATGAAATTTTTTTTGGTAATTTTTAAATTCAGTTTACAATGTTCTTGGGTATATATACCTTAAAACTTTTTATGTAGTCAAGTTTTTCCCACCTTCAAATAGGAAATGTATTTTAAAATGTGAAATGAAGAATTTTTAAAAAGTTAACCTACAAAATGATAATAATTTAGCATTTTTCTTAATTGCCTCTGTAATATTTAAAGTAGAAGAAAGGTGCATTAGATTTAGAATAAAAAGACTGAAGAGTTATCTATCCTTGGACCTCAGTGTCCTCATCTATAAAATGAGGGTGCTAATAATAGCTACTTCTAAAGTTGCTGTGAAAATTACATTAAAAGTAATTTATAAAAAGTATATAACTGTGTTTTGAGGTTTACATTGTCCCTGGAGTCCAACTAGTCTTGAAAGTGAAAGTGTTAGTTGCTCAGTTATGTCCTACCCTTTGTGACCCTATGGACTGTAGCCCTCCAGGCTCCTCTGTCTATGGAATTCTCCAGGCAAGAATGCAGTAGTGGGTAGTCATTCCCTTCTCCAGGGGATCTTCTTAACCCAGGGATTAAATCCTGGTCTCCTGCATTACTGATAGATTCTTTACCGTCTGAGCCAACCAGAGAAGCTAGTCTTGGAAATTGTTTAATATTTTATTGGAGGCTGTTGGTTCATACTGTATCAAAATGGCATTAGAGCCTTTTCTGGAGCCAGAGAACTAGAATTCCTATTGTCTGGTTAGAAATTTGTATCTTTGTTGGTTAGAATTATTTGCTATGTAGTTCTTGCTGCTGCTGCTGCTAAGTCGCTTCAGTCATGTCCGACTCTGTGTGACCCCATAGATGGCAGTCCACCAGGCTCCTCCATCCCTGGGATTCTCCAGGCAAGAACACTGGAGTGGGTTGCCATTTCCTTCTCCAATGCATGAAAGTGAAAAGTGAAAGTGAAGATGCTCAGTCATGTCCGATTCCTAGTGACCCCATGGACTGCAGCCTACCAGGCTCCTCCGTCCATGGAATTTTCCAGGCAAGAGTACTGGAGTGGGTTGCCATTGCCTTCTCTGATGTAGTTCTTACTAGAAATCTAATCTTTTGGAAAGGAGAATACATTTTTTATTAATTCAATAAACATATTCATGTGCTGGGAGACGAATGTAGCTTAAGTAAAGTATAATGTCAGAGCTGGGTCACATCAAGAAATTTCGAGTGGAGACTGTCCATTTTGGTCAGAGTTCTTCCTGTAAAGAATGCTTATATTTAGTTGTTATTTTCTTAGATAGCAATTGAAGGAATTATTTATTGCTGACTATAAAGATATATAACAAAAGGTTAACACCATCATTTTTAGTAGAATTAGAAATGATTTCCATTTTTTATGTCTGTATTTTCACATGGTCTTATTATCTTTGCAATTTAAAATTATATACTCATTTTTTGTGTGTACCTATAGGAAGTCTAAACATTCATGGTTGAGTTTTCTTCTTTGAAAAACTACAATGAATTCCTCTTGGTTCAAGTCTTCAAAAACAAAATAAAACACCAAATTAAATGTGAAATATTGTTTATAAAAATCCCTCAAAATATTTGATGGAGAAAATTTTCTTTGTCCTGTTAAATATTTTTAAATATATATATATATATATATATATATATATATTATAATTCATTACAAATATGGAAAATATGGAAAATTTTTATTGCTGTGTCTTAGACAATAGCATAAGGGAAACTTCTTTCAAAAATGTAAACTATTCAGGCTTCCTACATGGTGAAATTTTTAACGACCTTCCATCTAATGAAGGCAGAGAAAACAAACTACTTGAAAAAGCACTAGAACAAGGTTTTAAAAGTGCAGTGTGCAGACCCACAGAGGTCCCTGAGACCATTTAAGAGTTTTTCAGGTCAAATGATCTTCATAATAATAAGAGATAATATTTGTCTTTTTCACTGTTGACATTTTCACTGATGATGCAAAGTAAGAGTTAGTAAAACTGCTGGTGCCTTAGCATAGGTCAAGGCAATGGCTCCAAACTGCCTAGTGTTCCTTATATTTTTTACCATCAAACATGCATGATAACACACACACAAAAGTGCTACTTTCACTTGATTGCCCTTGATGAAGCTGTGTGTGTTAGTCACTCAGTTGTGTCCAACTCTTTGCAACCCCATGGGCTGTAGACCACCAGGTTCCTCTGTCCATGGGATTTTCCAGGCTAGAATATTGGAGTGGGTTGGGTTCTGGAGTGGGACACAGGTTCAATTTTATTAAGTCTATGCTCTTGGACACATGTTTTTTGCAAGTTATTTCTGTGTGACCATATAGGAAACATGCATACAGTGTTACTGCTGTATACTGAAGTACACGTTTACAGTGGAAAAGCACTTTCATGGTTGTTTGAACTGTTGTTCATGGAACAACCATTTTACCCAAAAAAATGCTTGACAGCCAAACCATCATTTCAACTTAAGTTTTTGGCAGACATCTTCATTAAAATGAAGAAAGTAAGTTTGTTACTTTCGGGAAAACAACTATCAGTATTTGTTGCCAATGATGAAATTTGACACAACTAGAAAATTAGAATTTCACAAAACTTTCATCTGCTACCCATTAACAGCTTCTAAGTACTTCAAGACTTATCTGATGGGATTAATGCTAATATTAACAAATATAATTTTTTAGATATTCTATCATGAAATTTTAAGATCTACGTAACTCACTGAAACTTCATTTTCCAAATGACCAAAGCATTATATTACAAAAACACATGCACACACACACCAGTGGAAGAGCCATTCAGGCTCTTTCCTGGTGGTCCAGTGGTTAAAGAATCTGCCTGCCAAAGCAGGGGACACAGGTTCAAGCCCTGCTCCAGGAAGATCCCATGTGCCACAGCGCAACTAAACCTGTACACCACAGCTGCTTGAGTCTGCACCCCAGATAGAGCCTGTGCTCTACAATAAAGGAAGCCACAGCAACAAGAAGCCCACACACCTCAGCTAGAGAGTAACCCCTGCTCTCTGCAACTAGAGAAAGCCTGCATGCAGCAGCAAAGACCCAACAGAGCCAAAAAATAATAATAATAAAAAAAATTTTTTAAGCCATTCAAAGTTCAAAGCAGATCAATGGTTTTTAATGTAACAAAATAGGAAGTTCATTGACATGTTTTTCAGATTCTACACTGAAACGTAATTTACCTCTTGTCCGGTTTGAATGTAATATCAAACAAGAAAGGTCTACAGTCATTGGCAAAATCTATTAACTGCTTTCCCCTTTTTCAACTATATATCTACATGAGGTTTGATTTCCTTCATGGAATTCAACCAAAGTAAAATATTACCAGAGATTAAATGAAGAAGCAGATGTGAAAATTCAGTTGGCTTCTTTTAAATTAGATATTTTAAGAGATTTGTAAAAATTAAAATAGTGCCATTTTTCTTGTTAACTGTTGTTCTATTTTAGAAAATGTAGTTATTTTTTCTAAAGGTATGTTATTATAGGAACTTGCAGTGTGTTTTTCATTGTAACTATCAAATAAATTAATTACTAATTATTTTTATATTTTCTTAGTTTTACACTCTGACACTTAATAATGATATTTTGAGGATCTTAATTTTTAGGAGTGTAAGAAAGTTCTGAGATCTAAAAGTTTTAGGACTGTTAGATTAAAATAACTAGAGAAAATTAGCATTAATGAGAGGAAGGAAATTAAAACTGGATTTGAATGTCTATTATGTTCCAGCCTACTCAGTTCTCATGATAGCCCAGGAAGTGAATATTATTATCCCCATTTATAAATGAAGAGACTGGCATTCCAAGGTTATGATTTAAGCCCAGGTCTGGAAAACTCCATGTTTTTTCCTTTTACTTGTCTTAGCCTTTGTACTAAGGAACATTTTATTTCTTAATTATAGGGTTTGGATTGATCAAAGGATTGACTTTTGTGTTGGTGTTTGAATTTTTGGTGTGTAAGTGTGTGGGGAGTAGAATCTGGACAGAGAAACTTGGAGAATTAAGGACATGATTAAAAAAGAAAAAATAAAATGTTACAGCAAAAAGTTTTCATTGTTTATAACTTTAGCTAATGGTAAATTTTGCCAATAAGAATAAGAGAAATACCTCTAGAAAACAGGAAAATGTTGACCTTTCAAGTGCTCAAATATGTGGTCCTCATTAAGGTTCCTAGTCACTGTAATTTGTGCAGGGCTCTGGCCTCCCTTCCAGTAGTCATGTGTGGATGTGGGAGTTGGATCATGAAGAAGGCCAAGTGCTGAAGAATTGACGTTTTTGAACTGTGGTGTTGGAGAAGACTCTTGAGAGTCCCTTGGACTGCAAGATCAAACCAGTCAATCCTAAAGGAAAGCAACCCTGAATATTCATTGGAAGGGCTGATGCTGAAGCTGAAACTCCAATACTTTGGCCACCTGATGCAAAGAACTGACTCATTGGAGAAAACCTGATGCTGGGAAAGATTGAGGACAGGAGGAGAAGGGGACGACAGAGGATGAGATGGTTGGATTGCATCACCAACTCAATGGATATGAATTTGTGCAAACTCCGGGAGATGGTAAAGGACAGGGAAGCCTGGCATGCTGCAGTTCACAGGGTTGCAAAGAGTCGGACACGACTGAGCGGCTGAACAACAACTAGGCCTCCCTTTACCCCACTCTATTGGTATTGATAGTAGCTACCACCTAGTGAGAGCTTCGTGGTCAAGTTCAGTATCAAATGTTTCCTTTCATTATCTTACACACTCCTTACAACCCCCTCAGTGTGATCGGTATTGTTATTCCAAACTAAAGTTTGGAGAAGTGAAGTGGTTCCCCTAAGGTGACATTATGAGTGAGTAGATGAGTAGGTACAAGGTTACATGAGTATATTTAATGGATCAGCAGCTTAGAACAGAATGTCCCGAATTAGACACACATACAGTTAATTGCTTTCTAAGAAAAGCATCAAGATATTTCAATGGGGAAAGGAGAAACTTGCTTAACAAATAGTGCTGAAACAATTGGATAGTAACAAAAGATAAACCTAGACTTGTCCTCATTCCAAACAGAAGCACTAATTTGAGATCACAGACCTGAATGCAAGTTCTTCAACCACAAAACTTCTAGAAGAAAACATAGGAGGAATCTTTGAGACATTAAGATAAACAAAGATGTCTTAGAACAAAAAAATACACTAATCATAAAATTAAAAATTGGGTTTCATCAAAATAAAAAATAATAATACAATTTAGCATTTCTAATTCTAGATATCTATCCAAGAGAAATAAAAACATACATCCACACAGAGACTTATATGCAAGTGTTCATAGCAATATTTCTTCATGATGGCCAGAAATTGGGAAACAACCCAAATGTTCATCAATGGACAGATAAAGTATAATAAATTTGTACAAGGGACTATTACTTAGGACAAAAGGGAAGAAACTGCTGATAAACATGAAATCAGGGATGAATCTCAAAAACATGATGTTGAGCAAAAGAAGCTAGATACAAAAGGTGTATAGCATATTTTCCATTCATGTGAAATCCAAGAGTAGGCAAAATGAATCTAACTTCCAGAAATCAGAAAATGGTTGCCTCTGAGGAAGCAGAACTGACTATAAAGGGGCATAAGGAAACTTTCTGAGGTGCTGGAATTGGTCTATGTTGTGTTTTAAGTGGTGATCACATCAGTATAATCAACTGTCAAAACTCATGAAATTGAACATTTCTGCTGTGTGTATTTTAGTTCATGTCAATTATACCTTGAGAAGTGGGGCACTGGGGACAAATATTATCTCTGATATTTGCAATCAAACACAATTCCTAGGAGTTGCAATCAGTGATGAATTCTTTTCAAGGTCAAAACACTTTTGGCCATCACATTCTAGTTTGGAACCACATTGAAATGTCTTAAAATGATACTGCAAAAACTGTTTTATAGAGATTAATTTGTTGGTGTAAACTAGTGTTAAAAGTCAATACATGTTTGGAAAGCCATTTCATCTATACTAGATTCAGCGTAGTAAAAGACTTGGTTTTGGACCAACCCAGATCTTGGTATAGATCACTGATTAGTCATGCTGCCACAGGTAAATTACTAACTTCTCACAGACTTTATTACTTCCTCTCAATATAGAGATGATGGAACCTGCTTTGACCTGAAGTTATGATGAAGACTGAATGAGGTCATGTACATAAAACCTTCAGCATAGGATCTGGCACAGAGCAAGTGGAAGTTCTTTTTCAAAAGAAGGATATCAAATACTTTTATTTTGACCATGTCATTGACATGTAGAGGTAAGTTATCACAAAGCAACTTACCTTTGACCATCACCCATATAATACACAGTTTTAGTAACTGATTAGAGCATATTATAATGGAACCATTGCCTCATTTCCTACTGAATTTGATAGCAGTAAAGGCTACAAAGGCATTCTCCAAGCAATAAAAGAAAGTCACATTTCCAAAAGTACATTAGAAATTACTCCAAATGCTGTTATTTTGGCAGCAGTCATTGTAGTGGAGACAGATACTCTGAGAAAATGTGACTTACTGTCAGTAGCCTCAGAGAGTG
Source organism: Muntiacus reevesi (assembly GCF_963930625.1). Taxonomy (NCBI): domain Eukaryota; kingdom Metazoa; phylum Chordata; class Mammalia; order Artiodactyla; family Cervidae; genus Muntiacus; species Muntiacus reevesi. Next base: position 234,616,996 of record NC_089251.1, read on the forward strand.
GTGGTCATTGAGGATAGAAAGCCTCTGAGGGGCTGAAGATGGGCTCAGACCAGTGGAACCTACAGTAAAAGATTCTGTCCCTGTGTCTGCAGAATACAAATCCAAATTTTTCACAGCCTGCCTTCCAAAGGGAGGCAAATATGGCAAATGCTGTAAAGAGCCAAGCTAGAACTGGATACAGTAAATCCTGTACATACAAACCTTCAAGTTGTGAACTTCCAAAGATGCAAACATGCCCCTGTATGCCCAATTTTTACTGTACTACTGTACTTTTCAAGGTACTTTAAGATTAAAAATGTTTATATTTTGTGTTTGTTAGTTTTTATGTGTTATTTCTGTGAGAAGTTTTATATACGTATTACAGTACAGTACTAGATAGCTGATTGTGTTAGTTGGGTACCTAGACTAACTTTGTTGGACTTAGAAAGTGAACCTACGAATGCACTCTCAAAACAGAACTCGTTTGTCTGTAGGGGACTTATGTATTACAGTGATGTCTGCTTGAGAATGGAAACATGTATATGTATGGTTGAGTCCCTTTGCTGTCCATCCGCCTGAAACTATCACAGCATTGTTAACTGGCTTTACTCCAGTACAAAATAAATGAACTTTTAAGTAAACTTAATAGTTTACTTTAAAAAAAAAAAAAAAAAAGGATGACATCCCTTTAGTTCTGAACAACCTGGGCAACTGAGAGCTGCTGACATCCAATCAGATGGGAGGGAACTGCCAGGGAACCAGCAAACTCCTGCCAAGCTCAGCTCAGAGCAAGACTTTCTCTATAGGAAATCAGTGTTTGAAGATCCCAGAAAATTGTTTACTTACCTGCAAGGGTTGGCCATTTCTTCTGGTGTTGTTTTCACAAAAGGGGAGACGGGTTTCTCCACAAAAGAACCGAAGCCCAGTCTAAAGTTGCTGGTTAATTTAGACATTTCCTTGGAGAGCAGGGAGCCCAGCTCTTTGATGGTGTTGAGGTCGTCATCCATGGAGGCCGAGAGGTCCATGAGATAATACAAATCCACAGGGTAATCCTCGGTCTGGCGAACTTGAACTTGCAGGGTCTGTTCAAGGCCTGTAACACCCTCGCAAGAAAAGATGATCCATAAAAATCCATGCAGACTTAGTTGTGACTAGAACTGTCACTAGCTATTTCATTTCAATAAGAACTTACCAGAGATACTTGCAGTTCATACACTATGCGGCCAAGTTTATAAAGGAACCAACCCATGGATATTTTTCACCCATGAATTTAGAGCAACTGAAGGAGGTGAAAGTTGGGATATTTTATATCTCCTTGGGAGAACTAGCATCCATTTAGATGAAAGATAAGCTGATTTTTTTTTTTTTGTATGTGGGTTTAAAAAAGAAGAAAATAAAGAAGTGCTTAAAGCTACATTACAACCCTTGAAGAAATGTGAGGTAAGCCTTAACAACATTTGAGTAATTCAAACGGTTACTATTAGATAAGGCTATTTTTGGTAACACATTTGGAGTACAAAGTGACCAATGTGAATAAAGAAAAGTGTTAGCCTTACAATTCTTTATTTCCTTAAGAATGGGAAATCTGAATCATAATAAACAATGACATGTAATATGGTACAAGGTGTATTAATGGAATAGCTGTATTATTATATGTGACATTCCTGGAGGAGGGCATGGTGACTCACTCCAGTATTCTTGCTTGGAGAATCCCCATGAACAGAGGAGGCTGGCGGGCTACAGTCCATGGGGCCACAAGGAGTTGGACACGACTGAGCGACTAAGCAAAAAGCAGCATATATATGACATTAGATTTATTTACATGAGCAGGTGATTGTGCAAATCATAACATACCTGGTCTCAGTTTAAGAGCCAAGCTTTGAGGTGAAATCTGAACGATGTTGGAGCTATTTTTCTGTCTGCCTATGCTGAGAGGCTTATTTGTAAGTATTTCAACTTGGGAGACAGGGTTTTCGATGAAGGTTGGTTGACATCCTTTAGCTAAAAGATTTGCTGGGGTATCACACCTTTCTCCAACTCCAGGTAGGTGGGTAAAATTCTAAAAGAGAAAAAACAATAAAGAGAGAAAGACAACAATAAAAAAGAAAAAGAAGACATCTTTTATAAGATTATTTTTTGCATGCTTTGCTAGTTAGGTATCCTGCCTTGATATATTACACCCCCATATGCCTGACATTGATTGTAGGTCTAAAGTTATAGCAAAATAACCAGAGAATTCTGCCAGTAAAATTTTGAGTAAAAGTGGAGTTTCCCTTTAATTGTATTCAAGTGAATTCACTTGACTTATTTTTTTCCTTTTTTCCCTTTTTTTTCATTTTTCTTTTTAATGCTCACTTTTTGAAAGCTTCTCCTGTGCTGTGACCAGATCTTTGAAATAGCTGGGTCACAGAGCTGACATCATCATGTGAATTATCGTGGAGGATAACCTGCAGGTGTATGCGATCCTGGGACTGTTCAGATTCTCAGAGTGTCTATTGCTAAATCCAGTGACAGAGTCTTTTCCGTGGCTTCTGAAAGGTCAAAGATTGTGGTATCTCCCTATCTACTGCCTGTCCTGGTTTAACTTGTGGATGTTTTACCCTTATATTACAGTATTACTTCACCAAAGTTGACCTCTTGGGGACGTTATTCTAGTTTAAGATCTTTTAGAAATTCCTCCAACATTGGCATGTGGGGAAGGAAAATGAAAGAGAAATGGTGTAAGAGATTGCTTTTCTGCTTTGAACTCAGGAGTTTCCCAGTTCCCCTCTGATCCACCTGAGTTTCCAGAGGCAGTGAGATGAGTGTTCCCAGGCAGAGATGCAGCCATCCAACCCTGGAACACTCAGAACAGAAAGATGTAGTCAAGAGATAAACACCTATCTTACCCACCAGCCAAGACAGCTCTTGAGTTGGTGAGGCTCTAGGCAAGGTTGAACTTCAGGCCTGTTATCTCTCAGGCTTGGAGAGACACAAATCAAGTTCATACTGTTTTCCTTCATTCACTGGAATTCTAAGCCACTCCTGCTGTTTCACCAACTAAGAAAGCTACATTTCTCCCAAAGTTGACTTTTGAGAATATAATTTGTTATCTTTCAGCCAGGCCTGTGTATATTTGAGGCCCTAGTGAGGGGTAACAAATTCTGTAATTTCCCATGATTTATCCAAAGCACAAGGTGGCTTAACAAGCCCTCAGAATCCTTCTTAACACTGCGTCACTGATACAACCTATAATCACTATGTTTGCCACAAGATCAGAGGTGGCATTAACCCTGGAACCTTTTTTCTATCTGCTCTAAGCAGAAGCCTAATTTACTTTTTGCTCCAACTGTCTCTATTGGTAATAATACTTCTACTATTAGTTATATCAGTGAGTGATCTCTCAGAATAATCTGGCCTTTTGAATAGATTTGACTACAGAGTATTAGCCACAAGAAAAGCTATCAGGTGTAACTTAAGAGGCTCTCTTCAATGGGTGCAAAAAAAAAAATTTTTTTTTTTATGAAAATTCTAGAGGTGGGCACTTTGTTAGACTGATCTGTTGTTTTATGTCTCTGGCATTAAACTAACATTGGCTTCTTCAGGGAGTCAATGTCAAAAAACGTGGGCTTTTCCCTCTTTGTATATTCCCAAACCTGCTTTGATATATGAGCCCAAAGTCACTGCCCTTCTGCTTGACCCTCTTGGTAGAGGTCAGGGAGTGAATTGGGTTTGTGCCCTGCCCTGCAAGCCGTCCCTCCATGGACACAGGTAACAAATGTGGGGTTTTAACAGCCACAGCCTGGTTTTGAATTGGGCAACCAGGTTCTTTACCCTTGAACATTCTACTCAGTTCTTGCTGAATTTGGTAAGAATCTGATGGTTTGATTTGTGTTGAAACTCTCTTTATGAGATTTAGTAAAGAACTGTTTTCAAGCCAGAAGGAGCTAATACAGATCTTTCTTACTAGGAATCATTTACAGATTCTTCTGTAGTGTCAGCGGAAGCCGTGATTCAGGATGGTTTGTTATACATTCCCCACTCCCTCCTGCCACTTTCACGTAGCTTTCGGTTTGATCAGATAGGGGTGTCTACTTCAGGTTTTGTCATCACTGTGGTACAGAGTCACACAGCGGATGTCATTTTTAAAAGACTTGGATAATGTTTGAACAGTAAAGTTCACCCCGAGCCTTCTCTTGGATCCTGTCAGTGATTCAGAAAGGATGCTTGTCCCCAGATGAAACAGAACTATGATACTGAAATTAAACATATGTTGAACTTGAGAAAAGATTGCCTCCATGAGCTCTGGTTGCCCAGAGCCTCAACATTTTACTTGTGAGCAGGAAGAAATGGCCTTAAAATAAGAGGAGGCATCAGGTCAAATAAAGAATCTTGAGTTCATATATTTCAGAATAATTTGACATTCACTCCCTTCTCAAATTGCTTTTGAACGTAATCATACAAAGCACACTTGGCATCACTAATGTTTACGTTTTCCCTTCCAGATTTGTGTCACTCCTATAACACCACGGAAAGCGGGACACTGGGAGCAGTCACAGATGGAATTGCCGTAAATGTAAGTGCACTTTTTACAAACACGCTGAGGTCGTTTGCTTTACCTCCTGAGAGCACCAGGCGCACTGAGGTCCAATGAGTAAGCAGTCCTCACAGGTCTCCGCACCCCCCACAGCACAGCCACCTGTGTTCAAACCCAGCAAGACACAAGGGATTCAGCACACTCTCAGCCACTCCACTCGTGAGACCGACAGCTCTTAAAGCACTTGAACAAAACAGTATCAAAGTTCATTTTTCAGGTTTCGAAGATCAGTCCTCAAAACATTAGCAATCCACAGTGAAGTTCGTATCTTACATTTATGGCATTGAAAATATGCATGTCTTAGCAGCCAAAAATAATCAGTCTCTCTTTTTTTTCTTAAAATGTGAAAGTATCTCAGCGTTCACAAATATAGGATCATCATACTTATCACCCTCATTCAGCATCATCCCCCTTTAATTTTTCACAATTATTCACAGCCACTAAAGAATCCTTCTCTTTCAATTGTACTATAGCTTTATTTTGAAAGATAGATCCCTTTTCTGTCTCAAGGTTATCACTCTGAAGTGGAAGGCCTTGTTGTACAATAAGATAGCTAGAAAAGTCACCAAAATGGTTGTCACAAGGGTATTAAGAAATCCTCTTGTGCGTAGTGCTGTTTAATCTCTCATTAAGGTGCCCATGCCACCTTTGTATTTATTTACCTAAAGCCCGGAGCATTCGCTGTGGGAACAGTCCTGCGTCTGCCTGTAATTTGTTAAAGTGTTCGTTCAATGGCAAAGAGCAACTGAACAGCTCAAGTAAAAAGTGACTTCAGATCTAGTTCCTGAGCCACATGACAGGTTTGTCAAGCGTACCACAAAAGCAATATATCGGAGAACTAAAGTCTTACCTTGTACGTGATCATTCCTTCCTAGAAATAGAAAGAACAGGCAAAGCAGTTCAATCCCCATCCGTTTCAGTTCTCGCTGTGCAGACAGATTAAAAAATGAATTGCCTTCAACATTACAAGACCAAAGCTGAACACTGTTAAAAGTCTTTCTTTCTTGAAGTGTAAAATTGTAAATACTACTTACGCTGCTTTGAAAAGAAACTTGAGATGTAAATTAAAAAGTTTTCATTAAGACTGAAATGAAAACAGAAGCTACCTGGACAGGTAAAGAAGAAAAGCTGTGTTTAAGAGCAACTCCAACATGATTTACTTCCTTGTTCTCCTTATAAGGAAGGCAGGTGTACAATCACCAAGAAGGTGGGGAAATTCATTCAGTAGAAATTTTTCTGTAGGTTCTATCAGTCTCTCTGCATCCTAGAGAAAGTTTATACCTTTAGTAAAATAATGACCGATGAAATGTCAAAAGAATAATTGAAATATGATCTGAAGTTGTTTCTAAAATAGTTATAATTTAATGTAAACAGTAAAGGTGACAAATAAAAACACAAATATGTCAGTTATGTACCAGGAGGGTTTAAAAAATGATCTAAAGGAAAATACCTGAGATTTTTATGTTCCATTGTTAAGTCCTTTCAGAGAATTGAGATGAACTCTGAAAAATAAAAACCACTATTTTACAATTTATAATAGAAGGCAGGCTAGGGAAAGCAAAATACTGTGTTCCATTGTTTTTTAAATTGGATGAAAGATATTTTTTCCCCATAAGTATCAAATTCTTCTTTAAATCCATTATTAGAAAAAATAATATATTAAAATTAAATTAGAACAAAATTAGTCTCAAACAACAATGGAAACAGAAAACAGTGGTTCCTAAGATTTTGAACCCCTCCCTTCCAGATGGTGATCAAGTTCTCTTTCTTGTGTACCATCCCTGCTTCCAACTTACTACTTGGCACACAGAAAATATTTATTTGTTAAACAAAAGAGAGATTTAAAATATATATATTCTACGACTAATTTTATGAGTCTGATTATGAATGTTTCCGCATGTATTCAAGATGGTGTTTGGGGTGTGTAGATACTGCAAACAAATATTTATTTTGTAACTCTCCAAACTGCTTAATCTTAGACAGGCATTTTTGTGGCCGGAGTTATGTCCTGGGAGACTATCTTTTAAAAGTGTATTTCTAGGCAAGTGTGTGAAACCTGTGTGAAGAGGAGAAAACTAATTATGGACTGCTCAGGTTCTTCTCAGAAGGCTTTGTTCAATTTTGAACTCTGTCACACACAGGAATGTGGAAAGAAGATGGCAAGAAGCCTGCAGAAAGCCAGGTTCCTCTGTCCTCCACTGTCTCCCAGAGTTCACTCAAATTCATGTCCATTGAGTGGGTGATACTATCTAACCATCTCATCCTCTGTTGTCCCCTTCTTCTTTTGCGCATCAAGGTCTTTTCCAGTGAGTTGGCTCTTGGCATCAGTTGGCCAAAGTGTTGGAGCTTCAGCTTCAGGATCAGTCCTTCCAATGAATATTCAGGGTTGCTTTCCTTTAGGATTGGCTGGTTTGATCTTGCAGTACAAGGGACTCTCAAGAGTTTTCTCCAGCACCACAATTTGAAAGCATCAAATCTTTGGCCATCAGCTTGCTCTGTGGTCCAACTCTCACATTTGTACATGACTACTGGAAAAACTATAGCTTTGATGATAAAGTGATGATAAAGCTTTGTTGGCAAAGTGATGTCTCTGCTTTTTAATACACTCTATCTCTGGATAATACTTGTATCCTATGTAGGTCATCATTCATTGATTTATTTATCCATTTAGTCAATAAATATTTATTGAGCATCTACTTTGTGCTAAGCATTGTTCTACAAGCAGAAGATAATATCAGCGAACAAAGCCAAGCTCTTGGCCTGTGAGGTGTATATTCCAGACTGGGGAACAGAGTGGGGAGACAGACTCTTAAAATCAGGCTGTCCTAAGGGACTATGAAACATGATAAATCGGGGTAGGAGGAAAGAGGAGTAGGAAGGGTGTGTTATTTCACCTCCACCCTGCCCCGAAAGTCCTGACTGCACAGCTTTGTTTAATATCTGTCCTCAGTCACAGCCTCTCTGGTCTTCAGTCCTCCCCCACTGCCAAGCCTCTGCACATGCCATTTGTGCTGCTGGGAGGCATGGGCTCCTCCTCATTCCTCTCATTTGGCTGATTCAGCTCACTATCCACATCTCCCACAGACATCAGTGCCCATAGGGAGGCATTTTGAGTCTCGCCAGGCCTCCCTTTCTGGGATCTTCCCCAGGATGGCCCTTTCCAATCTTCTTATAATTGCTGAAATCCTTGCATCTCTCCCCCAATGAACAGTGAAGCTCTTTAAGGCACTGATCTATTCAACAAGTATTTATTGAATTCTTTACTGTGTATCAGGCAGTGACTGTGTCTCAGTGATCTTCATATTCCCAGCAAGTAGCATAAAGCCAGATACTTTGTACGTAGTCAATATTTATCAATAAATGGATAAATTTTACCTTGTTGTTATCTAGTATTTTACCTGTGACAAAGCTGGTACTCCACAAATAGTGAATAAATAAATGAATAAATGGTTTTAGAAGACACAGCACGCCGTTAGAAGTGGGGAAAGACATTCCCTGCTTGGGCTGTGAAAGGGCTTAAAATGCAGGGTGGAGAAAAGGGGCAGAATTTAAGAGAAAGTATAAAGAACAATGCTACAAGAAAACCTCCATCCACTCTGGATGATTCATCACAGGGAAAATATTCTTGCTTCCTGAAGATCTGGTGCCTGGAGGCCTCACCTGGAAAGTACCTGGCCACGGCTGTGGGAACGGAAGGAGTTCTAGCTGCTCCCTAAACTTGCTTCCCTGGTGGCTCAGCGGTAAAGAATCGCCTGCCCATGCAGGAGACAGGGCTTTGACCCCTGGGTTGGAAAGATCCCCTGCAGAAGGAAATGGCAACTCACTCCAGTATTCTTGCCTGGAAAATTCCATGGACAGAGGAGCCTGGAGGGCTACAGTCCATGGGGTCACAGAGTCAGACTCAATGTAGCAACTGAACAACAGCAAACACTGGTCAGCACTGAATAAAGTCTCCCGGATGAAAACTGTGTCCCCTCAGACAGGGCAACCAGATGAATTACCTCTGTTTCTGTGTATACATAGAACTTAAACTGGGAAATACAGACTAAAAAAATCAGGGCTTCCGTAATGGAAGCTGAAACTGGCAGAGAGAAGAGGACATCAGGTTGCAGGAAAAGTGATGCTTCAGGAGTGTTGGGAGGAATCGGCAGCTCTGAGGAGACAGATGAGTGAGGCAGAAGAGAACTCTAATGAGTCAACAAGAGGACCTGTTGCAAATGTCACTGGTAAAAACAGCTGAGGAGGGTGCCTGAGCCGTGTGAATGGAAAACACCAGAGTTAGACCCCCACACTCACTTTGTCAAGGGGAAGGAACTTGGCCCAGGCCATGATCCCTAATGCCCTTTCAGATTAGATCTTTCTCAGGCACAGCTCTCCCTGAAAACCCCAGGATCTTATTTCTTTTAGCACACTGTGTATCCCTTCAGTAAATTCCCACTTCTTAAAGGTAGTTGAGGGTGTCTCCATATTCCTTAAGATCCAGAGATCCTAAGTCACACCATCTAGATTTTTAGACACGCTGCTTGGCCCATCACATAGAAGCCTACCATCCCCAGGGCTCAGGCTCCCAGCCTAGGACTCTGGGGGCCTGACCCTCTTCAAGAGGTCTGAGCCCAGGTGTGGGTAGAGTCGCAAAGCATCACACAGCCCAAGGGAGCAATGACCCCTGCACCCCACTCCTTCACTGGCCTTTGCTTCTGAGACTCTTCAGTGGAATCCTGACCTCAGGAAGTCACGTGAGCTCATCTGACTCACTCTGTTTGGCTTGGATCTTGCCTGGACCCAGCCCCTCATTCACATCAGACAATAACAATCTGGGGCCGGCTAGGCCAGCCCCAGGGCACCTCAAAACACTCCTGGGAGAATAAACACTGAGTAAACCTGGCTGGGAGCCAAACTGAGCTCTAAGGACCCAGTAAGGACTGCCAGCTCTTGGGATGGGATGGCCTCTCTCTGTTACCAGCTTTATTTCAAGTACAAGAAATAGATCTCCCTCCAGTAGGCTTCCTATGAAAGTGTTTCATAGTGAACAGCTGAAAGGAGACAGTGGAAGTGGAGACTTTGCTCTTGGGTCTAGCGTGGGTGTACCTGTGTGTGTGATGTACTGCCCGGTGGGCTGTTGGCAGAAGGTTGTGGCTGACCTGCAGATGTGTGTAACCTGGGAAGCACAGAATCTGGAAGCACTGGTTGCTCAGTCACTCAGTCATGTCCCACTCTCTGTGACCCCACGGACTGTAGCCCGCCAGGCTCCTCTGTCCATGGATTCTCCAGGCAAGCATACTAGAGTAGGTTGCCACGCTCTCCTCCAGGGGATCTTTCCGACCAGGGATCGAACCTGCATCTCCTGCACTGGTAGGCGGCTTCTCTACCACTGAGCCACCAGGGAAGCCTGAATTTGGAAGGGGAAACCTTCATTTCAAATTTCAAGACCTTCAGAAAAATTATTTTAAAGGAGGATGTGTAACAGTTTCCTGTCACCTTTGTGTACAATGCTCAAAACATGCTAAGTGCTAGAGAAAATTTTGTGGCCTAGGTCTTACCTTCTAGTCCGGAGTTTCCTTTTAATTTGGTAAAATATACATAACACAAAATTTACCATTATACCTGTTTTCAAGTGTGGCATTCATTGGCATCAAGTATGTTTATACCGCCATGCAACCTTTACGACTATCCATCTCCAGAAAATTTTCACCATTCCAAACCAAAGCTCTGTACCCATTAAGCAATAGTTCATATTTCCCCTCCCTTTAGCCCCTAGAAGCTACCATTCCTCTATGAATTTGAGTGTTCTAGGTAGCTTGTATAAGTGGAATCATACAATAAAGCCTTTTGTGTCTGGCTTATTTCACTTAGCAAAATGTTTTCCAGGTTCATCTACTTCATAGTGTATATTCGAATTATTGTAAGTTTCAACAATATTCCATTGTGTGGGTAGACCACATTTTATGTATCCATTCATTTGTCCCTGGACATTTGGGGTGTTTCCACCTTTTGGCTATCATGGATAATGCTGTTATGAATATTGGTGTACAAGTATCTGAGTCTGGTCCTACTCTATGTCCTTGGGGATAGCATTTCTCTCTCAGGATTTTAGTTTCCAGACTGTGAGATAGTGACAATACCCAGTTTTCAAGATTATGGTAAATATTTAATTATATTATTCTGGGATGAATCTAGATTTTATGGGGCCTAATGATTATATAATATAGGGGCCACTTTTTAAGAAAAGGAATGTAAATGAGAAATAAATTGGAAATGAATGTACATTAACTTAAAAATGAGAAAGAGAGAAAAGCACGACAACAAATTACTAAAGCCTTAAAGATTCCAAGCCCTTTCTTCTTGAAACTACATTAGACAATCAACTGGAAATGTTTACCTAGAAATGCTTCCTGATGGTTATCTGGTTTCCCATTCCCTGGAGTCACCTGCAGCTCTCAGCCCTTCCGCCTGGGTGAGCCAGGGGCGGGGCCTGGGGCTGGGCCAGAGGCTTCATCTATCTATGGCAAATCCCCATCTGACTACTTTCAGGATACTTGTTTATTGTAGACAGCTTTATTGGACACTTCCTATGTGTCGCGTACTGTTCAATATTTTATTAGTATTGTCCTATTTCATTCTCACAGTTCCCCTTTGAAGTAGGAACTATTTTATCTCCATTTACCAGATGAGGAAACTGAGGCAGGAGTAGCTACGTAACTTGCCCACTGTTTCAACTCACTCAGGCACCAAGCCCCGGAGACAGATTTCTTCCCCCAGCCTGAACTCTGCATCTCCATGCAAACTGCCTTCTAGTAGGTATGAGATGTTCAGAAAATCCTAAAGCAGCTGTCAGCAAGAAATGAGATTCTCCAGGGGACCTTTCAAAAAGTCTGTCTCTCCGTCTCTAGACCCCTTGTTCCAGCTCTAGCTCTCTTCTCAGGTGTCTCCTTTCTGGTTTGTTTGTTGTTCATCCTGTGGATCATTCGCCACCAGAACTGAGACAGAAAGGTGGTCCTGGATTATACAACCTTTTCTTTATTCCTCCCTAGACTTAAATCTCATACGATCACTTAAAAACAAAGGAAACAGAACACATTGCCCTTCAGGGGAAGGTGACAGCTGAGCCTGACACCCTGTCCGGGAGAGGGCGGTCACTGGCATTTCCTGTGGGCTGGAGATGACTCAGGATTAATTAACTCCTCGGGCTCCGTCACAGCCACCCTGAACCTTACTCAGGAGCTCAAAAGTCAGTCCCCTACTGGTAAAAAGAAGACAGTTCTCACTTGGCAAGTCTGATGCCAGTCTTGTATGTTAGACCTGCTTGAGAAAACCACTTTCCTTGGGTTAGGGAAATTATTTGAAGGCAAAAAAGAACTGAGCTCCTTCTGTTTCCTACTTGTAGAATAAATCCAAAGATGGGATTTTCCATGAGATATCAGTGAATATGAATTTAATCTAATTTGACTCTCAGAATGACTCTTTTCTTTAAATTAATTTTTTTGATGTGGACCATTTTTTAAAAGTCTTTGCATTTGAATTTGTTATAATTTTGTTTCTGTTCTATTTTTTTTTTTTTTTTTTTTTTTGCCGTGAGATGTGGGACCTTAGCTAGCTGACCAGAGATGAAATCCACACCCCCTGCACTGAAAGGCAAAGTCTTGACCACTGGACCACCATGGAAGTCCCTCAGAACAACTCTCTCTTCACACCCTATTTCCCATCTGTGAAGCAGATGGTATGCAGGGCAAGAAGTCCATGTCAACAGGCAGAAACATTGACTGCAGAGTAATTCACTCATTCATGTCTTGCAAAACTGCTGAGCATTCTTTTTTTCTTTTTAAAAGATAACTCAAGCAGTCTAACCCAAGGTTAGGATTCCTTGGTTTCAAACAATTTTTTTCTCTTTCCCTGATGAGCTCCATCTCTTACTTCTGAGGCTGCAATGGGCTGGGCATTACTAGTAAAAATAAACTCTGATTCATTCACTTGCTCATTCAGGAAGTATCTACTGAGATCCTATGTGCCAGGTACTGCTTTAGAAACACTGTGTTGATTAAAACTAACAAAGTTTCTGCCTCATGGAGCTTGTGTTCCTGTGGGGGAGACAGGCAATAAACACTCAAACTAATGAAGATGTGAGATGGTGATAAATGCTGAAAGGAAGAAAGAATGTAAGAGGTCAGAGAGTGAGCAGGGTGGGGTGGCCGAGGAAACCTCTGATAAGGTGACAACCCCCTCCCCCGCCGGCAGGAGTGTCTGGGGACAGTCAAGTCAAGATGACTGATGACACTGGATTGGAGCGTAGGGCAGGGGAGGGGAGCCCAAGGCGTGACTGGGCGACGGGCCAGAGAGGCAGCGGGACTATGGAGAGCTCTCTATGGAGAGCCCTGAGAGTCACAGTCAGAACTCTGGGTTTATATTTTGAGTGTGAAGGGAGTTTTTATGGAGTTCTAGTGGATTATGATGTAGCTTATGTTTTATTTTAATTTTTTTTTTAATTTTATTTTATTAGTTGGAGGCTAATTACTTCACAACATTTCAGTGGGTTTTGTCATACATTGACATGAATCAGCCATAGAGTTACACGTAGCTTATGTTTTAAAAGGATCACTCTGAGCAGACTACAAAGGTAGCAAAGAGGAAGCAGGGAGACCTATCAGAGGCCATATCTGGTTTGGAGGCCAAAGGTGAAAGTTTGGATAAGGAAGATTCTGCGAAGTGGCTGAATTCTGCATATACTTATAGAAGAAGACAGGGGTTACAAATGCATTGCTTGTAGCAAAGGAGAGAGATCAAGGGCTCCAGGATGACTCCAAGAGTAATGGAGACACCTACGTGGTAACTCCACCATCACCACCAACAGGTTTCTCCAGAACGTATTATCTAGCACGCACCCACGGTGAGAGTCACAGTGAGCTCTAGGTGACTCTCGTAACCTGGGAAGTCAAAACTGTGCAAAAGGTGTTCTGTGGCTGAATAGGAAAGGCCAGAACTATGCAGGCAATGCTCTGTGGTGAGACTGTCTACGTGCTTATGTGGTCAGCATTCCTTCGACCCAGTGAAAGTATGATGAGCTGGCATCTTCTGTTCTGGAATTCACTATGACTTGGTTTGGGGGAGCAAACAAAAACCTGCAATATCCCCATGGTTCTGCAGTCCTCTCTAGCAACAGGGGTAAGCTATTGGGGTCAGCTTCAGTAGCAAAAGAGTCTGCCCCAACAAATTTTTAAAAAACATATTCTTTATTAGGCCACTATAGGAAGACAGGTGAGATAAACATATTTTACTTAAAAAAAAAATCTTTCCTAGTAAGATTTCAGACTCCTTTTCATCTTAAAGATGCAATTTATGCAGCTACAACATCAAAGAAGGTGGTTATTCTTTACAAAGCTGGGGAAAATGGTGACCAATGATTATGTTGATGAATATCCTTAAGGAGGTCTATGGAGGATTTATTTCAACTGCCACTTTAGGAATCTCCCTGGTGGTTGCTGATGCCCACTCATTGAATCAGGTCGGTATGTTTACACGTGCTGCCAGTACCCCTTGGATCGTAGAAAAAGCGAGGAAATTCCAGAAAAACATCTACATCTGTTTCATTGACTACCCTAAGCCTTTGACTGTATGGATCACAACAAACTGTGGAAAATCCTTAAAGAGATGGGAATACCAGACACCTTACCTATCTCCTGAAAAAACATGTATGCAGGTCAAGAAGCTACAGTTAGAATTGAACATGGAACAGTGGACTGGTTCAAAATTAGGAAAGGAGTGTGTCAAGGCTGTTTATTGTTATTTAACTTCTATGCAGAGTACATCATGCAAAATGCTGGACAGGATGAAGCACAAGCTGGGATCCAGATTCCCAGGAGAAATATCAACAGCCTCAGATATGCAGACAATACCACCCTAATGGCAGAAAGCAAAGAGGAACTAAAGAACCTCTTGATGAATGTGAAAGAGGAGAGTGAAAAAGCTGGCTTAAAGCTCAACATTAAAAAAAAACAAAAACAAAAACGGCAAATGGCATCATGCAAATGGCATCCAGTCCCATCGCTTCATGGCAAATATATGGGGAAAAAGTGGAAAACAGTGGCAGAGTTTATTTTCTTGGGCTCCAAAATCACTGAAGATGGTGACTGTAGCCATGAAATTAAAAGACACTTGCACCTTGGAAGGAAACCTATGACAAACCTAAACAGTATAGTAAAAAGCAGAGACTTTACTTTGCTGACAAAGGTCCACATAGTCAAAGCTATGGTTTTTTTCCAGTAGTCATGTATGGATGTGAGAGTTGGACCATAAAGAAAGCTGAGCACCGAAGAACTGATGCTTTTGAATTGTGGTGGAGAGGACTCTTGAGAGTCCTTTGGACTGCAAGGAGATCAAACAAGTCAATCCTCAAGGAAATAAACCCTGAATATTTATTGGAAGGACTGATGCTGAAGTTGAAGCTTCAATATTTTGACCACCTGATGCCAAGAGCCTACTCATTGGAAAAGACCCTGATGCTGGGAAAGACTGAGGGCAGGAGAAGAAGAGAGTGAGAGAGTATGAGATGGTTGAATGGAATTACTGACTCGATGGACATGAATTTGAGCAAACTCCAGGAGGTAGTAAAGGGCAGGGAAGTCTGGCATGCTGCAATCCATGGAGTCACAAAGAGTCGGACAGGACTTAGTAACTGAACAACAAGAGCAACATTTACACAAAGCCAAATAGGGAAAAGGACTGAGTGTGACGCAAACAACCTAATAATTAAAAAGACTAAACAGTAAGTCATTCTAAAAAACTGTTCGAAATTAACTGGGTGATGTTTCAAGGATTAGAAAAGGAGAAAGAAGAAAATCCTTAAAAGCAAATTTTGCTGGTTTCTAATTAAAAGTATGTTGGATTTTTAAACAACAGAAGTGGTGAATCTATATATTATTGGGCCTAATTACTTTCAGACAAAAAGTGGCTTCAGTGAGCTGTCAGGTGTGAGAGGTTTGTTTGAGGGGGTGTGATAGCCACCTGTTTGTCCTGCAACTTGTCTCCGCATCACTCTGGGTGAAGCTGTGCTTGCAGAGGTTCCTTCCAAAATCCAGGTAGATGATGGCAGAGTGACAGGATGTCAAGCCATGCCTGGTACAGTGAGACACTCAAGCAGAATTTCAACATTTGTTAATAATTTTCTTCATATCAAGTTCGAAATTTTGAAGTTCCAGCCCAAACATATATAGTGAAAAAATTTTTGATAGAAGAAAATTGGTGTTAGTTGCAAATATTTGGGGAGGTTTTAAGGGGCAAATAAATATTCCTCACACATATATGAAACTATAATATCCTGGACATCCATAACTGTGCTGTGCTTAGTCACCCAGTCATGTCTGACACTTTGCGACCCCTGTGACTGTGGCCCACCAGGCTCCTCTGTCCATGGAGATTCTTCAGGCAAGAATACTGGAGTGGGTTGCCATGCCCTCCTCCAGGCGATCTTCCCAACCCAGGGAATGAACCCAGCTCTCCACTGCAGATGGATTCTTTACCGTCTGAGCCACCAGGGAAGTCTGGACATCAATAAAGTCGTGCCCAATAGCATGGAAAATGCAGTTGTCAGCCCTGATCTCAGTCCAGACCTTGGTGGATTATTGGCCAGTTGTTGCATGGTGTAATCTATTGGAATGGTTTGGAGACTAAACTTTAGGCAATCAAGGGTTAGGAAGACAGGATCGAAATGTTAACTGACAGAATGTTTTGTTTTTATGTATGTCTCCGAAAGTAGAACACTGAAAAAAGTATGGACAATGTATGTGTGTGTGCTCATTCATGTCTGACTCTTTGAGACCCACAGACTATAGCCTGCCAGGCTCCTCTGTCCATGGAATTTTCCAGGCAAGAATACTGGAGTGGGTTGCCATTTCCTCCTCCAGCGGGTCTTTCCAGTCCAGGGATTGAATCCACATCTCTTGCATCTCCTGCACTAGCAGATGGATTCTTTACCACTAGCACCACCCGGGAAGCCTTAAAGTATGGACTTTAGATAATAATCATGTATCAGTATTATTTCACAAACTGTATTCTGAAGAAAGCTGTTAATCTTTGCCCTGAAAATAAAATGTTCCTAGAGTTCAGTTAATATAGACTATTAGATCTCCCCTATTAGAAATTGCCAATACACACTACACTATTAAACACCCTAAGAAGCCCCAAAGTGAAGAAAATGCTTACCTTTGTTTAACAATTAAACAAAAAGTGTTTGCTTAGAAAAAGCCTTTTTTCCCTCCTCCATGTACTTATTAACATTTCCACATAATATAGTTTCAGAGGTGCTTGAAGAGAGTACATATGTAATGAAAGTTTTATGATATTTTACCTCTCCTGCTGTCAAGGAGACCCAGAAGCAAATTTAAAGATTGTTGCCAGATTTCTGAAGAAAACTCTGATGTGAATTCATTTTTTTTTTTTTTCTGCTGCAGTTTGAATGCATCATCCAATTCAAAGACTTTTCAAGATGGATTTTCTTGAAGATAATTCTCTTTGCTGAGGGAAGTCTAGAGGGCAGGTCCATTTAGATGATAGTTCAGATAAAGTACTTGGAATAATAATGACTCATTCCTACACTGAGACCTAGGCCCTGACCTTGGTTACTTAAAATGGCCAAATGTTACAGTCAAGCTAGGCTAGTTTTCCTTGTGAAATGGATTCCAAGCATTGCTGTATGTTGCTTTCTTCTGATGAGTCTTGAAACCATGTCCTTCAGATTGAGACATGAACCCACAATCTTTTAACTGAGATCATGCACCTGGTTTCAGGACTTCATGATGCTCAGATTCTTGATATCTAATTGCAGGAAGAATTAAATGAGAGCCAAAGTGATGGAAAAGAAGTGGATTTATTTAGAGGGGAAACACACTCCACAGACAGAGTGTGAGCCATCTCAGAAGGTGAAAGAGTGGCCTCAGACTATTGCATGGTTAATTTTAATGGACTGGGTAATTTCATGGACTAATGTGGGGGAGGATTATTCAAACTATTTGGGGGAAGGGGTGGGGATTTCCCAGAATTGGGTCCCTACCCACATTTTGCTCTTTGATGGTCAGTCTTGGAGTTGTCATGAAGCCTGTGGGTGTGTCATTTAGCTCACTGATGTGTTCCGTTGAGCATATACTGAGAGGTTTAAGATCTAGTGGAAGTCAGCTCATCCACCAGCTCAGACCCGCACGGTGCTAATCAGTTTATGCCGTGCCCTTGGGTTAGGCCATTCTTTCAAAGGTTGTCCCCTGCCCCTTCCTCCTATTTCATCCTCACCTGGGCACGGGACTCCCACTGCTGCTCCAGTCTGCCCTGTGCCTGTTTCTTTTTGGTCCAACAGCCCGTCTTCAAGCTCTCTGTCTTTCAATCAACCCAACTCGCTTGTAGAAGAGTACTTTCTTTAAGACAACAGCATTCTCTTTTTGGTAGGAAGCATCTCTTTAGGTAAACCTATGGTTTTTCCAGTATTCATGTACAGATGTGAGAGCTGGGCCAAAAGGAAGGTTGGGTGCCAAAGAATTAATGCTTTTGGATTGTGGTGCTGAAGGCTTTTGAGAGTCCCTTGGACAGCAAAGAGATCAAATCAGTCAATCCTAAAGGAAATCAACTCCGAAAATCATTCGAAGGACTGATGCTGAAGCTGAAGTTCCAAAACTTTGGCCACCTGAGGCCAAGAGCTGATTCATTGGAAAGGACCCTGATGCTGGGAAAGATTGAGGGCAAGAAGAGAAGGAATTGAAGAGGATGAGCTGGTTGGATGCCATCATTGACTCAGCGGACTTGAGTTCGAGCAAGCTCTGGGTGACAGTGAAGGACAGGGAAGCCTGGAGTGCTGCAGTTCATGGAGTCACAAAGAGTCGGACACAACTTAGCAACTGAACAACAAATCTCTTTACTAGATAAAATGCAATAGTTTGTTATAAATGTGTTTCTGTTTCTGCTTTCTCAAGCTCTTAGGACAGGCTCAAAGAGGGGACAATCAGTTGCATCTGGATCTCTGCTCCTGACAGCATCACCCTCCTGAAAATCCTCGCTTCTTACAATGGTTAGCTTTATGTCGTTCTTTAGCAGTAAAAGCGTTATTCTTTCACTGATATGGGAACCTAAGTGAATATATAAGAAACACTTAATTTGTCTACCTTGTGGGTTGTCAAAGATAGTGGCCACTGTAACTCATTTTGCTTAATTTTCCAAAAAAAAAAAAAAAAAAAGGTGAAATACAGTGTAAGTGTTTTTAAAAAACTGAATCTAGTAGCAGAGTTTGGAAAACTTTACACTAAAAATAATAGCATCATCTTACTTAAAAAAATTATTTAGCTTATTTCATGGAAAACTTCAAATACTATTGATAATTCCTTGATCTTGATACTAGCTGTAAAATAATAATTGCTAACAGTGGCTCTTACAATGTACCAGGCACTGTTTCAAATTTTTATCACACTGTGAGATGAGATACTAAAATTTTCCCTGTTTAAAAATATTTAATCTAATTTAATATTTTAGAACAGATTTAGATTAGTACAGAAAGTTCCCATATGTCTCGCACTTAGCCTTGACAAATTTTCTCTATTAGTAACATCTTACACTAGTATAGCACATTTCTTACAGTTAATAAACCAATATTGATACATTATTATTATCCAACGTCTAGACTTTATCCAAATTTCCTTAGTTTTTACTTAACGTCCTTTTTTGATTCAAAAATTCCATCCAGGCATAAACAAGAGGGACCTACTGTGTTTATCGTATGGCACCAGGAACTATATTCAATATCTTGTAATAATCTATAATGGAAAAGATTCTGAAAAAAACAAAAAAGAATCCCATCCAGGAAACCACAATACATCTGTGGTCACGTCTCCTCAGGCTCCTCTTGAGTTCTCTCCATCACACAAAAGGAAAAAATGTGGCCCAGAGAGAGGCTGAAAAACCTGCCCACAGTCTCATTGTTACTAAGTGGAAAAATGGGCCTCAAATCCCGGCAGTCTGATTCCAGGCATGTGGTTAACCTTTATCTGTTGTTACCCTAGTAGTAGTATTTCAACCTGAATTTCTTAAGTTATTTGTCAGTTCAGGCAGCAGAGAGATAAGCAAACCTGACCCAAATGACCCTTGTCAGGGATTGGCCATAGTCAGGTGGACATTTTCCTTAATAGAACCACAGCTCCCCTGATTCTCCATGGCTTGAGTAGATAGACCTCAGAGGAAGCTAGTAGACAGACCTTGGACCATCCAACTGAAATGGATGCTCTCACAGTTCAAAAGACCAGAAGTCCAAAGTCAAGGTGTTGGCAGGGTTAGTTTACCCTAGAGGCTCTGAGGTTCTCTAGGAGAACTTTTCCATGCCCCTCTCCTCGCTGCTGGCGGCTGCTGGCATCCCTTGGCATTCCTTGACTTGTAGACTCACCACTCCAATGCCTTGTTTCCACATGGCCTTCTCCTCTGTGAGTTCTCCTTCTCTGTCTGTGTCTTTTCTCCTTTGTTGAAGACATTTGTCATTAGATTTAGATCCCACCCAAATAAACCAAGACAATCTCATCTCAGGATCCTTCACTTAATTATATCTTCAAAGACCCTTTTCTGAATAAGATCACATTCACAGATTCTGGGTGGACATGTCTTTTGATAGGACCACTATTCAACCCATTATAGAAGTTGGTAATACACACCAGGTTGTTGTGAGGATGAAATGAGACAAAGTTACATTAAGTATACTTGATGCTGGCTTAGACATGTTTTAAAAAATGACTGCCATTTTTATTATTACTCTTTTATACAATACGAGGCCCCCCAATACAGAAGTGTTAAGTTGGGTAATAAATTCATTCATTAATGTCTAGTTTATATGACTATTATTATCCTTATTAGTTGCTTCATATTATGGGCTTCTTAATGGGATTCCCTGGTGGCTCAGTGGTTAAGAATCCACTTCTTGATGCAGAAGACTCAGGTTCAATCCCTGGGTAAGGAAGACCCTCTGGAGAAGGAAATGGCAACCTACTTCAGTATTCTTGGATAGAGAATTCCATGGACAGAGGAGTCTGGTGGGCTACAGTCTATGAGATCGCAAAAGGGTTGGACATGACTGAATGACTTAACAGCAACAAATCAACAACAATGGTCTTCTTAGTTGGTAGCATATAGTCCTGCCAGGAACATCACAGGGTTTGAATTCAGCCTTTCTTATTCCTTTTCTAGGTGTTAAGGGCTGAAGGGAATCCTCAGTCAACACTTTCAGCTATGACACTTGTCAGAAACACAAAAGGACTTCAACTGTATAAATGATCTCTTCTTAAAGAGAGTTATGAGCCAGGCACCAGATGAATGAACTTCCTGTCTGTTGCCCAGGCTGATAGACATGCAGCAGAAAAAGCAGCTGGGCAGCCTCAGCTGTTTCTCTGATCTTTGGTTGCCCTCTGTGGTCACTGCATGCAGCAACCCCACTTTCTGATCTGGATCTTTATCTCTTTGGGGACAGAGTTAGGACTCAGTGCTGAGCTTTCAACCCCCACCCTCCTCCACCCCTGTCTCAGTGCGTTGCCCCCTCCCCTGCCATCCCCGACAGCCCTGTCTCCTGCGGTCACCTCCTGGCAGCCACGGGATTCCATGAGCTGGCTTCACTGAATTCCTTCTGCATTTGTCAGACAGACATAGAGTCTCAGGATGTTAGGGCAGCAGGAAGGGCCTTTAGAGAGCCAAGTCTAACCCACTGCATTGTCTCTCCAACACTTTCTTCAGTCAATCAATGCATTTGCACTGAGCATCTACCCTGAGTAAGGCAAGATGCTAGGGGTTAGTTACAGAGCAGCTTCCCAGAATGACAGTGGGTCACCTCTACATTCCTGAGTAGGTATCTAAATGATCTCCCATGAGCACTGATATCTTATGTTTCATATGCTTGCATGCTTAGCCGCTCAGTCGTGTCTGATTCTTTGCAACACCAAGGACTGTAGCCTGCCAATCTCCTCTGTCTATGGGAGTCTCCAGGCAAGAATACTGGAGTGGGTAGCCATTCCCTTCTCCAGGGGACCTTCCCAACCCAGGGATTAAACCTGGTCTCCTACATGGCAGGCAGATTTTTTACTATATGAGCTCCCAGGAAAACCTGTGTTTTACTTAGAAATAATTCTTTAATGTATGTGTTTTTCACCTGAGCTCTATCAATAGCACCTGTGGGCGGGGAAGGCTGTCCATATCCTCGAAAGGTGAAATAAATTGTATATTCATTTGCACTATCCCAGACTGAAATTGACTTTTCCTTTCATTATAAATGTAGACAACAAACCAGGACTAGCAGTACCTGTAATTCTCACCAAGAGGAATTACACATACACTTAATAGTTTTTGCCAAGACCTCAAAATGTTGTCAACACTGACAATTGTGTCCAAATCACAGTAGTCATTAGACCCGCCGCTGGACCTTGATAAAGTATTAAAGAGGTCTGCGTATGCGTGCTCAGTAGCTCAGTTGTGTCCAACTCTTAGACCCCATGGACTGTAGCCCACCAGGCTCCTCTGTCCGTGGGATTTCCCAGGCAAGAATACTGGAGTGGTTTGCCCCTTCTCTCTCCAGGGGATCTTCCTGACCCAGGGATCGAAACTGCGTCTCCTGTGTTGGCAGGCAGGTTCTGTACCTCTGAGCCACCAGGGAAGCCCTTATTTCACTTTACATTGTCTTTAAGTAATCTCTCATTTCCCAGTTCTTTTTTCCTCCCTTCATATATTACACAACTACCTGAAACACTACATTTATAGGTCAACTATTTGCTTTCAAAGCCTTACATAACTTTGCTCAATCTATTCTTAGAACTTATTGTCCAAGACTCTCCTATGAAAATGATAGTTTCTGCCAAATAGGTTTTCCTCTATTTCTGAGCAAGACATTGCTACTGATTTCTGCTTAATCCCTTATCCTTTTGTAAATGCCTGCACTCATCCACCATATCTGCTTAGATCACATGTTTCCTGTACACCCATAATTGCCAAGTTCAAGGGCAATCTCTTTCTTAGTACCTTGGCCACAATGCCTGCTTGACAGGAATTTCCATAGTCCTGAATATATTACTCATTTGGGATTTGTTAACCTCAACTATATTGAGATTGTGGTATTTATTTTTTAAGTAAATTGTGTTTCTTTCTTTTTTTTTTTTTTGAAGTGAGAACTGGACAATATGAAGATACTAGAGGCAGGAAGATCCAAAAAGATCTGTGGGAATATTTTATTTTTACTTTTTAATGTTTTCTTATTGTGTTAAAAGTCACATAATATAAAGCATACTATTTTAACCGTATTTTAACTGTACAGTTCAGTGGCAGTAAGTACATTTACATTGTCATGCAATGCTCACCATTATCAACCTCCTGAATTTTTCATCTTCCTAAACTGAAACTCTGTCTCCATTAAACACTAAGTCCCTGTTCTCTCTACCCACCACCCACCCACCCCCAGCCACTGGCATCTACCAATGTACTTTCTGTCTCTATGAATTTGACTCTTCTAGGTGTCTCTCTCTCTAAGTGGAGTCAACCAGTGCTTGTCTGCATCTACTGTATATCGGAATGCATTGCAGCAATAGAAACAGAGTCGTAGAGAACAAATGTATGGACACCAAGGGGTGGGTGGGATAAAATGGGAGTTTGGGATTGACATATAAACACTACTATGTATAAAACAGATAACTAATGAGAACCTACTAAATAGCACAGGGGGAAAAAGAGAAAGAACTACCTCTTTGTAGGGCATCTATTAAGTTAACCTTGAAAATTTCATCCCCTCGGATTTAATAATGCAGGTGTGAGGTGACAGGATTCTTGACTTGGATGGTGTGATAGATTTAAATATATATATATGGTTATTTGTTTATTTTTGACTGTGCTGGATCTTTGCTTTGAGTACTTCTCTCTAGTTGCGATGTGCTAGCTTCTCATTGTGGCGGCTTCTCTTGTTGCAGAGCATGGGCTCCGGAGCCTGTGGGCTTTAGTAGTTGTATAAGGAGGGCTCAGTAATCGGGGCTCCTGGGCTCTGAGGTACAGGTTCAACAGCTGTGGCTTACAGGCTTAGATGCTCTGCAGCATGTGGGATCTTCCTGCAGCAGGGATCAAACCCATGTCTACTGCACTGGCAGGCAGATTCTTTACCACTGAGCCACCAGGGAAGCCCCAGATTTTTTAAAATCAAAATATCCATTTTATGCATGCATGACCACTGATGTCAAGCTTGGCCATACGCTTTGCTTTGCAGCTTATTTAATGAGTGCCATACATCTCGTTGTACTGAACTCAGGAGAAGCCGTGTGGCTTTCTTTGGCTAATAAAATATGAGTAGAAGTGATAAATGTTACTTCCAAGCAGGAGCTTTAAGATCTCAGTATGAGGTCCCACTATCCTCACTTCTCCCTCTGCCATGAAACTAGTAACATTCCTCATAAGACCTGCTCCATTGGCCTAGACTGCTGCTGTTACCGCAGGTTATTTTAGCCTCAGCTGAGGATGTAGGAAACAGAGAAGGCTCCATTAAAGAGAATACAGGGAGAAGGAGTTTTGAATTTAATGAGGGAGAAGAGAGCAGCACCTCACGAGCTCTGGGCACTAGGATGTCAGCTCAGCCATGACAAGGAGCTTACTAAAATTGTCCTGCTCTGCCATTCTGAATTAGGGCACCCAGAGGGAGAGTCTTCAGGTGTCAGGCCTAACCTGACTCTCTTCCCGCTCCTTACTTTTCTAATTTGACCCTGAAATGGGGAGGGCAGCGCTAGATTCAATGAAAAGCAGCTTTTCTGGGTCTCCTACACTGGATCACTGAGTGTGTTATATGTCAACACAGGAATCTGGCCTTCCATCTACAGGCAATGGGACTCTAATGAGGTAACAGCAGTGCAGTAGGAAGGACTAATGGACCCATAGCCATGATTGAGATGGACCTGAGGTGGGAGAAGGGCATTAATGAATCTGGGCAAGAAGCTTGGGAAATATGATCTAGTTCAGAGAACTGTTGAGTGAAGAGGGATGGACATTTTAGAGATCTAAAGATCTAAGTCTAATTTTCAGACTTCCTACTATTTGATATCATTTGTGTCCTTATACTTCACCTGAAATCAGTGCACCTTTTAAAAAGGAATTCAAAATTATCTCCACTCTCACAATCAACCTCTCACAAGTATCTGCCTTATCTTCTATCTAATTGCCAAGTCCATTTATCCATCATCATCACAATAATGATAATAGTAGTGATTTAGCATCTACTATGCCTGGTCTTGTACTAAACATCTTATGTACAGTAGACCTCCTTATCCACAGCGGATATGTTTCAAGATTGCCAGTGGATGCCTGCAACCACAGACAGTACTGAACCCTATATATACACTGGTTTTTTGTAGACATACGTACCTGTGATAAAGTTTTATTTATAAATTAGACACGCTAAGAGTTAACGACAATAACTGATAATAAGATAGAACAATTATAACAACATACTGTAGTAAAAGTTGTGTGAATATGGTCTCTCTCTCAAAATATCTCATACAAATATAATGCCTTTTCTGACTTGACTAAGGCACTGTGGCCATAACTTTTGCAGTTTAAAGTGAGACAATAAAACAAGCAGAGTTTTTTCTTCTTCTTCAGGACTTCATGGATAGAAGATTCCTTTTTATCATAGATCTTAGCTACCTCGGCCTATGACTTTTTTTATCTCCTTATTAAGTTGGGAACTTTTACCTTTTCACTTAAAGGAAGCATTTTACAGTTTCTTTTTGGTTTCTGTGAATTGCCAGCATCACTACTCCTGAGTTTTGGGGGCCATTAGTAAGTAAAATAAGGGTTACTTGAACACAAGCACTGGGATACCTCAAGAGCTGATCTGGCCTGATAACCAAGATGACTACAAAAAGACCACAGGGTGGGATGCCCTGGACAAAGGGGTGATTGGCATCCCAGATAGGACAGAGAGGAACAGAGTGAGATTTGATCACACTCCTCAGAACGGCACACAATTTAAAACTTAGGAATTGCTTAATTCTGAAATTTTCATTTAATATTTTGGACTGAGGTTGACAGCAGGTAACGAAAGCTGCGGAAAACAAAACTGAGAATAAGGGGGGATGACTATACATACTTTAAAATTTAATCCTAACTGTGAATGGGCCATTTGGTGGAATGTCTCTGAGTTCCAGACTTAGCCCTCTAGACCCTGCTCTGCAATGCTGAATCCGGGACTCTGCAAACCACAGTTCTGCTTTGCCAGCTGCTTCATGTTAGGCTCTGTCAACAGGGGCCGTGCAGGCAGGCGGCAAGGCAGAGGGAGGGAGCAGGGACCTGCCGGTTCTTGTCTGATTCCTGTTCCAGAGTCTCCCCAGCCGCCCTGGCCGTGGAGTTCACTGGCGTCATGGCAGTCTGATCCAGTTTGCTGTTTTCTTCCAGCACTCATAGAGCCAGCCTCCTCATGCTCACTCAGAGACCCCAGTGCCAGCCCGGCAACACCCCTCCTCAGATCTCTGAGTCTTGGCCCTGTGAGAATCCTCCTTAAATTTCTAAATTAGTAATTCCAGATCCCTCCCCACCTGTTTCCCAATCCTAAGGGTGGTAGCCACTTCCTGCAGTTACTACCTCAGTGACACTGGAGGATCTTTTTACCCTTTCAAATGTCTAGGTAGAAATTTTGTACACAGTCAACAATTTCTTATAGTGAATTCTTTCTGTTGAAATAACTGGTGTAGTTTCTGTCTTCTATTGGGACCCCTACTGGTACAGTGAGGTGAATAGTCTTCTTTCCATTTCATGAGTAAGGTAACTGAGGCTTGGCCAAGAGCCATTAAGTAACTTGCCCAATGCCAAGCTGATAATAATTGAATTTATGTAAGGATTTAGACCCCCCTTTTAGCTCCAGAGCCCAGGTTGCAACTGCTCCCATCTCTGCTTGATCTTAGGTCTCACTTGCTTTTTGAGCACCTCTCTCCTTTGTGTCCCGGTATGCCATCATGAGACAGGCTGCTCTTTCCTTATTCCCCGGCCACTCTGGGTCAGGGTGGCAGGCCCAGGGAGCGGGTGGTGCAGCCCAGTCTGGGGCCAGAGAGATGGTCCGTCCAGCTGCTGCTGGTGCCCACACCTGCCCTGTCGAGGGTTCAGGACCTGGCGTCCCAGGAGGCACTCTGCAACCTTGCCTGAGAGTTCTCTCTGCTTCGTGAGACGAGAAGTGGAGCCCCAGGGTGTGCTGTCAGGACAGCCGGGAGCCCTGAGGGAAGAGGGGGTGCACACCTATGGGAGCGAGCAGGCAGTGGGATCTGCTAGGGGCTCCCCAGTTTGGCCTGTGTGTTTGAGAAGGAAGCTGAGACTTTAAACCTAGGTCCTCCATGAATTAAGCCAGCCTAGCCATGATGTGGTTTGGCTTAGTTTCATAGCTGGAATGCCCTTCTTCAAACCAAATGAGCAGAACAATGAGAACAGTCCATCCCCCCAGCCACCAGCTTCCAGGTCTGGGGTCTGACATAGAGGCCTGTGTTGTGGGTGAGGCTGGGCCTAGTGGGATGGGGGGGCATGGGGGAAGAGCCTCGGTCCCGTGGCTCCCTCCCGGAGCCTGGAGGAGAGGGACACACCAGTCTTAGCGCCTGGCCGAACCCAGCCTACACTGCACCTTGAGCCTCTACCTTCTACTCCGTCTGTATGGCCAGGTTAACATATGGAAGGTAGCTGGAGGTGGTCTGGGAGGCAGGCAGGACTCTCAAGCCCCTCACAATGTCCTTGCTCCCATTTCACAGTTGGAGAGAGGGAGGCTGGGAGGATCAGTCATCTACAGATGACCGGAAACTGTGGGAAGGGCCAGGTTGTTGCCTGTGCTCCTGATGTCAATGGACATGATTAATTGAAGACTCCAAAGGTTGCCTACAGTGTTTCAAGCACTGGATGAAAGTGCCTGCTTAATTCAGATAACCTGAACAGTGGGGCAGTGGGTAAGCACATTTCGGTTGTTGACATTGTAGATTTGTCTATTTAATATGGTAATTTTCTAAGAGATAGACATACGGTGTCTTGAGGAAGGGTTATCTTATTTTCTAACTTGAATA
Organism: Muntiacus reevesi; assembly: GCF_963930625.1. Taxonomy (NCBI): domain Eukaryota; kingdom Metazoa; phylum Chordata; class Mammalia; order Artiodactyla; family Cervidae; genus Muntiacus; species Muntiacus reevesi. The sequence goes on from NC_089251.1 coordinate 234,644,605, forward strand.
AAGGCACCACAAGGGTATTATTTGTCTCCTCCAATCTTCCCCGTCTTGACACATACGTCCCGCTATCAATTTCTGTTTGTGTCTATTGGTGGCTATAAACAGCAGATGCACAGACCTCTTTTCTTCCCCCTTGGGGAGGGAAATTGGGGAAGAAGCTGGTGGAGGTGGGAAAGGGTTCATTCCTTACCCTCATCCTGATTGGAGGACTCTGAACTCTGGTCATGGGGCAGATGGCCCAAGCAGATAAAGCCTGCTCAGGAAGCCTTAGGAGGTGGGGTGTGGTCAGTGAACGGCCTCAGGTCCAGTGACAGCAGCTGGTGTCCTCTTTGCCTGGTGCCCAGAACTCTCCTGGCCCCTAAGGTCTGCGGGACTGGGTGGTGGCCCTACCCTTGACAGGAACCCTGCCCACCCCAGCACAGGTGGTGGCAGAAAGGTTGCCCATAGCTTGTGAGCAAGGAAAAATGACAGGGAAAGAGAGGTGCTCTCTTTGTGGCCATACCTACACACCTCACAGATTTAGAAGTCACTCCCTCGGCCGTAGCTGGGAGACATTTGGGAGATGGTGAGATGCTTTTTTTCATTCATCAAATATTCAGAGAGTATTGGCAAAGGTTCGTTGGTTATTTTATCCAGCGTGGTCAGGGTAGTCCTCTCTAGGAAAATGACATTGTATCTTAGTATTTGTTTATTTAAAAAAATGTTTTTCTTTCTTTCTTTATTTATTTTTTGGCTGCACACACAGCTTGTGGGATCTTAGTTCCCTGACCGGGGATCAAACCTGCACCCCCTGCATTAGACGCATAGGATCTTAACCACTGGATCGCCAGGGAAGTCCTGATATTGTATCTTAAATGACTAGAGGAGGAATGTACAGGGGGCTTTTCATGAGGAAAGAGCAAGTTCGAAGTTCTTGAGACTGGAGCATGTGGGTTGCTCTGGGTGCCATAGGGTGGTCTGGGGCCATGGGTCTGGGGAAAGTGATGGAGGTGGAGGCAGAGAGCTAGCAGCGGGCTGACCTTGAAGGTCCTAGAGTGCACTTGGGTTTTCCTCTCGATGAGCTGGAAAGCATTAGAGGGTTTTGAGCAGAAGAGTGATATGTAGTTTGATGTACGCAGATGAGGCTTTTAGATCAGCAGCCCTTTGAGGTTTGCCTACAGCGACCATTGATGGAAATATTTGGGGTCTGAATCCAAGCAGAGTGAGCCATGCTTTTCATCACCCATGGCTTCTGCCTCTCCACTGCTGAAAAGCTCATTAGGCTGCAAGAACCTTCTCCTTCTAGCCTGGTAGTAGATGTGACAGCACCGTCCATGCCTGCCAAGTCCTTTCTGACCTCCCAGGAATTTATTTCACTGCAATCATCCTTCCCACTTACTGGAACGTCCACCTGTCTGCCTTCTCTAGGGGCCGCAAATGCCTCTGGGTTAAGGATCTTATCTCAGTTTATTGCAAGGCCCTCTAGGATGCCAGAGATCTAGTCCCATTAAAGCCTGCATGTTTAAAACAAGTCCAAATGCTGAGGCTTGGGAGATTGCCTGCCTGGTAATACAAATCTATAAATCCCATTTCCTGCTGCTTCCAGGCTGACTGTAAATACCCTGAAAATTCAGCTTCAGTGGAAATGTTTTGACCATTCTGCTTCTGGCTCAATGGGTCATAATAAATAAAAATGAAAAGTGGTGGGGGAAACTCTGGATTACATTTATTTAAATCTTAACATGGCTCAGCTTGGGGAGAGGGTGGCTAAGGACGGCAGGCTTGTTCCTGTCGTGACAGACTTGCTCTTCTTGTTCCTAAACCCAGGCCCTCAGGGTCTGGACAGCCACCTCCAGCCTCTGTAATGATTCACCTTCATTTCTGAAGGCGATGGAGACAGATGAGTCACCGTTATTTCAGAAAGAACAGTTGATGGAAAGAACCTCTGTTTTCCTCTCTGACTAGGACAGTTATACATTCCTGACCCATGGGAGGAACCAGCATTCACAAGGGCTACCCAGTCTGCAAAGAAGCAGGATATCAGAGGCTGGGGGTATTCTAGGAAGCCTGGATGTTTGGCTGAACTATGTCATATGAATTTGAAGTTAGGGTCTGGGGGCAGCCTGAATTCTCTGAAACAGGGGGCTACCCTATAGGACTGATATATTTCCTAAATCAAACCTTGCCCTTCTGGTAACAGCAGCTATAGTGATGCAACACTGGTGATGCAACACAACCACAGTAATGTCCAACTCTTTGCATACCCCAGACTGTAGCCCACCAGGATCCTCTGCCCATGGAATTCTCCAGGCAAGAATATTGGAACTGGTTGCCATTTTCTCCTCCAGGAGATCTTCCCGACCCAGGGATTGAACCCGTGTCTCTTGCATCTCCTGCATTGGCAGGCGGATTCTTGACCACTGTGCCGCCTGGGAAGCCAACAGTAATGGCTGCAGTGCACCAAGTAGCCCCGAGATGCTGCAGTCCCAAGGCCTCCACCCGACAGTCCCAGGGAGATCCACTTGTGAAGTCAACTCTGACATAGGCACTGATAGTTCCCAGAGCTGTTGGCAACGCTGCCTGGGTTCCACGTGGGGCCGCGTGACCAGCTATGGAGCACCCCCAGGGGGGCCCAGCTAAGGAGGGTAAATGAGAAGTAGCTGTGCATGCCTTACTCTGCCGCAGCAGACATCTGCCGACTCTATGACGTGGTCACTCTCTTTGGTCACAATGATCAGCTCTCCCCTCTACCGCATCCTGACCCAGAGCTTTCTTTTCTGACCATTCAAAGGTCCCTGGGCTACTCAAGCACAGTAACAGCCCATTGCTTTTAGGTTATCTCTTAAAAAAAAAGAATAATTATTTTTATTTATTTATTTTTGGCTGTGCTGGGTCTTCACTGCTACACAGGCTTTTCGTTTGTTGTGGTGAGCAGGGGCTTCTCTCTAGGTATGGAATGGGCTTCTCATTGTGGCAGCTTCTCTCATTGCAGAGCATGGCTCTAGGACGGGAGGGCTCAGTTATTGCCGCTCACAGGCTCTGGAGCACAGGCTCCGTCGTTGTGGTGCATGGGTTTAGCTGCTCCATGGCATGTGGGGTCTTCCCTGACCAGGAATCAAATCCATGTCTCCTGCGTTGACAGGATTCCTTACCACTGAGCCACCAGGGAAGCCCTTAGTCTAGCTTTTAAGTCTCCATTCTGCCCACTGATGGTCTCAGTGGCATTGGCAAGGCTCACCACTGTGGCTGTGGATCGTGTTGACTTCTGGCCTCTGTTAACACATAAACACGAAGAGGCACACGCTCCCCACAGACCATATCCACAGGGCACCCTCAGAGGTTCCCCATCAGTGGCGTGAAACCAAAATGTGGTAATCTCTTCTAGAGTGGGGGCGTCTAGATCACCACAGAAGGTAGAGTTCTTGTCCTAGCTTCTTGTTTTACTTACAGTTCACCTCTGTATAAGTAGCACTGTTTCCTTTTTCCTGGGGTGTTGATGGGAAAGGACCTAGTTCTGTCTGTGTCATTAGGAACATGCCTCCTCATAGGACACTCCAGGGCTTTATCTCTGGAGGTGAGCTTCCAATTCCATTCTTATTGTCTCTTGCTTCTTTCATGTGACAGATGCTCAGATAACTAACAAGGACTTACTGTATAGCCCAGGGAATTCTGCTCCATATTCCATAATAAACTAAAAGGAAAAAGAATATATATATGTATGTGTGTGTGTGTATATATATATATATATTCTGAATTACTTTGCTGTGCACCTTAAACTAACACATTGTTCATCTATACTTCAATATGAAATTAAAATCTCAATAATTAAGTAAAAAGGCACAAGTTCCCATCTCTGCCCCCCAAAGAAGAAAACTGAGTTTCTTTGTTAGCGAGGTGGAAAACAGTCACATAATGTATAGTTAACCCCTTAATAGATAACTTCACAGACCCAAGCCGAACGGAACTCTTGGACAATCTGGGGTACTTCCCGTGGGAGTCACAGTGCCCTGGCAGGGCAGGAAACTCTTTCCCAGAGTTTGGAAACTTAGAATGTGGCCCTAGGGCAGGATGATTACAATTAGCTCCTGTTAATTAATTATGCTATTTAGGTGCCGAAGCAGAGCCACCCACAGAGGGCCGGGTGCCACAACAGGACTGTTGTTCAGCCCATCCTTGCTTCTGGCTCCCCCTTGGCCCTGGTACTTAATTGCCTCCCAACTGAGTAGATCTGAACCTGTTTACTGAGCCTCCCTGACAGGGATGTAACCAAATGTCCTCAGGCCTCATCAACCTGTGGGGGCCAATTAAATCACATTTTCACTTCAATTTTGCTAGCTGAATGCTCTGCCTCCAGAATGCCAGCCCTCCATGCCTCCCCTTTCTCAAAATCTCTGCTTGTTTGAAGAGAGTCCACAGGATGTATCAAGTATGCTTAAGAGCAGGTTACAGTTTGTGGATGGTCCCGGCTTGTTGGTCACTGGAAACTGCCACTCTGCTACTGCCCTCTGTGCCAACCCCTCTGCCAGGGGTCCAAGTCTTGTTTTGGCCTCACCTGTCCCAGGGGCTGAGTTGCTGGGGCAGGGAGGGCTCCCTGAGCTTTGGGGCCGAGGCTGTGCAGACCTTACTGGTGTCTTGGTGATGTGTTTAGTGGACTTGGGACTCCAGTGCTGCCCAGAGTGGAGTGCCAGTGATATTACGCAAGGAGATGCTCCTGGGGTGCTGTCCTCCCCCAGCTGGTCTTCCAGCACCACAAAGATGCAGCTTGGCCTCTTCCCACCTGCAAAGCATCCCCGGGTCTGTGTTTCCTGTGAGCACTCCTCAAGCAATGCCACACTCCTTGCAGAGGTAGGGAAAACAGCCTCACCTCGTCCCATGTGGTTTTTCACATTTTGAGTCCCAGAGCCACTTTGAGCATCCAAACTTCCTGGCTTCCCTGGTGGCTCAGATGGAAAAGAATTCACCTGCAACGCAGGACACCTGGGTTCCATCCCTGGCTCCGGAAGATCCCCTGGAGAAGGGCATGGCAACCCACTCCAGTATTCTTGCCTGGGAAATCCCATGGCCAGAGGAGCCTGGCAGGCATCCAAACCTCTCCTGCAAACAGCTCCCAAGCTTCTGGCTCTGGCCTCACCCTCCCTCGGGGATCAAACCCTGCTAAACCTCCTTCCTTCCCTCCCCTCGCCTTGTGTACCCTCCCTTTTCCTCCCACTTCTCCCTCAGCATCCATCCCTCATTCATTAAAATCTTCCCTGCTCCCTAAGCTAAAATACAAGATGATACAACTCAACCATGCAAATAAATGTTTGGAAACTGTTCGTGGGTCCTGGTCTACGTGCCTGATCTCTACTTAGGCTCAGCCGGCCATGATGAGCCTCTAACAAGTCAAGCCCTGGTGTCTAACATGCCTATTCCTTTTTCTGGCATCAGAAAGCAGCTTATAGCTCCTTGGCACCAAGGTCCTGTGATTGCTTTTCATTAATTTCCTCACAATTTCCCACAAGGATCAAATGAGATAATGTGGCGAAGTGAAGTGAAAGTCATGCAGTCGTTTCTGACTCTTTGCGACCCCATGGACTATACAGTCCATGGAATTCTCCAGGCCTGGATACTGGAGTGGGTAGCCTATCCCTTCTCCAGAGAATCTTCCCAACCCAGGAATCAAACTGGGGTCTCCTGCATTGCAGGAAGATTCTTTATCAACTGAGCTATCAGGGAAGCCATGCAGTGGAAAAAGTTATCCCTAAATTGCAACTGGCCACGTCAGTGTAATTTAAGGTTACAACCTTGCCTGTTGGAGATGCTCAATAGATACAAGTATGGAGTGGCTACTAGGGCCATGACACTAGCTATTTATCTAGTCATTCATTAAAAAAAAAATGTATTTTAAGCACCTGCTGTGTGACAGTTTCTTTTCTAGACACTGGAGATCTAAAGGTAAGTAAGAGAAAATATACTAAAGGAGAAAGATAAATAAATAGTAAATAACAGTAAATAAATAATTAACAGTAAATAAATTTGAGATAATAAATAAGAAAATATCAGATTGTGATAAGTGCATTGCTTTAGGATGATATGGTAGAGGGTGACCAGGCGCTTCTGTTACAGTGGACACCAGATCTCGGTGAGCAGGTGACAGCAAGTTGAGATGAAAGTGAAGGATGGACCATTAATGTGGAGATCAGTGGAAGGAGAGCAACAGCAAAGGCAAGTGGTGGAGGCGAGCTCAGTGGGCTCTGGTGATGGAAAGAATCTAGGGAGTGGACAGCACTGACAGGAGAGGCTAGTCCTGTGTGCACTAGAGGATCCAGATGGCAGATGGCTCTGCAAGGCAGGAGAGACATCTGTACTTTGCTTTAAGCAAAATGGGAACAATTACAGTTTGAAACAGGGGAGCCACATAATCTGATTATGTTCTAAAGGGATCACGTAGGCTGCTGGGGAAAGAATGTATTTTAGGGGAGCATGAGGGGTCTGATGTGGAGGGCAGACAGACAGTGATCCGGTGACCGACCCAGAGTCAGAGAGCAGTCAATTTTGGGGTCTTTGGAGGCAGAGCTGACAGGACTAGCTGATGGTCTGGATGGAGAGAGTGAGGAAAAGAGGAATACAAGTAGGATCCCTGACTGACAAGGGAAGCCCCTCACCAGCATGGAGTGTGGAGAGATAGGACTAGGGTGGTTGTCAAAGGGTCTGGAGGGTGGCGGATGCTATCAGAGGACAAAGGGGTACCAGCAAACCCCACCCTCTCTCTCTCCCACTTTTTCTGACATGTACATGTACAGGTTCTGAAGAAACATGAAGAAAACCTGCTAGAAGAAATCATTTTGTGTGTGGTTTTTTTTTTTTTTTGAAAGCAAACCAAAGCCCCAATTCCACCGGCTGGAAAGTCAAATAACTTTAACATAGCCCAAGGCTGGTAGAGTGCATTCAAGTAGCCAATGGTTTTGTTTACCTGTTGAAATATCCATGGTGGCAGGAGGGAGAGTTCAGGAGCTGGGCTGGGCTTAGGGACTGCTGATAACAGTCTTAGCTTTGGAATTTAATTTGTGTTACTCAAAGGTAAAGCCGAGTGCCTGTTCTCATGAAGGCTGCCAACTCGGTCTATTCTCCAAGGACCTGAAAACCCAGACCCAAAAGGAACTTTCAGCTTTACTCTGTGTATATTTGCTGACTTCACAACACAACTCAATGAAAATGTGAAAACTCCCATAAAAGGGTAAATGAAACAAGGACCCCCTGTACCTCAAGGAACTGACAGATCCCTGAATTTCATCACTGTACTTATTTTTCACTTAGAGACAAGAAGTCTTCCTTACAGGCTTTTATTGACAAATAAGAACACTGATGTCACTAAAGCCTCTAATAAAATCCTTTTTCCCAGAACCGGAAGAATCCAGTTATCTAGCTAGTCAGGGGAACTTTGTTTCTTTCCCAAGTTCTGAGACTTTCTCCTAATTCTGTCTTAGTCACACAGTTACTCATTACCTGGAAAAGCATTAAGAGTTTATTCACGGCCACTGTACATTCTGTGCTGCTTTGTAAAACCAGGGAAAAGGCAGACGGTTGAGTCATAGTCTTCAATTAGTTTTTCCGCTTCACCTGGAGCAAAGTTTTTCTGTGTCCATACCAATTTTATTGCTTTCCATGTTACTCTGATCATACACTTCACTAGATAATTCAGATTTCCTAGAGGATATTACTAACACATACTGTAAGTGGGGAGTAGCATTATCAAAATACACTTAAATATATGTAAAAAAATGGAAATATGGCAAGGTTTAGTAACTCACATTCAAGAGATGGGCAGAGAGGGAAGGAGAATGAGAACCCTGAATTAAGAACCCTGAAATCATGGCAGAGCTTTGCAACCACTGGAAGAACTCATTATTCTACGTGGTTTTCAAATCTAAAATTTATGTAATCCAACACATCTTACATATCTTTTTATAAAGCCAGCACTATTATACAGAATAAGTATATTCAGGGGGGTCAGTAAATAAAATATTTCAGGTGCGGCTGAAGTGTAAAACACCATAAATACGAGGGGCCTGTCTTCAAAGAATCTTTATTTCATCGGGTAAAAATATACACACAAACTAGTTCAATGATAAAGCACAGTGGAGCATGAGATGGGCTAAAATGAGAGGTGCAGACAATCTGTGCTTGGAAGCAAAAGACACAGAAATGATGCAGCCAGAAATCCTCAGCTTGCTGACCTCAGCTGAGTGCACCTTGAAGGACAAAGCTGATTTGGATGGGAGAAACCAAACGACAAGGCACAGCAGGCCATGGGTGCAGTGTATCAGGGGGACCGTGCTGGGAGAGATTAGCATGTGGGAGCAGGAGCACGGGGCCCACCTGGTGAGAAGGTTTGGTGGGGACACAATGAAAAAAAAAGTCATGCCATTTGCTGTGTCAACACCAGTCTTGTCATTTGCTGTGATGAAACCAGCATCATTTTGGAGGTAATAATGCCTCATTGGGCTTCCCTGGTGGCTCAGACGGTAGTGTCTGCCTGCAATGTGGGAGACCCGGGTTTGATCACTGGGTCAGGAAGAACCTCTGGAGAAGGAAATGGCAACCCACTCCAGTACTCTTGCCTGGAAAATCCTACGGACAGAGGAGCCTGGTAGGTTATGGTCCATGGGGGTCACAAAGAGTTGGACACGACTGAGTGACTTTCACTCAGCAGTGAATGCGTGGACTCCTAAGCACTGGGCTGCCAGAAGTGCCTCAGTTCACACTGAGTCTGTGCAATTGTGGAGGAAGTTCATCCCAAGTGATCTTTCTTATCAATGTTTGCATGAGTCAGGCTGGAGCTGGAAATGTTGATGATGAATCATTTCATTACAGAAGTGATAAGTCACCTCCCCAGAAGTAGGAAGGATTGGGATGGATGGATACTGTTGAAGTTTCTTGAGCAAAGAAGGGGCAGAATCATCAGAAGGAAATGAATTTACCTGCTGGGCCTGTGCATTCATTTCCTCTAGTGAGGAGGTTCTACCTCAAAGGGTTAACTGTTCACTTAAACATAATCTCAATAATCAGGAGAGTCCTTTGGCTCAGAGAATTCAATGGACTTAAAAACCAGAATGACAACTCCAGAGATTGCCCAGTTCTAAATTATCAGGAATATTAATTTGCTATGTGTGTCATCTGAATATAAAGTCCCAGTTTCTTCACCTTTAAAACACTTACCAAAGTTCTCAGAAAGTGATAGGAAGATTCATTCTTTCACCACTCGCTCTTGAACTAGACTAAAGCCAGTATAACCCAGCATATTTTCAAAGCCACAGTTGGTTCTACCACTCACTACATGTGTGACTTTGCACAGGCACTTAATTTCTACAAACTTTAGTTTCTTCCTTTTAAACTATGCATAACAATATCATTTGATAAAGGTATTATAAAGATTAAGATACTGTGCAAAGTATTAGCACAGAGGCTAGCATTCAATAAAATACAGGTATTTTTCTTATTAAACCTATACACTTTAGTGAAGCATTTTGTGAATTTTTATATAATCTTTTAAGGTAAATACAATTATAACCAACTTTAGAGATGAGAAAACTGAAGCTAAAAAATACTAAGTCTGGGGACATGCAATGGTAGGAGATGTTAGGTAGATATTACGTTAGATATTAGGTAGGAGTACCAGTTATAATACCACTTCAATGATATTTGCCCTGGGGTCTGGACTATAGCCTGCCAGGCTTCTCTGTCCATGGGATTCTCCAGGCAAGAATACTGGAGTGGGTTGTCATTTCCTTCTCCAGGGGATCTTCCCAACCCAGGAACCAAACCCAGGTCTCCTGCATTGCAGGCAGATTCTTAACCAACTGAGCTACAAGAGGAGTCCCCAAATGATATTTGCCCTGGGTCTAGCTATCATTTTTTAGTAAGACAAACAAACCAAAGGAAAGCAAACTGTGTTAGTATTTTGTACACTGCATAGTGAGCCCTGAATAAATGAGGTTCCTTTTTGAATCCCATTTGGTAGCTAGCAAGAGCACTGGGCAGAACTGGAAAGGGGGTTGCTCGCCTCAGTGCTGTCCCCTACTGTGGCCACTCCCCCATGTGGCTAGACTGAACCGAGAAGCAATGCAAGTATAAAATATGCACTGGACTTCACATACTTAGTGTGAAAAATATTGAAGTATAGCTAATTTACAATGTTGCATTGGTTTCAAGTATACAGAAAAGTGATTCAGTTATACATACACACATATATATATATATTCTTTTCAAGATTCTTTCCCAATATAGGTTATTACAAGATATTGAGTATAGTTCCCTGTGCTATACAGTAAGTTTTTCTTATTAATAATTTTAAAATTGATTACATGATGCACTGGAAATACTTTGGATATATTCAGTAAAATGTTCCACCTATTTCTTCTTACTTCCTTCTAATGTGGCTGCTAGAAACTTTTCAGTTCAGTTGAATATCTGGCTTGCATTTGTGGCTTGCATGATACTTCTGCTGTACAGAGCTGCTCTACCTAATGCTCTGCCCTTTCCAAGATTTGCCTCCGACAAAAGATCTTGATGAGCTGAAACACTCTCCTAGGTGTGTAAGTGAGTCTTCGAGGTTTTGCTCAAAGATGCCATACCTATACTGGTCTCTGGCTGGCTAGGGAATGGTTCAAATGGCTCATGTCCCAGTGATGTGCTCTCATAAGTCATAGCACTTATTCTGCCAGGACACACACTGACCGTTTACCCAGAGTGAACTGAAATCCCCAAACAACCCAGTGGAGAAAATAATCACTATGCTGAATAATCCTGTTATGTATGAGCAAGTATACATTCTAAGCACTTGAGTCAGGCCCCAGGGGGGGAAAAGACTCCTTAATCTGCAGTTGACACAGAAAGATTTCCACCTAGGGCATATTTTAAATTCTTGTGCCCTCTTCCCAATTCTGAAGTAGGAATGGCCCAACCCAGTTAGTAAAAAAAATTCAGGTGTGAAATTAACATTCATTCAACACAGCATTTGTTCTTCCCCACCTCTCCTTTTGCAAATACATTTTTTGGCATTAAGACTTAAACTGCTTGTTTGTATTATTGATAATGGTTCCAAAACAAAGATCAGATCCCGAGTAATTTCAACCCTTCTAGCTTAAAACCTGGGACTTTCTTGGGTGAGGTAAAAAGAGACTTTCCAAATTTCCCAGCTTATCTTATCATTGCAGACATGGCCAGAGTTAACTTTTTGATAATTTGTAGTCCCATGACTTCTAGGGTTTTTAAGTCTTAAGAGAACTTCATTTCTACTGGGTTATTTGTTCCTGTTAATAGTCTAATGAGATCAGAAGCACAGATTTACTGTTCACATTTTAAAGATGAGGAAACAGAGTCCTAGGAAACTGACTCAATGACTCACCAAGATAATGACAGGACTAGCTGCCTCCTGGTTCCCATATAAGTTTCTTTCTATGAGAGCAAAACCACTGAGGACATAAGACATCTTTAGCTTTCCTACCTGAGAAGAGCCATCACAACTCAGTACGTTATTATATTGCCTTGGACATTCTGCAGGCGAAGTGTAGACCTTCATACTCATACTGATTCTATCCCCTGATCTAAGGCATGAAGATTATTTGTAATATTGATTAATTAATGTAAAAGTTGGTATCAATTTTTCATTTTTTTGAAGTGGATCATTTTTAAAGTCTTTTATTGAATCTGTTACAATACTGCTTCTGGTTTTTTTATGTTTTTTGGTTTTTTGGCCGCAACGCACCTGGGGTCTTATCTCACCAACCAGGGGTCAAACCTGCACTCCCTGCACTGGAAGGCAAAGTCTTAGCCACTGGACCACCAGGAAAGTCCCCTATGATATTAATTTAGAAAGCAAATCAAAGAAGCAAAAAAACAACAAAAGACTGCCAACGTATTTAATTTGCTACAGTTCTTGAAGAACATGGGACAATTTTGTTTGCTTTCTCTCTTTCTCTCTAGGAATCCAGATGAAAGTCCACATCTTTCCAAACAGGTGGTCTTGATAGGCTTTCTTCCTGTGGCCCTTTTTCTATTGCAGGGGGAAAGGAGGTGATTTTGCAAGGTTATATGCTCAATAAAGTGGGGGGAGAGGTATCAACCATTAGAGAGAGAAGACAAGGTAGATAAAGATGTACATAACCAGCACAAGGTAAAGGGAAAGAAAAGACCGAGGAAAAGTCAAGAGAAGGGTGGAATAGGGTGAAAAGGGGCACTGACTCAGGATGAGACATTAAATGCAAGGTCACCAAGTTAAAATCCTGAGTTCAGCTTCCCTTGAGGAAGCCAAAGTTTTTTTTTTTTTTTTTTAACATCTTTGAATACTTTTCATAAGTGTGGCCACCTGATGTACCTAACAACACACTTTCTAACTCCATTTATAGTTTGTTCTGTTATCCAACAGTATTCTTTTCTACAGTTTTTCATCATCTTGAATTTATGGTTTGTCAAATGCATTATTCTTTTTTAAAAAAATTATTTACTTTTGGCTGCACAGGCCCAGTTACCCCTCAGCCTGTGGGATCCTAGATCCCCAACCAGGGATCGAACACGAGTCTCTTGCATTGGCAGGCAGATTTTTAACCATTGGACTACCAGGGAAGTCCAGCATTATTCTTTAATGTGTTTTGTAGCCCAGCCCAGCCTGAGAAACTCTTCCCATGTCCCCCATGGGAACAGAAGACAGTGTGTTCCAAGTCCCATCAACTGAATTTAAAATGAGTCTTAAGAACACAACCTGTCAGTTGGAAGCTGTAAGTACAGTGATTCTGTGGGAGTGAATTGCAGACTAGGTTATGCATTTTAGAATTGCTTTAAGAAACTGCATTTTTTACCAAATTCACTCATCACTTCACCCCAGTGCCTAGCACAGTACTGGCCACTGGGAATTTCTGGGGAAGTACTTGTCAAAAGAGGTCTCACATCCTTATGTGGACTAACGTACCCCTTGTTTAGCATAGGTTTCATATTTTTAGCAAATCAGGAAATAAAATAATCATTTTCAGATCACCACATGACTTACAATAAATGTGCTTTGCTGCTTTGAATATATATATATATATTTACACACATATACATGCACACATATTTGTATGTAACAAATCCTTTGTACTAAATTACTTAACTGGCCCTAGACCCTGTGATAGTTACTCATGCAAGGAAAATATCCTTTGTCCACTCCATAAGTCTCTATGAAACCTCTATTATGCCAAACACCACTGCTGGCCTTGGGGACATGAAATAGGCAGAGGCCCCTGCTCTCACAAAGCTTATATCCTAAATAAGAAGAAACAGACAATAACTGATATTGAGAACTTGAAATATAGAGTTCATTAGACAGTAACAAGTGCAAAGAAATAAAACAAAGCAGGAAGGGAGCTAGGAAGTGTCAAGGAGGTAGAGTAGACATGAAAGTCCTCATTGAGAGATGTTTGAGTGAAACCTGGAGGCAGTGAAGGCTCAGCCATGCAGATATCTGATGTGGAGCATCCAAGGCAGAAAGAACAATAGGTGCATTTGTCTTATGTGGGGAGAGGGAAGAAGAGTTCATTCCAAACATCTGATAGTATCCTGCCATCAGGTAGAAGTTACTCAGAAGTTTTTCTCACCTCTATGTAGACCACTTATCCAGAAAAAAAAAAAAAATCTCTGCTGAATCCTAAGGATGGTCATCTGGGAACTTCCCTGGTGGTCCAGTGGTTAAGAATCTGCCTTCCAATGCAGAAGATGCAGGCTCGATCCTGGTTGGGGAACTATTAATGAGCTCCCACATACCATGGAGCGAGTAAGCCTATGTGCGCTAGAGCCCATATACCACAACAGTGAGCCTGAGCTCACAACTAAGACCTGACGCAGCCAACTAAATAAATCAACATTAAAGAAAGATGGCTACCTCTTTGGCAGGTGTGAAAGACAGTCTCTCTTGGCATATCTCTGAAATATGCTTACTTCTTTCTGGCGCACAGCATAGGCAGCTCCTTAGCCGAGAGGGGTAAGCTGAATAGATCAGGTTTGCTTCTTCAACTCTGCTTCATTTCCACTCCCCTTACCCCAGCCTAAGCTCCCAGCCTCTCTCCTCTGGGTTATATGCCTGGCTCAGCCACCTCACTGATGCTGAGTCCAGAGGGTCTCTCAGGGTCCCTGAGGAAGGCAAGGGAAGCGACACCCTGAGACAAAGCAGGCTGTAGCTCAGAACAAGTAGAATATAAAAGTAAGGGGGAACAAGAAGACTATGTTAGCTACCTTTTCATTCTTTCTCCTGATCATGAAGTATCTACTATACCCCCCACACACTGCCCTGGACAGGGATGCCCCACGTGCCCAGGAGGGCAGTACACTCACTAATGGGGCCAGCAGGCAGGAAGACGGGGCTCTGTGGAAAAAGCAGACGATGAAGAGCTTCAGGGGCTTGGCAGGGAAACATGCTCCAGGCAGGGGCTGGAGAAAGGCCTCCAAGAGGATGTTCTTTGAGCTGAGTCTTTAAAAATGCTTATTATGTTAGATGGAAATGATTAGAGGGGTGTTTTGGGTACAAGAGGTCCCTTGAGCAAAATTGAAACAATGTTAGTTAGAGCTGGGGACAGATGAACCGCAAACTTGGTTAGGGCGCATGGGGACAGGGAAGGGACAGCCACGAGTCCAGACAAGACTGTGGAGAGCCAAGAAGGCCATGCCTACGTGCGTCATTCCTTCATTCAACAAATATTTATTGAGCACTTACTATGCGCCAGGCATCATACCAAGTGCTTAGGGATAGGACAGTGACAGAACAAAGCTCCTGTTCTCATAAAGCTTATAATCCTGGCGTAGAGAAAAGCAGTAAACAAATAAATGTATATCACAAATCAGGTAGCAATACGTGCTATAAAACGAAGTAAAGCAGGGCTGGGAAATAGAGATTGAATGGGGTGCTATTTCAGATGGGGTAGCCAGGGGTGACTAAAAAGAGATAACACTTGAACAGAAACCTCACTCAGTTCCTGAATAAAATGAGGGGGTCGGCCACACAAAGGAGCAGAGAAATTATGTTCCCAGCGGAGGGGACAGTCAGTGTGGGGGTCTGAGGTGGTGTGTACGTGGAGGCAAGGGAAGGGCTGGGGCTGTGGACTCCATGTCCACTTCAGCCGGAGTGTCCCTTGACTTCAGAGTGTAGCTTTACATCTCTGTGTCAGATTGCTTCTTGCCCCTCAAACTGGAACGCCATTGACCTGGCACAACAGCTTACATCGTATTGCTCAGGTACCTTTTTGTTCCAAGACCTTCAACACCCCGATTGCCAGCAAAATAAGCCCCCAGATCCCATTACACCTCAAATAAAATGCAGGGTTCTTGCAGCTACCCATCCGGCCTCAGAGACGTCCTTCCCTTCTGTCCCCTCCCACAGCCCACTCTAGGACCGTCCACGTACACACCACCTCAGATCCCCACACTGACTGTCCCCTCTGCTGGGAACATAATTTCTCTGCTCCTTTGCATGGCCGACCCCCTCATTTTATTCAGGAACTGAGTGAGGTTTCTGTTCAAGTGTTATCTCTTTTCGGTCACCCCTGGCCACCCCATCTGAAATAGCACCCCATTCAATCTCTATTTCCCAGCCCTGCTTTACTTCGTTTTATAGCACGTATTGCTACCTGATTTGTGATATACATTTATTTGTTTACTGCTTTTCTCTACACCAGGATTATAAGCTTTATGAGAACAGGAGCTTTGTTCTGTCACTGTCCTATCCCTAAGCACTTGGTATGATGCCTGGCGCATAGTAAGTGCTCAATAAATATTTGTTGAATGAAAGAATGACGCACGTAGGCATGGCCTTCTTGGCTCTCCACAGTCTTGTCTGGACTCGTGGCTGTCCCTTCCCTGTCCCCATGCGCCCTAACCAAGTTTGCGGTTCATCTGTCCCCAGCTCTAACTAACATTGTTTCAATTTTGCTCAAGGGACCTCTTGTACCCAAAACACCCCTCTAATCATTTCCATCTAACATAATAAGCATTTTTAAAGACTCAGCTCAAAGAACATCCTCTTGGAGGCCTTTCTCCAGCCCCTGCCTGGAGCATGTTTCCCTGCCAAGCCCCTGAAGCTCTTCATCGTCTGCTTTTTCCACAGAGCCCCGTCTTCCTGCCTGCTGGCCCCATTAGTGAGTGTACTGCCCTCCTGGGCACGTGGGGCATCCCTGTCCAGGGCAGTGTGTGGGGGGTATAGTAGATACTTCATGATCAGGAGAAAGAATGAAAAGGTAGCTAACATAGTCTTCTTGTTCCCCCTTACTTTTATATTCTACCTGTTCTGAGCAACAGCCTGCTTTGTCTCGGGGTGTCGCTAACTCCCAGCAATGTAGCTTTCGTCCTTCCCAGGCTAGTCCTGCTGAGTTCCTGCCAGCCTGGCTGTTCCTGACTCTTCAACTCTCTGCTCTTCCTGCCAGCACTGTTCATATGCTCCTCTCTGCAATGCTGATAGCCAGAGAGGCTTAATGACTTATTTTTTACCTGATTCTAGGCCAGCACTTCCCAGACCTGGGAGGGACTATGGGGGAAAAGGCTTCTGCCTGCAGTGTGTTCAGCATGTTAAATGTCCTATGAAATCCTGCAGTAAAAATACCTGTTTAGCATCATTAAGCCAAAGAATCACATATTTCTTTGTTGAACCATTCTTTCCCCACAAAGCACCTATTAATACCCTGAAAAATTAAATCCTGCAGTGCAGAATTTTACGATGGTACCCTGGATGCGTGCAAGAATATTTGTGAAATAAATTAAGGAATGAACTGCGATGGCATGGCAACTCGCCCACATGCAGAAATGGAATAATCAACAGTGGCATAGTAACAAGGCTTCCCTGGTGGTGCTAGGGAAGAACACACCTGCCAGTGCAGGAGATGTAGGAGACATGGGTTCGATCCATGGGTCGGGAAGATCTCCTGGAGGAGGAAATGGCAACCCACTACAGTATTCTTGCCTGGGAAATCCCATGGACGGAGGAGCCTGGTGGGCTACAGTCCATGGGGTCACAAAGAGTCAGACAGAAATGAAGCGAGTTAGCATAGGCATAGCATAAAAACCATCAACATATGTGTGTATACTCCTTCCATCCCTGGCACTGCTCTAGGATTCACTTAATCCTCAGAAAAAATCCTATGAGAAAAGCTTTGTTAGCCACAGCCCCATTTCACAGGTGGGGAACACAGAGGTGGAGAGATCTATTGAATGCACACGACCATGAAGTGGCAGACGAGGGCTTCAAGCCCAGGGTCCTGTTCCCGGGGTTGCTGCTTTTAGCCCTCACTCTAGTGATATATGTCACATGGGCTTCTCTGTCGCTCACCTTTACATGAAACGTTTCTAAGAGTGAAATCAGGGCTCATTTTGTACTCACTGTGCACCAAGCACTTCATGTGCCTTATCTCATTAAAAGTTCTCAAGAAACTTTATGAAGCAGGAATTGATCAACATCTCAAATCATCTCCAGTCACCCAGTTAGGGAGCCATTCATGTCCCTGTCACCTTCCTGTGTGTGAGGATGTTAAAAAATGGTACCAGTACCTGTGAGCTCTGTCCCAGCCACTTGTGAAGGCTTCTATATGGCTTACTCCTTTGCAGTGATTCCTTCAGAAGCCTGGGGGGCAAGGCCCCTCCTGGGAATGAGTTATAAGCACAGAGAACAGCCTTGTATATTTGGAGGGAGAAGGCGGCAGCATTTTGCCAAGGGCACACACATGCATCCAGGTAGCTTTTCTCTTCCTTTTACTCACAAGCCTGTCAGGCCAGGAATAGAAGACGGAAAGTGTCAGTCAGACAATATGAGCAAGGACTGTGTTAGCCAGAGACTCAGCAGGAAAGAGGAAAGGGTTTGGTGTCTGACCAGCCTCCAGGACCCCAGAAAGGGACCCTTTAACACTGAGTCAAGTCTTCCTCAAGCTGCGCTAGGCCTCCTCCTCCAGCCCAAACCACAAAAGTGGGCATTGCTCTGGAGTGTGGGATCAGAAGCAGGTGAGCACCCTGTTTCTCTCTCAAAATGAAAATGGTGAGAGTCTAGGCTGATCAAGTCAAGGCTGAGAGGAGGGTATCTGTGGGCCTATGTGCCCTCAGCACTGAGGCCACTGGAGGCCAGAGGAGTCTGAGTGGCCTGTCCACAGCCAGAGCCATGTCAGGAGTGTGACTCACCCACCACTTGCATCCCTGGGATGAACCCAGGAGAGAGAGTGGAGTGGGGACACCCGGTCTGCCCCTCACCCTTCTAGGCTTCACTCTGGACTGATGTGCCATCAAAATTAGCGGCATCTTTTTCAGCTACTGCTACTAAGGAAGTGCTAAATTTCTTGAGAGTCTTAGATGAATAACTATGCTGGGAAGATAGAAGAAGCACTTGCAAACAAGAGTCAGATGATTGTGGGAACCTAGAAAATTCTACCGCAGGTTGCCAGGCGGGTAGCCCTGCCAGCCTCAGGGAAAGCCAGGAGGATTAAGCTTGCTTTAGGGAGAGATCTGGGCTCACAGAGGCCTCCCTGTTAAATTGGGCAAGACCGCAAGGCAGCAGCTCCCCGAGATAAAGGAAACCGCAACAGCTTGAGGCTGGAGCTCCCGAGAGGAAGCCCAGATAGTCCCAGGGCCACGAGAAGGGTTGTGTCTTGCAGAACTCCAAGGATGACCTTCCAGTCCTCTTCATCGTGCTGTGTGCTTAGTCGATCAGATGTGTCTGACTCTTTGTGACCCCATGGTCTATAGCCCACCAGGTTCCTCTGTCCATGGGGATTCTCCAGGCAAGAACAGTAGAGTGGGTTGCCATGCTCTCCTCTAGGGGATCTTTCCAACCCAGGGATCGAACCCAGATCTACAGCATTGCAGGCAAATTCTTTACCGCCTGAGCCACCAGGGGCGCCCATAGCTTCATCGTAGAGATGTGTATTGATGAAGACCATTTTATGGCAGACAGCAGTCAACTGTCTTGAAGAAGGTGACATTTTTTCCTCATCTATAAACAATGCCATGCAGGCTTACCAGTACTGCCTGAACCCTAAACTGCTCACAGGGGCAGGGACACATAATCCAAGGTTTGCCTTCACTTCTTGCTACTACCCTCTAGGAAGAGGAAGGAAAATGTGCCATATTCTCTCTGCTGAGAAAGCCCTGGGGCTGGCAGGGTGTATATCTGGTCAGGGCAGGACCTGGCTTCGCAAAATGCTATTATACCTCTGATGACCTTCTCTTTGGACCTTCCGGCTGGTGCTCACACTGCCTTCTCCTGCATCTTCGCACTGAGACTTACAAACATCAGCATTTTCTTGTCACGTTCATTGAAACGGTGCCACTCTTGGAGAAACTGCAAAGAGCTAAGGCTCTCCCTGCTCTTCTTCCTGCCCCCACCACCCAACTGCTTCTCTGGGCCAAAGGTGTGATGACAGAGCTTGCAGCCAGCCCTTCTGGAAGTTTCTGGGCTGATGAGAAATCCTCAGGGCTCCTGGAGAGGAAGTGAGGTCATGGTGAGGTCATCTTACGACACCAGGAAAGGAAATTGTTGGCAATTGGTGTCTGTGAGAAGGAAAGTTTTTCCAGCCTCAAGATGGCCTGTGGCAAGAAAATCCACCCTGAACATCTCTCCACTTCCCAAGCTTGGTGTCTTTTCTTCTCTTCCTTTCTGGCCCTGGATGCCTGGGAAAAAGTGTTTCGTTCCTTCTTGGCTCTTTGCCGGCCCAGGCTGGCCCTGCCCCAGGCCATGGCGGCTGTAGGTGACTCACCGTCTGAGTCTAGTTCCTGAAGATTCTAGACTGGCTGTGTTTCCTTAGGAAACCTCCAGTATGACCCTGGACTTGCCTTAAAGGAAGCCATTCTTTGAGATTTAGGGCCAGGACTGAGCACAACACCTGGCGTGTGGCAGGCACTCAAAAACGATTTGTTGAGTGACCCAAATTAAAAAGCAGATAAATAAATAAGTAGAGAGAAGAATCAGTAGATAGATAAATGGTGTGTTTTACATACATTTTTGTATATTATATCAGTCAGGGTTCTCTGGAGATTTTCAACAGATTTCAAGATTTTCAATCTTCTCAACAGAAGATTTTATTTATTTATATAAAGGTATTCATTTTAAGAAATGGACTCACACAGTTTTGTTGTTCAGTCGCTCAATTGTGTCCAACTCTTTGTGACCTCATGGACTGCAGCACACCAGGCTTCTTGTCCTTTATTAGCTACTGGAGTTTGCTCAAATTCATGTCCATTGAGTTGGTGATGTCATTCAGCTACCTCATCCTTTCTTGCCCTCTTCTCCTCCTGCCCTCGGTCCTTTCTGGCATCAGGGTCTTTTCCAGAGGGTCAGCTCTCCCCATCAAGTGGTCAATGTATTGGAGCTTCAGCTTCAGCATCATCCTTCCAATGAATATTCAGGGTTGATTTCTTTTAAGATTGGTTTGATCTCCTTGCAGTCCAAGGGACTCTCAAGAGTCTTCTCCAGCACCACACAGTTGTGGCGGCTGGCAAATCCAAATGCGTAGGGCAGGCTGGCAGCCTGGAAACTCAGGCAGACCTGGATGCTTGAGTCAGTTTTTCTTCTCCAGAAAACCTCAGTTTTACTCTTAAGGCTGGCTGGTCAGGCCTACCCACATTATTGGAAGTAATTTCTTTTATTTAAAATCAAATGGCTGTTTTCCAAATACATGGGGTTTTTAAAGTATCTTTGATATTAATTTCTCATTTTGAAATTAATTTCTCATTTAAATGCTTTCTTCTCTGCAATAAGTCATTATCTTTCCTCAGTCTTCTAACTTTATTGAGACTTTCAATGGCTAAGTCAAAGATCTCAGTAAATGTCACATTGCACTTGAAAATATGTGGGTTATTTTCAAATATCTTTTGATGTTGATTTCTAACATAATTCCACAGTGGTAAGAGAACAGACTCTGTATAATTTCAATTTCTTTAGGTCATGACATTTTTGTACCTTGTTTTATGTCCCTGGATATGTTCCAGTGTCTTCTAGTTTATAGTTTATGGGAACTTGAATAGAATTTGTGTCCTACTGTTGTGTGAAAATTGTATATATCTTAATTATATTGAATTGGTTCACAGTGCTTTTCAGGTCTACTATATCCTTCTACTTCTCTGTATATTCATTCCATTAATTTTTGAGAGCTTGATATTGAAACACCAACTAAAAATCTTGATTTATCTACTTTAAAATGTTTGTAATATATAGCAGAACTATATGTAACTTTTTTCTGTATTTTCTAAGTCTCCTGTAAATGTGTTATCATGTGTGTGTTAGTAGCTCAGTCATGTCCAACTCTTTGCAATCCCAAAGACTGTAGCCCACCATGCATACTTTCATAATTTAAAAAATAAAAGAGAATAAAAAAGTCAACTGGTTGTAAAGGATAATCCCGCCTACCATATCTTCATAGAAATACTCCGATTAGTGTCTAATTAAACCACTGGGTACTGTAGTGTAGCAAGTTGATATACAATACTGACCTATGTCAAGTTATGTACATTGAAATAAACAACAACCACCACCACCACCGAAAAACCTGCCAACAAACAAACAAATATTGTATAATAAAAGCCCAGTAAAACACGGTTGGCCTGAAACCTGTATCCCATGTCCAGCTAGGAGGTGGCAGCACCAAGATGCTTGAAACACATTTATTGCCCTAAGGAGGTAACTCTCTAGTGGGGGAGCCAGTCAAATAGCCAAATAATTACAAAGGAGTATAATAAATGCAGTAATCAAGATATGGACAAAACTTGCTACTGCTATTTAAAGTTGGGTAACCTCTAAGTGTTCAGAATAACCTTGGTAACCCAAGAGAGGGTCTGATGTCAGCCAGGCTAATATTACAACCTTAACTGTTCTGCAGAGAGAGTTTCAAATACCTTAAATAAATGGACTGTGAAACAGCCAAAGGATCTTAATGCCAGTAAATGTCAAACCACCCAAGGCAAACTGGGTATTTGGGGAAAGGCCTGCCAGGCAGCCACTCTCATCTTGCCACTCATGGCGCTTCCTGAATGCCAATCAGACACTCAAGGCTCTGTGCAGTTTGAGATCTGAAGTCCTCTGGATAAACCTCCCCCAAGAAACTGATGCCTGAAAGGGCAGATTAAAGATGAGGCTCTGCCTTCTGCTACTGAGGGAACAGGATGCCCTGGGCTAACTTTAGCTGCATTTCTATTTCTGGAAGAGCAGTACTGGGTCCTGTTTCCCCTCCCCCAGGGCATGGCAACCCACTCCAGTATTCTTGCCTGGAGAATCCCATGGACAGAGGAGCCTGGAGGGCTACAGTCCATAGGGTTGCCAAGAGTCAGACACGACTGAAGCGGCTTAGCATTCATGCACACAGTTCTACATAGGTTGAATCTCTTATGAAGGATGTATATTACTCTTGTAAATAAAAAATTAAGAACAATTCAAGTTGTTTTTTAAAAGAGAATTGATTACTCAACTCTGTAACAACAATAGTAACAACAGCAACAACCCAAGTGCACCAACTGACCATGATGCAAATTGCTCTCAACCCACCCCTCCAACATGTGCTTTGTAGCAACAGATTGTAGGTAACTTTGATCTTATGTTTCTGGATGTGGATTTAAAAGTACTACCTCTCCAGGGTAATCCATTTAGAACAGTGTCAGCCTCCTGTGGTCCCTGTGTCAGGAAGTCACATGACCCCATCTAAACCTGAGGGGTGGAGGATGGTAGTGGCCAACGGAGAGTTTATTTACCCACCCAGATTGAGGTTAGGACTGACATGCCGTTTAATTATCATGCAGAGCTGCAGCTGGAGGCGGCTGGAGTGAGTTGGCATCTGCTTTTGCAGAGCACAATTTCTGCAAATAATTAACCACCAGAACTCTTGATTCTCTCTAATTAATGAAGAGGAAGCCTAGAATCTTCAAAGTCCACGAATGTCATGCTGCCATTGTGTCAGGATTGATCTCCTTTGTTCTAAACCGAAGAGCATGCCTCTCCTGCCTCTCCTAATTCTTTATAAATTGAATTTTTCTATTACTAGTTGTGACAGCTAAGTAACATGACTTCAGAAATTCACCCGCAGTTCATGCCGGTATTAGAAGCCTGAATAATAATAATTTTTTAAAAAGAACTATAATGGAACAAGCTTTCTGTCTCTGACCCAGAATTAATCATCGTGAGGAGACACCTCCTGAAAACAGGGTCGTTAATTAGCTCTAATGGATCTCGCTAGGTGGAGTTGGAATTATTGAGAAGTTGGCAAACAGAGGGGGAAGAGAAGATTCCTCCCTTTCTTTGTCCATCTCCACGTGATGCTGGGATGGAAGAGGCTGAGACTAAGCTTCCTGGTGGGTGGGGACTCGTGTTGGAGGATGTGGGAAAGTTCAGTTCAGTGGGGGATGCATGTGTGTCAGCATGGAAATCCACCAACTTGGAACATCTTTGAGGAAAACAAGTAAAAGTGTACAAGGCCCTATCCCTGGGGCCTTAACTGAGCATTTAACAAAGACACCACACAGCATTCAGAGTGGGATCCTATAAAAACCCGAGGCAGGTGGTGGTACACCCCTGCTCCAAAGGCACCAGTGGTTCCATTTCTCTAAAGGAAAGCGAAGCTTGTATGTGAGCCTATAGACTTCCACTTGGGCTTCCCTGGTAGCTCCGATGGTAAACAGTCCATCTGCCAATGCAGGAGACCCAAGTTTGATCCCTGGGGTGGGAAAATCCCTTGGAGAAGGAAATACTTCTCCAAGGCAACCCACTCCAGTATTCTTGCCTGGGAAATCCCATGAACAGAGGAGCCGAGCAGGCTAGTCCATGAGGTCACAAAGAGTTGGACACGAGAGACTAACACACTTCGAGTTCCACTCATCTGTCCATTGTTTCCTCTGTGACCTCATTTCCTCTATTTTATTTCACACTCACTTCATTCCAGACATAGCAGCTTCTTTAATGTTCCACCAACATTCTAGCTCCTACATCAGGATCTTTGCACTGGCTGCTCTGTGTATAGCCCTGCTTTCCAGATAATCCACTTGGCTACATTCTTCTTTTCCTTTAGGTCTCTGTTAAAAGTTTACCCTCTTATTAATGTTAACATTGACTGCCATTTAGGTTGTTTCCATGTCTTGACTATTGTAAATAGTGCTGGTATGAACATTGGGGCGCATGTGTCTTTTCAAATTAGAATTTCACCTTCACTTTAACATACTATATAATTTCCTTATTTATTGTGTTGTTACATGTTTGCCTCCTCTCCAGCATTTATTATTTGTAGACTTTTTGCTGACAGTCATTCTGATCAATGTGAGATAATACCTTATTGTAGTTTTGATTTGCATTTCTCTAATCATTGGCAATGTTGAGAATCTTTTCACCTGCCTATTGACCACCTGTATGTCTACAGATAATAAACGCTAGAGAGGGTGAAGAGAAAAAAGAACCTTCCTACACTGTTGGTGGGAATGTAAGTTGGTGTAACCAATATGGGAAACAATATGGCAGTTCCTTAAGAAAGTGAAAATAGAGCTACCATTTCATCCAGCAATCCCACTCCTGGGCACATATCCAGAAAAAATAAAAATTCTAATTCGAAAAGACACATGTGCCCCAATATTCATACCAGCAATATTTACAATAGCTAAGACATGGAAACAACCTACATGTCCATCAAAAGATGAATGGATAGAGAAGATATGGTATAAACATACAATGGAATATTTGTTGTTATTTAATCATTAAGTCATGTCCAACTCTTCGGGACCCCATGACCACCAGACTCCACTGTCCATGAAATTTCCCAGGCAAGAATAGTGGAGTGGCTTGCCATTTCCTTCTCCAGGGGATCTTCCTGACGCAGGGATTGAACCCACATCTCCTGTGTCTCCTGCACTGGCAGGCAGATTCTTTACTACTGAGCCACCTGGGAAGCGCCCACAATGGAATATTACCCAGCCATAAAAAGAATAAAATAATGCCATTTCCAGCAATGTGGATGGACCTAGAGATTATCAAACTAAATGAAGTTAGACCGAGAAAGACATCTATCCTATGATATCAGTTATACGTGGAATCTAAAAAAATAATACAAATGAACTTATTTACAAAACAGAAACAGATTCACAGACTTAGAAAACAAACTTATGATTACCAAAAGGGAAAGGTAGAGGGTGAAGGATTAATTTGGGATAAGCTCCAACACTTTGGACATCTGATACAAAGAGCTGACTCATTAGAAAAGACTCTGATGCTGGGAAAGGAGAAGGGGATGACAGAGGATGAAATGGTTGGATGGCATCACTGACTCAATAGACGTGAGTTTGAGCAAGTTCTAGAAGATGATGAAGGACAGGGAAGCCTGGCATGCTGCAGTTCATGGGGTTGCAAAGAGTTGGACACAACTGAGTGACTGAACAACAACAATGGGATTGATAGATAGACATTATTGTATATAAAGTAGATAAACAATAAGAATTTATAGCACAAGGAACTATATTCAATATCTTGTAATATTTTGTATATTTTGTAATAACTTTAATGGAAAAGAATCTGAAAAGGAACATATGTATATATACATACACATATATGGGCTTCCCAGTGGCTCAGTGGTAAAGAATACTCCTGCCAATGCAGAAGACACAAGTTTGATGGGTTGGGAAGATCCTCTGTAGAAGGAAATGGCAACCCACTCCAGTATTCTTGCCTGGGAAATTCCATGGACAGAGGAGCCTGGCAGGCTATAGTCCATGGGGTTGCAAAGACTCAGACATGACTTAGCAACTAAACAACAACAATGTACATATGAATATATGTGTGTGTGTCTGTGTATACATAAATATATATATGTACATATCACTTTGCTATATACCTGAGACTAATACAATATTGTAAACAATTATAATTTTTTAAAAAAGTGCTTCCTCTACCTCTCGCTAGAATATAAGCTCCACAAGAACAGGGATTCTTATCTGTTTGTTCTCTGGTATATTCCTAGCACCTGGAAGTGTGTGGAGTTCAGTAAATATTTGCAGAGTGAATGAACCCATCATCCCACTTTGGAGCATTTGCTGGTATGTGTGAAGGCTGCATGTGCTCGTTCAAAGTGATTGCTCAAGCAGCTTATAAAGACCAGGGTATGAGAAGTTCCTTTTTCCTTCTTCAGTGTCTGGATGAAGTGCTATTGTTTGCTTCCTTTGGCTGCCAAATGTTAATAATTAAAACAGTGGGCTCAGAGTTAAGTATTACTTGAGGTGTTCTTACTTTCTCAGTGGTTTCTATAAGAAGCTAGAGAGGGTCTGGCCAAGAATGATGCATTTATGGGAGGGGGCTGTGTTTTGTCTCCATGGGATCTCAGTTTTCCTTCTATCTCCACAGAGAGTGGGGGTCTTTAGAGAAACAGTGCGGCAGGGGAGAGATGTGCAGTAGGGGAGAGATGTGTTTTGTGTAGTTCGGTAGTGACCCGGCTGAGGCGGAGCTCTCGTAGGCACCCAAGGAAAAGGCAAATCTGCTGAGGATCCAGGGCCCTGGCCAGAACAGGAGGTTTAGGCAGAGAGTTGCAATGGAGTCCAAATCTATGGGTTGTAGCTCTTTGTATGGAGTATTTCCAAGTCCCCTCCTCAATTATGCTCCCCAACCATGGGGCCATCATAGATATTCCTGCATTAAATTCTTTCCAGTAAGGAATGTCTACTGAGGCCTGCGTGTGTCTGTGACTTATCAGGGTTGTAGTCTACATGGATGAGGGTCCCCGGAATTGGGTAAATATGATCTTTTATGCTCTACTTAATTTGTGTCTCATATCAACCCTTTCTTAGCTCAGAGGGACTGACTTCAGAGGGAAACATGTCTTCATTCAGTTAACAAAGCAGCTGCTGCCTGGCTGAGTTCTGGGTCGTGAAACATAGACTCCAGTCTTGATTCTGCAGCTGCTAGTTGAGTGATTTGAGCAATTCATTTCCCTGCACTACAGTTTCTAACTCCACTTTCTTAATACTTAAAAAAAAAAAAATTTAGGCTTGCTGGTGGCTCAGTGGAAAAGAATCCACCTGTCAATGCAGGACATGTGGGTTCAATTCTTAGTCCAGGAAGATCCCACATGTGGAACAACTAAGCCCGTGTACCACAACTACTGTGCCTGTGCTCTAGAACCTGGGAGCTGCAACTACTGAAGCCCGAGTGTCCTAGAGCCCACGTGCCACAGCAAGAGAAGCCGCTGCCTTGAGAAGCCCATGCACTGCAACTAGAGAGTGGCCCTCACTCGCTGCAACTACAGAAAAGCCCACGCAGCAATGAAGACCCAGCCCAGCCAAATACAATAAATAAAATTATTTGTAAAAAATGCTTTCTCATTTATTCCTTGAATAACTTTGTCTCTTAATTTTAGATATAAAGAAGTAAAGGCCCAGAGAGGTCAAGGTACTTGCCTAAGATCACACTGTTATTGATAAGTAAGACCAAAAAAATTAAAAATCAAATTACCATACAATGCAGCAATCCCAATTCTGGACATTTATCTAAAGGAAAAGAAAACTGCACTTAAAAAAGATATTTGCACATGAGCATTATCCACA
Organism: Muntiacus reevesi; assembly: GCF_963930625.1. Lineage (NCBI taxonomy): Eukaryota > Metazoa > Chordata > Mammalia > Artiodactyla > Cervidae > Muntiacus > Muntiacus reevesi. Next base: position 234,672,115 of record NC_089251.1, read on the forward strand.
AAAGCTAGTATGTGGAAACCACCCAAGTGTCTATCAATAGGTAAGCAGACAAAGAACATGTGTTCCATGTAAACACTATAATATTATTCAGCCATGAGAAAGGAAGAACCACTCCCACTGGCCACACCATGGATGGACCTTGAGGGTGTTACGCTAAGTGAAATAAGCCAGACAGAAAGACAAGTTCTGCAAGGTATCTTTTATCTATGGAATCATAAAAAAAAAAACAAAACAATCAACTCACAGAAACAGAGAGTAGAAATGTGTCTGCCAGGGGCCTTTGGGTGGAGGAGGAGGAAAATAGATAAGAGTCTGGAGAGAGAGGGCCAGGACCTGAAATCTCTCTACAAATTCAGTTTCTGTTCATACTGCCCTTCAGATCACAAAAACACCCACCCTGTTGTCCTCTTGGAGCTGTGAATAAAGCTGTTCTTATCACTAAAAAGGGACTTTACCAATGCAAAATGGATTATTATTAAAGTGGCCTCCCAAATTTAGAGGATGGCTCAGAGGTCAGAACTGAGAACCTGATCTAAGTCACATGGGGGTAAAAGCATGAATTGTTGTGTTTTATTAGATATTCTAAATTCAGATTCCAAGACCGACATTTAGAACATCCCTTCAAAGCCAAGTTTGGCATAGTGCTCTGATTCTAAATAGCAAAACTGACCTTCCCTCTTAGAGTCGTATTCTAAATTATTCTGAAGATTCCACTCCCTAGATTGCTTACAACAACCAACCTGAAGCAGCCTCCAGGACACTGGCTGATTTACAACTGCAATCTTGCTAAAAGGAATGGGAAAAAGCCAAGATGAGTTTCTGTTAGACAGAATTACTGGTATGAAATACTAACATCGCTACAACGTGGCATAGAACTGACTGGCTGACTGCATGGCTGCCCTCCTTCTCTTATTTCACTGAAATAGGTCATTTGTTATAAAATGGAAGGAGCCTTGTTCCGCATCCCCCCCACCCCCAAAGGATGACGGGAGAAGACCGCTTACAGCGCTCCTCAGTGTGTGCCTGCATGTGGCTCCCCAAAGCCAACATGGGCCAGCGAGCCTATTCTTATTAAGTGCCCATGTCAGTGGCTTGTCTTTGACGAGCCTGCTATATGCAGAGTCCTGCTGTTTCCTGCATTTAGTGAAGGAATAAAGACTGGGCAGGCTGCAGGCAGTAAGCTCCAGCTGTCCCCTGCTTAAAATACAACGATGAGATAGGAATTGGCCACTGGGGTTTAACAAAATATTCTCTAAATGAGGAAGAGGGGACCTTTCCCTCACGTTTATTTTTCGCGCAGAAACTTGACCCTGTCAATTAGTCAATCAAATATTTGCTGGCAGCACTCACCAGTCCCCATCTTTTACAAAGGGAAGGGTGCAACAAGAAGTAAAACCTTACAAGCTAAAGACAGCTTGGAAGAGTGGAAAATTCAAATGAGAACAGATCCAGGTGGGCAACATGAGTGAATGAAGCTGAATAGTAATAGCATCTTAAGATACTTAAAAATACAGTCCCACTCCTGGGCATACACACTGAGGAAACCAGATCTGAAAGAGACACACGCACCACAAAGTTCATCGCAGCACTGTTTATAATAGCCAGGACATGGAAGCAACCTAGATGCCCATCAGCAGACGAATGGATAAGGAAGCTATGGTACATATACACAATGGAATATTACTCAGCCATTAAAAAGAATTCATTTGAATCAGTTCTAATGAGATGGATGAAACTGGAGCCCATTATACAGAGTGAAGTAAGCCAGAAAGATAAAGACCAATACAGTATACTAACACATATATATGGAATTTTAAAAAGATGGTAACGATAAGTCTATATGCAAAACAGAAAAAGAGATACAGATGTACAGAACAGACTTTTAGACTCTGTGGGAGAAGGCAAGGGTGGGATGTTCAGAGAGAACAGCATTGAAACAAGTATACTGTCAAGGGTGAAACAGATCACCAGCCCAGGTTGGATGCATGAGACAAGTGCTCAGGGCTGGTGCACTGGGAAGACCCAGAGGGATCAGGTGGAGAGGGAGGCGGGAGGGGGGATCGGGATGGGGAACACACGTAAATCCATGGCTGATTCGTGTCAATGTATGGCAAAAACCACTACAATATTGTAAAGTTATTAGCCTCCAACTAATAAAAATAAATGAATAATAATAATAATAATAAAGAAACAAAATATATATATATATAACTGTTTTCCTTGTGTATGTAATACATAAACATATTCTCTCCTCGACAAAGTCAGAGCCTTGTTGGTCTACCACTGTGTTCAGTTGGAGCTTGTGGGTTATCACAAGGGAGCAGCTGCTTACTAAGGGCCTTGTTATCTTATTGCTAAGTGAAAATGGGAGCCCAGGATATATCTTTAAATTCTTCTAAAGTGCTGTTCTTCCCCATACCTATCATGGAGTATGTTGCCATTTCTCTCCCGTGGATTTCTTCAGACTTGTCTTGTCCTTCCATTTCCCTCAAGCAGATTGGAGACTCCCCAGTGAACACTGAGCATTTTCCCTGTCTGCTCACAGGGATAGTCTGAGTTCTTTGCACTAGAGAAACTGTGAGATAATATTAATAAATGTTTGTTGTTTTAAACTCCTCACTTTGGTATGATTTGCTGTGTGGCAAGAGATAATCAATACATCTTGATTCTGTGATTGGATATCATTCTTAACCATCTTCACTTTGTTCACATAAGGAGTAAGTATGTGCTTTCTATGTATATCAAAACCTCCAATTGACACAAAATATGACAGAGGCCTTGGTGGTACTTCTAGAAGCCTCCTTACGATCAGCATTGGTTCTGCATACAGCATCCTTAGATATGGTCCTTTAACCAATTCATAATCCACTTCACTGTAAGAGAAAGGCAAGGCAAGAAGACTTGAATGAAGCCATGATGAATTATAAGGACTCACACAAACCCAGAGGGATGCCAGGTAGGAGCATACTCAGTGCAGATAGACAGAATCCTTTATAAAGTTTGGATTCAAGGGACAATGGAGAGATGGTTGAACAGCAGGCTTTGTGGAGGGAATGATTATGTTTGTCTTGTTCACTGTCTCCACCCCTGGTCTGGCAAATAACATCTGGGAACACAAAAATCAATAATATAAGTTTCCTACATTAAAAGACTTGTAGTCTAACTGGAGAGTCCAAGGTGTGTGTGTATGTGTGTGTGTGTGTGTAGAGATACAAGAAGAAAGAGTAAACAGTGGCCTGCAGAGAATCAAGGGACTAACTACATATGTTTGTGTGTGTGAGCTGTGTAAGGAGTTTTGGAAGCATGTCAGGGGAAGCTCCATCCAAAAGGTGAAGGTCAAACTGAATCCTAATGGGAGAAAACTAGAAATTCACTAGGTAGATAAGATCACTAGGCAGCTCTGGAGACATGAAAAAGCACGGTGGGCTTAGGGGAGAGTAAGTAATTAATTTGGTCGAAGCATAGATTATATCTATGTGATGAAAGCAGAGATGGAAAGATGGCATAAAGGAAATGATAAGGGATGAGCTGGAAAAGCAGGCAAGACTCTCTGGATCTTGAAGGATGCTGGTGTAGTGAGGTCAAAATTTATCTCATCGGTGATGGAGAAACATGGAAGGATTTTAAACAGAAGAGTTATACATTCTGACTTATAGTTTTGAAAGATAACTTATGGTAGAATATTGGTGATTGGAGGCAGGAAGATTGACTGGGAGGCTACTGCAGAAGTCTAAGCAAACGTGGGTGAACTGTAATGACAGGAAACACGGAACGGGAGAGGATCAACAACAGATCTTTGGGAATCTGAATGGACTAGGCCTGCAAGGGATGGGGGCTGGTGGATGGCTATAGAAATGAAACAGGCTAAATTCGTCTGCAGTTTCTCGTTCAGGCACTTGGTTGAAATAATTTTATATGTAGTAGAGCTATATATGTTTCCCCGATGGCTCAGCGGTTAAGAATCTGTCTGCAGTGCAAGAGACATGGGAGATGTTTGATCCCTGGGTCAGGAAGATTCCCCTGGAGGAGGAAATGGCAACCTGTTCCAGTATCCTCACCTGGTGAATAAATTCCGTGGACAGAGCAGTCTGGTGGGCTACAGTCCATGGGGTCACAAAGAGACACAACTGCGTGAGCACAGCACAACAGCAGAGCCGTATGTGTGATGAGCCTTGTGCTGTTTAAGCAGAAGATCAGTGTTAATGTTAAGTTTAGATGCATCTATCAAGCTGTTATACTGGTCTCAAAAGAGATTGTGAAGAAGAGAAGAGATCAGATTATGGTTGAGAATATGGTTGAGTATGGAACTGGATGCTGGTGGCATGAAGGACAGTCCAGGGTCTTCTCGTGGGAAGGCCAACTTAAAATAGCTCCCTGGGCTGTTCTGCCTGAACTGGCAGGCCACATGCCCTGGCGAGGTGTGGGTGCTGTCCCTGTGAACAGGGTGGATCCCCAGATGACCTTGGCCTATAGTTAGCTCACACAATCAGCTGTGGCTGCCTTCCAAAGTAGCAGCGACAGCAGCTGACAGGTTTGGAAATATATTTTCTTCTCTGTCAAGAAAAAGTGCTCATAAGGAACACATTTCCCAAATGGCTACTCTTTCTGGTTTGACCTAAGGGCTTCTATGGCGGAAAATATGCCCATGGTTTCTGTAAAGCCATTTAAAAAGTTAATCACTTTTCTCTTGAGTCAAAAATACCTTGAAATTCTTGAGTAACTTAGGAGAATTCAGTGTAAGTTCTACCCATGGAAAATAGGTCGAAGAAATGCTTGCTGGCATGCTTTAGTTCTTACTGAACACCTCCCTGCTCTGCATATGACAATAAGCGTCAATTAGAATATAAGAATTCTAAGGGAAGGAATCTAAACTTAACAGAGTAGAAGTCAGTGTCCTCTTTTGGGATCTGAAGTTGGAATACAAGAATTTAGCTTTGAGACTCTTGGCTGAAAAAGTTTTGGCAATCACTTAAAGTTCATGTCAAAACATCTGGTGGTAAGTTTGCTTTAGTGTATGGTAACTGGGGATAATATTTCAAGAGTGCAATGATGTTTTTGTTTGTAAATTGAGCTTTAGTTTCTGTACTTCATCCAGGAAACACTAGAGGGTGTACATCAGATAGAGGAAAACGGCTGCCCTGGGAAGGAACAGGAATGAAGAGGAGAGATGGCTTGGGAAGGAAGGTATTTCTGAGGCATAGAATTTTACTTCGGTAGACACTTATCTTTATACTATCAAAAAAGCAACTTGATGTTTGAAACCCAGACTTGAGAACTTTAATGATGATCGGCTGAGCCTGTTCAGAATCCGAAACTGTAAGGAACCACCATTACTCTCTGACCAGAATGTATATTCTGTTCATTTTTGACATCTTGAAAGCCAATATGATACAGCTCTATCTGTGAGTCTTTAATTTTAGAGGACACACTATTTGGATTTTCACAGATACTGGATTTTTTTTTACAGCACTGATACTCATATCCCCAAGTACTTGAAGTGAATAGTAACGATACAAAAGTGAATAGTAATGACACCAGGCATTTTCAGGCACTTGTGGGAATAAAATGTGCTCTTTGAAGATATGCTAGATTGGAGGCTTTCCCCCCTTCATTCCATCCACAGTTTTCATGAATTAGCTCTACACGTAAACATCATTTTACAATGCTGAAACACTGAAGTTAACTGGCCGTCACAATGTGGTGCACGTATCAATAAGAACTGCTATTTCTCTTGCTTAAATTTCCAGTTCCATAGTTCCCTTGTACCTCTTGCAGATGCCAGAAGAGCTAGTGAGGGCTAGAGTCAAATCACCTATTTTAAAAACAATGCTAACAACTAATTACTCTAATCAGAAACAAATATCTTAAGCTTCTGAAGAGACAAATCAACTGAATGTTAAAATATTTTAATGAATGATGAACTGATAAATCTATGAAATATCAACCTTAACCCATAGCAGATTCCTGAAGCACAACTGTTAAAAAGCGTGTGTGAATTCCAATATAAGAAACACCACAATAAAGCATGCTAAGTTAAGAAGGACCTGCCCTCTAACAGACCATGGGGTCAGCCTTACCTGGACATTAATATCAAGAGAATATAAATAACATTATGAACTTTCTAAGGCAGCGTATGCTCGAAACGATCAAGTACACTGACAAGGACAATTTAGCTCCGGAATCTGGGATTTGCTTTTGTTAGTCATGCATTATCCTACTTACCTTTGAGGACAGACCTTTAAATTTCAGAAAGTGTTGAGATGCATTACTGTACCCGTTATCAAAAGTCTTTGGCAGAAATATCATTTATCCTTGTGGTAATGAACAGATTATAACATTCTGGTGTCACCATTCCTGAAAAAGCACATTGATTTGAATGCTTCTTCCACAAACATAGTGACTAGTTCATGAAGGCACGTGGGTGTAGAACACTATGGAGAGATATTGCTGGTGAATGACAGAACGTCTGGTTGATTTACAGGAAACCCCAAGTGCGCGTATGAATAGGTTAGGTTTAGATTGACGAGCAAATGTGTAACCAGACTTCTGGCTGACAAATGGTAGAACTATGCCAGCACATTAGCCTCTCTGGAGAGAGACCAAAAGTAAGGCAGGAGGATCAAGTTCATTCCATAAAGGATGATCTTTATTCAAACCTCATGGATGGCAGGGTGGCTGGGATATTAAGCACATATAGATTTTAATGCCCCAAAATAGAACTGGGCAAATTTAGAGTTGAACTGGCACCCAAGCTGAAGACCAAACTCCTATCAAATTTTCCTGTATTGAGTCACAGATACAGAGAACAGACTTATGGATGCCAAGGGGGTAGGCAGATGGAGGAGGAAAGGATTGGAAGTTTGGGGTTGGCAGATGAAATCCACTATATATAGAAGAGATAAACAATAAGGTTCTACTATATAGCACAGGGAACTATATTCAATATCCTGTAATAAACCATAATGGAAAATGAAAAAGAATATATAAATCACTTTTCTGTACACCAGAATGTAACACAACATTGTAAATCCACTATGCTTCAATAAAAAATAAACTAATAAAATTTTTTCTATATTGTGTATATTTATATTTACACTCCTTCAGAAAGATTGTGGTATTTTTCAAGATGAGTCATATTTTATTGGCAGGCTTAGTTGAAAGTTGCTAGCCTCTAGAAATGGCTGGTTTGGGTAAACTAGAAAATGAAAATGAAAACTGATGAACTGGTATCACAAATAGTGCCAAGCACTAAATGGTTTAGATTGGATTTGATTTATTCTGATTGGGCACAAAAGAGTTCAGACATAGCCATACAGCTCTTGTGAAGAAGGATGAAGCATCTGGACCACATTCTTCCTCTGTAGCTGAGCTGACTATTCAGGGCTTTGGGTCTACCTTCTAGAACAGCCCAGAGGTTAAAGCGTCTGCCTCCAACGCGGGAGACCCAGGTTTGATCCCTGGGTTCGATCCCTGGGTTGGGAAGATCCCCTGGAGAAGGCAATGGCACCCCACTCCAGTACTCTTGGCCTGGAAAGTCCCATGGACGGAGGAGCCTGGTAGGCTGCAGTCCATGGGGTCCCGAAGAGTTGGACACAACTGAGCGACTTCACTTTTCACTTTTCACTTTCATGCACTGGAGAAGGAAATGGCAACCCACTCCAGTGTTCTTGCCTGGAGAATCCCAGGGACGGCGGAGCCTGGTGGGCTGCCATCTATGGGGTCGCACAGGGTCGGACATGACTGATGCGACTTAGCTGCAGCAGCAGCAGCCAGTATCCTTGCCTGGAGAATCTCATGGACGGAGGAGCCTGGTGGGCTACCGTCCACAGGGTCGCAAAGAGTCGGACACGACTGAGTGACTTCACTTTTCACTTTCGAGAACAGCAGTAGGATTGTAGGGACAGATCCTATTCATTGAGTCCCTGTGGCTTGTCCAGCACTTGAGGTCATTATATCATTTAATTCTTCCCACCCCACTGTGGGGCCGGGTTTATGATCTGGCTTTATAGATGAGCCTGACATTCAGAGAGATGACTTGCCCAGGGTCACACACTAGCCAGTTCAGATTTAAACTCTGGTCTGGCTCCAAAGCACGTACCATCATGCTACACCGCTTCCTGAACATCTGAAGAACAGTTCTGGTGGCGGTCTGGCAGATCACAAGCCCTGTTGTATTTGTGTAGAAGCCGGATGCAATGGACACGAACTTGGGAAAACTCTGGGAGGTGGTGAGGGACAGGGAAGCCTGGTGTGCTGTAGTCCCTGTGATCGCGAAGAGTTGGACATGACTTGGCAACTGAACAACAGAGCTGCAGAGAGCCAGGGAACTTGGGGTTGAATTCTGACTCCATCATTTCCTGGCTGTGTGATCTCAAAAAAATTTCTAACCTCTCTGAACTGTCTCCTCATCTGTGTGTATCTTGTGGGTGGTGGAATATCAGTACTGCTCATTTCTAACCCTCTATGATCCCATCAGCCTTCAAAGGGCTGTTCCTTCCCTATAATTGAGGTCAATGTTCACTCTTTTGCTCTTTAGGTGAGCTCAGGTGTGAGGAAACATTTCTATTTGAAATTCAAGGACTGAGTTAATTTTTACCCTGGAGATGTTACTCCTTCTCTGCAAAAGTCACTTCCTCTGTGGGTTGCCCCAGCACAGGAGAGCATCCATTTCCCGAGTGGACAACTCCACTGTATGCTGAGCGTGGTGCTCTGTTCGCAAGTGAGGCATAGAAAGGCCTGTAGGACGTGCTGGAAACCCAAAATGCTATTTTATAATGTTATTACAAAAGAAAACCACTAAAGATGTCTCTCATCTGAAGGCAATAAATATTACTTCCTGTGGGTCAGAGAACCAAGTATTAATGGAGTTGCCTCTTTTGGATGCTTTTCTTCTGTTTCTATAAATTAATGAGGTTTTATTTATTGTATCCCCTCCTTATGCTTAACTCACAATGATAATACTGATTAACTTTCACTGAAATCTGCTGTCTACAATGAAAACGTCCCTGCACACTCCTTGTTGGGCTTGCACCCATTTTCTTGTTGATAGAAACACACACACTAGCTCCCCTGCCATGAGCAGTCACCACTCGCTGCTCACTGCTTGGCATTCTTCAGGATCAAGTGACATAAGCTGGGCTGTATGTGGGGAGCAATGCTGGAAAATTCCTTTGATGTTGCGCCTTGTGACACTCAATGACTAAATCCAAGCTTTTGCTATTTGACCAAATGCCAAATGTGCTAGTTCCTGAATATCTATGATCTTATAGAGAGCTGGGTGAAAAAATAAGAATAGACCATCAGAAAAAAGTATTTCAAAACTATTTTGCAGGGCTAATTAAGGTGAACTTTGATTAATTGGTGAGTTGGTTGAAACAAGTATTCTAGTTAATTAGGAGCTAAGGCATAATGCTTAAGAAATTCACTTACTATATACAGTGTCATATATGTGTAAGGAATTAGGAAGGGAAAAAGGGGCAAAAGTTCACATAGTGGTTTTATTAAAAGCATCTTCTGGTTATATTTTACCCATTATTGTTGGAAATCTTGTCCTATTTCTTTCCAGTCCTTTTTAATGCTTATTTTTCTTGGTACAAATGATTCTGCTTATAATCACACAAAATGTGTATTTTGAATCCATTTCTATTCATTCACAGTATAAGAATTTAAGCATCTTCTAAGCATCTAAATTTCATTATTTACTTAAAATTTAGGTTGTTTCCACTTGCTCTCCATGACAAAAATATACTATGAAAAAATAACTTTACACATGAAGATTTCCCCTTCCTTTTTTTTTTTTTTAATATTTTCAATGATAAACTCATATGTGGAATAATTGGATCAAAGAAGACAGCACTACTTACACAGTGTTATCAGTATGCATTGCAACTACTTTCCAAAGGAGCTATAACAACCTATGCTTGCATATACCAATCAATGCTTTCATTGTTTGACTTGAAGTCACTCCTTACTATCTCCATAATTATTGGGCTTCTATTTGTTTACATTTTTTGCCATTATAACAGGAAAAATACTTTTGAATAAAAAATAAATGTAACACCCATCATGTACTGAATTCACATAATAACCAACCTTGCAATGTTAACAGCCTATAGATGAACAGGTACCAGGAAAGATTAAATGGCTTGCCAAGTGGGTACAATATTACCAGACCAGGAACTTGATCTTGCCTCTTTTGAGTCTAGACCTATTGTGGGCTTCATTCTACTACAACTGCCCCTTAAATAACCAGGTAGGTCTGGGCCAATGCGACCTCCAAGAGAAGGAATGATGGAATTGATTCCAAATGGCTTTGTTCCCTTAAAAACAAAACATTATCTGAAACAGAGTGCAGTTTTGATTAATTTCTGCATGCTGTTTCACCCTCCTACATGCACATTAAAGAGATTAAACAACAAGAAGAATGTTTTTCAATAGTGCCCAAGTGTTGGAGTACTTTAACTAAACTCAGATATACACGAGTAACACCAGTGGAAGTTGTTCATGTGTATCTGAGACAGAATGTGGCCTTTTGACTTCAGTCTATTAAAGACAAGGAAATTCATAGTTAAAATTCCACTCTTAGCTCTCCAGCCAAGATAGGTATGGCCCTGGCCACAAAACATGAAGGACAAGGCTGCCACAAGGCCCAGGAATCTGTTTGCATCATAGAGTAGGGCAGGCAAATCTCAGTAAATCAAGGTCTCACCTTCATTCTTCAAAAAGCCCATGGGATGAAAGTGTGTGTTTCATCCTTTAACGTGAGAAATCTGGTTTTGTTGGAGCCTGGTGTGTGGAGAAAATGACAAATGCTTCCTTGTAAGAGGGAGTTTGGATGCCCTAGGTACCCGTTAGGAAGTCATCTGGGAAAAACAATTTGGGATCATGTGAACTTTTTATTCTTTGCAGGAGTGAAAAGAAGGAAAACCTAGTTGGGAGGCAATAGTCATGCAACATGGTGGCGTCTGCCAGCCTTGCTTGGCTCCACCGAGTGTGGCTCTAGGCAGAGTACTTGTGTTTTGATTCAGCCAGAGGTTCCTGGGTTTAGAAGGTCCCCTGTGAGCAGAGCAGGAGCCTGAATAGTGAAGTTTAGCAAAACTCAGGAATGAGCTTACCTCACTTAGATTACAAAATACCATTAATCTCTACTCAGACCACAACTGAATGGACTTTAAAAACAAAGCTTAGGAACTTCCCCGGTGGTCTAGTGGTTGAAATTTGCTTTCCAATGCAGGGGATGTGGATTTGACACTTAGTCAGGGAACTAAGATCCCATATACCAGGGGGCAACAAGAGAAGCCCCCATGCCACAATGAAGACCCAGCGCAGTAAAAAAAAATTTTTTTTAATAAAATAAAAATAAAAATATACATTTAAAAAATGACAACAAATTCCCAGTATCTAAGTCACAAAGCTAACAACTCTGAATGTGGGTACAAAGTGAAATGAAGTCGCTCAGTCGTGTCCAACTCTTTGTGACCCCATGGATGGTAGCCTACCAGGCTCTGGGTCCATGGGATTTTCCAGGCAAGAATACTGGAGTGGGCTGCCATTTCCTTCTCCAGGGGATCTTCCCAACCCAGGGATCAAACCCAGGTCTCCTGCATTGCAGACAGACAGTTTACCATCTGAGCAGCAGAAAGAATTATCACCATCACAGACTCCTTTGGATAATTGTGAAGTAGGATGACTTCTTCAAGCATTCAGATAATCTCCTCTAGGGGCTTCTCTAGGGAGATGAAGCTGGTTTGGTGCATCCTTCAGTGCTGAGAAGGCGATTTAGCATCACAGCTGGTAAAGAATCTGCCTGCAATGCAGGAGACTTCAATTCCTGGGTAGGAAGATCCCCTGGAGAAGGCAACAGCTATCCACTCCAGTATTCTGGCCTGGAGAATTCCATGGACAGAGGAGCCTGCGGACTACAGTCCTTAAGGTCTCAAAGAGTCAGACACGACTGAGCGACTTGCACTCACTGTCTTTAAGGAGAAAAGCTGGGAACAGCAGGATGCTTTTGTAGGAATGCAGAGAAATGAACAGCTCTCCAGGTCCCAGGTTCCGTGACCAGATTTTAATTTTAATCAGTGAGGAATCCTGAAAAAAACAATAACAGAAAACAGCTGGGAAGCAGCATTGATTTCAAAGTCACGACAGTGACATTCACTCCATCAATGTATTTTCATAGCCCCTGCCTGAAAGACCAGGCAATAAATATGCATGTCGTCCAGAGCTCTGCCTGGAGCTGGGTTCTTGTTTTGTTGGTGGCATTTAAGAGAAGGCGTGCTGAGCTGAGTGCCAGGGCATTTTCCTGTAGTCTAGTCTAAACAGCTATTTTCTCTGACGTGACTAGGATGTTTTCTGTCACCTCCAAATATTAGACAATATGATCGCATTGTTTCCAAGGTTCGTGGCCTTGGTGACAGTCAAGCACGCAGGAAGATGCAGGCGGGGGTTGGACGAGAGGACAGACTGCTTCCGCCCCGGGCCAGGCCAGAAGGCGGAGCCGGAGAGGAGCCACTTTCCTTCTGTCTCCTGTTTTATTTGGAAGGCTTTCCTCTGCGTTTTTACTACTGGGTGGTCCTTGGGCCTCCCACCACATTCCAAATATTTCCACCCTCTCTGAGAGGTGGCAGCTCTTCCTCAGGAGCCGACCCCCTGGCTCGGGCGGGAGGCTGGGTGGCACTGGCGGGCCTTCGGGCGCAGCATTCCTTTCTTGTGCTCTCCCCCTTGTCTGGCTTTGAAGTCAGTTGGAACAAGAGAGAATTGTGAGCCTGAAGTTCTAAGATTTTGGGTACAGTGGGTTTTTCTTTTGCAGCCCTTTCTGCTGGAATGCTCAGTGGTCTCCAACTTTTTGGATGACTCACCTGAATCAGTAAAAGACATTAAGCAGATTCTCCCAACACTGTTATTTATTTATGGCTAGGCATGTACCATTTAACTAATATCCTGTTTCTTAAAAACGCACAGAGACTGCTTCTTAAAGTGAAATAATATTAAGTTCTTTGTTTTCTCGGTGGCACAAAAATCCTTTTTCCCTTTCCTTTGCTATTAACGGGCTTCTCAGGTGGCACTAGCAGGAAAGAACACGTCTGCCAACACCGGAGAGGTAAGAGAGGTGGGTGCAATCCCTGGGTCAGGACGATCTCCTGGAGGAGGGCATGGCAACCCACTCCAGTATTCTTGCCTGGAGAATTCCATGAACAGAAGAACCTCGCAGGCTACAGTCCATGGGCTCACAAGAGTCTGACATGACTGAAGCGCATATGCGTGCTGTTAACATTGTATGCTCATTTTATATTTCTATGCCTCACTTGAAAAGCTTATGTTACCACTTGGTGATTTGATTTGCATCATCTACGCACAGTTTATTCTGATACTTGGTTAGTGACTATTGTATCTAAAAGCAATGCATCAAGATGTGCAAGAAATGCATTGTTGTCTGTAATGACTCCATCCTGACAGGTTTTAGGGCACATCTACCAACTAGGCAAAGATTCTGTTGGAAGTTAATTAAAAATTTTCCATTATTTTTTTTGGCTTCAACCAATTGCTCTCATAATCTAGTGAAAAAGTACTCTCTATTGCCCAAACCCAGAGAAAGTGAAAAGGCAAGGAAGCCTTGTCGAAGCACCATTTTTGTAGATAGATTGATCAATAGCTAGAGATATGTTCAAACCTCTCTAAAATTATACATTCAAAAAGTTTTTAAATGATTTTTTAACTTCCACTTCTAAGTTTTTAAAATGGGTATTTATCAGAATTTTTAACGGAGAAAACATGGTTTTCAGAAATTATTTATACAATGATGGAATATTGTATATGTAAATATAAATATTTGTTTTCAGTGTGTTCTCTCCAAAGCATGAATTTCTTTTTCTGAACAGTCGCTTTCTCATTCCCTGGTAGGAGGGTGTCAGTGTTTCCTGGGATCCACAGATTTGGGGTCTTTATTTACACAGACCTCACCACTAGGCTGCATATTCCAACAACTTCTTGTCACCAAAGCAAGTTTCAGAAAATGTCTTTCACACAGTAAGATGGCAGGATGAACTGTCCTGGTCTGTGTCTGCTGGGTGACATTGTGTTTTAGGAGCAAACGATGCAAACTGCTGGGAACAAGTGGACCGGTCTGAGCTCCTAGTAGTAACTGCTGGTGCACGTGAATGGAGTAATTGAAGTGAGTTTAACAAAGATAATCTCTTATATTATATTTATCATATTATGGTTCATTATAATAAAAGTGAAGTGAAACCAGCCAGCAATAGCACGGAGCCCTTTATCTCTTCCCCTAAGCCTGGAGTCCAGGAAGGGAGCAGAGACACAAGCCAGGGAGAGAACTTTGACTCTAGTACAGGGGGTGGTGGTCTGCACCTGTGATTTTGGTAGACGGACTATATTAGTTTGCCCAGAATGCCCTAACAAAGGAATACAATTGAGCAGTTTCAACAATAGAAATTAATTTTCTCACAATTCTAGAGCCTAGAAGTCTGAGATCAAGCTGCTGGCAGGGTTGGCTTCTTCTGAGGCATCTCTCCTTGGTTTACAGATGGCTCTCTTCTCCCCATGTCTTCACATGGTCCTCCCTTTGTGCACATATCTGTGTGTCCAAATCTCTTCTTCTTATAAGGACATCAGTCATATTTGACTAGGGCCTACCCTATGACATCCTAAGTCACTTTAGTCAGACATGTCTGACTCTTGGCGACCCCATGCACTGTAGCCCACCAGGCTCCTCTGTCCACGGGATTCTCCAGGTAAGAATACTGGAGTGGCTTGTCCTTTCCTCCTGCAGGGGATCTTCCTGACCCAGGGATCAAACCCATGTCTCTTGTATTGACAGGTGGGTTCTTTATGACTAGTGCCACCCTCATTTTAACTTAATTATCTCTCAAGGAGTGATTTAGTCTCTTGAGTTGTGGTCAGCTCTTTGTGACCCCATGAACTATTTAGCCCATCAGGCTCGTCTGTCTCTAGAATTTTCTAGGCAAGAATACTAGAGTGGGTTGCCGTTTCTTTCTCCGGGAGATCTTCCCCATCCAGGGAATGAACCTGGGTCTCCTGCATTGCAGGCGGATTCTTTACCAACTGGGCCACCAGGGAAACTCCAGTTACTTCTCTAAAGGCCATATTTGTAAATACCTGCTGAGGTCTTGGGGCTCAGGCCTTCAAGTTTGGATTTAGGTGGGTACATAATTCAACCCCTATATCAGGATATGGCAACACACTTCAGTACTCTTGCCTGGAGAATCCCATGGACAGAGGAGCCTGGCAGGCTGCAATTCATAGGGTTGCATGGAATCGGACATGACTGAAGCAACTTGGCATGCACGCATGCACAATTCAACCCATAATGGTGACACTGTCAATCTGTGGGCCGCAAGGGAGAAGTTTGGGCAGTAAGACTTGATCAATCAGTCTTCCCTCCAGCCCACTGGAAGCAGGTCGCTCCCACTGGCCAACCCCAGATAGAAGAGACTGTGTGATGCCACCCTGAAGGTCAGTCTCATAAGATACAGAGAGCTACAAAGAGTGGTCTGGAGGAGCAAACAGTGCTGAACTTAGAACACAGATTTCATTGATCTGTAGAGTTATAAATAATTTAACAAAGAAGCAAAGAAGCTAGATAAACCAGTGTATTTGACTTTGTGGATTGCAAAAGAGATGTTGGTTTCAGACAATGGCTGTTAGGAGGTTTGACTTTGTGGAAATAGTTTGAAAATCTTGCATAGCACTAGTCCTCGTGAGAATTAGAAAAAGACATACCTGTGGGCAGACACATTGGAGGAAAAAAGACTTCAACTGGATTGAGTGGTTGTTTTGGTGAGCTTGTCATTTATCCTCCTCAGTCAAACACCCTCCCTGCGTGGCCCTGTGCAGCCACCCTTACCATGGACTCTGATTCAGAGCCTGTGTGCCCTGGGCCCCTCATTCCAGCCCCTCATCATGAAGAACTGGAAGGACAGATTTTGATGTCACCTCTTGCTACACCCTGCAAAGTGGCATCCTTCTAGTTCACCTGGGAAGAATCATTAAGCTATAGAAAAAATTCAGATCTATCCACTGGCTGTTTTATTAAGTTAAGTCCCCTTTGCTGGCAGTTTCTGGCTGACTTGAAGTTAAAGGACAATTTGGCGGATCTTCCATCTAATGGGAGCCTTTAGTGTCATTTAGATAATTGTTGCTTGTTCGCACACTGGTCACCCCATTTTAAGTGTTTGGGATTACTAATAAACATGAAGTTTGCATATAACCATTGGATTTTATTACCCATAAGGCAGAATATAGTGCACAGTGAAAACGTTGTGCTCTGCACAACTCCAGAGGGTGCCAGTCACATAGTCATTGTAGATTTATATGGTTATTTTGACAATTGTCTGGCAGATGATGGTACAGAGTTCCAAGAACTGGGCACCTCCTGCATCTCCAGTTGTTACAGAGTTGCTGGCTGGGTAAGAGGCTGATTAGGTAGCTGGGCGTGGGGACGCCACTGGGCACTGGTGAGGGGGGAAAGGGAAGGAGCCAGCGAAGACTAAGATGTGGTCCAAACTTCTCCATACAGTGAAAAGCAGGAAACCTGGATCCCCCCCCCCAACCTTAGCCTCGGCTTCAGAATAATGCCCAGATGTACCACCTCCACCTGCACTGCTCCCCCTCACCCCCGCTGCCCACTCTCCTCCCTCTCAAGTGCTGTCTGTGATTGAGGAGAGAAAGGTCTGGAAAAAGAACACCCCACACCCCACACAGGTGGGGGCAACGTGAGACTTCTGCAGCTTTTCTTTGTGCGAGCCACTGGCCGTGAGAGCCACTGGCCAGCCAGGAGTGGAGGAGAATTGCTGAGGCTGAGGAGAGGGAGCCGGGGGAACAGAGGTGGAGGGTGACGAGGGCTGGCCCAGGAGCAGCCTGGTGTGTTCCACGGTTCCCACGGACATCTGTGGATACCACGGAAACAACAACCGAGGCACTGGGATACCCTAAGGAGGAATGGCATCCTTGCTTAGTTAAGCCTTGCTCCTTCTTTTTGAGAGAAAGGAGGGGAGCTATTTTTCAGTGTTCACAGCTGTGAAGCCAACACAACTCTACATGGGGCGCTATCGTGGTTATATCTTGACCCTCACCTTCCAAGTCCTGTGAGGGGTAGATCCTTCTGCAACGGGTCCTCATCCCCCCCTGGTCTTTGCCAGTACTCACCTCTCACCCCCTGGACTCTTACTCATAGTTCTTGCTTTTTGTCTTGTTTTGTTCTAAATCTCAAGTAGAAGTAGTCCTTGCATGAAAGACAGCCATTTCTTCTAATCTCAGGGTCAGTGAGGACCACTTTGAAAACATTTGGGCATTATCCTATAAGGCTGAAGCTAGGCATAACCCTATGACCCAGCAACTCTACTCCTGGGCATATGTGTGTTTAGTAGCTCAGTGATGTCCAACTCTTTGTGACTCTTTTGGACCATAGCCCACTAGGCTCTTCTGTCCATGGGATTTTTCAGGCAAGAATACTAGAGTGGGCTGCCATTTCCTCCTTCAGGGGATCGTCCTGACCCAGGGATCAAACCTGCATCTCCTGTGTCTCCTGCATTGCAGGCAGATTCTTTAATCCACTGAGCCATCTGGGAAGCTGGGCATATACCTTGCAGAAATACAGGCACAGATGCACTGAGCATTTTCATCATAGCATGTTCAGAACAGCCAAGAGCTCCCATGTCTATCAAAAATAAAACAGACACTCTTTGGTATATTTGTACAATGAAATACTATGTAATGATAAAAATAAAGAAATTACAGCTAAGCAAAAATGCATGATTAAATTGTCAAGATATAATATTGAGCAAACATGTCAGATACAACAAAATACTGAACGCACAATTCCATTTATACGCAATTCAAATAAAGACAAAACTAAACATTTTAGGGAAGCATATTTAGATGATATAATCATAAAACTGAGGACATGAACAATATAGTCTGTGTAGTGTTACCTGGGCTTCCCAGGTGGTTCAGTGGTAAAGAACCCCCTTGCCAATGCAGGAGATGTGGGTTCCATCCCTGGGTGGGGAAGATCCCCTGGAGAAGGAAATGGCAAACCACCCCAGGATTCTTGCCTAGGAAACACCAGGGACAGAGGAGCCTAGTGGGCTACAGTCCATGGGCTCCCAGAGTTGGACACGACTTAGCAAACCTGATGAGCGGAAGGAGGGTTTGATGACTGTCAAGAAGCACCATGGTGGGGGGTGGTCAAGGGAAGGGGCTGAGTTCTATTTCTCAAGCCGAGTGGTGGTCAAGGGTACTCATTTTGCTATGAGAGTTTGAGTTGTACATCTATGGCTTTGCACTTTTCTTAGCTTATTTCACAGTTGTAAAATAGTCCAAAAGAAGGCAGTTATTTATTGCCTAATTATTCTCAGGGAGTTTAGGTACTGAGTTGAATAAAGGAGAAATAGAAGTTATTCAGGTCAGGGAGGCCATCTTAGGAGTGAGAGGAGAAGGGGTAAAGGTGCAGAGTACAGAAAGCTTCTGAGATTTTAAAGTTCAAGTTGGGAGTGTGGCTGGAGGTGAGACCCCAGAGATGGTGGAAATGAGGTCGTGAGGGAGTCAGGCATTTCGACTCAGTGAGCTGTGGAAGAATCTCAAGCAGAAGAATGGAATTTCAAGAAGAGGAGGCCTGTCAACAGTGGTGAGTGCAGGCAGGATCATTCAGAGCAGGATTGAAAGTTCCCCGACTGCTGTCCCGCTGGGATGAGAACAGTGCAGTGGAGAGCTGGGGCTGACCCCAGGCCACAGTGGGATGACGTGGGGGCCAAGATCGGAAGTAGAGACATCACCCCGGCCAATGCTGCTGGAAGGACCAATTGGAGAAAAAGAAATGAGATGGTTTAGATTAGTGAATTCACTCTTTCTCCATGACCATAAAAGGTGGTAGTTCTTTTCATTCTCAAAAACTCAGAAGTATTTATTTCAGAGACTTCAGAATTAACTCATGGGTAATGAGATGATTCACCTTTAAGAAATTATTCTGGTGCTTTGTGACGCTGGAGTGGATTTGCTATTGAAGCATGGAAAAACACCTGGGGAAATCA
This sequence comes from Muntiacus reevesi, assembly GCF_963930625.1. Taxonomy (NCBI): domain Eukaryota; kingdom Metazoa; phylum Chordata; class Mammalia; order Artiodactyla; family Cervidae; genus Muntiacus; species Muntiacus reevesi. The sequence goes on from NC_089251.1 coordinate 234,691,182, forward strand.
GGGGGTTGCTGCACTGGAGTTTCTACAGGAGGGTGGATTTGGGGCCTCAGAGATGGCAACTCAATGTGGGCATCTTAGAACTATCTCTCTCACCAATTGACTGCACACCAAATTTGGTGGCTGAGAGCTTGTGAGAAACCAGCATGTTTACCAGGTCCTCAGGGACAGCTTTGTGAGGTCAGTAATGTCAATCATTGGAATCATCTTATCTTCCTTTTCTTCTCCCAGGTCACACTGTCTAATATTAGTTTTCCAACCTAAGATCCTTTCTTCTTTTTTAAAATGTATTTTCTGGTTGGTAGGTAAATTATTATGATTTTTAAAAATTATTTATGTTTAATTGGAGGATAATTGCTTTATAATATCGTGCTGGTTTCTGTCATACATTAACCCTAAGTCATGATTTCCTTCTTCCTCTCTTTCTCTTCTTTCTGCCATCCTCTCATGTCTCTCTTTATGTCTCCTTTGTGGGTTTTCCACTGGTGTGCTACAAAGAGTCAGACACAACTTGGGGACTGAACATCAACAACAACAAAAACAACAACTTTCCTGTTCTTCAACTTTCTGTTTCAAGCCTTTTACCGTGTTCCATCTGACAGTGGGAGGAAAGCAGATGTCACTGGGGCAAATTTAGGGCATCACAGAGGCCCCCTTCCCCTGGAGAGCACTCACCCTCTATGGCAGAATGACAATGCCTATCCCCCACACCCCCACCCTGATGTTGGTTCTGTCTCCCTCTGGGCAGAGTGGAAGAACCAACTTCCTTCCCACCGCCGACTCTCAGGCAGAGGGAGGTGTCACACCTGAGCAGGAGGGCAAGGCTGAGGCACCTGTGAGGCCGAGAGGGTGTCAGAGATGGGAGGTTGGTCACACACTGGGGATCTGATCAGATGAGCATGTGTATCAAGGAGTTGGAAGCCAGGTTCCTTGATGTCAAAAAAGAGACTTACAAAGAAGGGAAAATGAACGCTGTCATGTTGGATTAGACTTGGAGGTCTGGATGTGCAGACATATGTTTTTCAATATGTAGAGATCATGGAGTAAATGCAGATGTAAATGTGTGTTGCACACCTACACACACACACACACACACACTCTTTAACCGTATTCACTGATGGAGCTGGAGAACACTGACATATCAGTAGCAAAGATAATATCTAGTACCCAGATCTTACCTTTCAAACACCATTCTCTGCTAAAAGGAACTGGAAGTCTTTGGAGAAATGGCTGAATCCAGGACTGAAGAGGGAGAGTTCAAGGCAAACTTGGCACAGCTGGTGGAGCCAGCAAGCAAGAAAATGCTTGAAGAATCATGGGGACCCATCTTTGAAAACACATAAGCTAGCTTACAGGAGTTAGAGTTCCCACTTGCCAAGTTAGGGACAATTTGAGCATCAAAATAGTGACGACTGTAATGGATTAGAACTCACTAAACAAAAAGAAAACCCTGAGCCCTTACTTAGAGAAATAAATCAATGAATAAATTCTCAAGTTTGAGGAAGTTTAGCATATTGACATGTTTCAAAGTATCTCCCCACAAACGAATTATTAATTGCACAGTGGGAAATAGCAACTTTACAGGGGCGACACCACTTTAACTAAGTGATCAAAGGGAACATCATCAATAATGAGACAAATTGAAATCATGCACCTCCCAGAGGGATGCAGTGAGAACACAGCTCCATTTTGGTGATATTCCTGCCAAAGGGGAAGAACCACACAGAACCGTCAAACCAACCAATCTGAGGACACTCTGCAAAATAACCCGCCTGGAATCTTCAATTGGGTCCAAATCACCGAAGTCAACTAAAGACTGAGGAGATATTTCAGACTGAAGGAAACTAAAGGAACACAGATGACTAAAGCCAATGCATGATTTCAAATTGGATCTTTTTACTACAAAGGCATTACTGGAACACTTAGTGATGTATCAGCAAGACTTTCCTTATTTTGATGGTTGTATTGTAATCATGCAGGAGAATATCCTTGTGTGTAGAGGGCCATGGAGCATTGGGTGGATAATTTGCTTTTTTAAAAAATAATTTTTATTTATTTTTGGCTGTACTGGGTCTTTGTTGCTCTGTGTGAGTTTTCTCTAGTTGCAATGAACAGGGGTTACACTCTAGTTGTGGTGTGCTGGCGTCTCTTCTTGCAGAGCATGGGTTCTGAGGCACATGGACTCAGCAGCTGTGGTGCGTAGGCATAGTTGCTCTGCAGCATGTGGGATCTTCCCGGGTCAGGGATCAAACCTGTGTCTCCTGCATTGGCAGGGGGATTCTTTACCACTGAGCCACCAGAGAAGCCCTGATAATCTGCTTTCAAATAAATCAGGATAAAAGCTTTGTGGTACTGTACTTGCAATTTTTATATTTCAAAAATTTTTTTTGAAATTAAGAAACAAATTCAATGGCATCACCATTTCGGGGGAAAAGAGACAGATGTTAAGAGGTAAACACAAGATTCCCACTGAGAAAACATGAGAAATTTTGTGCTCACGGTGGGCTGCACAAGGCTCTACGTGGATATTCTCAGAGTTCCTTATGCTCCCTCCTCAGCTCTCAAGGGTCCTTTGATGAAAAACTAGAGAAGCAGTATTATTTTGAGTCTTTGGAAAGTTTCAGTATTAGGTAATGGAACGCACCATGATCCTGCTTCTCAGGCCTTGCCACCAATGAGCAGTGAGTGTCTGCCCAAACCAGCCCACCCAGCCACTCCCCACCTGGGGAAGTCGGGGGTGGGGTGCTGCTTCTGGTGGAAGGAAGAAACCAGGAAGGAATGGGCATGGGGCCTCAGGCATCACGGGGAATGCTAAGAGGCAAGATGACTTGGAGCCGCACCTTTTTTCCCATTGAGGGGCTGGATGTGGAAGTGAAAGAAGCACTTGGAACATTTGTGCTGTTGCAACGCAGAGATTTGTCTCTCAGAAGCAGAGCAACTGGCTTGGTGAGAGCAGTGAAGTCTACTGCATGAGAACATTTGAGAAGAGACCTAGTTGAGAACATTCATTACGAGTCTATAGCCTTCCAGAGTCACTTTCGTGGACTGGTGCTTTGGGATGCTGGCCTTGGCTTTCATTGAGGGGCCCTACCTGAAACCACCTTGAGGAAGTGCAGTTGTATTGGCACAGAAAGGCGGGGAAGACACTGCCCAGTGCTTCCTCCAGGCGTCCCTATCTAAGTCTAGTAAATACCTATTCCCAGAGGATCTGGTAGTCTTTGTTCTCTTTGACTAGATGTGTGTACCTTTCTTCCTTTTCACTCTGGCTGCCAGGAAACTCAAAACCATTGACTTTCAACGATAGGGATGACGGAGGCCTTTCGGCTTGCAGAGCTACATCCTATGCTCTCCTTATCTCTTTTAACTGTTAACGTTCCAAGCCCTGATTTTTACATTTGTTTTGTTGTTGGTTACATTTGTTTCTGGCAAGTTGCTTCAAACCTTTGTAAAAATAATGGTTTGTAAAACAAACAGAGACAGATAGAAGAATCATTGGGAGAGTGAAAGTTGAGGGAAACAAAATCTTCTCTATAAAACTGAGTTAAACATTAGGAAGAACATCATGCATATAGCAAGAACGGAAGTTCCTTTGGTATTTCTTAGGCAAGGAGGCCAGGAATAATACACATAATTATTCTGCATATGTCAAAGCAACATGTAACAAAGTGGATATGATGAGACTGATGGATAGCTATCTGTGAAGAAAGTAAAAAATATGAGTTCTCAAGATAACAATGGACATGGGAGGGATGGCTGGAAAACTACACAGGTGATTGCAAATCCACAATCTTGTGTGTGCAGAATACTTGACCAAGGCGGGTAAAAGAAGATGACACTATTAGGAAATATATTACACTCACTGTTTACTACAAAACAAAACAAGATGATACTTTCTTGTTACACATCCCAAGACTTTCAGAACAGGAGTGACAAAGTCAACTCTTTGGACATCTGCTCCGTCTCACTCTGCAAGGCCAGAGCTACAACAGACTTCGTTTGTCTGCCTGACAATTTCATCTGTCAGAAGGCAGAGGAACTAGGGAGGAAATGGCTGCTTTGGAGTAACTTCTTATCAGTGAAAAAGGAACTAACTGGTTGGTAATGTGAAAATGACAAAAATCTCAGGAGAGCGTGTTTATGTGCTCATAGAACTCCCAAAGCTCTTTATTTAGATCACACTTTGGTTACTCCTCCTTGAAATAGTGTCACTTACATACTGTCTCTCTACAAGAATGTCCGTTGGGGACTGGGACATCATCATGCCACCTTTGTGTCTTCTGATGTCTGGTGCAGTACTTTTTAATGCAAGAAATTAATCGAATGCACTGAATTGCAATATAATGAACATAGCTATTTGCATACTTTCAGGATAACCTGACAAGATTCTTTTGAAACTTTTCCCCTGATTATAGAATGCTTTTATTGTAGACAACTAGATTTGGAAAAGTATGAGAAAACACAAACTTTCCATAATTTTTTCACCCATATGTAAGCACTTGGAAGTACCTCCTCATCTTTTGTAAATATTGCTTCATAATTAAGATCATACTGTATCTACAGTTCTGTGCCTGAGTTCTATTTACCTTATATTCTTTTTAAAAAAATTATTATTTTTGACTGTGTTGGCTCTTTGCTTTTTTGCTGGTTTTCTCGAGTCATAGCGAGCAGGGACTACTCTTCATTGGAGGGCATGGGCTTTTCATTATGATGGCTTCTCTTGTTGCAAAGCATGGGCTCTAGGGTGTGTGGGCTTCAGTATGTAGCACACAGGCTCAGTAGTTGTGATTCATGAGCTTAGTTGCTCCACAGGCATGTGGAATCTTCCTGGAATGAAATCTTCCTGGACCAGGGATTGAACCTGTGTTGCCTGCATTGGCAGGTGGATTTTTATTCACTGCGCCACCAGGGACGTTCTTTATATTCTGTATTTCATGCCACGGAAATGTTTTCATTTAAAAATGACTATAGCATGTCTTTATTAGAATCAAGCGTTGTGACAAAAACAAAACAAAACCAAAAACCCACAGGGTTTTTAATTGGCTGCAAGCTTTAAGAACTGACATGTCAAGAAGGAAATGATTTCATCTGCAACAGAGGGACGGGGTTTTCCTGGGGTTCTGCGTTTTATCCTGAGTCACTGTGGTCCATCTGGAAGGTGAGCTGCCGGTGTGGAGTGTGCAGCCAGAGCTAATGAGGGACAGTTAAAGCTGCAAGGAGTGTTCAACCCAAAGATCTGTGGAGCCAGAGTTGTCCACACTTGAGGGATGACTGACTTGTCTCATTTTTTAAGAAGACTTTTAAAGCAAATGCCATACATTAAAATAGACTTTTTCTGGGTGTACAGCACTAGGAATTTTAGCACATATACAGATGTGAGTATAACCACCACCATCAGGATAAAAACAGGTTCTTCCTCCCCAAACTCTCCCGTGCTATCCCTTCGTGGTCACAGCCTCCTGTCCCCATTAACTCCTGGCAATCACTGATATGTCCTCTGTCATTATGCCTTTGTTTTTTCAGAAACGGGAATGATGGACTTAACTCTGTGGCATCTCAGTTGGCAGAACTAATAAAGCTGATCAATAGGTAGAAATGAACAAAGATGCAAACTTGGCTTTTTAAGCAAGTCTGAGAGCTGGTCCAAGATACAGGAAGCCAAGAAAGGTGGGAAGTGCCCCGTGCCTATAAGTATCCAAGCAGAAGTGATTTCAGGAATCCTGGAGGGTAGGAGATACCTGTAGTCTCCTTTATGATATGTATCTTGTGTAAATGAGCAGTGGAATAACCTAGACCAAATCTAAAAACACAAGAATAATTAAAAAAGAATGAAGCAATAGCATGAGCTTGTATTTAATCCAAAGCCACCTGTTTTCAATTCTGAGCAGCCCAGAGACCTGCCAGCACTTTCTTGCACTTGGAGTCATAAGGTCTGGCAAGGTTTTTGGCTCCCTCCCCGACTCCAGCTTCCTTGAGTCTTAAAAGTCACGTAAGTTACTTGCCAGTCTCAGCAACAATGCTCTCAGAAGGGAACTGCCAGCATTGGGCAACACTTCTTACCACTAACCCCCAGTTCAAGAACCCTGTAACCCCGTGGTGTGCACACCTCAATTTCCACCAGCAGCGCCCCGCTCCGAGGCCGGGGTCTCCTGCCTTCGGATCGCACACATGCAGGTGAAGAGTGACAAAGTCCTCCCTCTAGTGGTTTAAGTGGGAACACTCCGGGCCCTGTTAAGATCCAGACCATCAAGACGGGAGACAACCTGGAGCCATTCCACAGGACCGAAATTCCATCACCTGGCCAGGATCACCCAGGAAGGATGGGCACACAGCACCGCCCCCTAGCTGTGCGCTGGACCGCCTGGGCGTCGCCCTGCAGCCTGCCCAGGCTGCCGCGCGGGGCCGCCCGTGTCCCCCTACTCCCTTGCGTATCTCATCACGTTGCTACTCAAGGGAAAGAAACTGCCCGGCTTTTCTTTAACTCTGGCTCTGAGTTTTCCTTCTTCAACTACTTGTCATCTTCTGAAGCTTTTCGTGCATTGTGGGAGGGTGGTGGTGACTAGTCTGTGATCTTTATCCAAGGCCCCTGGATCTTCTCCTTTTTGGCTATTTCAGTGGAATGAGGCTGTTGCGGTCTCATCTGAACATTTTCCAGCCCCTGCTCAGGCTGGGAGGCATGGCCTTTCCGTGTGACTTTTTAAGCAGCATTTATGAAATTTGAGAGGAGGTGGAATGCAGGCTCCAGTGCCCTTGAAAGGCATGGATGGTGGGGAGAAAACGGGGCTCCCATCCGCCACTGCTCTCAGCCCACAGAGAGGGAAGGATGCACACCAGGGAGCTGCTGCCAGCTTCCTCCCTGCCTTCCAAGGCAAGAATTCCACCCCGCTGCTTGGACCCTGGCCATCTGACAAAAGAAGGAGTCCCGGCCCCTGATGATGACCCGAGGAACCTGGGGTTAATCCCCAGGGGTGCCGCAGGTCCTCTATGTGTGAGTGATAGCTCTTTTTTTATTCATCAGCAATCTGGCTTGCTCAGCCCTGTTGCTCAGATAGAAAAGGTCCTCTGAAAAAGCATTTACCAGTTTCTGTATGAATGACAGCCCCTGGGTGTCCCAGGACTCCAATGACATGAGGCATCTTAAAAGAACAAAAATGAGGTTAACAAAACCTAAGGCGCCCAGCAGTATTTTTTTCCTTGTCTCTGGTTGGTGGTCCTATGGGGACCCCAAGGATGCGACAGACCACGCGATCACGCTGCTTACATTCTTGGCAGCTTGCCTTCATCTCAACGAGGACACACTTGGCTCCTGCCCCAACATCTTCCCCTCTGATGCACTGGTTATCATCAGAGAACCTGGCTTCCTTTACTCAAGGAGCCAGCGAGTACTGGGGCTTTCTCGGCTGTGGCAAGTGAAGCGATCGAAACCTCTTGTATTTAATTCACAAATCCCATTGTCCACGTTGCATGGGAGGAAGACAGAAATGGGAGGCTACGGATATTTTTCTTGCTCATTCCTTTCATCAGGACAGAGTCACTGGGCAGCAGAAAAAGAAACCTTTATAACTACACTAAAATATTTCATTTACCTTGGGTAAAAGTCAAGTTCTTATACTAAGAGTCTCTCATAAAGCATGTCAGCGTGGGAAAGAGTTCTGTCTTTCTTGCATGAATGTTGCACCAGAGCCTCCTACTGGGAACAGCCAAACGAGGTCACTAGAGAGGCCCAAGTCATCAAGGCAGGGGTAAGACCATCTTGAAATCCTTACCTGTGAACCTGCTTATCAGACAGTGACAGTTTTTATTCTGTCCCCCTTGCTGGGCAATGACAGTACCACAGTCAAAAGGAAGCAGGAAGGAAGGAGGGAGGAGAGGGATATGGTTCTTTGACCTTTAAGAACAGACCAAAGGTGGAATTTGCTGAGGGGAAACATGGTGAGCTAATGGTTGTCCTTGTGTCCATGAACTGAAATAGCCAAAAACGAGAGGGTGGGATGGTTTTTCCAATTCTTTTAAAGGAAATGTATTTTGAATACATATTGAATCTAAAATAATTTTCAACTCAATTTCCAACAAATTCACTGAACAAGGAAGAGATCAGAAATGAAATGAAATTCTAATATACATTTAATCTAACCTAAAAAGAAACTGACAGGAAAAATAAAATTTCAGATGTTTTTTATTCAAAGGTTCTCAAAAGAAATAAAACAGAAAAAAGCTAACAATCTGATCAAATGTACAGTTCAAAAATGTCTTTTGGCGTTTAACAACAAGTCCTAGGAAAGAAAACTACAGAGTTATCTTGAACCGGACAAATAAGTTACCACTGGCAAGTTTGTGGCACTAGTAAAACAAAAATAAAAAATTAACTCTCTTGATCATATAGATATCTCTATGAAAATCTTTTTTTTTCAATCTGTACAAAAGGTCTTTCTTCATAAATTAATTTTTTTTATAATTTAATGGCTGTCTACTATGTGATGTTTAACTGATTTTTTTTTCTTTTTTTATGTACAGAGGTTATGTTTCCCAAATCTTACCCAGACGAGTATGGCACTTAGTTCAGACATTTCTAGCAGCAGATTTTCCCTCCTCTCTAACTGAGCTATCAAATTTCTGTCTTAACTAATGCAAAAATATCAAGTAGTGAGAGACCCAGGTTTATAACGTACTAGGTACAAAGAGGGTGCTGCGTTCGGTCTGGACTTTCACAAAGCAGTAATATTCCAGGGAGCATAGAACCAATAATACCACAACTTTAAAAAAAGGAAACAAAACAAAAACAAAAACACATTTCTCTTATGACTATGTAATTTTCACTAGAATCTACACTTCTCAGAGCAGCAAGGACTTTTGAAACTATGAAATGTCACTGACATCTATAATCAAATACAAGCATAAATTTTAAGAACTAAAAAATACTCGAAAGAAATAACTGCTTAGGCCTAGCTCCTGAGCTAGGAAGGATTTGGTCTGTGGAAACAGGGAGGGCCAGCAACCTGTCCCAGCACAAAAGAAAATAAGATTCTGAGGTAGATAACTGATCACACACAGTTGACCAGACAGGTACACAGTTTTGGAAGACAACTTAATTTACCATTGCTTTTCAAACATATGCAATTGTCTTAATAAAAGAGCTTTAATAACAGTGAATTATCTTCTAGGTACTAAAGTAGAAATAACTTGTGTATTTATGAATCAGGAATTTCATAGTTTCAAAATTGGTTTTTCTTTACACTGAACACTTGTAGTGATGATGTAAAGTGTGGCACTGCTTGGATCCAAATCTTCCTTCATGCTTTTTTGTTTGTGTGTGTCCATACATCAATTAAAATTAGAAAACCTAAATGCAAAGGTACAAAAAAGGCACATTCTCCTAACCGCAAACTGGTCCGGCAAAAATAAAGAGCACAGAAGATGTGATGCTGAGACTAGTTGGAGCTACTGGTTACTGGCTCTTCGGTCTTTGGTGAAGTTACCTTTAAAAGTGCCAAGTAATTTTTATTTCTCAAATTTACGTCATAGAGAGAGCTAGTAGCCAATCGTTTTGCTTCTATTCATATCTCAGCTTTATGTTTGAAGATAAATCCTTACTTTTAGCTTTTGCCATTTAGTTGCAATAGCAACATTTTTTCTTCTCGGTTTGCCAGATCTCAGGCATCATTCTCATTCTAAAGCACTATCATTAGTAAAAACGAAGGACAAAACGTTCGGTGACTCCCCTCCCCCGCCCCCCACCCCCGCCCCCCGCTACCTACACTAAATCTAGAACATCAAGTTAGTTTTTTTTTTTCCTGAAAAAAGGCAAAAAAGACTTTACATTGCATCATACAGCAGATATCCTAAATCAGTCAAACTATCAGAGGAAACTGTTGGCGTACAGCCTTACAAACAATTCACCCTATTAAAAGTTCCCCAGTCAGAAAATGTGTTTCACACAAAACAGTTTTCCCTTCTTGCATTTCACTACCTTACACATTATGTGAAAAATCATTAAAAACACCTACTACATATTTAAAAAAGCCAAAATTTCAGCAACTTTTATTGACTACCTTTTAAAAGCCCTATGCTGCTGTTTTACAAGGCATAATAGACCAGCCCATTTGGTCAAAGCATTCTACATCATTAGTTTGAACTAACTTTTACTGAAACAGCTACAGCATCAAAAGAGTTAAGGCAAATTGGAATTCATAGAAAAGGATAAGACACTTCACACGACGTGGGAAGGAAAACGGAAAGCTAAGAAAAGAGACACTGGCGGTAACACTCTCACTGCAAGCACAGAACACCAGGGGTGAAGTCGGACTATTTAAACGTCAGAAAGCCCATTTCATACAGCGGAAAAAAACAAACGAAACACAAAATGAACAAAACCACAAGAATCCGGTCATGCACTTGAGTAAGTTTCATGGTCTTTGTGCATACCCAGAGAATTGAAGTTTTCTTTTCTTTTTTTTTCCCTTTTTTCTTTTTTTTTTCTTTTTTTTGCATCATAACATTTGATAAAAATCTTTTTTTTTTTTTTTTTTGCTTATTTTTTTTGTTTTTTGTTTTTTACTAAAATAAACCTGTTCAGGGGAACAGCTACTAGATGAATTTAAGGGTTTTATGCACCTTATAGAACTTATAGCAAAAATAGTTTTAGTTGATTTCATTATAAATAACGTTTTCAAGAACCTGTGCAAAACTGTCAATAATTTCCTAAAGCACAATTGATCAGAAAAATCCATGATTGTTCAGCCTTCACAACCTTCTTCATGTAAGAACACCCTTCTGTACATCTGGAAGAGAAAAATATAAAAAACAATTGCTGTTGTAACATTTGGTGTAACAGACCATAGAGCTTTGTCATCTCTTTCTTGTTTTAAAAACATATATGTTTGAGAAAGGATCTGCTCATCACTGGTGGTAGGTCAGTAAATGCAAATTCTGGAACTGAGGGTCACTTTCTATGTCCCGAGTCCACCTTTCAAATCTGAGGCCTGCAACATACTTCACCAGGGCAATCTAGAAACCCAAGTGTTCTATGTTCCACACAGTTGTTCAATGTAATCTGCATGGCAGAGTGACAAGTTTTGAGATATGTGGTCCAAGTGAGAGTGGGGAAAGCAATCTATCAATCTAAGGACACTCACATTTGATTCTGTCAAGATAATGCTAATCTTGTAACACTAGACTAAGCAAAATCTTACACTGTTTTTCCTTCAGTCTGTGAGCATTAAAATAATATAAACATAGGAGATATATATATATATATATGTGTGTGTGTATATACTCTCCCACACACACATATCTATCTATATATATAAATGTAGGACAAATTTGGTACCTGGTATTCTCTGATTATGTTACTGATTTTGGGGGCAGATAGGGAGGGAGAGAGCAAACGTACATTTGACTTCAATATAAGGCACTGTTCTTTTTGGACAGAATAATTAATTTACAAGACCACAGAATCACTAATTTTAAGATTTCAGTAACACTGGATTCCCTTGCCATGCCTGAAGCAGCGTGACCAGACCTGAGTTGTTCTAAGTATCGTTCTGATAAAATCATCACAGCCTTTCCTTGACTTTAGCCCTACAGTGATGGAGATCGTTCCCTCATACCTCACAGTTACTTATTGGGTTGAAAGGTATATGGAGAATGGTCATTAGACGTCTCCACAGTCACCTGCTGCTGACCACTCGCCTCCTACAACAAAGCAGAACAGATGAGACATGTGAGCAATGAAATCCAAACTCTACCACCCAGATTGGACTGAGTCCCACATCGTAAAGACAAGCGCTGCTTACAAGTGATTTTCTTAATGTCATATAGAGCCGTCAAGGTTAATTACTTCCCTAAGGAGTTTAAATGTCTGATAGACCCAAAGAACCTCTTCCAACTTGTATGAGGTTGTCTCTTCACATCAAACTACAATTTATTAAACAAATTTCTTATCCTTTGGGGCCAGATGTGACTTGGACCTCAGTAATTTCAGATTTTACAATCTGAAATATAGTATGCATATGCTGTGTATCACCAATGATACTTAGTGGGGTCTCAGACTGTACCTTATGATCAAACACATTAACAGTCTGTGCTGAAAAGTATGAATATACAGTGTAAATGGGGCAAAGATCTTGTCTTGTGTCAGTTCAGCTGGGCTTCTGCCACAGGTCAGGTTTTTGCTGAAGTAGTTACAAAGAAAATTCTTAAGATTTGTTTGTTTCAGCACTGCAGATACGGATTGTGGGTCCCAGTAACTGTGGTTGCCAATAACTGCACAAATTTAAATCATTTAGAGGCAAACAAAACAAAACAAAACATCCTACCTCCCCTGTCATCCCTAGGGCTGTTTTTGGAATTGGAACCTATGGGATGTGACTAGGTGATGGGATCGACCGGGTTGATGAATTTCCTTAGAATTTCAAGGATACTTTGCAGGAAAACCTATGCTTTCTCTGCCCAACTTGAATTCAAATGTCAGATTTCTTCCATATTAATATCATACCAGTATCTTCTATAACAAGAACTATGAGTTATTTAGCTCTATTAAGTCTTCTACAAAAACAGGTATGGTTTGTTCTTTATACCTGTTAAATTCTGAAATATTTTTTCCAAGTATTTAATTATAACAGATTTTTATAATTATTATTATTGATATAATCTTTGGTACCAGGACTGCAAACTCCAGCTTTATCTTAATTTGCCTGGAAGTATCATTTTATAGGAGACAGGATAGAGACTTGAGGGGGTAATGAAATGTGCTATAAGCTTAGAAAATATTAAAATATTTCAGGGAGCCCTGGGGGTGTGGCCTGGATATTGCCATGCTAATCTGTATGCAGAGAATTATATTTCATAGTTGAAAACAACTCTAAGCATACACTCCCTCTAAACTCAGTTCTTTATGCACATGTTTCAATTTTGATTTGATTCTTCCTTGAGTTCTGATTTACCCACTTCTGAAACTACTCATTGCCATCCATAATGGCCACTGGATGGTGTGTACCAACCTCCACAGGAACTGCCGCCGTCTGCACATGTGTGTACTGTGGCAAGTAGGCCCCTTGCATAGCTGATGTGGCAGGCATGTACTGAAAAGAAGAATACGGTCAGGGTGGCCAATGACAAGCCATGGGTGAAGATCATTACAGCTTCTCATCCTCAATAATTCAATATCACTAATGTGCTATTTTAATCTAGAAAATCTTTGCTTCAAAGAACCTCATTCATTTCCAGCAGCTGCCTGAATTAGAATTGTTCCCGTAAGTGGAGACCCAAGAAGTAAATGCCTTAGATCTTCAGCAGGTCACTGAAAAATGGGAAAAAAATGGAAAACAGACCCTTGCATTCCTGATGCTGAAAATTATCCTTCTCCAAAGGCAGGAGAGAATCCTCATTGGATGTATGTGGCCCTGGTTTAGACCTGACGAGCCTGCTGCTATTGGCTGTGAACGTAAGCAAAGAAAATACTACGCTTTGTTCTGTTAAGTCACCACAGATGAGGTCTCAATTAAAAGCCTTTGGTCATCTTACCATCTAAATGCTACACATATCAACCCTGGAAATTAATCTGATATCAGCTCAACTCCATACCCAAATGCAACCCTGGACTTGGGGGAAATAAGTCAATACTACGATTGTGGTTCAGCGCCCCTAAAACCCACACAAGTGGAAGTAAGTGAGGAAAAATCCCCTGCCTTTATTACCATGTATCACCTTCATCTTTGGCTTTATGAGCCCAGGTCTGCCAGTGTGAATGAATGATACCAGTTATTAGGGCTACAAGTGGTATTGTATGGATGCTATACTCTGATACAGGAGAGACAGATAGCCAGAGGACAGACTTTCAGTTCATCAATTAATCAAGAAATCTCTGAGTATTTACTATGTGGAAGGCAATGTGGGAGGTGAGAGGGGATCAGATATAATCTCTGACATTACAGAGCCTATAACTGATAAGGAAAACCAGGCTTCACGAATTTAGCCTCCTCTGTAAGCTGAGACACATGATATTAATTTGCCACCTACTGTTCCGGTGCTGCCAAGCGACAGATGACTCATTTGCTGGGCCAGAGGGCTGATCATAGACGCGGGCTGTAGTGACATGGTGTGCTCCATGGAGGGAGTTAACACGGCACCCTGGGGAGTCAGACAGGGCAAGTGAGACACATGAGGGAGCAGCGGAATTCTGGAACCACCTTTTCCATAGGAAATGGCTTAGCCTGCTGCAGAACATGAAGCAAAAGTAACCTCCCTTCAAACTTGTAAACTGTGTCATAAGCGATTTCTTAAAAATCATCTAGACTGTGCTTTCTGAGACTTGTAAAATCTTTGTTTAGCTGCATCTGAGATCTAGCTCCCTGACCAGGGATCAAACCCAGGTCCCCTGCGTTGGGAGCATGGAGTCTCAGCCACTGGACCGCCAGGGAAGTCTAGCTGAGACTTTTCTAAAGAGCACTCACTTCACAGAAATCCCTCTCTATTAAATACCTCTCCCTTTCTCTTCACTTAACTGTCAAGCAAGCCAGTCCCCAGGAGGACTATGTGCCGTGACAGGAAACGCAAACTACTTTCGGCTGGCCAGGGTTACGAAATGCTTAATTCAGTTTTAAAGTAAATGACAGTTGATGTTTTATGCAGTCACAACACAATGTACTATACTGCATATTATAAATACAATGTCTTGTTTAAAAATGTTAAAAAAAATAGTCATTTGATTCAAGGTCAGGCTGTTAGGGTCAAGATCACAGTCTTCATTCATTCACTGTTTCTCAGCATTTGCAACTGTAATTTGGTGCCAGGGGAGGGAAACAGATTCAGATATAATTAATAATCTAATTTCAGAATCTTTGACTTCATTGGAAAAAATTCTGGTCTTCAAAAACAAAATTAAACATAGCTGTAAAGCAATTACTTTCCAATTAAAAATAAATAGATAAATAAAAATTAAATTAAATATAGTTAAAAACACAGAGGAGGGGTGAAAAAAAAAATCACTCATATAACCCAGCCTGTCTCTAATACATGGCTGTTAGCAGTGTCTGGGTAGCACCACATAGATTCTGGCTTCCACTTATTTTTACAGAGCTGCAACCAGGTTCATATGAAATACAAAACTACTTCATATCCTGGGTTTTGCTTTTTAACTTAACATTCCATTATCAATATTTACCTAACTTACTGCTTTGCTCTCATTATCATTTTTAATGATTACTTAATGGCACCCTGATTGTATATGAAACTCAATTAGTTCTATTTCTGGATTTCTGCATCTTCTCTAATTTATCCTATTGTAATATTCTTAGATTATCGCATTCCTCTCACTTCTGCAATCACCCAATTACCTGAGGATGCAATTACTCTGATATATCATACAATTATTAATGTGAGGTTTTTGGTATCACTGCGACTGACTCATCATCCCTTAAAAGCAGTTATTTATTGACAGATACACAATTGAGGGTAAAAGCTGATGTGCAGGAACTTTAGTGCTAGTCTCAGGCAGTCTAAATCTGGGTGGGAAAAGGAATGACTTCTCAGGTAGGTCCTTCTGCACACACTACTGCTGTCTCAATGGTGTTCAACTAAGAGATGTGCTGCCTGTCTCTTAATAGATAAGCCTTCCTCCCTCCGGAGAAGATTGCCAAAGGATGCAGATTCATGTCAGAGACAGTAGTTGTGTGAAAGTCACTCAGTCATGTCCGACTCTTGGTGACCCCAAGGACTACAAAGTCCATGGAATTCTCCAGGCCAGAAAACTGGAGTGGGTGGCCTTTCCCTTCTCCAGGAGATCTTCCCAACTCAGGGATCAAACCCAGGTCTCCCGCATCGCAGGTGGATTCTTTACCAACTGAGCCACCAGGGAAGCCCAAGAATACTGGAGTAGGTAGCCTATCCCTTCTCCAGTGGATCCTCCCAACCAAGGAATCAAGCTAGCATCTCCTGCATTGTAGGCTGATTCTTTACCAGCTGAGCTACCAGGGAAGCCCATGCCAGAGATCACTTGTTATTAATATATTTCATAAGAATTTTTTCCCTTTAAAAATTTTTAATGTGCATCATTCAAAAGTGAGTGGTAACATGTAAATGACTCAGAAGTCTAGAAAATGCAGGCGTTTCCTGCTGCTCTTCCTCATTCATCTGTAGGAGCTATTGTCCTAGAAAGCCCCCAAATGAAAGATGAGCTGATTTCTAGCATTCCTGAATAGGACAGCACAGAGTACCTGGGATGTAGACTGCCATGGGCATTTGTGTGGCTTGGTGGGTGGATGTGGGTAGATACATGTGTGGGTGTGTAGAAACATATGTGTGCATGTTTATACAGCCAATATAACACATATAGATACATCATCACAGAGTTCCTCTCCTGTGTTATCAACTAAACATGCTTCTTCTCCTTCTTCAAAGTCATCTCAGCAACTTCCTGTTCAGAATGTGTCCCTATTCTGCTGTTTCACATGCCTGGTCTAACACTGCGTCGTGTCCTCTTTCGGAAGTTGTCCTAAAGAAATTCCTGTCTCATTTTAAGGCCACGAACAATGTGCTTTTTCTTAAGCGACTGATCTGTTTTATAAGCACTGTGAGCTATATTGCTTATTAAGAGTCCCATTTTGCTCTGGTTATCAGAAAGCTGAGGCTCCCTCTGTGGCTGGTTTGTGGTGAGCATCCAGATTATTCTATTAGGCATCCTTAGTCTTTTTTGTGATTTTTGTTTTTTACCTTTATTTTTCAACATTCTAAACTCATGTTTTAATTCAACAAACTGGATTTTATGTATTTTTGAAAAATACATTCAATATACTACCTAATAAGTAAAGTGTAATTCATTCAATTTAAAAAATGTAATACATATATAAGTACAGTTACATGCTCATGTCACTAAAGAAATCACATTTGTTATTTACCCTCAATAGGTGCTACTACTTTAGTATTTAAAATTTCCATGGAGAGGTTAACACTGATGAAAAATCTCTACGTCAATTCTGAACACTTTATTTTTGCATTAAACAGAATGTAGACAAAGAGAGCTATTTCATCACAAGTATGGTTAAAAATTTAGTAATTTAAAAACTTTAAAATTTAAAAATTCAGTGAAATGATCTCCTACATTTAAATTCTCGTGGACTGCAAATCTAACTCAATGTCAACTACCAATTTGTTTTAAGACAAGGTGAGTCAAAGTTTTATAATCAACTTATACATTCTCAAAATCCCATATTTAACATTTCCCAAATCCTACACCACCTTTGCGCAAATGGTTTAAACCCAGAGAATAGTGTTTTAACTTACACATAGCTTACTTGAAAACTACAAAGCCATTAAGATGAAAAACTTACCGGGTGCTGTAGGATATATGGTTGAGGTTGCATCCAGGAAGGACTTTGCACCTGGAAAAGGAAGGATTTTGGAAGAAACATTGATTTCCATAGGAGCACTACTTATTTCTCTAGAGCTCTTTTAATCATGTTAGAATCTACAGGAGGAAGATAAAGAAACAATACTATCAATTGAGTAAAAGGATTTAATTTAAAGCAGTTAGAATTCTTGACAAATTGGTCACTCTGAATAGGATGAAATGATTATTCGAAACCAAGTTCCATCTGCCCACTGAAAAAGTATTTATTGAGTATCAAGCACCAAAGAGGTAAAAAGGCAATAAGACATGGGCCCCACCCTTAAGAAATTTACTATCTAAGCAAGGGAGATAAACAAGTAAACAACTCAAAGAAACAGTGAAAAGTGTTACAATCAAGGTAGGAACATAGGTGCTTTAGGAATACAGAGGAATGAGAATTCATTCCAGCACATCTTACTAGAAACTAACCCTTAAAGTATGTGCTTTTTTAAAGAGTAATCAAATTCAACTCCCTTTTGATACCCAGGACATTGTTTCAGAAATCTTGTCTAGTAGTCAATAATTTCTAGTTAGTGTGAAATATAAAAATCTGAAATTCATATTTAGGAAATTAAACTTTAGTAACTAGATCCTGACATCTACAGTTAAAAGGACATCTATACAGTAGACCCTCTGGACTGAGAAATGACTGAGAGTCAGATTCTGTGGCAGAGAAGAAAGCAAGGTTGTTTCTGCCACTCTAGAGAAAAGACTATCGACCCATTTCTTGATACCCAAAGCTTTCCTGAGGTTAGATTTCAGAATAAGCTTGTCTCTTAATTCTTGAGAACAAAACCCTCCTGTATCTCATCCCCTACTGTTAACTTAAGAGGTTCTACAGAGAGGACATGGGGAAGAGTCATGGGGGAAGAATGGATTGTGATTTACCTTGATAGCAGAGCCCCGATACTTGTTTTCTCTGGTTTCCTTTGCCACCTAAGGCAGACCAAAGTTAAGTGCTTCTGCCTCGTTAGCATTTCAGTTATCTGGACTGCAGCCTTTCCCCATCGGGATATTGGTGGTTTCTTGCAGATGCCAATTTCTCAAATCCAATTGTATTAATATAAGCATATAGTAGTTTAGTGGTGAAAGGCCCGCTCCAACTCGAGCACCAGGCCTTCACTGAAAACATCACGGGGAGGCGAGCAGCTCCCTGCAGACCCCAATTTGGGCCAGATGCACTCATCCGTGGTATATTTCTGTGGTCCTGATAATCTAATAGCTCATATCATCATGGGGTTAGGGAGCCATGACATCTAATCCAATTTTCTTTCTGAAGCAACAAATCTGCTGCTATCAAATTCTTTTCCTCAATTTTCCCTAACTATAAAATGGGAATAATAATCTATGTTATGTGAACTCTTTATTGACTCTTTATTCTCTTTTGAATCATGAATCCTTTTGAAAACCTGATGAAGGAAATGGACCTTTCCCTCTGCACCTGACTGCATACCGGTGACATACACTGGTATGTATACCACATACCACTGACACTTTGCATTTAAGAGAATCACAGATCACTTAAAGCCCATTTTCTGACCCCATTGGGCCCCTGAACTTAAGGGGTTGAGGATCTAACAAGTAATGCCATGAGGGCCAGGCAATTGGAATGAAATTCCACACATATCTTAGGGAAACAGATTGCCCAGGAAAAGAAATCAGGCCTTTGTAATGAAAGGCTGTTTTCAGTTAGGTCTATGAAGTCTATTAACAACACTAGTCTCCTAATTTTCTTCTACTCTATGAAATAATTCTGTGGCCAAAATGCTGATTGCCATTATAGTAAAGACAGAAAAAGAGGTTGTGAGGAGATACATTCATAGCTGTACAGTGCATACACTGAAATTAATATGCACAATATTTCATTTGCCTGAGAAAATGCTTACTTGTCCCTATTAGAGGTTGCAAGGTTCAAATAGTTAAGAAAGAAGACTATCCCTTAAAATCAGATACAGGAATTGTTAATTAGGGAAAATGCACTGCAGCAGATCTCAGTGAATCTCAGATAGGCAAGGAAAATAAACAAATCTTAAGCTCAAAATCATTAGAGAGGGATTAAATGAGTGAGTGCTACACCAAGCAGATGAGCAGATCCAAGTAGCAGCGTAAGAAACTTAACAACCCAAAGAGATGAAAGGCAATGAGTGATGGCTCAGAGAAAGGAAGTGAGAAGAATCTAGAAGCTGAGGGAGGCTGTGAATGCTACTTTACAACTTCAGTTTTAGTGCATTTAAACACTTCTCTTTGTTATTCAGAACTACTTTTATGCTTTTAGACAGAACCACCTTTGCTATATTGCTTATGTTGACCAATCCATTATTTTAAAAAAGCAGAATGGATATACTCTTACCAGCCAGTTAATCCTGGATGTAAAGTGTAAAGGACGATAATAATCATAGCTAACATTTATTGAGTGCTAATCATATGCCAGGTACTGGGTTGAGCTCTTTTACACAGATAATCTCCTTTAGTTGTTATCATAAGCCTATGAGATAGAAACTATTATTATCCCCATTTTAAAGATGAGGAAACTGAGGCTTATAGATGTGGAATTACACAGTTATTAGATATTATCCCCTACCACCACAGGGTTACAATTTCTAATTCAATTGTTTTAAAGAAAAGAATTCACAAAAGTTTAGTCACACAGAATCTCAACAGTTAACAAAAGTGTATTCCTATGCTGCAATTGACTCCATTGGCGTTCCTGTCTGGGCCAAGGTGGTGACCTTGTGAGAGACACTCTGATATGAGAGGGAGAAATACAGGTACACTCAGGATTCATGGAGAATAGGAGCTACCCCTCCAATAAAACCACGTCAATATAACCACAAGGTGCTGAAGGAGATCTTGGTTCTAAGTTGGGAGTGTAAGGTAAAGCCTTTTCAAAAAATATCCTAAATGGGAAGCCGCCTCCCGTTTTTTGGCCTCAAGTCTCACTGCATTGCTCATTTCACGTTACCTAATAGAGACACATCTTCATTTATTAGCATATTTACTTGCTGTTTTGTTAGTTTCTGCTGACAAATTAACAAAGGCGACAGTGCAGATCTATTCTGTATTTGACCTAATGGCAATTCTCTTCCAGTTTCAATGTCTGGGACACACGGTGTCCAGCGGCAGGGCCTGTTATAAAGGAAGCATCTGAGTGTGTCCCAATTCTAAAATGCTGTGATTTCAAAAACTGACAACTGACAACCATTTCCCTTTGTTGGACATTCTCCTAAACACAAAACTAAATCACTCTATCAAATAAAAAGCAGCTAATTCTAAACTGGGTATCCAAGCTGCCTAACACTTGACTTAAAATTTCATTATAAATGTTCACAATTTTCAGATACATAAAAACACAGCCGTGATTCATGGCTGGCAAGTTGTCATACTCTTGATGAATCCTAAAGGTACAAACCTGGTAGGCAGATACAGGAGACGCAATATAGGGTGTAATAGAAGTTTGAGTAATCATTCGGTTTGTAGCAATACTGTATGGTGAAGGATAAAATCTAGAACAAACACAAAAGCCTTTATTAAGTAATCCTTTAAGCACAATCATTCATGGAATAAACGTCTGATATTTTCCACCTTCACATTTTCCCTCTAGCCATTATGTATTTATCTTAATGACATACCCATTCTGTATAGCAGCTGTGGTTGGGTCATAAGTAAGTGTCATTCCAGCCTATGGGAAAGAAAAAGAAACATCCATCTGCAAAGGTACAAATTAAAAATTCCATTTCTCAGACTCATGGCAACAAAAAATGGGGATAGTTTAGTATTTGATAAAATTGAGAGTTTATGTTAAACACACGTAATTATGAATTCAACATGAGAATTAAGCTCTAGATTGGCACTGTACAACGTAGCAGCCCTCAGTCAAAGACAGCTATTTAAAATTAAATGAAAAGCTGAGTCCCTCTACCATACTAGCTACATTTAAATGTGTTACAAGTGACTAGTGGTAATCTCCGGACAGTACAGACTGTAGGACATTTCTACTGAATGGCAGCTCCTTAGACATTCTTGAACCAATATGTTACTTAAAAAACGAAAGAGCAATTTATTTATGGTATGGGGGAATGGAGGGCCAATATTTTTATTAAGAAATTGAGCTCTTTTTCTGAAGAACATTATTGAAAAGAACTAGGTAAAAAAACCTGAATGACAAATATACTATTTATTTTAATAATATTTAAAATAATTTCTAAATAATTAAAACTGTAATTCTAAGAAACCATAACATTAAAGACCACTTGTGCATTTCTTACAGCAATTTAAAATGCTTTTTTTTTGGGGGGAAAAAAAATGTTGCTAACTGGTAAACATGCCTGTTTCCATCACCCATGGTCTGTCTGTGAGAAGTCCTCATGTGACACTATCTGGATAATGAAGTTTTAACCCTAGCCCCTATTTTAGAAATGTGATAACCATGTCAAGATGCTGCACGTGTAACTGCTCTTGTATTTTTTGTGATGACACAGCCCCACAGAAGTTTCAAGAAAGGACTTACAAGTCTCACCTCTCCTTCTCTGTGCCAGGGCCGTCCATTTGGGATGTATTTGTTTGGGTTCTGTCTCTTCTTCTGTCCGCCATCCGCAAATTTACACAATAATGGTTCTGTAGGAGCTGAATAAACAGGGAAAAATAACAGGAAACCAGAATTGTATGTGTTTACGAGAGACAAAATGTAACTGAATTCTTTTTTTTTAAATAGGAACAGTGTTGGTGCTCCAAGGAAACTGAGAGAATACTTCAAGGCAAAAGTTTATTCAGACCCTTAGAAGAGGATCCACTGGTGAGAAATACAGTACACAAAATGTTAGTTATTTTTTTCAAACTGGAGTGTAATAAAACATTTAAAGAGCTATTCCAAAGAGGCAAAGGCAGTTTTTGATTCACTCGTGTATTTCTTTAGGTGTGGGTACTCTTCTCTTCATTCTGGGCCCTCTTCAACTCCATCTCTGTAAATCTTCAAATGTAACTAGGATTGTCACCCTCCCCTCCTCCTCTACTTAAAAATGCTCCTGTAATTTTCCATTATAATTCCTTAGAGAGGTCTTCACTTTTTCTAGGAGAAAACAAGTTCCCCTGTATACTGCTCACACTGTACTTTTTTTTTTTAATAGGAGCTTACTATTCATTCATACGATTTAAAAAAATTTCTTTAATTTTTAAAAAATTGGAGTGTAATTGCTTTACAATGTTGTGTTACTGTCTGTGTTACAACAACATGCATCAGCCACAGGTATACATACATCCCTTCCCTCTTAAGCCTTCCTCCCGCCCTCCCCTTCCTACCCTTGAGGTCATCACGGAGCGCTGAGCTGAGCTCCCGTGCTCTATGGCAGCTTCCCACTAGCTATCTATTTTACACATGGGAGTGCATATATGTCAGTGCTGCGCTCTCAATTCGCACGCCCACCCGCCCAGCCCCCGCCACACTGCATTTTTATTTGGAGCATCTATAATACTTTGTGACTGTGGGGATCTCTCTGGTGTCTATCTCCCCTCTAGAGTATAAGCTCCGTGGGGGCAGTGACTTCTCTTCATCCCTGTTACCTCTAGTGCCTAAGTGTCTGGCATGCTGCAGGCACTTATTCCATCTTGAGTGAATCAATGAATTAATACAAACAGGTCTTATTTATTTGGGGGCTAAAGCAGGGAAACAGCAAAGGTTTTTTTGGGCCTTTAATCATCCCACTTGGAGTTGCTTTACAATATATCCACCTCATAAAATGATCCCAAAAAACTGTCAAAGAAAAGCAAAAGGGGCCTAAGATGCACAGACTTTTCTCACCAGGGTTACATCTTCATTAGCCAAAAAAAGAAAAGAAAAAAAAAAAGTAACAACACAGTGGGCCAGCCACAACTTCTTTTTAAAAATGTTTTTCTCTATAATGGAAACAGCAGTGTCTTCCTAAAAGTCCTGCATGTTTCAGTATGTTTCTAGTTAACGTAATAAAGATAAGCACACCTTCCTGTCTGGCTCTTACATTCAGTCCTTTGTCTACCCTGGAATGGTGATTACTACTTTCAAGTTCTGTTTCAAAGTTAAATAACCATGAAGAGAAAAATATTACTTGTGGAAAATTTACTCCTTTCTCCTCTGCCTCTTATTATCCTAATTCATCTCTTATTTTATATCACTATTACCCACCCACTAATGGCAGGGTATGGAAGCAATAGTGTCTCTCAATACTGCTCTGCCAAAAAAACAAAACGCAACCAAAACCCCGCTGCCAGCCCTCCGGCAGGCTGCCCCCTCCCCGGCTGAGCTGCTCCAGAGGGACTGGCCGGCACGTGAGCTCAGGTCCGACGGCAGGGCCACCGCGACGCGCGTCTGGAGGTGGGAGCGGAGCCGTCCGGGGCTGGGGAGACTCGTGTGCCCCGCCACTCACAGAGGGGCCCGGAGCCTCCCTTCTGACCCCCTTACCTCCCCACCCGCCGATTTCCTGAGCGAGGGACTTCCATTCTTCCATTTAAGGCAAGCCGGGTGTGATGGAAGATGGACAGGGGCCAAATCCTACATTCCTAAACCACACTCTCTTGTCTCTTCAAACAACCAAAAAAAAAGCTACTGACTTTTGGAAATTTCCACCTCCGCCAACAATCACTGAAGGTAAAGTGAATGGATGCAGTGAAACCAGAGAGCTTTCTAATCACTGACAATGCTTTTAATCCTGCAACTGGCCCTTCAGAAGCAGATGGAAATGGGGCCGAGAAAAGACGGCACTCAAGCAGAAGTGGAGAGAGCCAGTCGAGGCCGGCGATGCCTCATCCTTGACTTCTGAGGATAAACTGAGAACTTAAGAGAGAAACAAGAGCTCGCTCTCCACTGATCTGGAAAGGTCCTTACAGTAACAAATGTTTCCTCCAATGACATCTGAGGGTTTTAGATTCTGTCTCCCCATAACCTTGCGGAGCAAGAGAGAGTAAACTCCATGGTGCTGGCAGTTTGTGGGGCTTCACTTTGGGGAAGTGCTTTTATCTAGAGGCAATATAAAGAGTAGCTCCGAGACGGAAAGTCAAATTAAAAAAAAAGTTCACTTGAAAGGGAACAACGCAAATGCACCATTTTCCCTCCATTAGCAGAGAAAGAAGGCGACCAGGTCAGACTCATTCTGGAAGTTCCCCAGGGCTGCCCAGGCAGGCAGGTGTGAGTGGAGGCGGCTGGGGGGCCATCCTTGGGGAGCGCCAAGGCTGTGCCTTTGCTGAGAGGCCAAACAGGCCTTCCCTATCTGTGGGAAGGTGCTCCCAACACATTTTCATTCATCTCGACTATGCTCTGTCAACGAAAAAGCAATTTCAGGCAACAATCAAGCCTGCTAAAGACGTGTAATGAGGAGGTAAACATCAAGTGAGCAATGACATGTTTGCAAATATATCATTTAAAATGAAACAAATGGAACAGAATGTAGTTGAATCTTTCAAAGTGAATTACATTTGCTACATGATTCTGCACTGTCATTAAGATATTTTCCTTCCTCTAAAACCAAAAAGGTAAGTCGTTAAAACAGTGTGTCTATTGGCAGGTGTCCCATATCTTAGGAAAACAAATTTCTTATTTCAAAGAACTATAACCCAGTTGGAGAAGGCAATGGCACCCCACTCCAGTACTCTTGCCTGGAGACTCCCATGGACGGAGGAGCCTGGTGGGCTGCAGTCCATGGGGTCGCGAAGAGCTGGACATGACTGAGTGGCTTCACTTTCACTTTTCACTTTCAGGCATTGGAGAAGGAAATGGCAACCCACTCCAGTGTTCTTGCCTGGAAAATCCCAGGGACGGGGGAGCCTGGTGGGCTGCCCTCTATGGGGCTGCACAGAGTCGGACACAACTGAAGCGACTTAGCAGCAGCAGCAGCAGCAGCAGCATAACCCAGTAGAAATGACACAGTTTTTAGACAGTTGTTGGGTCTTTGCTTCAGGGAAAAATGAATGCCCTAGTATTCTGTGTGAGGCAACATACAATTCTAACCACTTCCTTCCTCTATTATTATGTCCTTTGGTCTGTTTCGCAGTTGAAATTTTCACCAAGTGCCTAATCTCTGGCATCGTCAGTCCCTCCTAAGGAGCTGTGAGCCACAGGGGGATGCCCATGATGGCTTCCTGCACATCTCCACCAAGTTGTGTCCGTACCCATATTCTGAAGTTCAGACTCTGCAGCAATTTATTTAGGTTCAACTGTCTTTCCTGGACACCTACACTCAACATCATTTCTAGAATGCCTGCTTTGATTAAGCACTGTAGCACATGATCAGACCTCCCAGACATCCTCCTCACTTTTCTAATCCAACTGCTCAGAGGACTCCAAGTCCTCTTCTGTTTCTAACAAAGTGGAGTTTTTCCTCACCATATTCCAACAGCTGGAGAAATGACTACCCCCCAGCTCCCATTTTTTTTCTAGCTATGCAGCATTTTATCCCAAATAACAGTCTGTAAGAATATAAACTGCCTTTGATAGAAGCTTTTCTATCAGTTTTGGAAAAGTAGCCCACTCAGCAACTATAGGGGCTTCCCTGGTGACTCAGATGGTAAAGAATCTGCCTGAAATGTGGGAGACCTGGGTTTGATCCAGCTTTCTCCAGGGTTGGGAAGATCCTCTGGAGAAGGGAATGGCAACCCATTCCATTATTCTTGCCTGGAGAATCCTATGGGCTGCAGTCCATAGGGTCGCACAGAGTTGGACATGACTGAGCGACTTTCACTTCACAGCAACTGTCATCAGCTTTCTTAATGATCGTGTCAGCTACTTAACTAACAACATGCAAGAAACTATCCAAGACTCTTAAAAATTTCAATCTAAGGATCCAATAAATACTAACCTTTTTGTGTGTGCACAACATGGTTTTCTGTTTCAGTCCCTTCTTTGTTTATAACCAAACCTTGTGGTCCTGTCTACCACGGGGCACAACTCTGGCTTCTCTCTGCAGATGCATACCCTCCCACACGGGCTCTGTTAGGGTCTGCCTCTCCATTCCTGACCCTTACAGTGGTTCCATATCCCGTTCAGCTTTCCATGTCAGTAAAATAATGGGTAAACCACATTCAAGTCAGGTTAAAGAGAAACCAAAAACACAGTATTTTCCCATCACTCCAACATAAATATTTCAATATTCTATATTTACTACTTTTCTAAGTCTATATTTATTTTTCATTTTTGCAGTGATGGGGCTTTTCTTTTATCATTTACATTGTAGCCCTTTATCTTGCTACAGAATCTTTTTTTCTAATGGTTACATAATGTTCTATTTGAAAAGGGATCATGTATAGTTTCTTTGTTCTTATAACTAACACCGTGTGAACATCTGTGTGTGTTATATATTTTATCTCTTTGATCCCAGTGCCAACTTGATGTTAGTGGTCAGATTCTATGCTGGTTGGAACAATGGATCTAGATTAGTCTTTCTGGGTTTGAATTTTGGCTTTTCCATTTACTAGCTAGTGATTCCAGGCAGGTCTTTGGTTTCATAAATGTGAAATGGAGACCATTAAGAGTGCTTATTTCAAAACACTGTTACAATTAATATATATAAATATACATAAAATACACAGAACAATTCAATGAGTATTAGTTACTATTATTATCCCTGTGACAACAGGAGGAGCTCAAATTTTGAGCTGTGGTTCCTCCTTTGAATTGTTAAATTCTTGGGAGAGGAACTTCTGGTTCAGAAGTTATAAACATTTTTAGGGACTGGCCTGTTTTCCTTGGGATTTGGTTCTGTGAGATTTAAAGAGCTGGCTATGGTTGCTATGCTGCCTTGATGTAGACTAAAGAAATGTTTAAGTTGTAGTTAGGGATGAAGTTACTGGCAAATGCCTTTTAGAAAACTTTCATAGTAACATTTACACCTTTAACTCAAGATCCTTATGCTTTAATAAAATCTTATTTCACTATTTATGGGCTTCCCAGGTGGCGCTAGTGGTAAAGAACCCGCCTGCCAATGCAGAAGACATAAGAGACATGGGTTTGATCCCTGGGTCGGGAAGATACCCTGCAGGAGGGCATGGCGACCCACTCCGGTATCCTTGCCTGGAGAATTAGATGGACAGAGGAGTCTGGCAGGCTACAGTCCACAGGGTTGCAGAGTCAGGATAGGACTGAAGTGACTTAACACACACACACCACTATTTACTGTTCCTCTCGAGCAGGACCTGACAGTGGAAAGGGGTAAAACTGACTGGAGCAGGCCTGCTGTGGCTGGGTGTGATCCACGGTGTTAACAGCTGCCTGAAGGCAGTCTCCTCCTAAGCCTGGCACAACACTCAAAGCGTCTTCAGCTCAAACACGGGCACACGTCTAGTTGAGGTCCCTTGTCACTTTTTAAAAACCAGACTTCCCTTCTGGTAGAGAATAAGTTTTAGTTTCGGATCTGCAAGACAGTCCTCACCCCACTGGCCTCCCAGGATGCTTCTGCTTTCTCGGTGATGATTTACTCATGATTTACCTTTGGAAGGAACATCTCAACAGAATGTGCGTTCAGACTCTGCTCTACTGTATGCACTGGTGAGAGAGACAGGAACCATCACAATCCCAGAGGTCTGAGCACATTGTCCTAAAGGTACCAGGACCATCGCACATGTCTTCAAGTATCTCTTTTGTCCTACAGTCGCCCAAATCTTCTGTTTTTAACAGAGTAAATGAAGCTTAAGTCAAACATGAAGGAAACGAAATGGACAATACAAGCCCTTGAAAGATGTCCAGCCTTTTTACCAGATTTGTAATTTTTCCTCTAAACATTACCTTTTCTGCCTTCTGGCACTGAACAAGGCCCAAATAAGTTTACCTACACACGGAACATTCCAGAACATGGGCAAGAGCAGTTTTCAAGCCCTACTGGGCATATACCCAAACTGAAAAGTCAAGGTAATACACAAAGCAGATGGAAAACAAGTTGGGGTCTTTGGATGGAGTCGGCCAGCCGTCACATATGTACTTCACTGGAGCTCCCTTGCCTGCACAGGAGAAGCTTCAGGCAATGCGGTAGAATGAAGCCAGCGTGAGGCTGGGAATCTAACCAGCAATTGCATATCCAATGACTAGGCACTTTTTTCTTTTTTTAAAAAAAAAGTCTCTGCCCCGAGCATACAAGGACGTCTTCACACTCCATTAATGTCACGGAGAGGTCCGGAAGGAGAGACGTGATCATACTGCCTTCTGCAGCACTGGAGAGGCGTGTGGCCTTTGTCCATGGAGTGTATGCTGTGTGTGTCTCCCACAGAGGCAAAGACTGTGGGTGCAAGGCAAGCAGCCCTAGAAGAGCTCCAGCTAACACGTCGTATGCATTTATACTCTCTTCTAGGAAGATACTGGAAAAACATTTTTCAGACAAATCTCTGAACCATGACCATAAGTGACAGTGTCTTTGCCTTGGGTCCATCTCCTAATTTGGACCTCAGTTCTACCCATCTCTTGCTTCTAGCATTCACTGTGTGGGAAAACACCACTGTTATACTATTTCTCCATAATGGAATTTTTATCAACCCAATAGGACATACTGCTTTTAAATGTCTATGGAATTCACCTAGATTGTCTCACAAAGAAGTCACTGTCTCACAAAGAAGTTCTTTTACCCTCATGGTCCTTTCAAGTAAATGTGACTTTGCTAGTGCAAACCAGCTAGCACTCAAAACCAAGGTAAATCCAAACAAAAGAAAATGCTTCAGCGTTTTCAGAGAAAAGTGAGAGCCTGAGTGGGGAGAAGGATAGAAGGAAAGGCATTCTGAGAAATTTCTTTTCCTTCCAACTGTAATGTATGCTTGAAGAATCTGCCATAAGATAAAGCCTTTGTGAAAATATGGTAATAACAGACACAAAAGCACAAGATTTTTTAAAAAGCAGCTTCAGAAAGAAGACTGCATAAAATGTCGTGATGTGGTTGAGTGGATTTTTATGGAACTCTAAACATGCATTACCAGGCCCCACATAGGGGACTGAGCTACAACATCCTGGCATGAAAAGACTGCTGGCAGACAGATGGGTGGTATTGGAGAAATGACATAGCTGAGCTCCTCCTGCTTTGCCATCTAGAGACTTCCTTTCCAGTGCCACGCAGTGAATTAACTGCTCAGTTTCCTAATTTTCAAAAAGTGTCTTTGAGGGACTGTGTCTAATATGTGTTTCTTTTCTACACTTGGTTCCAATGTCACATGCAAATCACCAGTCGTGCAAGAATCGGAGTACTCTGACAGAAACCATCCTGGATAATTCTGCTTATGCCAGCTAAACAACTTGCATCATTAAATAAACCATCCTCTGACTGTATTTATGAAATGTTATGTCTGCCTAGCAATAAGCCTACATTATTTAAACATGAAAGTGGAGGCCCATTCAATTTACCCTTGTCTGACAATATTTTTTCTTTTTCATCTGGTTCTACTGAAGGTAATCATATGCACTCCATGAAGAAACCCATGTGACAGCGCAGTCAGTCAGGTAATTGGAGGGGAGAGAGAGGCATTAATAAACAGACTGTTAGTCAAAGATAATTCTTGTATTTACATGGACAGAAAACAATCCAGAGATGTTGAAAATGGTTTCAATTCTGGTGGGGGTTCTCCAGTCCACTGGAGACTTGTTTTGGGGAAAGGTTGTTCACTGAACAGTGGGCTTCCCAACCTGCATTGTACATTTCAAACTCCTACCAAAAAAGCAGCCCAACCTATTATAGGCAAAATCTATCCCAAAATGCCATCAAAATAGCCAGCCACGAATCTTGTGATAAGCACTCCATATGAAAAATGCTCTTGAAAACCCGTTGGTAAACCTCTGCTGGTATAGGACGATGCATAGGCTTTTGGTGCCTACTGCAAAATTAAAATATAAAACACAGCCCTCGCCACTAAAGAACTTGTAGTCTAGTCGGGAACCAATACTGAAACACATCACATATCAGAAAATGGCATAAAGTTAGGTCCTGGTTTGAATAAAGAGAACGGCTTGACCACACAGCTGTCCTCTCTAGGGGATGCTCCTCTCGGAGAAGGAACTGATCTGGTTCTTACACCCTCTCTGACCCTCAGCACTACTTGGAAGAAACTATTCATTATTAGCTGCAAAGGTGCAGAGAATCCTACAATCATTTATGTGTGGTTTGGAAATCAGGTCTTTTTTTTTTTTCCCCTAGAATGGGTGTGACCAACAATCTTCGAATCTACCTCAAAGAAAACAGTTAAATGACACAACCATGAAGTCCTTTGGAGAAAAAAGGAAACTGACCAACCTCAATTCGTGACATGCTAAGATCTATTTTACTCAGGGAACTGGCAGATCTTATCTTAGACTGATACAACATCAAAATAAAAGGGTGCTGTGGTGTTTTTCCTTCTTGAAATTCCCCTGTCGCATTCAAGAACAAGCTGACAAAGTAAGGAGGTCATAGGTGTGTGGATGAGTAGCCTTCGAAGGGACTCATATAATCCTCTGGGGTCCTGACTATGCAGAGGACGGCAAGGGGAGTGAGAAGAGCGTAGGGGCAGCTGTGTGCAGGGGCCTTGCAAGGCCTGCAGGGCAAGGTTGACAGAAGGCTCCCACGTATGAAATCTTTCCTTTGTCTTTACTTAGTTGGAGGGTAAAAACAATCCCTTCTTGTTTTCTTTAATTTCAACTCAAAAGAAAACTGCCTAAGAAAAACAAAAAAAGGAAGCTTTTTCACAAGGCTGAATTCCTTGAAAGAATGTACTACCAGATCTTGTATTTTATGCTTCAAACTCATGTCAGTAGGCAGTTCAAGCTCACATACAGCCATGCAAACTGCATCCTATCAGGTTTCGGTTAAAGGATGCATTTAGTTCATGGTATCGCACATACTTACAAGTAAATTCTCTATGAAGTGGGACTCACCTGGATACCGAAACTAAAGTGGATCCCTAACCATAATCATCAGCCATCCAGTTAAAGATGGAGCCTTAGAGCTACAGGAGAAAAAATACTAAACACTAGTTACACATGCACACATGGAAATATCTTCTAGCTTGTGGTCAGCCACTTGCATGCCAGCTGGTAAACAGTGTTGTCTTGGTAAATAGCGTAGTTAAATTTATGCAAAATAACAAACAGTTATTGGTGCTTAGTAAGGTTCAAGTACTGAGCTATGCATGAAAAGCGAAAGATGAGAAAACAGGCTCTGTCTTCAAGGAGCTCAGTTTAGTGCACTGACGTGTGTGAACCTGTTAAATGCTGCTCCACAGGTGGGTGTCCGCAGGGAGCTATGCAGACGGTAACCCAACGGGAGCAGAGGAGGCTGCTGAAGTGGGGAGGCAGGCCTTGACCAGATTCTTGAGGGGTGAGAAGGGAACAGCCAAGTTACAGGGAATGCAAGTGAAACCATCTCCTTAGGACTGCGGTGTGGGAGCAGTTTAGGGAGAGGGCTGTGCAAACTGCGAAAACTGTGAAGAACGACAGTTTAGGTAAGGGTGAGAGGCTGAGTGAGGACCAGTGATGCTGAGGGTCTGGACAGGCTGGAGCTCACTGCATTTCAGAGCAGGTTTAGTGGGAGTCAGAGGAGGTGTGATGTTGGAATGAAATCTCCTGAGGTGCACTGTTCTCAGTCAGGGCAACACAGGTCAGAGCAGGAGGAGGCTATAGAGGAGTGGATGGAGGCACCATAGCAGCTGAGTCCAGGCAATATAAGCAGGGAGGGCTAACACATGTTGAAATAATCTAGAACAAAGGCAGGAGCTGGGGTAGAAAGTACCATTGTCCTCAGTGGATATGACTGAATGACAGAATATTTACTGAATGATAAGGTGTGTTAGAGGATGCCTTCAGCATCTAGGGAGGAGAGGTTTCCAATCCTCTGCAAGTCACACAGCTCCTTACCAGTACGCCTGTTTCCATTCATATACATATTCTTATTTTATATTTACATATTCATTTTATTTTTTGAATTTAAAAACATTCATTAGGGTATAGTGATTTACTATGTTGTGTTAGTTTCTGCTGCATAGCAAAGTGTATCAGCTACACATAAACCCATATCCACTCTTAGATTCTTTTTCCATCAGATCGTTACAGAGAACTGAGGAGAGTTCCCTGTGCTACACTGTAGGTTCTTATTTGTTGTTGTTTTTCAGGTGTGTCCTATTCTTTTGCCACCCCATGAACTGTAGCCCACCAGGCTCCCCTGTCCACGGGATTTCCCAGGCAAGAATACTGGGGTGGGTTGTTATTTCCTTCTCCACGGGATCTTCCCGACCCAGGGATCAAACCCGGGTCTCCTGCAGGTCTCCTGCATCGCAGGCAGATCCTTTACTGCTGAGCACCGGGGAAGTGCAGGCTCCTATCAGTCATGTATTTTATACACGGTAGAGTAGTGTGTATTTGTCAGACTCAACTTCCCAATTTATCCCTCCTCCTACCCCTCCCTGGTAACCATGAGCTTGTTTCCACATTTAAACAGCTGGGAGAAGTGAATTTTGACGTCTTTTTGTAGATCCAAAGAAATAAATTTTAAAGAGCTAAATGAGGAGTTTTTTGTTTTTGATATGAGAGTCACCACATCCTAAAATTATAAATAACAGAAAAAACTACTAATATAATTTTAGACAAACAACATACCAGAAACTCCAGGTGGTGTCTTAATGAATTTTCCATTAAAATGACCAATAACAGCTTCACACTTTTCTGTTGATTCCATCCTATTTATACATAAAAATAAGACATAAATAATCAAAGATATCTTAATTTTCATTTTGTTCTGTGCACAAGAATACAATCTTATAGGTTTATTGGCTACAAATGAAACCTCACAAAACAAGTGAGTGATAAGAAAAAGTGGGTTTATTTTGTCTTTTATTTAAGTGTTGCTTGTGTGCTTCCACAGTAAAATGAAAACCTGATAACCAGAGTAGCTTCAGAATCATAAAAGAAAGAAATTATACCTTTAATCAAGCATGCAAAATGTATCACTTTTTTCTACTTATTGAAATTATAATCAATACACAATAGCTTTATTAGTTATGATACTGAATTTAAAACAAAAATACCAGTTTAAACTACTAGTGTATTTAGTGCTGCTAGGATACTGCTCATTTTAGAGATGGTCCTTCCTATTACTTATTCACAAAATGACAGACTCAAAAGTCATGAAATGAATTGGGGCTGAACAGAGGATGTGTCTTACAAGTTTTTCACCTTAGCTTCAAGTTTAAAATTAGTGAAGTCAATTATGTTCCTTCTTGGCTTTAGAGGAAGAATTAAAGGATGGAGCCTAACAACTTATTCTACATCTGCAGAAACATTTCAGGGGAATTAAATAATTTTGATTTATTTTTCTTTAATGGAGGAAACACTGAATAATCTGCTGAAAATGCACTGTACTCCTGGAATACCCAGAATAGTTGCACTTTGGTTTTAATGGGTGGTAATAGTGACTGAAGTCGCTCAGTCGTGCCTGACTCTTTGCAACCCCATGGACTGTAGCCTACTGGGCTCCCCGGCCCATGGGATTTTCTGGACAAGGGTACTGGAGTGGGTTGCCATTTCCTTCTCCAGAGGATCTTCCCGACCCAAGGATCGAACCCAGGTCTCCCGCA
Organism: Muntiacus reevesi; assembly: GCF_963930625.1. Lineage (NCBI taxonomy): Eukaryota > Metazoa > Chordata > Mammalia > Artiodactyla > Cervidae > Muntiacus > Muntiacus reevesi. Next base: position 234,725,092 of record NC_089251.1, read on the forward strand.
TTGAAGGCAGACGCTTTACCCTCTGAGCCACTAGGGAAGCCCCTAATGGGTGGTAATAGTGGTAATTAAAAAGCATTAGAATTTAACTGGGTTCCACCTTCGGATATAGAAACGAAAGTCCCTCATCTGCTTTCAGAAGAACACCCACAAAAGGACGATTTTCAGATGGCGCTAGGCCTTTCACTGTTTCACCTGATCCTTTTAACCCATGAAGTGCACAATGGGTTCTGGCCTTGGTGACTTTCCACTTGTAGAATATTTTAGTTTTATTATAAAATCATTTGGTCTAACAGAAAGAGCAATGGGTTGAAAGCCAGAAGAACCAAGTACTAGACCTTGCTTCATTGCTTCACAACCCCATGACAATGTCCTTTCTTTAACTCAATTCTTTTCATATGTGAAGCGTGAACAATGCTTGCTTTGTTGATCTCACAGGCCTGTGGTAGATGCGATTGTCATCAAACAGGAGAATGCAGAGGAAAGTAAAAAGTCAGCAATCCTCCCCCCCCAAATCAAAGTCAATATTTTAAAACATGTAGACATTACTGGTTACTGCACAGAATTAATAGGTTGCTAAGCGCTGTAAAATCAGTTTTTGTATGTGAGCTTTCAGATTTGAATTATGTCAAAATCAAAGGAAGCAAACTAACCACTGCACTGAAGTACCCTTTCTGGGGAGGAAGGGATAAAAGTAAGATGAAGGAATGAGGATGCTTTAGACATGTGCAACATTTTACTTCTTAAAAAACAATCTGAAGCAAAAGCTGTAAAGTGTTATAATGTCTGTAACAACTGGTGGTTAGGTGTCTGCTGTACTCTTCTCAATGTATGAAATATTTCATTAAAAAATCTAATTTACTGATTTTATTGATGATGAACCAAAGTTCTACCTAATGAGACAAAAATACCAATTTCTTTATGAAATTTAGGAACCTGAGATTATTTTTTTAAGCAGTTTAGGCAACCTGATCTAATTAGTCAAAATATTAAGGAAACACACTTGCAAAACTATTGCTCATGTGGTATTTCCTTACCCTGAGTCTCCAACTATATAGGGTCCTCAGGTTTAAGAATGCCAGTGAGTTTCCAAAGAGCTGGGGGAGATGCAAATTATTTTTGTGCATAATTTAAGTTCATGGTTCAACTGGCTCCTATAACCCTGGCTTAAATCCTCTCTTCTTGCTCAATTTTTATTCTCCAGGAAATGCAGCAGAACTATTGTTGACATGAAGGTAGGGCAGTGTGCTTACCTAGCAAAGCCAACACCACGACTTGTCCCACTGGAATCGCGTAGTATCCTTGTAGAAATCACTTGTCCAAATGGTTTCAGCATATTTTCAAGTTCTTGCTCATCCATGGACAGTGGCAAATTAGAAATATACAAGTTGGTAGGATCTTGTTCCTGTTGCTAAAACGGAATAGGGAATTATCTGTTAATTTCTAATTGAAGGTGAGATATTTACACGAACACACTTTTACTTAGCCACTCTGAGTTCAGGTCCCTTTAAAGTACTAGCAAGTGAGACCATGGGAGCTACAGAACACCCAAGTCACCCTGGACACTCAACAACAGTGTCTGAAGCTTGGATAATCTGTGCAGGTCAGTTGCAATCCCACCAAACCATTCTTGGCAGGTTTGGAAGTGGAAGGCACTGCTAAGCTGGAGGATGCCCTCATGGAAATACAAGTCTCAGCTGTTTGCAGTGTTCTGAAAAATAACTAACCTTGCCTCCACTACTATTTTTAGGAGCCCATTTCGGGCACACTATTGCACAGATGGTGGTTACTGCTAATAATTTGATCCAGAGACACATGATGGATTCTGGACCAAGTCATCCAAAATTCAGTGGTGGTTTGCCCAAATTCTCTTCTTTTGCTCTGTGGTGGAGCCCTTACTACCTTGATCTGTGATCACCAATGGAAAATAGGGGGCTCCTAAGCTAACAAAAACAAAAAACCTACAAAGCCATATAAAATTACTAGAGGCAGAGCAAATTTTAGAATCTGGATAAAGCTAAACTCAAGTGTAGAAGGGGGTAGGGCATTCTGGGAAATCTTTGCTATTCAAAGAGTGATCCAGGAGCCAGCTGTGATGGAATTACCTGAAAGCTTACTAGAAATGTAGGATCCCAGGTCCGATCCCAGACTGATGTTATCAGAGACTGCATTTTAACAAGATCTCCAGGAAGTACAAATGCATATGAAAGTCCAAGAAGCAAACAATTAGACCATTTCCCACTCACCCTTCCATTGCGGAAGTAAAATCAGCTGAAATCAAACATAAGAACTGAGTTTTCTGAGAATCAGTGACTGCTACGTATAATTCTGCCTTTTTATATAGTTCATGGGGTTCTCACGGCAAGTATCTTGATTTACTAAGAGTTTGGTGTTAAACCATGAGGAAATAAGCTTACATGACAACTGGAATATTTTCTGAGCAAATAAAAATTCACCATGGCAATTATGAGATTAGAATGGTCTTAACTTAAAAATAGGCTCTCCTTTGATATTACTAACCAGCTGTTATCTTTGCATATTGAACTCTGCAAGTTTATGATTTTAACAAGCACTCTTGGGCAGTGCTCAGCCGCTTCAGATGTGTCTGACTCTGTGGCCCATGGACTGTAGCCCGCCAGGGTCCTCTGTCCATGGGATTCTCCAGGCAAGTACATTAAAGTGGGTTGCTGTGCCCTCCTCCAGGGGATCTTCCCAACCCAGGAATTGAACCCATATCTCTGGTATGCTCCTGCACTGCAGGCAGGTTCTTTACCCACTGAGCCACCTGGGAAGCCCAACAAGCGCTATTAGGGAAGTCATTAATTGATGCTTTAGTCTGAGGCATCAGAAAAGTCCAGTCTGAATTTCAGATTTTCAAAATGTACAGTACTTTAAAAATAAATGTGAAGTATGCAAATGTTTGGATTTGTACAAAGTTTCTACTTTCAAATGTTATTCTGGCATTAATTAAACACAAAATAAAACTTCTCCTTTTAGGTAATCTGCAAGTAAAAGTGAATACTGATCTTTCACGCTATACCTAAGTTGTAAGACTTAAAACAGTAATCTGGTATCCCAGAGAAGAGGAAAACACCCTGGTAGTTCCCAGAATTAAAGTTATCACAGACTGTGAAACTGTGGGCAAGAAGTACTCTCTATGACTTCCTGATTCTGACAGAAGGCAGCCTGGAACCCCCAGTCCCAAAGGAATGGAGCAGAAGCTCCCAGCTTCTCAGAGGTGTGTCAGGTACAGTTGGGTCCAATAAAAAAAAAAAATAAAAAATTTCAAATGTTCAATAGTAAGCCAAAAACTTAATCTCCTTAACCCTTGACAGACTAAATAAAAACAGCTACTACCCTTGCTTCTGGCTGAAATTAAAGTCAGTGTGGTACCACTGATTACCTTACGCAGAGTAAAAGCTCCCACTGACAACTGCATAAAGTGTATTTTTAAAATATAAAAATTGCAAAGTGATTTAACAAATGTATAACAATAGACAGAAGGCTTCAAAATAAGGGGGAAAACAAGATGTTCTTAGGTATCAAATTTTTCAATTCTTCTGAGGTAGGCCAAGAGGTAAAATCTCCATTCCTTATTTCCACTTCACTCACTACCTCCTCAATTTCGCCCACTTAATTGCACAGCTTCTCAATTAGCTACCGCATGTCAGCTCTAATCTCCTAAGTCCCTGAAGCTTTCCTGGAGTGTACGAGACTGTATGTGTTCCTGCGGAAGTCTGGTCCTTAGTTGGCAAACACAGATGGGGTCCTTTCTTTCTGAAGGTACGTACTGAGGGGCCCTGTAGCCAACATAGTCCAATAACAGTTACAGTGTATCCTGTACATCCCAGATCTTCTTACACAATAATTATGGCCCCAGTCCCATCTTCCAACAGTTTACAGTTGGAGTTGGGGAGACAGAAACACACGAATTGAATGCTGTAATGGAGATGTGCACAAACCACAATGGGAGGACACAGAACACTTTTCAGAGGGCGTGACATTGAGCTGAGACCTGAGAAACACGTATAAGGCACGAGGCTGAAAACCGGACTGTGAAAAGCTATCCAAGGAGTCTGACTTTTTTGTCAGTCATCACTGCTTAAACTTTTCCACTTAAGGAGTGCAGCAGCAAAGAGAATGACTATGTCTCCTGCAAGTGTGTGGGCAATGGAGAAAGGAGCCTTGCTAAGGCTGCACAATTTCCTTGAAGCCTTATGCTTTATCTGGGGGAAAAAAAAAAAAAAAGCATGTGAATGTTGCAATCTACTCCCTAACTATCTGGCTTTGTTTCAATATAGAAACAATATTTCTGACCTAATACTTTAGAGTCATAATGACACTCCAGGGAGATGAGCCATATTTATTCTGTAATTTCAGGTGTTCCGATGGGGTGAGGTGGGAGGAGTAGGAAGGGGGAACCACAGCTAGAAAGCCACGCCCTAAAAAGTGGGGCGCTTCCTGAGGCACAGATGCAAGGGAGTGATGTGATCAAACCTATCTTATTAGAAAGGTTTCTGAATCACGCTTAGTCAGATTCAGAAGAAGCTGGGAACTCCCTAATTAAGGAGCATTAAAACACTCCTGGGACAAAGATATGGCATTAGAAATGTTATGCAAGGAACATGTATCACATATATTATGAGCTTTCCTTTTGGGTTACAATTATTAAAATCTAAATGATGAACATTTAAGAGTATTTAAGAATGTTCATAGAATTTGTCATCTGTGAAGTATTTTCAAAAGAACTAACAATGTAAGGTAACCAAATGCTTTCTAAATCTGTGTTTTACTTGCTATTATTAAAACACTGATTATGATTAAATATAATTATTAAATTATTCAAATGTTATTCTTTAAAATGCTGATTCAATTTGAAAGTTTACCAACGAAGAAAAAAATAATTAAAAGTGCTAAATCAGAATCCAGAAATTGAGCTCCCAAACCACTCTATGATAGGTAGATAAGGCAGACTAAATATAGACAGGTATTTCCTATGATTTTAATGCATTTGTTTTCAATAGCAAAAGGTCAGTCAATTAGCTCTTTTCACTGGAATGACCTCCAGGGCTAATGTTATTTACCTTTCTTTTCAAACGGTCAACTTCTTCTGCATACAGTGTAAAAAAATAAAAAAACAAAAATGAGGAGCAACTCCAACCTGGCAGCAATGGCCACAAAACTATCTAATCACCAAAAACGGGTCCCTGTGTTCTAATCATGATACATTCATAGTAAACAGAACATACAGTACTTGTAGTAAGGGGAGTGGTTCTTGAATAAGGGCAATATTGCGCCTTTAAATCAGGGACAACCATAATTCTGTTTTATGACATGCAATGCTATGTCTGAAAAAACAATTACTCTGTAAATTATGGGTGGTCAGACATAAAAATGCGGCCAATAGGCCTCTTTATATCCCAAGGCGTGGAAAGGGTTCAATGGCTTCTCTAACAAGTAGAAAACTAGATCCCACATTGGCCATGAGAGGGATAAATGGCTACTAATGTTCACTTGAGTAGAAAAGTAGGGCTCAGAGGTCCCACGTGGTGTAAAGCACTCAGTCATCATCTGAAAGAAATTAACAAAAACCTCCCTGTGCGTGTGGAATGGTTCCTAAAATGCAAGAAAGGGACTTGGCAGGAAGACCAGACATCTGTTTTCTCTTGTACTGAATAGGTTCACCAACCAGCAGATAGCTGCTTACGGGCATGTGAATGCAAACTGCTTGAAGCATGGTAGACCTCTGTGTGGAAGGGTGATTAAATTCCTGCTCCTTTGACTGCCTATTTACTGAAAAAAATTGCAAGCATACCACTAGGCAAATAACAGGGAATGATGTGCTGACCCCCAGCAGGTCGGAAGAGGTACTGCTGAAAGGCTCACAGAAATCACTATTAACCAATGTTGATTTGAGTTTCATATCTTTTTAGCTCGTTATCTGGGGTTTCTTTCTTCTTTTCATAGATTCTGAGTCTTTTATTTTGAAAAATGCACACATTTGAAACAAATGCCCAGTGTAACATAAATGGGAATGACCTCGAGCCTTTTGGAAAACCTTTTGGTAAATTTCATCAGGGTACTCAATAGACAGAGCTCAATAAATATAATTTTTAAATGGTCCATTCTTATCGATCCATATCTGCCCAAGCTGGGAAGTTTTTCCTCATGCTTAATTGTCTTCTTTGATCATCAACAAAACAAACATTTAATATCTACCATATGCCAAGTACCAAGCAAGGCACTGAAATTAAAACACAAGTAAGAAGCAATCACTGTGGTCCAAGGCTCTCCATTTGTCGTTTTATAATTCAGTTTTGAATATTTGTGGAGTTCTTTTTCAACTCAGGTAGCCAAAATGTCAAACAATATTACATTTCCCCTCACCCACTAGAATGTCCCTGAATTTTTTTGATTATGTAAAAGGGCAAGCCTTTAATATGTGGCAATGTGAATTTTCAAAAACTTTATAGTATCCAGATTAATTAAAGGAAGTGACAGTGACAGGTCTCTTATCACCCAAACATAGGAGCCAGGCTTAAACTTTTACAAATTGTCTCCACAAAAAGGTACAAGTCAGATAATCCCGTATCCAGATGGCATAAAGGGGTTAAGTTAACTCCCCATACTCACATCCATGGTTCTATGGCATAGAACAATGGACCCTCTACCATTTAAAATACCTTTTGTAACTTTAATGGTATAATAAAAAAGAAATCAGGTCCAGGAAACTCAGTCATTCTGTGGAGACTTGAAGAAATTCACGATGTGCAGGATGCTGGCACACTGCCAGTGTCTCTGAACCCCTGCACTGTTCATTCCCCGCAGATGATGGAGGAAGGGATCATTTTTCCTAGCCAATTTACAGTCCCAAGCTGCCTGAGGAGGTCTTTGAACAGTGCTCATTATCAGTCCCCGGGAAAGCTGGCATTCAAAGCACACCGTTGACACGAGGCATACAGTGCCAATCTATACCCACTCAGGCTCTGACTAAATGCATTGGAAAGACTTCTTCAAACAGCATATAGTTAATATACTATGCTACTCGACATCACTGGTACTGAAAAGATGCCTAGGTTCGTGCTCATGAGGCCTCTCTAAATCAGGCCTCTGCCTTAGCCCTAGTAGATTGTTAAAATAGGCCTCTTTCTAATTTTGTTTCAGCAGAAGTCACCAAAAACCCCCCCCCCAAAAAAAATGGGTGCCAGGCACACCCACAGGCCAGAGCAAGAAACCAGGCCTCCTAAACAGAGTCTGCACAGAAGCTGGCTGAAGACTGGTTTTGGATGCTCAGCTGACCGCCCACCTCCTGTCTGCCTGGGAGGGACTGCGGAGGCTGGGAATGAACACACAGGTGGAGACAACCACTGATGTGTTCTACGATGTGTTCCACGCCCCCACCAACTGGGCTTCTTCCTGCACCCTCCCTCCCCCGCCCACCGCCAGCCAAGCACGAGGGGCTTCAAGAGACCCCTCATGAAGCCTGGTCTGCGTCCTCTGGAGTTTGGTGGATACAATGGATCAATGTCTGACTTAAGCCTGCGGAATCAAAAAGGCAAAAGGCTGAGTGAAGGGGCCTATAAGTGTGATTGGGAGGTAACTAGTTTCCCACAGACAGCTGGCAGACAGATCAATGCGGGCCACACAAGACGGAGTTGGCGCAGGGTTGTGTTAGATCCACCCAGGAAGGCTGTACTGAAGAACAAGAAGGTCCAAGAAGAAAAGGACTGAAGGCTGACCCTTAGATTCTCAGGAGCTGAGGACACGTCTTCTCTAGGGTGAAGGAGAGAGCAGGGCATTCTACTAGGGAAAGCATCAGCTTTCTCTCTGCCCAGAGAAACCAACACCACATCACATGATTGTCATGTCAAGAAGCTTTCCCATCCTTCACCACTGCTCCAACCTGGGACGGGCAAGAAACCACAGCTAGCTGTGGAAGAGTGGGGAAAAACACACATTTGGGAAATAGGAAAGAACAAACCATGTTCCCATCCCAGGACAAGCTTACTAGTAAGAGCAGACCAGAGTCGGGGGGAAGGCAGAAGTTTTAGTATTATATGGCACACAAAATTTTGTCAAATAAACAGGACTGGACATCTCAATTATAGGCATCACACACTTAGCATTGGAAATGTGTTTGAAAAATCAGACATTCAGCATCAAAATGTTAACCATGTGTTACACATCTGTGTGTGTGTGTTTGTAGACACATAGTAATAGATGGTTGTATTGGGATGTATTAATAATATTTCACATTATTTCAAATAAGAAAAAAAGCATAATGCATTATCATTAATCACAACCTCCAATTTCCTAAAATGTCGCTAAATACACATCTTACAAATCTGTGTGTGTGTATGTATGTGTTTGGAAACATGTAAAAGATTCTCTTATTGAGTTGTAAACTTATAAAATATCACCTCTTGGTCACCAAATTATCAATGTGTGGGTTTTAGCAGACAACTGCTTTGTAAGCTGTGATTTCTCTCAGCACCAGCAACATCCAAGACGCACATCCCTTTTGCTGACTCTCAGAACTGAGTTTTCAAAACCCTTACACAATTCTGAGATTTTATTAACCATATTTGGAATATAACTTGAGACTTCCCCCTTAAACATCTTGTTTAAAATATTGTATCGAGGTTGGTGTAAATACATAAAGGAATGGCTGAAAATGTATTTAAAGACAATTATATTGCCTGAAGTTGGGACATGAAAAAAAATCAAGGGGCACTCTAAAGAAAAGAATTAACCAGAAAGGCCTGAAATGAAACAAGCAACTGAAGGGACTTTTCAAAATAATGAGAGTTGCCAGAAAAGTCATGGGATCTGCCCTAGATTTTATCCATGAGAGGAAGAAACAGGAGCTTCAGAGTAGAGGAAATGGACGGAACAGAGGGAAAAATACAGTTCTTTTCTCATTGTGCCTTCAAAGTCCTGCTTAGAAAACATATGGTTACCCACGGTTTACAGAGACATATTAAACATTCTGTAAATCATACACAACATAAGTATTGCATATTCACAGTTAAACACACTAAAGCCTCGTAATCACTGTCTTTCAACAGTACCACAAGAAGGTGCTCTATATTATGGACAAATAATCTAAAAATCAGGGTGCCCTCACTCTAGAGAAGATGTGTCCTTAGTATTTACAGTTTATTTTAGCTTCTTACTTTGGACTTTATCTTACCCCCGAGGTCTAAAAATATTAAAAGTCAAGGACAACCTTAGAAAGGTGATGAAAGTGAAAGTGTCAGTCACTCAGCTGCATCTGACTCTTTGCGACCCCACGGACTGCAGCCCACCAGGCTCCTCTGTCCATGGGATTTCCCAGGCAAGAACACTGGAGTGGGGTGCCATTCCCCTCTCCGGGGGCTCTTCCTGACCCAGGGACTGAACCTGGGTCCCCCGCGTTGCTGGCAGATTCTTTGCCGTCTGAGCCCCCTGGGAAGCCCCCTTCAGCGCCTTCTGAAGTCGCTATCCATGCTGATCCTTTCAGTCAAGGGGCATCTCTGTTGGTAGCTGCACATTTGTCCTTCAGCAGCTTTAAGGGCTTAGCAGGCAGCGCATTTCAGCCAGGGTTCTTTACCTTCCACAAATCTCCTTCCCTTATGGAAATGTCAGTGCTCCTCAGGGAAAGATCACAAGCTACTCTTCAGAAGAAGCAGAGGACAGCACAAAATTACTTTGTACTTCAAGAAACTGGATAATATAAAACTATTGATCTTTCGGAAAGAGTAAGTGCACTAGGTATGATAAAACCCAAGTTTACATTCAGGCAATAAAACGTGGAGCACAAACACCACTTCTATGATAAGAGTTCATTGAAACTGTAGGATTATTAATTAATTATTATTATTATTTATTATTATTTATTATTAATTATTATTATTATTATTTATTATTAATTATTATTAATTATTATTATTTCATTAATAATCAATGTCTAAAAATGTCTCTTTTATATAGAGGAGCTATTATCTGTCGCTGACATTGCATTAAAACTACTCGTATATCTGTGCAAGCCTACGTACGTGATAAAGTATGTTATTCTTTCAGAACATGACATTCTGAAGTATTTCTAAAATGTATTAATTCCTTAAACATTGAAATTTTAAAATTATTTTTAAACATAAAGTACAGAGCTTTAGTCCACAAGTACCCAATTACCTGAAAAATTTGATACTATTTCTCCATTTACTTACGGGCTTACATAATCTGCTATGAAAAATTTTATACAGTTGTAAAATTCTTTTTCACACATAAAATTATGAGGAACTGTCTTTGGCAAAATAGCTACTACTGAGGATGTGAAGGCAAGGGGCAAAAGTCCCCAGTTAACTGTGACTCACTGGGATGGAAGGAGAACTTGCACGGTGACAGGAAAAGCCACGCGCCCAGATTCAGAAGCAAAGCCAGAGATGGGAGGAAGGAGTTCCAGCTCTCAACTCACCTTTGCCATTTGAGCCTGAACCCCACTTGCCTTCAGGGCGGACACAGCCTTCTGAGCTGCTGCAGGACTGTCAAAGTCAACAAAACCATAACCTGAAATGCAAAACATAATTAGGGTTTAAGCCGTTATTTTACGATTGTGTAAAGAGGGAAAGGATGACTCCATTTGGTCTCCGAGGCAGGCAACAAAAATGAAAGCCCCGACGTTCTGACAGTCCCCAGCTTTACAACTGTACTGCAGCATCCTCCTCAGACTGTCCGTCCCGCCTATCTGGACTAGGTAAGTTTCCGTCAAAGTTTTTAAAAAAAAAGGAAAGAAAGAGAAACCAGTTTATTTCCTTTTCCAGATCTTTTTCTCAAGTGCCTTGTACTTGCTGGGGTGAGGTGGGGGATTGGGGAGGAAGACATCCAAGTTACCAATCAAGATTTTAAAAAAAGGCGGGGGGGGGGGATCAACTTCAGGAAAAAAGTAGCATTTTAAAAAATCTGGTAAGAAAGATGGAGCTATCTTACAGAACTTATAAGTATTTGTTTATTCCGTACATTTTTAAAATAAATTCAGTACAACCATTGGATACTCCACATATAAAATAATCTACATATTAGAACTTATTTAAAAATATTACCTATTTATCTAAAATACAGCTCACAATCTCTTCAAAATAAATAAAGGGCGGTAGGGAAATAGCTCCAGAAACCCAAAATAGCTGTTTTAGTGTTCCTGGCCTAAAGACTAAAAACAAAACATAATAAAACAAACAAATAAACAACCTCCTAAGAGAGGCCCTGGTTAAAAGTTTATTTATCCATAGTTTTTCAAACATTTTAAACAAGCTGGTCAGCTATTTTCCCTGGCTATAACAAATCAAAAGCAGGAAATTAGAGGAAAGAGGGGCCAGGTTGAGGGCAGGGCTGCTACAAAATCATATGGATGGTACCTAGTGAAAACTAACAGCAACCAATAAAAGAGGAAAATGATACAAAGAGCAGGTGTTACAGAGCACGTGAACAACAGTTCCATGAACCTCACCAATCCCGTAAGCATCACTGATTAAATCAGGTAATCACTAATTTGCCACTGTGGTAAGGCTTAAATTATTAAGAAAAGGTTCAACTGTATTTAAAAGCACACTGGTGAAATGATCAGGGTTCCAGGCAAAAATATCAACAGAAATCTACTTGGGACTCATACCTATTATCAAATTAATGTTAAATGAGTAAGAATATTTTGAAAAAGGAAAGTCTTGTCTGGAAGTTACACAGAAGAGGGGCTAGGCCTATCATTTATTTATGGATATTATAAAGCTACAGTAATTTAGACAGGAAGGAACTAGGGTCAAAATATACACATCAACACGACAAAACAGAAACTTCAGAAGTAGTTCAAAGAGTGTGCACTATTAGTAACAAAAATATTGGCCTGGTAAAAAATTAGTGAACTAGACTATGAAGTATAGAAATAGGTGTTTTAGAGAGATGAGTGTCAACGCTAAAACAAATAACAGCTTCTTTCTATTACTTGGAATTGTGATGGAATAAGGTTTAGTTTGATTTTGACAGTGAGCAGAGAAATACCCAGGTGGGAAAGGAAAAGAGGAGGCTGATCCAGGTAAAAATAGAGAATGCTCCTCAACAGTCAGGTTAGAAATTATGTTAAATACATTTCATATTTTTTAAAGAAATCTGCTATTAACGCTAATATGCAACCCACTATGAAGATGCATGCAGGCACACACATACGCACTCTCTCACGCTCATACATATTTTATTACCAAGCAGAACTTACGCAGGTCATGAACGAACACCCAACTACATTGAAATGATGTAACTTCTAATGGATGTTTAAGAGTCCTTCTTTAATTTTACTGTTGTCAATAAATTACAGTAAGATGAAGATCCCAAGTTTGATGTTAATGTAGTTGAAGCTTCTACGCAAGTACTGTTGCGTACAAGTATTATTTTATCTGTTATTTCCTTATTAGGAAAAATCCATAATGGCTGCATTTTAGCTAACTGTTTACATTCTTTTCTGGCCTTACCCAATGCTATTACGTAGCTGTTTCATAAATATTTGCTTAAAACAAATATAACATGCTTATGCATGCATCCATGTGCTCTTTTACTTTCCTTGTTATAATACTTTCAAGTAAATACAAGAGTATATAAATCGGTCTCACAGATTCTCTGGGGTTTCATTATTTAAACATGTATACAGATATTTTTTGAAGGTGGGAGTCACCAAATAACACAGCCTCCTCTCACTTGAACCCCAGGAGGACTCTTCCAGGTCTCGGGACCAGGCACCGTTACGGCATTTCTGCTTCTTGGGTTTTCTTCTGCACTGAGATTACTGAATCATGGGGATAGGTATGTTATTTTTGGTTTGGCAACCAGGAAATACAGGGCCATTTCTGTAGTAACAGGAAGCTTCCTGCTCTTACCCCTGTTTTTCCTTTGGTCTGATTTATCCTCACCCATTTTGTGTGTGTTTGTGTTTTCTGGTCTTATATGCAACTCTGTAAACACTGAGCACAATCAATCCTTTCTAAGTTTTTCTCAGTCCTGAACTGCCATGTACACGAGAGCTGAGAAGCATTTCAACACCTTTTGTTGGCTAAAAACTGGCAAAAGCTGAAATGTAGGAGAGCAACTGAATAATGAATTTTTAAATTTAATAACTACAGCAACATGCTCTTCACAGCAATATTTCCTTCCGCTTAGTTTCGTCTTCTGGACAAAGGCCCCAAAATACGTTTTGTGACCCAAAAATGCACTATGACCTCTAAGGTCTCTAATTTTCAGGCAGGAAATTCTTTGATCGGTTCAATCTCTAAAAATTAGTATACAATACAAGCACTTTTCATTTATACTAATAATTTCTTAAGCATTACCTATATTCATCCACCCACCTACCCACCCACCTTCTCAAGTTATCTATAACATGGCTACTAATATGTTACCTGTCTTTATAGTTAGCTATGCTGTTTTCTTTTATCCTCATTTGTCCCCAAACTACTTTTTTTCAGGAGCTCTTTCACTGCCCCTTCCAGAATTTTATAAATCCATTCCTGCTTACTCTCTCTCCTCACTCACTCATCCACACCCCAGATAGCTATCGTTGCGCCTTTCTGAGAGGCCTGTGTGACACAAAGAAACCTTATAAGGTTTCTGTCACTGCCCCCACATACAAGCCAGTCTCTCCTACGACTCAATTTAGGAGAAATTCTCCAGGAGACATGTATCGAAAACTAGCTCTGATTTATACTTATTTAGAAGCTCCACAAATCTCCCCACTAATCTTTGGACTCTTGTCAAATATCATGGGTTTATATTATTACAAGACGTTAGGTTTAGTATTTTTTTTTTCACTCACAGCATTTCTAGATCACGCTAAGTGTCTTTGGACTTTCGGTTTCTTGGCAATTGGCTCTTGTTGGAGAGGAGTGTAAAACAGCAGTGTCCAGCGCAGATGCATAGTAGAGAATTCACTCAGGGAGGCCGCTGGGTCCTCTCTCTCACTTAACTAGGGCAGCTCTGCTTTTTTTTTTTTTTTTAACACACTGACCTGTGTGAAGACTTCTTTTTTGAGGGAGAGGGAATTGGGTGGGGTCAGGAGGAAGAAAGGTAAGTAAGGCTGTAAAACTATCGTCTACTGTGATTTCTCTCTTGGTTTGAAACAAATGCTGAGATCGGCTTCCTGGTTTATGCCTGCATGAGTCCATCTCTTGGTGATAAAACCAAAAAGCTTTTTCCTGTGTCCCTGCTCATCCAAATCATTTTAAAAATATGTTAAACAAGACTAACCTGGTAACTGGGTAAACATTTCAATCTACAATTAGACTCTCTCCAGTTTAATTCACTTAAAATATTAATTGAGTATCACTCTACATAAAGCACTGTTCTTATTCAGTGTCCTACGGCAAAACTGCCTGAATGTGCCACGCTGATTAAACATGGGCTCAGATATTTGCCACAATAGCGCCTTTAAATTCAGGAGCTTTGAAGAAGAGACAGGAGTACAATGAATCACTTCAAGTCTAGATTAAAGGAAACCGCTGGCTTCTAAGGCGAGGCCCTACCGTTCCATAGGCTTCATTGACGTTCTTTGCCTTGTTCAGATTGTGCTAAGTCACAAGCGTCACCCCTACTTGGAGAACGGGTCTAATTAATGAGGAGATTTGCCTTCTCTGCCTATTCCTGTCAACCTTATTTCAATTCATGGGGTCAGTTGTTAGACTCAAAGTCAGCTGATTCCATTCTTCCCTTTTCCTAGAAATCACATGCCTATTGTTAAGATGCTGGATCATTAAAAGTCAGAGCCACAGAGCATCAGTGCTGCCTACTGTAGACGCCTCCTCTTCCAGCTCATGGAGCTGGATGAGCTCATCCTAATTACACGGAAAACTGAAGGTCAGTGCATCAAATTAATGCAGCAGCATATTTCAAAGGGGGCGTATGACCTCCCCTCCCTATTACAATTTGGTCAGTGAAAATGGTTCTCCCCTCCCTGCTGCCAATATTGTCAACAGGCATTCAGCAGAGAACAATTGCGAGTATTGAAACATGTAATTAAGTACTGCTTAAAACTACTCTATTCTAATTAATAGAGCCAATTTGCACAATATGTAATCTTTTCAGTTCTTTAGTACAGTCCAATGGTCTTCGGTAAGCAGCTCTAATCTTCTCAGGCTCAAGAAAGAAAAGCTATTTTCTAACTCGACTCCCCCTTAAAAAGCAGGGGATAAATGCCAGCCAGTATTTTGCATGTTAACTCTACTGGTGTCAAATCTGGGATTCTGGCAAGCGGCTAGCTGCTGTTGGGTTTTCAGCCAAAACTCAACCAGGGACCAACATAAGCAATATGCTGACACTGTGCAAGACAGAAACTGGTTGACATATAAGATTTGGGTTTTAATAAATGGAGGTAGTTTTGAAATCAAAGATCAGGTTGAAAATTCCACTTTTTTTCTAAAGCTCTGATTTAGAAAAACATCAGACAAGGAGACATACCTTTGCATTTGTTTGTTGTCTTATCCAAAATTGCCTTTGTGGAAACTATCTTCCCATATCTAAAAAAAGAAAAAGAAAGAAAGAGGTTATAATTGAGGAATCTTTATTAATATCCAAGTCCAGAGAACACACACACTTATCAAACCTCGGCAAACTTTAAAGCATAAAATGTTCTTTACTAGGGGACAGGAAATGAGAATTTGAAACTCAAGCTAAACTAAAAAGGAGGAATGGTTAGACCTCTCATTTGGCTCTCTGGATTATAGTTTGATACTTAGCTTTGAGAAATCAGGCACTTAGCTGGTGATCTTGGGACCAAGGAAATGGAATGTGAGCTTTAGGAAAAATAGCTTCTCTACAAAAAGCAACACCAGTAACACTAGTAACACTGTGTGTGTGTGTGTGTGTGTGTGTGTGTGTGTGTGTGTGTGTGTGTGTGTGTGTGTGTGTGTGTGTGTGTCTCAGTTGTGCCCAACTCTTTGTGACAAATAGCTTCTCTACAAAAAGCAACACCAGTAACACTAGTAACACTGTGTGTGTGTGTGTGTGTGTGTGTGTGTGTGTGTGTGTGTGTGTCTCAGTTGTGCCCAACTCTTTGTGACCGCATGGACTGTAGCCCACCAGGCTCCTCTATCCATGATTCTTTACCGACTGAGCTACAAGGGAAGCCCCATAGTAATACTATGTCTGTGGTCAAATACAAACCCAAAGGCAAGGCTGCAGAATTGTTAAGGGAAAGGACTACGATGCAGATAGCCTTTATGAATGAATTGAGGCAAGAAAGTTCCCTGAATCACTCTATTCATTTTGCTTTTGCAGGTGATTCTGTATGGCTCTAGATCATCACAGAAGTGTGTGCTGGAATATGTATCTTTAACATGCTTGATGGGATATTTAAAAGTATTTTAAATCTAATATTTAAAACAGGTCTTTTTATCTAAAATTTTGATGATTGTTTATAAATATATTTTTAAGACCTCTTTTAATGCTATAATAATAGTTACACAGTGTACTCACTAATATATGTGTGGGCGTGTGTGTGAAAGAAATAGGCAATAAAAAACAAAAAACAATGAACCAGGAAAGCATTAATCTATGAGGGTTTGTATGAAAAATGTCTTCAAATTCCTTCATGTACAACAAAAGTTGGGGAAAAAATGGAAACAATTCAGAATGTTAAAACTGAGTGCACTGCTATGGAAAACAAAGGGGGGACTTCCCTGATGGACCAGTAGCGAAGACTCTGAGCTCCCAAAGCAGGAGGCCCTGGTTCAAACCCTGGTCAGGGAACTCGATCCTGCATGTCTCAACTAAGACCTGGTACAGAAAAATAAATACTTAAAAATAAATAAAAAAAAGAAAGAAAGAAAACAAAGGGGCAAGAGAGTTTAAACATATGTCCTACCCTATATCCTTTCACAGTGACCAGACTACAATGCAAAGCACTGCTATCTATATTTGTCTTCAAAAAACAGAGAAGACCTTCGAAAAATAATTCTTCCAAATTACTGGGTCTATAGAAAATGCATCTAACATACTTCAGGTATCTGAGACTATTTCCACATTTATACACGGCAAATCCCAAAACTTTAATTTTCTATATATTTACTTGAAAAATTTCACATTTTCTCTAATATTATTTTCCTGTGATTGCTGCTGAGGACTAAAAAGACTTAAAAGTTTCAGGAAACGGAAGTATCTGTGCAGTACTTTAAAACATTTTCAATGTTGCAG
Source organism: Muntiacus reevesi (assembly GCF_963930625.1). Classification (NCBI taxonomy): domain Eukaryota; kingdom Metazoa; phylum Chordata; class Mammalia; order Artiodactyla; family Cervidae; genus Muntiacus; species Muntiacus reevesi. Next base: position 234,742,288 of record NC_089251.1, read on the forward strand.
GTTTCTATTTTATGCATTTGAACGAGCTGAAAGATACTTATCTAGAAGAAACAAAGAGTTTGGGCCAGCACTCTCCCTCAGTTAATTTCACTCTGTGTAATCATGTAACCAAATGATTACTAACTAGGCATAAAAGTAAAGATAATTTAAGGTTTAAATGACAATTACATCCAAGAGGCATAAGGTTGCATAAACACCTTCAATTCCCTGTAAGGATTTTGAGTATTTAGCAGCAACCTTAATAGGAGGTCACTAAGCTTACAACATTAAAAAAAATAAAAATAAAATAAAAAATCTGCAAACCAGAAAAAAGTTCAGTGATTTAAAGACCACCTTTTAGCAACCATTTATCTGCCTACGTTATTGACACACTTGATATTTATCAGAACTCTCTCCTTTGCACAAGTTTTAGCTGAAAATGCCTTTAGCCTGCATCCCTACCTCAGTCCTTTCCAAAAGCGGGGAGGAAAACTGGTATGATTTCAATGTAGGATAAAAGGTATTGGGAGTTACAGAGATTAAGGGACTTTGCTTGAGGTCACAGAGTTCAAGGTCTTTTGTAAACCAAATAGAAGGACATTTAGAGAAGGTCAGGGGCTGGCTTCTATCTTTCTGGTTCTGCTCTCCACATTAATAATGAGGAAGAAGACTTGGAGAGAGGAAGGCATGGGAAGCAGGGAAAGAGGAGAGGCTCCTGGTAGCACTGACTCCATCCGTGCCATCCTTTGTCTGGTTTGGGTTCTATCCGTGCCATCCTTTGTCTGGTTTGGGTTCTCTTTGACCTTTGCTACATCTGACATCACTCCTCACTTTCACACCTTGGCTTCTAGGACCCTCATTCTGGGGATCCCATCTCACCTTTCTGCGCTCTCTTTCGGTTTTTTTTTTCTTCCTCATTCGGCTCCCTCCTCTTTCTCCTTAACCAAGTTCTTTCATCACATTTAATAATTAGTCCTCCACCCTTCTCTTCCCTAGGAAATATATCCAATGCCATGCATTTAATAAATGAATCTTCTTTGATGAAGCCAATTTCTCCTTCCTGGGTTTTTATTTTAATCTGACCAAAATTTTAGTTTTCGTCTTCCTCTCTTCACTTAAAATCTTAGTATCTTACTAAAATATAAAACACTTAAATATCTAGTTAAGTGTTACCTCATGTCCTCTATTTTCTAAGTCGTATCTCCAAAGAACACTAGACAAATCTTTCCTTGTCTCCTCTTCATGTATCTTATCATTCTATAGCACCATCAGATTCCCAATCTTCCATCAAGTTTGTGGTCCCTGAAGTGAAGTTGCTCAGTTGTGTCCGACTCTTTGCGACACCATGGACTGTAGCTTACAAGACTCCTCTGTCCATGGAATTTTCCAGGCAAGAGTACTGGAGTGGGTTGCCATTTCCTTCTCCAGGGGATCTTCCTGACCCAGGGATCGAACCCGGGTCTCTCACATTGCAGGCAGACACTTTACCGTCTAAGCCACCAGAGAAGCTGGTGATGTCCCTGAGACATCATCAACTTGGCCATTCCTGAATCCAGCTAGTCATTAACTCTTTTAACATGTGTCTAATATTAATTTGCCTTAAACATTACTTTGAACATGGTTCTCTTTGGGACTTCCCTGGTGGTCCAGTGGTTAAGACTCTTGTCTTCCCAATGCAGGGAGCATGGGTTCAATCCCTGGTGGGGAACTAAGAGCCCACATGCTGCACAGTATAGCAAATTTAAAAAAAAAGGGGGGGGAGGTGAGAGTTGAACATGACTCTCTCATCTCTCCATTGCCCCCTCCTACCAATCTCTGAATTTAAAGAACCTGTTGTAACACTAGATCTTCCATGAAACCATCCCTAATCTCCTCAACCATTCAGTGTGTGATTTTATAAGAAACCAGAAAGAGAATTACATTTACTTAGTTTCTACTACAGTTCTAGCCATTTTCTGTGTATGATCTTATTTAACTTCACAATAATCTTAAGAGGTAGCTGCTATTATTATCACTTTTGCAAATGGGAAAACAAAAGCTCACAGAAATTCTGGGTCTAAGATATTGCCTAACACATCAAAACCAAAAAACAGTTACATTTAAGTTCTTACTGCAGTTTCTCTATGAAATGAGAAATGCACCAAGGCTTCGGTTGCGACCACTTCTCTAGACAAGTGTGAGCCTCGCCAGCCCCTCGCCCAGGAGACCACTGCAGCCAGCCAGCCCCCGCTCCGTGGTAACCATGTGTGACCGAAAGGCTGTGATCAAGAATGCCAATATGTCAGAGGAGATGCAACAGGACTCGGTGGAGTGTGCTACTCAGGCCTTGGAGAAATATAACATAGAGGAGGACATTGCGGCCCACATCAAGGAGTCCGACAAGAAGTACAGCCCCACCTGGCACTGCATCGTGGGGAGGAACTTCGGTAGTTATGTGACACGTGAAACCAAACACTTCATCTACTTCTACTTGGGCCAAGTGGTCATTCTCCTGTTCAAATCCGGATAAAAGCATGGACTGTGCCACACACCCAGTGATCCATCCAAAAACAAGGACTGCAGCCTAAATTCCAAATACCAGGGACTGAGGTCTTCAGCCTTGGTGTTCCTGAGGGAACACCTCCATCTTTGAACCTTTATTGTGTTTTCTACAGGGTATTCTCTGTACTAGTTTGTGGTTATAAAGCAATTAGCAAAACAGCTTACATCTGTATTTATTTTCTATTCCACACCTCTCTACCCCATGTTTTTCCCTTCAAAATCCATTCCTTTAAAGAAATAAATCTGTTGGAGAAGTGTGGGCTAATTATCGTTTGTTCAAATAATCTGTTGAAGATGGCCTATTACTTGATCTTGGGTAGTCTGGTGGGGGTGATTTCTTGAAGTTTCTGTGGGATGTAACAGACTAGCCTATTTAACACATTTGAGTTTCATTCTTGCCCATCCTGCTCCTGGAAGAATACTACTCAGAAGTGCATGTTGAGAAATGCATGGCAGGGAAACTACTGGATTAACTCTTACTCCTAACCTGATAAATACATTCCTTAAGTGCTCCTTCTGTGATAACTGCTATACAGTGTTCTGGGCCTTAGGCCTCAAGAGATGATGAATGTGTAGTAGAACTCTAAGATTTCTATGGCTATAAAATGGAAATAAGCTGGCGAGAAAGTTGGGCTAGTGAGAAATTTGTTGGGCTCTAGACATTTCCCCTCCCCTGCCTTGGCCAAAATATACTCTAAAGATTAAGGGTGGTCTTAAAGGGAAAAAGCTTTTGAGCAGCGGCCCTCCATGTGATTCTAATAAAGTCTGCAGGAATTAAAAAAAAAAAAAGACATGATTTTGAGAAACAATATTTCCTTTATATACTCAGAGTATAAAAGGTGAGGGGAAAAAAAGGGAGATCTCTTCTATTAAGGCATCAGAATAGATTTATTTTTCAAGCCAAAGCAAGTTTTTTGTTTATTTTAGACACAAGAAATAAACAGATGGTTCACGGTTGAAGGAGCGATGGGGGTGTGTGTAGGAGAAGAGAGATGTCTGACATCTATCAGTTTTACTTTCTATTTGTGGTTTTCATCATGATTTGTGGGTTGACACTGAAAGTCCATGACTTCCCAGAAAGTCAAGACAGTTTTCACTCTGTCCGTGGTACTACTGCATACCAGCCTCCCTCCAATCCAGCGGCTCAGGAGGCTGCTTCTGTGGACCACAGGTGGTGGTGGGGGCAGGGGTCTGAAGGGTTTTCCTTTCCTACAACATCTTTTCTGTGAGCTGTTCACTCAGTTATACTGCTCAGAGCACAAGAGGCTCTCACAAAAATACAGATCCCTGACCTGGAAACAGAACACTTTTAAACTGCTCAGGCCGTGGTGAAGTTAGTTTCTCAGGAGCTGATGCAGTCATACTGTGGGAATGGAGTACAGAACAAGTTCTTCTGATGACATAAGAAAGGATCTAGAATATGGCCAAAAGCCACCTGGCAAATGGCACTTCCACAAGCAGGAAAGGGGTAGCAGGGTTCAGAGTGGTCGCTATTCCTCTCTGCTAGTCTTATCCGCAGTTAAGATTTAATAATGTGAGGCAAGGGATGGAGTGGCTGGGGGAGAAGTCATTACAGATGATTAACATTTAGCCTAATTCTATCACTGATCAGCAGTGCCTGTTAAGAGTAACAGATATCAGGGGCTGGGGTGGGGGGGAATTCATAAAGCAACCAGATTTTCACCTCCCCTGTTCCTATTTGCAACTTAATTGTAAAACAAAACAGAACAACAAAAAAAATCTAGTAACAGGGACATTTGATTTATTGGAGAAAACAGGCCTCCTAACTGGGTAGAATTCACACTCTAAGAACACCAAGGAGATGCATGCCCAAGAGAGCAAGCTGCAGAATTTTATGGGGGAAAATATGAAAACAAACATTCTTTGGGTTTAATCAGCTTCAAAGTAAGAAGACTCAGACTCACAGTCGTAGCTACCCAGAATATAGTAATTCTCTGCTAAGAGTAGATGATCCACTCCAGAGGAAACTCTGACAGTAAAAGGATAGAGAGTAATTAAGGGACATGACTACGGAGTACTGAAAATTTCAAAGGGAGAGGATAAACAAGTAAAAGCTCAAATTTAAACCTATTGGCTGGAAAAACCTTTTGCTTAGCATCTACCTAAATTTCTTTCCTCTGCACCACAGCTTTTGTCATATCTCCCCATTTCCATTTCTTCTTTCATGGGCTGTAATATAAAATCTAAGTATATTTAGTTCACACTTACTAAAATAAAGCTTGATTTTTCTCTTCTGTCTCCCATCACTTAGTCACTCGTAAATTTTACCTTTTTGATAATTTACCATAATTACAAAAGAAATGCATATTTGTTGTAATTTGAAGACACGGAAAAGTACATTAAAATACTAAAATCATCTATTGTCTTGGACACAAATGTTAAACGGATTGTTGAGTATCTTTATAGACTCTGTCCAATGTGCATCTACATGCATGTGCACATGGCCTGTGAGTGTACAACACACGCACGCACGCACGCACACACACACACACTGTCTCTCTCTCCCCTTCTAGAGAATTTGGAGCTTTTGAACATTGCTGGTTACAAGCCAAGCCTCTGGAGAATGGAGTTTATTCCACCTACTACCAACAGATGGCGGTAAGGGTTGATGAGTTATTTCAATATTGGTCATCCCAGTCAAAGATTAATATAAGGCCCTATGGGGTCACTGGCAGTGCTTGTGTTAATTTATTTTATGAACATTATCAAGCCAAAAAACAAACAACAAAAAAGCAATAAGTATGTGGAAAAAAAAACTACGAAAAAGTATACACATAATGTAAACAAAAACTGATTAAGTGTGAAAAAAGGTGGGATATTCCTCATGCATATAGGATGATCGCTTGTTTGACTTAACAAGTGAAATGCCTCTGAAGGACAAAGAAACTTCCCACCCTGTGAGAGAGGTTGTGCCCAGGCAAATGACAATAACCAGCAAGAAGGAGGGAGAGGGGACTGAAAGGAGGAAAAAAACCAAACTTTGCCCATGTGCTATCAAATTAGCATCCACCCTGGAAAGCCTATGACCTAGCAAGTCAATTCAGGGGAATAACAGAAGCAACAGCTTACATTAATACAGCTTTTATTTTATGCCAGACACTGTTTTAAGGGATTTAGGTCAAATATTTTTAATCTTCCCAGCAATCTTTCGAGTAGGTGAAGTTTTATTACACTTTGTAGATGTGACACTGAGGAGAGAGTATGGGACCCACTGAAGGTCACACATTTGTGCTGTGCTTACTCGCTCAGTCGTGTCCAGCTCTTTATGACCCCGTGGACTGTAGCCCGCCAGGCTCCTCTGTCCATAGAGATTCTCCGGGCAAGAATACTGAAATGGGTTGCCACGCCTTCCTCCAGGGGATCTTCCCAACACAGGGATCGAACCCAGGTCTCCTGCATTGCAGGCGGATTCTTTACCAGCTGAGCTACCAGGGAAGCCGGTAAGTAACAAAGATGAGTGGCAGAGTTTGCTTTGGCCAACCATGTGGATAACTGCAGATGCTTTACTTGCCAACTGCAGAATATGCCAGAGGTTCAAAGCAGTTTCCAGGGTTGAGTCTGCATAGCTCCAAGCAGGTGGCATAAGGATGAGAGTGGACTCTGCAACTGCTGTCTCTGAGACAGATACTGATAACATTCAGAAAGTTGTTACCTGACCTTCTGGGTAGGCAACATTGTTCTATTTGGAAATTTGGAAAAAGAGGCCCAAGACAACAAATGTACCAGTCAGGAGGAAGCATGGCCTGCTTTAAAGCTTCAACAGAGTAACTACATGTATCTGTGTGGTGGGAATGGATTTATGAACTAAGCCAAAACTTCCTTCTGACTGAGGACTTGTGAGAGAAAAGGGAAAAAAAATTCACACACATATATGCACACACAGGTGATACTGTATATATAGTTCAATAATTTGCTTTTTTTTTTTTTTTTGCTTCTTTATCTTTTGAATGACTTTCCAGGAAAGTGGATTTCCTACAATTTGCTTTAGCTCTTCTAAAAATGGTTGAATAGCAGAAGGAAAAGAAAGTATAAATTATACGCATTCTGCTAAGAGCAAAGTTTGTTGGACAATGAGGACTAAAATAGAAAAAGCAGAAGGAGCTGTGTATCCATGTTATCCTGAATCCTCACTATTCTGAATAGTTCAACTTGTTCTCTTTTCTTTATTTACTTAGTCTAAGAAGTGGTAAGCATTTGAAGATAAGGTATAAGTGAAATTTTAAAATCAGGCAATCAATATCAGACAGGTATTTTAAGACTTTCAGCTTTTTGGTCTTGAAGATTTTTGCTGTCTGCGTAAGACATCTAAGATACAAAAATGAAAGGTATAGAGAGATATTCCATTTGTGAGTCCAGTCATTTTGGCCTGATCCCTCAGTGTTGGGTCACTGCCCCTTTCCCTTGCGCTGGACGGCTGGCTGCTTTGTGAATACTTGATTCTGCGTATGGGACAGAAGAGGAAGGCACATCTGATGCAGCTGGAATAGCAGCCAGGGTTTGAAGGTGGAAAATATTTGGCAGGAAAAGTTGCTGCAGTCCTAAAGGTCAAAGGCAAACGTAGTGCTGAAGCTGAATGGGACACATGAAAGACGAGTACAGTCCAGAAGGAGATCAGACTAAGAAATCAAGCCACATATATTTACAGCATGTCTCCAGTAGGACCTTCACCATCCAAGGCCTATGAAAAATATGTTAAGATGCCATTCCTGCCATCAAGGGGAACAGTTTTGGGCAGACGGAGTGTAAGGGATTTTTTAATATTAAAAAAATAACTAAGAATGTTGTGATCTTGTATGATGAAAGCTAAATAAAGGAGCATAAACCGGACGAAGGTCAAGTTCAGCAAAAAAAGGACTTTGGGGAAAACAAATTCAGGTAGACCATGGAAGACAATCAACAGAGGAATCTGTCTAATGCAAGCTGTGTGAGGAGTAAGAGAAGCCAAGTCTGAAAAGGTCCGACAGGGTCTTGGGTTCTAGGAAAAGGAGTCAGGGAACAGAACGTGGCTGGAGGTTTTGCAACTGTGGAATGATATGATGCAAGCAGGATTTTGGTAAGATTAATAAAAATCTTACAGCTAGACTTAGCAGAGAGAAACGTTACATTTTTGTTTTAGTATTCTTCTTCTTCTTTTTTTTTTTTTTTTGTCTCTTTGTACTCAGGCAATAACATTCAAGTTCAAGAAGTTATCATGGAGGGCTCAGGAGAGCCAAGAGATGAATGGCGAGGTTCTAAAGGACAGGAAAGCTTTAAGACTGAGGACTTCTTTTAACTAGCCTTAAATGCTTTAACTTAACATCTGAGAAAAATAGCCTACTGTATCTGTGTTATAGAAAGCCAGTGGTTTGCCTCTCTGAACAAAGAGGAGATGGAGAAAAGGAATCACCATGGTCTTTTCTGAACGATCCTGGAAAGGACAGTAAATTCTGGCTCCAGTTCCAGACCTGGAGCCTGCAGGTTAACATAGAAGAAGCAAACACCATCCTCGAGTGGTTCAGCCCTTAGCTAGATGGGCTGCTTTATAACATATGAGCTGATGGGGAATAAACTACAGAAGTTTGGGGACAAAGCATCACATTTTTCAAGAGAAAATGTATCTACATATCTAGTTTTTCGTTAACACTGAAATTTTACGATGAACACATCCTTTCAGAATACAAATAAAATTAGTAATTTACACCCAGATTTGAGATGAATATAACTTATGACTAAATGTAGAACCACTCCTGCTACTCTGCCTTCTCAACATTAATGCTGGCACAGCTAAACTATTATAAATGCTTCACAAAAGCAACAATTGATGCTGTTTATTGTATGTATGGCTCAAACTAAATAATTCATATAGAATGAATATTAAAAACCACCTCATTAGAAATGGCTAAGATGCACTTTTTGCCATAGTCTGTGAAAAACTTATACCTCTCTTCTAAATAACAAGCATGCTATAAAGCATTTGATTTATTACACAGATTTGCTATCAGAGCTTAGTATCCAGTCTATTATGGTCTGCAATCAAGGTAAAGGAGCTTTACGCGATTTTATGTATTTTTAAGCACACCCAGCACACGAAGGGTCACTGGCCCTATTTTATGACAATATTTTAGCCACAAGTCAAGGTACCGCAGCACTTAAGGATGCAGTCACAGATGTCAGGCCCAAATTAGTGCGCCCAAGTACTAATATGTCAGAGGAAAATAATACTTGCTGCAAATGGAACTCAGAACTTTGCAAGTAAAATGTAGATAGTTTATCATAAAAATGAGTCCCCCAAAGTCTCAACACACTGATTAATGTCTAACATTTAAAACAAAGGCAATTTAATTACATAAAATCGTGTTTTATTTCTGAGTTGAATTTATAAACTGACAATGATGGAGCATTTCAGAAATTTTCTTCTTCTCCCACCAAAACCTGTGATGTATTTGCTTTGCTCTGACAACCTCCCCTTCATGTTGATATAGCACTTCACCTTAAGAGAAGGAAGACAATGTTACATTGGGAAGCAGATGGGACTGCCGAGAGAGAGACCTGTCTTCAAGTGCGCCTTCGGCCGATACCCACCTCTGTGACTTGGGCGTGCACGTCTGGCCTCAGCATGCCCATCTGTACCATTTCTGCCACCAAGGATGTGCTAACATCTCCTCCACGGCATTGTTATTAGGGGGTCAGCACAGGGCTGGCCCATGGGAGATGCTTGGTAACAAATGTTAACCTTTTCTTCCACTCCTCCTGGAATTATTTGGAATAAGGGCACTTCAATTCTTTTCACTGGAAATCACTAAACTCCCTTCCTCACCTTCATAATGATGTGGTCCTTAAGACACAGAATGTTGAGAAATGTAGACTCACCATTTTTTATGGTGATTTTTCAATTCAGATCTTTGCATAATGAAACCCTATCAATATATATTGCTTGAATGAATAAAACATAAACATGCAATATACATTTTTTCCCTTAAAGTGTTTGGTATGGGGAATTGAGGGAGACTGGCAGCCAGAGCAGGGAAATATTGCATTCTGCCTTGAACATGGCCTTGTATCTTATCCCAATTTAGCTTATAAAAACAAATGAGGGAAGCAAGGTAATTTAGGAGCTTAACATGGAATTAAAAATTGCTACTAAAAGGAAATCTACAAAGGGTTGGTGGAGGGGGAACACAAAAAAATGAGAAGAGTTTTGGTTCCTAGATTATTTTGCAAAATCAAAACTAGAAAGCTTTTACACACAACACACACACAGTACCAGAAATCTGTAAAACAGAATGCATTAAACTTCAACACTCAAACCATAAATGACTGTTTCATTCAAAACAAGAAGAGCGTGACAGAGAGCAAAAGTAAACATGCTCTCTAAAGTAAAACAGAGAGTTATCTGAAACTATTAAAACAGAATGTGCAAATTACCTAGAAATTTCTCTTGATTCTGACACAAGCTAAAAAAGGACAGGGTCAAATTGGACGTTTCCTAGACTGAACCCTAATGTTGGCTTTGATCCAGCACACGGCCCCAGCGTATTGATTTCCAAATGCTGTGAGGCCATCTTTTTTTAAAGTAATAAATCCTGACTGCCCCACAACCTTGAAAAGCCCATTTGAAGAACAGACCGAGAAGGAAAATGCTATCTATTTTACTCACTTCAGTTCTAAGAGATCTGGGGATATAATATAAATGTTATCATTAGTTTAAAAAAAAAAAGATACACTTGAGTTGGAGAGGCAAGGGAATAGTCTGCCAGCACAGTTGATGTTTCTAAACTTAGACATTTCGTTCAAGGGTCACTCGTGACAGTGGTCACGTCTCTTAAGAGCATAGCTGATCGAAAAGGATAAACAGGGCTCGCACGTGGGTTTCCCACTGGTTTGTTTCTGAAAAAGACAGTCCTTGGACACTGCAGATAAATATAAGCAATCATTCCAAAGACAGAACAGTACGGATCTAAAACTTAACATCAGAGAGGAATTACCTTTATGCAAAAGAATGGATGACACCACATTATGGCAGAAAGTGAAGAAGAACTAAAGAGCCTCTTGATGAAAGTGAAAGAGGAGAGTGAAAAGGTTGGCTTAAAGCTCAACATTCAGAAAACTAAGATCATGGCATCTGGTCCCATCATTTCATGACAAATACATGGGGAAACAGTGTAAACAGTGGCTGACTTTATTTTGGGGGACTCCAAAATCACTGCAGATGGTGACTGCAGCCATGAAATTAAAAGATGCTTACTCCTTGGAAGGAAAGTTATGACCAACCTAGATAGCATATTAAAAAGCAGAGACATTACTGTGTCAACAAAGGTCTGTCTAGACAAGGCTATGGTTTTTCCAGTGGTCATGTATGGATGTGAGAGTTGGACTGTGAAGAAAGCTGAGCGCTGAAGAATTGATGCTTTTGAACTGTGGTGTTGGAGAAGACTCTTGAGAGTCCCTTGGACTGCAAGGAGATCCAACCAGTCCATCCGAAAGGAGATCAGTCCTGGGTGTTCACTGGAAGGACTGATGCTGAAGCTGAAACTCCAATATTTTGGCCACCTGATGCGAAGGGCTGACTCATTTGAAAAGACCCTGATGCTGGGAAAAATTGAGGGCAGGAGGAGAAGGGGACGACAGAGGATGAGATGGTTGGATGGCATCACCGACTCAATGGACATGGGTTTGGGTAGACTCCGGATTGGTGATGGACAGGGAACCCTGGCGTGCTGCAGTCCATGGGGTTGCAAAGAGTGGGACACCACTGAGTGACTGAACTGAACTGAAAAGAATGGAACCAAAGAGAGCCAGCCAAATGCTGTAAGTTACTTTAGTATCAGTTTCACAAAATTACCATGTTTCAAATGAAGGTAATATGCCTCACTCCCAGTTAAATGCAGTTAAATTTACTGCATTTTCCAGAAGTAAGGGGGCTGTGAATGAAGTGGTAGTGGTTTAGCTGCTAAATTATACCCAACGTTTGGGACCCTGTGGACTGCAGCTCGCCAGGCTCCTCTGTCCATGGGATTTCCCAGGCTGGGGCTAAAAGTGCTTCTTGTTTACAGGACGCCATCAGCAAAGATTTTCCAATCTTGGTTGTTTTGAGAAAACCTGCATAATAGGAGAGGTGCTAATGGAAAGGAAGAATATCATTCTGATTCTTTAAAACAACAGAAAACTAGATTCTAGAAGCAAAAGGCAGGTAAGGCTAACGCTAATCTGAAGCGAAATTCCGGAATGGACTGGTGAACCAGAAGGTTAGCAAGACTGAAGAGAACAGGCACCAGTAAAGTCCTTCAGAGCAACTCAGGAATATTAAAGTTTGCTCTTTCTACTCTGGGGGTGGGTGAGGATGGTCAGGGTTGCTTGGAAATGCTACAATGTATGTTTTGATTTGAGCTAAATAAAAATCATTATTTGCTCAGGGATTAGACTAGTATATTTGGGAAGAGAAATGCGGTTTGGGTGAGTGGGTAACTAGCTAAACAAGTGACTGAGCTAGTCTGATGGTCAGGGTCACAGTCAGCACGGAGGAAGAATCTAGTGATGAGCCACAAGGCTCTCTTCTTGGCCAGCACGTACACAACATTTAAAAATGCTATAAACCAGGTCACTGATAGTGTATTTATTAAACATATAAACATCCCAAAGCTGGGGGTGGTGGTGAAAGTTAAAGACGTCAGAATTATTTCAACAGGCTAGAATGAATTTTTGGCCACAGCCGACACTGTAATATTTAATAGGGACAAGTAAGTCTTAACGTAAGTTCCAAGGTGGGGGTGGGGTGGGGTGGTGGAGGTCAACTGTATAAATTTAGGGAATGCCTTGGCTTACTCATATGAAAATACCTGGATTTTTTTTATTAGGAACAAATTCAAGTTCTCTGAATGAGACAGATTTAGGTTGTACTGAGGAAAATATATGATCCTGACTGTAAAAAGATATGCTTTTGGGCCTCTTTGCTCAACATTCCCTGACACCCACCACTATGGGTGGAGTTGTGTCCCACCCCATCTCCCCCCCCCACCCCCAAAAAGTACATCCAAGTGCTAAGCTCCAGTACCTGGGCACGTGATTTGGAAACAGAGTCTCTGTAGATATAATCAAATTAAGATAAGGTCATTAGGGTAGGCCTGCATCCAATGTGACAGGTGTCCTTGTAAGAGGGCAATCTGGACTCAGATAGAGACACAGGGAGAATGCCATGTGATGATGAGACAGCTTGGGCGTGAAGCGGCAGATACAGCTGGAAGCCAGAACACTCAGAACTGCCAGCAAGTCACCATGGGCTCAAGAGGCAGGGAAGGACCCCCCAAAACTTTCGAAGAGAACATGGTTCTGTTGACACCTAATTTTGGATTTCTAGCTCTCAGAGCTGGGAAATAATGATTTTAAGCTACCCAGGTTATGGTCCCTGTAACAACAGCCTTAGAAATCTCAAACAGCTTCCGATTTCCTGTGGATCCTATATAAGCCCGGCACCTGCCCTGCTCCATCTTAATCTCCTGACATTTAAGATGTCACTTCACCTGGGAGATTCAGGGTCTTTCTGCAGTCTTGGTGTAAAGCTGGTCTCCAGCAGCAGCAAGGCTTCTCTGACATTCCCTGACCAAGCTAAGAGAAGCCTCTGCAACCACCTGTGGTAGTGCATCCCCACCACCTCCTGGGGCAGCCCTGCATCGCCTCCACGTCTGCATCCCCATCAGATGTGTGCCCTTGGATCACCTCCTCTTTGTATAACAGGCCCCAGCAGAGTGCCTGACAGTGATCAACAGTCACAACTCAGGAGAAAAGAGTAAAGGAATAAAGGAATAACGACAGCCTGCTTTCACAGAGAGCTTTCTACATGAAACGTGTGTGTTCTAAACACCTCCTTTAACTTAGTCTGAGCTCTTCTGGGGGAGAGTGGGCCTGGTAGACAAAGGTCTTGAAGTCATATCCTACAAGGAGGAAATGGCTGACAGCCTTGCAGATGCTCACCTGGAAAAGAAAAAACTATAAACAAGTCCTGTCTAAAAACTATCTTAGAGAGTTTGCCACCACGAGCAGTGCTCAAGTAGGGCTGGGTGGCCACCTGGGTCGGAGATGCAGCTACAGAGGTGGATTTCACAAAAACCAGTCCAGGGAGAGATGATCGCCAAGTGGTAAACAGAAAAACAAGTGCAGGGAATTTTTCAAAGAGTTAAATTTAATCTAAAATTATGGGCTTCTCACACTTCTGGCATTAAACAAGTGTGATTCCGTGTGACCCCATGGACTGCAGCTCGCCAGCTTCCCCTGTCCATGAAATTTTCCAGGCAAGAATTCTGGAGTGGGTTGCCATTCCCTTTTCCAGGGGATCTTCCTGACCCAGGGATCAAACTTGTGTCTCTTGGATCTCTTGCATTGGCAGGTAGGTTCCTTACCAGCTGAGCCACCAGGGAAGCCCTATTAAATAAGCAGTGGTATTAAAATAAATAACTAAATAAAATACTTCGGGTAATTTTATGAAATAGTGACAAAAGATGGTCGTTGTTTTAGCTTGTGTCTTCCTGACAAAATAAAAATTTAACAAATATTAACAAATATTTATAACCAGTGTCTCCAGCATTGCAGGCAGATTTTTTATCATCTGAGCCACCAGGAGAAGCTTGTTTAGTGTATTGGTTCTTAAATCCCCAAATCTGGGGAGCCACTAAAATATGGTGGGTTGGTGAGTGGGAAGCTGGCATTCCTGCTTTGAAAAGGAGACTGGCTTGGGTGATCAATCAGATTAACATTGGTAAGGATAATGGTTACATGCACAGAATCATTCAGGTCAAGAATAAAGGCAAAAATATCTTTCAAAAAACAATACCACACACTGTTCCATTTATTTTAATTTCAAATTATAAACTGGGACAGAAACAGCTCAATAAAATCCTATAAAACTGCACATGAATAGACCACGCTCCCCCAAAAAAATACACATAAGAAAAAAGAACAGGGAGAAGGCTCTGATTAGCTCTCTTCTCTCTGGTTTTCTCTTCTGGATTTGGCTGATGTGGGCGTGGTGATGACCACTGCTTACAGCGAAAGTGTAAGTCTCCTTACACTTTCAGAGACTCTCCTGCTGAGAACACAGCCTTCAGCTCCCCTGACTTCCTGCTTCATTTGGGGCTTACCTCAACCAGCCATGGGCTTCCCTTGTAGCTTAGTGGGTAAAGAATCTGCCTGCAGTGCAGGAGACCCGGGTTCGATCCCTGGGTTGGGAAGATCCCCTGGAGAAGGAAATGGCAACCCACTCCAGTATCCTTGCCTGGGAAATCTCATGGACAGAGGAGCCTGGTGGGCTGCAGTCCATGGGGTCACAAAGATCCGGGCACGATTGAGCGACTAACACTTCATTCTTTCAATCAGCCTTGTATGCTTAAATGGTCAAGGTAAAATGGGCCCTGAAAACACAAACGCAGCGTTCTACAGATCATTACAAAGGCCTCATACAACCTGCAAGGGATCCTCAAAAGGAAGCTGAAATCCCAGTGATACTAGAGAATCACTGAAGACATGGTGTTAAAGGAAGTCACCAGAAAGTTTATCATATAACACAGTTTTACATATATAAGCACATACATTATGTGTGTGCACACATCCACAAGAGTTCTTTCTAGGTAAGTGTGAAGCTTTTTATATTTTAAAGAGTAAGTGTAACATCTCTGGCATTAATGTGAGATGCAAATATAAGGCCACCCAGATAGAGGTGAACTCACTCTTCCCAGACCCCATCCCAGGCACCCCTGGGCGGTGATGGGGTAGGAAGGCCAGGTGGGCTTTTTTGAGCTTGAGCAGAGATTGGAACTAGAGAATATGTGAGACCACAGGAGAGGTTAGGGATATGACATGATCATCTTGCCTGTGCTTATTTGACAAATACACATTGCATATAATCTATATTATGATCCTGATGATACAAACTCCCACTCACTCACAAGGAACATGGTAGTTGTTTTAAAACATAGATAAAGACAAAGCCCTAAGTAAATATTAAGTACCCTTTCCCACTATTTAACTGTTCAAAGCTCAGCTTATCAAAATATTTGTTTTTCTTTCACCTGGGTTGGCCCCCACCAGGCCAGCGCCAGTTCCAAACTGTATCCAGAGAAAAGTGATAATTGCCCCCTTAACACCCATGCCTACCCTAGGCTCACTAATTGCTCCAAGCTCCCACTTGGGGATCAGAAAGAAAGCAGGGGACGGCTTGAAGCAGCAGCTCTCTTTCTAGAACTGACTCCAGACCCTTCCCAAACCACACACCTCATCTACAAAGGTGATGAGATGCAGAGCATGTGAAGTCAGGAATGGCTAGTGTACAGGAACAAGTACTTTTAGGTCCAGGAAACAAAAAAATCTTCCTTCTAGTGCCTAGACATAAAACACAAAAGATAATCAGAATAATCAGAGAGAAGATGCAATGGAAATTCAGGAGATAATGACAAGCCAGGGTCTTTAAAACTGACAAATGAAACCATGCAACTCAAGCATGACTCCTGAATGGTGAGCCTTAAAGAACAGAGAGACAGAAAGTGTGGTCAGCTGTATGGCATAGGGACAGCTCAGGGCTCTGTGATGACCTAGAAGGGTGGGATAGAGGCTCAAGAGGGAGGGGGTGAATGCATACTTAGAGCTGATTCACGCCGTTATACAGCAGAAACCAACACAACATTGTAAGGCAATTATCCCACAGTTAAGAAGTTACCATATAAAAAACGTGTGGCCATTTTAAGCAGGTGAAAACTTGAGGGGTACAGTACCTTTTCTGGTATCATGTGTAATGAGATGTTCACATTTGTAAATTCATTTTGGCAATGATGATCATTTTGTAGGCTTAATTCTAAAAATATTTTTATCCTGTCCAATGAGGAATCCTCCATTACTACTCACAGAGCACTTATCTATAGTACCTAAAGATTTCCATTTCTCTGACACATTACACAAGGAGATTTTGCAGAAAAGATGTACAAAGGTACTTTAGATCCTCAAAAAAATATTTTTGAGTAAACAATGAGATAATGTATGGGGAATTTCTATTTCTTTTTAGAGTTTTTAGTTGAAAGGGAACTGCTTTATAATATTGTGTTAGTTTCTGCCATACATCAACATGAATCAGCCATAGGAATTTGTATTTCTGACGAGTGGGGAGGCAGTTAAGAAAAGAACCAGGAGAGAAGCTATAACAAGGGCCTGATTTCCAGGATTCCCTTGATTTTAAACTTTTTAAAGAATTGTCACATTTGACATTTTCTAAGGGCTTTCAGCCAAGCCTCATGACAACCCAGCAAGTAAGATCAGTCCTGTAGGGCAGAGGAAGGAAACTGAGACTGAGGGGAAAGTGACTCATCTTTCCAGGGCACGCCTATACAGAAGAATCAGAAAAGGAAACCAGGCTCTTTGTAGACACTTGGTTAAAATGCATGAGTCAGGCTCCTGCAGCTCACCGAGTAGCCACTTCAAGTGAATAAAGTGTGTTAAGGAAACTTGTTGGCTAAAATGGGAAGAGATCATTGCTAAAGAAAGCCAAGATTGGACCTGAGCCATGAAGAGTCTGTTGGGCCAGGGAAATAACAGCACAATCTTCATTTAGAGAAATAAAACAAAAACATTTAAATCCAAAATTCATCTTTTTTATCACCTTTCCAGGCTAAGTTTAAGGCACAAGTTAAAAATTTAGGCAAATAAAAGCAGAGACTGGAGATAAGACAGTTTGGGAGAAAAACAACTTCAAAATTTATCGTCTTTCAACCAAATGACATAACTGTAATGTATACTGAAGACTTTATCCTGAAATGCGGAAAACAAAAAGATATTATCTCAGAAAAAAAGGCCAAATCCCTTCAGCTAATCAGGTAACAAAAAGCAAAGTAATGAAGACTAAATTCTATACCTTAACTCCCCATGCAGGAGAGGGAGGAAGAAATGTCTCGAACTTAAAGAACATGACTTACACACCTAAGCTCAACAAAGAAAAATAAATGCTTTCTGGAGAAATGGCATGTGACCTACCCACCACCCACAAAGGGGAGGTGAGAATGTATAGGATGTTATTTGGGGTGAGGGCGTGAAATATTTTTTCATTTGATATTTTATTATCAAACTAATCAACCATGTGAAAAAAACAAAACAAAGGCACACAAGGATGTGCAGTCCTGTCAAGCTTTACACAGAATACAAAGTAGCGGGGAGAAAGAAGGCAGCCCAGATGTCTAGAAGCATCCCATTCATCAAGTGGCTGAGGCTCTCTTACTGTTACAGGCACGTAGCAAACCTGAGACATGACAATTATAGGACAGCAACCTCCTAGGGAACCGTTCCAATTGTTGTGTGTGAAAAATGGTAATGTGCCGGAGACAACAGTGACGATCAATTTCTAGACGTAAACCAGTTCTACACACTTGGGAAATGAAAAGAAGGAAAGCGAAAGTGTGTGTGTGTGTGTTCAGGGGTCCTTTTCATTTGTTTTCCTCAAGTACATAAAGCACAGGATGGATTTTCGTAAACTCCTGGCTAATTGGACTTGCAATCCTGATGCAACTGTATCCCAGGCAGCCAGGCCAATTAGAAACTTCCCAGGCAAGAAGAACACTTTCCCCAGGATCTTCATTATGAACTTGGACAGCTACATGGGATGCTAACTGCTCTTGGCGTCCTTTCATTTCCAGGGCACGTCAGTGGGCTGACTCATCCTAGCAGGTAGTCCATGCCAGGTTAAATTATTTATTTCTTAGGGTCTTCATGCTGGCATAAAGTCTGAAAAATAGAATTTGCAATGGTCACCCAGTCGGATATATTTCTGCAGAGACTACAAATTAACTCAAATCTTTATCCAAAGCAGGTTAGGAGACGCTGTCCTTTCTCATTCTTTCTGTTACTTCACACTGAGCAGCTCATGTCAGAGTGTAAAATTCAGTTGTTTTCCCTTTTCTAATAGAGATAACGCACACTCCCCATCACAACAACAACAAAAATCCCCAGGATGGTGAGAAAATTGGCAAAAGAGGCATCTACTCTGCTAAGAGCAAACAGCTCAGGTTGGGAGGGCAATGTGAAGCAAAGGCTGCAGACCATTTCTCCTGAGGAAACTACTAAGATCATGTACAAAATTCTGTGACAAAGAGTCTGCAGAATGACTGTAAATAATCTAAATACTAAGTAAACTGCAGAACAGCCATGGGATGAAAAATGTGATATTTTATGTCCTTGTTAGAAAGACAGTTCCTGCCTGTGGGACAGAGGCAACAAGATCTGGTATTTTGTGGGATACAGATGGTGAAGAAACCACAGACACATCCCCCCACCTTTTCTCCTGAAATACCTAGACCAGCACTGTCCAAGAGAAATATGTGGAATGCAGACCACAAATGTGACCCATATATTTCATTTTAAATTTGTAGTAACCACATTAAAAGGTAAAAAGTAACATGCAATTAATTTTAACATTTTCTTTGGTTCCATATGTCCAAAATATCATCAATACAGCACATAATCAATATATTTTTTCTAAGTCGTATCTGAAACCCCACGTGCATTTTATACCCTGGCATCTCAATGTGGACTGGGCATGTTTCAAGCACTCAAGAGCCACATATGGTTGCTTCGTGAAGTCTGAGCAGACCTAGATGTTCATGGGCTGCCGTGTGTTCTACAGTTTACGCTTTTCCTTGCCATGGGAAATAGTATCCTGGCATCATTTAAATCATGGCAACAGCAGTTGGCAGGTACTAGTTTAGACTGCTTGTGGAAACTGCTTTAGCGTGAGCACGAAAGAGAGCAATCACCCAGCTTTTGCACTTCTGACATTATTTTTCTAACCCTGGCTACATGGGAGTTAATAAGTATTTACCTTTTGGGGTTAACCTTTGAGAATATCTGAACAGCAAGGTATACTTGAAAGGTCCTGACAGAACTGTCTTTTTGACTTACATGGTAAGATTTTGGGGTTTCTCTCACTGTATGAATTAAGTCCTGTGGCACATATGCAGCAGAACATTCTACAATTATTCCTTTATCACCCCCAATTCTTGGGGGCTTTAACATGTACTCTGAATGGAATGGATAACATATGACAAGACCACGTGTCAGAATGGTACATTTGTTTGATGAGCCTCTTTTTAAGAAAAAAAATCTGTGGGGGCAACCACTTATTTATTGACTATCTGAAAACAAGGAACTGCCTAATCTGAAGTCAGTTTGCCGTACTTATCCTCAGGTTCGAATTTAGCCATTTGCTACTCTAAGGTTGGGGGAGCCACTGGGGCAGCCGCCAACCTTTAAGGCAAGTTTCTTGCAAAATGAAAAAAGATTCCTCCATGGTAGGAGGAAATCGCTCAGGCATAGGACATGTGTCTGACTTTGAGAGGGATTTCAGCCCCATACCCATGCTAACCAGGCATTTCTTATGCAGGTGACAGTGTCCCCAATTTTATGGGGGTCCTGGGAACAATTTCCCAGCTGGCAAGCCCTGGAGACACAGCAATGAGCTCAATGTATAGGTTATATATTCCCTTCAGGAGCATCAGTACCAAAAACGCCATCCTTCTTAAATGCTGAAGAATGGTGACAGCCCTCCTTACAGAGAGGTGAGGCAGAAAATACAGAGAAATCCAGGTTTTCAAAAATCGAAACTGTTACTACACATATAAAACTTGGAAATTAAAGTTTTCAAGGTTAAAACAGTTCTTAATATGAAGAAATACATGGCAACGTTAACAAAAATATTTTCCATAAATCTTTACAAGGTACATAATAAACAATTCTGAGAGAATGCTATGGCCATAAGGCACAGATAATAGGGTGAGTACAAAAGAATATCGAATAACCACTCCATAGAGTGGTTAGAAAAGGGAAGGCAAGGGAAAGAACCAAAGAAACCATATTTGTTCCATACCCTACTTGTGCCAAGCCCCGGGGGAGGAACTTTCGCATGTTATCTTACTTAATTCCCTGACTCTATGCCTGAGACACTGAGGTCAGAGCGAAGACCAACTTGCCGAGGATCATCCCGCTTTTACACATGAACCCAGGACTGAACTAGGTCTGTCTGTGCCCTCAGCGCAAGGGGAGGACCGGTTACAGAAAACGCAGAGGCCAGCTGTATACAGACTCGGGAGGAAAACTCTGTGTTACATTATCGAAGTGGGTAACTGTCTCTCCTGTTTCCTTAGTGGTTACACATCTCACTGTCATCTACTGAGATAAGTTTATGTTCATTATGAATAACATTACAATCTGAGTACAAATTCTAAATTGATAACCAAGTTATCTTAGTAATAGTCAACATAAAATTCCAGGAAGGCAAATTATTTTGAGCCTCTGAAGTTTATGGTAACAATGATTTTGTTACCCATTGTTTTTTATGTGTTTCTGATGTAGTTGGAAACAAACAGATGTCACAGCTATGCTGATGCTCTAAAATTATTTGTGGTGATTTAGAAGTTCTGGGAACAGTATCTGTAAATTAATTTTCCCCACAGTGCCAAGAAATGAAACACAAGGGTGTTTTATTACATACTGTGGACAGTCCTAAAATAAAGTTCTTAGTAAAGAGTCCAAAATAGCAAAATGAATATATGCATGTGGTCAGTGTGTGCACATATCTTTATACATAGGTGTGTGTCTGTGTGTGACGCAATTTTAAAAATGTGTGTGTGTGTGTGTGAAGTAGCCTTTGTGACTAAAGTAAACTATAATAAGGAATACTTTGAAAAAGTTAGATTAGTTCTTGCTGTGTGTGTGCTAAGTCACTTCGGTCGTATCTGACTCTCTGTGACCCTTACAGACCTTCCCCTACCTGGCTTCTCTGTTCGCGGGTTTTTCCAGGCAAGAATACTGGAGTGGGTTGCCGTGCCCTCTTCCAGGGGATCTTCCCAACCCAGGGATCAAACCCGAGGCTCTTATATCAACCTGCACTGGCAGGTGGGTTGGGTTTTTTTTACCACCAGCACCATCTGGGAAGCCCAGGTTAGTTCTTAGTTCATAGGTACTTTCTCACAACACGAGAACATATTTAGAGGTATTTATCTTATTCTTGGATTGGTGATGTTTGGACCACTAGTGCTCATATACTGTTCACAACAGTTTTCGGGGTGCCTACCTCACCTGCTGTCTTTCAGAAGAGTCATGTCTCAATCAATCATCTCCCTTGTTCTCTCTCTCACGGAATTTGTGCTCTCTTGTGCAGACTTAATGAACCAGCTTAGGTTAACTACAAGGACATATTTTAAGTGTCAACCAAAACGCCGTGGAGAGGGGATCTGTAGCAGTGAAATTACTTGATCCTTAATTTCTTCTCTAGACTTTTGTATACTTTTTCATTTCTTCACGAGTTGTACAATTTTTTAAGAAAATACTAAATATGCTACTTCCTTTGCTGTGATTTATTAATGGATCAACACTATTTAAAGAATGTTAGACAAAACAGTAAAATAGCCATATGAGGCAACCATCTGAAAAGATGTCTAATTCTGCTGAATCCCACTGACAGCTTTAAAAAGGAATCTCTTCGGGGTATGTTGCTATAGTGGATATGAGATTCTGCCAGACACTGCAAGGAAGAATTTCTCATAATATACTCCCCTGAGGCCCAACACCCGACTTCTGGCTCCTCAAGGAGTAATCTAGTCAGAGCAGAAATACACCAGCTGACCTCAGGGTACATAAGGGAAAAGGAAGAAAGAAAGATCTCTAAGGAAACGGCGACAGAAATTACAGGAGGCCCGAGCGTGTGAGAAATCAACAACTCTTGGAAAAGATCTGAAGCAGGTGCAAATTCAACAATGAAGAAGTGGAGAGAACCAGAATTTTCTGATACAAGTTACAAAAACAGGCAAACTGTTTACCACCATGCAGAAAACAAAACAATAAACCTAAGTCAGAGCTAATGATATTAGTTGTACATGTTCATCTCTTGAAGAAAACATGAAATATCCACTTGAATCATTTAGAATACCAGGATCTTCACAGGTATGTCAGAAAATAGGCAAAAAACTTAAGACTTGCTATTTTAAAACATACGTATGTTAGATGAGTGATTACATACCCAACTACCCAATTATCATCAGAAAAGAGTACTATACACTGAATGGTGAGTTTTAATTCAATGATCAGGAAAATTTTCATAGTCTACTCTTGTTTTTGTCATTTCTCTCCTGTGAAATGTTCACCCCTGTTTTTGCTTATAAAATTGGCTGATGCTCTTATAAAATTAGGGAAAGTATTAATTTTTTTAAAAGAGTTAAAAAAAATAAATGTATGTGAGTGGCTGCATGGACAACTAAAAATTTTTAACAAAACTGAGATAGTGTTGAATATATAAGTATTAATTTTTTTCATTGAATATATTGAGAATTTTGTGCATTTCATGAAATATTCTTTAAAAAACAAGATCTATTAATATGATTATAACATGTTTTAATGGATACACTATAAATTATTTCAGAATATTCAGGTTGCTTCTACATTTTTGCTATTACAAATGGCACCATGATAAATATCCTTTCACTAATACTATCTTCAGTGCCATAAATTACCTCCTCTGCTCAGCACCGAATCCTGAGTCCCAGTGCTCTGATGCCAAAGCTGGTAACCTTGTACCACTGTCAAGACCAGAAAGTCTCTCTCTTGACACCAGAGAGGGACAGGAGAACCCCATATTTACTATGAAGTAGGGAGTGTTACGGAGAAGGCAATGGCACCCCACTCCAGTACTCTTGCCTGGAAAATCCCATGGACGGAGGAGCCTGGTAGCTGCAGTTCATAGGGTCGCTAAGAGTCGGACACGACTGAGCGATTTCACTTTTTACTTTCATGCATTGAAGGAAATGGCAACCCACTCCAGTGCTCTTGCCTGGAGAATCCCAGGGATGGCGGAGCCTGGTGGGCTGCCGTCTATGGGGTCGCACAGAGTCAGACACGACTGAAGCGACTTAGCAGCAGCGGCAGGGAGTGTTAAGGGTGGAAAAAGAAACCAGAAAAAAACAACAACACAATAACAACCTACAAACCATAAATCTATTTACACTACCACGAGAAGAGATATATTAGATAGTGTAAAGTGTGAAAGTGTTAGTCACTCAGTCATGTCTGACTCTTTGCAACTCTATGGACTGCATCCTGCCAGGCTCCCCTGTCCATGGAATTCTCCAGGCAAGAATACTGGAGAGGGTAGCCATTCTCTTCTCCAGGGGATCTTCCCAACCCTGGGATCACACTTGGGTCTACCACACTGCAGGCAGATTCTTTACCACCCGAGCCACAGATAGTACCCAGGAACATTTTCCCTGTTCTCAGGGATACCCAGAAAAAGGTATCTCTAAGTGGAGAGGGGATAGGAAAGTTGAGTTACATTACTATCTGTTTTCTGTTTTAAATTAAACCAGTAAGGTATACTAAATGTCCAAATAATTTTACCTCCCATTTCAATTCCCCTTCCATTATAAATCTCATGGTAAGT
Source organism: Muntiacus reevesi (assembly GCF_963930625.1). Taxonomy (NCBI): domain Eukaryota; kingdom Metazoa; phylum Chordata; class Mammalia; order Artiodactyla; family Cervidae; genus Muntiacus; species Muntiacus reevesi. Next base: position 234,766,259 of record NC_089251.1, read on the forward strand.
ATTTCAGAGGACAAATGAATCTGAGCAAGATCTAAAGTTGAACTTTTACCTTCACTATAGTTACATGTTTTCAAACATTTATAACAAGTTAAAATACTTAACATAGTCTACAAAAAATATTGTTAAATGCAAACAAAACAAAACAAAAACCTTCCTCTCCAAAAGAAAAGCTCAGCAAACCTGGTGAGATTGCTCTTAAATCATTTGTTTTATCTAGCAATAATAAATAAGTTCCACTTTACTGTCTTAATGTTTGATCTTGAACCTGGTAAAACTGTCTCTGAAATCAAGTGACAGAAACAAATTGTTCAAGGGCCTAATTAAGATATCCTGAGTTCTTGGGACTTCCCTGGCAGTCCAATGGTTAGGATGTCATGTTTCCCCTGCAGGGGGGCATGGGTTTGATCCCTGGTCGGGCTGGGGAACTAGGATTCCACATGCCACATGCCCAAAAAAAGACGCTCTGAGTTCTGAGCAGCTATTTTACTACTGTCATTTATAGAAATTTGTCTTAAATATCTGACCATTTCCCCTTGAAGAAAATGACTTCTATTAATGCTTGGCACAGTATCATGAAATGTTGGGAGTCAAAATCTTCTGAAAGTGGTTAAAAGGTACAAACTTCCAGTTATGAGATAAATAAGTCCTGGGGATGTAATATGCAGATAGCATGGTGATTATAGTTAACAACATTGAAAGTTACTAAAGTAGATCATCAAAGGTCTCAGTCACAAGAAAAAAAATTGTAACTGTGTGGTGATGAATGTTTTTATTGTGATAATCATTTTGCAATATATATCCATATATATATCAAATTCTTATCTTGCATACTTCAATGTAATAAATGTTATAAGCCATTTGCATCTCAATTTTCAAAAAAAGTCATCTGAGAACTATGTTCCTATACATGTTCTCAACATATAAATAGACATCCCTTATAGTTACTAAAAGATACAAAATGTGTAAGGTAAAAAAATCCAACCGAAGAGATTATTGTTTAAACTCATCACATTCATAGTCAATAGTGCCAGCTGCCTATTTCCTTCAGTGCTCACACAATGCTTCCTCTAAAGATTGTGAAATCAGTATTAGAGCAGAAACAGAGCATATTCCTAGGTGTCAGACATTTCTTCCACCCGGAAGCATCTGCACCATTTGTTCACACTGGAGTCCTTAGTGGGCACACACCAAGTTATCACTGCAGAGGGAAACTTTAAGGAAAAATTTATGTTCTTATGACCCCATTACAATCCAAACTGGAGATCTTCAGTTGATATATTAAAACATGATTATCTCCTAAGAACTCAAGTAAGGGATCTAGGAAGCCATCCTGGCACCAAACACATTTCATGGAAACTTACTGACCGAACCAAACTAAGATCCCTGGCGATTTTGTCATTACACACCACATCAAGAAGTCTATTATTGTCTAGATTAAAAATGCTCAATCAAATGCTATATCCAAGGAGTGACAAAACACAGTTCTTATTCATGCTGCTTGCTACTGCTGTTGTTGAAGTCGTGTCCCACTCTTTTGCAACCACATGGACTATAGCCCGCCAGGCTCCTCTGTATATGGGACTTCCCAGGCAAGAATACTGGAGTGGGATTTCTGGAGGCAAGAATTTCTTTCTCCCGGGGATCTCCCCGACCCAAGGATTGAGCCCACATCTCCTGCATTGGCAGGTGGATTCTTTAACCCCTAACCCTTTTCCTACTAGGGTTAGGAATCTCTCTTTTTGTGGAATTTTAGGCAAGACAGATCCTTATTTCCAGTGAATATTCTTAAAAGTACAATCAAGGGTTTTCATTAAAAAACTTGTTACCTTCATACAAAAACAAAACAAAACAAAAAAAAACCAAACTTGTTACCTTCAAAAAAAATGGCTGTTTAGCACTTCAGAAATTGTATCTTCAAAAAACCAGCTGTACCTTTGAAAAAATGGCTTGTACCTTCAAAAAAATGACTGTTCAGCACTTAAGAAATTCTCCTTGAATGTCATATATTTAAAATAAAAAAAGTAAAATCCACATTAAAATAACAAACTGACTTTAATTATCATTAGGCCACATTTTACTGGCTTATTATAGCCAAGTCCTAGCAGTGGTTCCATCCTAGGTCTGCATATGGAAATAGAACAAGTTCAGTGGGGCCTCCAGCTTCGTTAGGAAGCCTATCGGATTACTGGTTCTAATTAAGGGTTGTGTTACTGGCTACCACACAGCTATTAATGTGCATTATTGTCATTATAGGAAGTTCTGACCTCTGCTGCGCGTCACCTGGACTAAAATTTAATTATCAACCAGAGAATATACAGGAAGAATGATATAAAATGGCTCCTTGTGAGGCATCTGTGGTTGTTAAATACAATGTTACAATTTTTGATTTGACATTAGGAATATGATTACAACTAAACCTCTTTCTAAAACCTGAAAATAATTCACCCGGAGTGTGAGACTACAGTGTATCTATTCTGATTTTCCTGTGTGTTATTAATTTAGCAAATTCTTTATATATTTTTCAGTGTACAAGAACATGAGCTACAAGAACCTGGATTTACTGACTGAAATTAGGCTGACATTTAAAACAATGTTAGAGGACTTGCAGGTTCTAGAACTACGTATCTATTTCCTATCCTATCCTTCACTGGCCAAAGGCTCTGAACCTGAACAACTTTAGAATTAAGGAAACAGTTGTTACCTTTTGCATGCACACTTCCTTTTTTTTTTTTTTGATAACCTTGTATTTTTAAAAAGTCAATGAAATCAGTGAAACTGGTCTATTTCTGATATTTTAATTACTAATGATCTCATATATAGTCCTTACAACAGCCAGTAAAGTAGGTAAAATAGGGAACTTACAAGCAGCAATAGTGGGTGGGGCAGCAAGTATTACTAAAATGGCAACTAGTTTGTTTCTTTAGAAATTTTAACTTCAGATCAACACCTTTCTGAGATACTTTCAAGGCAGCCTCAGTCAAAGACAGAACAGAGGGAGATAGGTTTTCATATTCCTTTCCACATCTATGATGTTTTGCCTGACTTGATGAGAACTTCATGACTTATAACACTAAATGGAAACACTGATGGGTACAAGGAAGATGCAACATAAGCTATTCAAAAGGAAGAGGTCAGATTTTAATTTTTCCACCTGCAAGTAGTATATGGGAATGGCAAAATATTTCACAACTATGACATTTCACAACTATTTACTGAGCGTCTGCTATCAGCCAGCACTCAGCGCAGATGTTAAACTACAAAGGAGAGAAAAGAAAACCCAGTATAATAATCATACATGTGGGTGCATGTTAGGTGCAGTGGGCTACAGGTGTCTCTGCTTGTTCAGCTTAGCATCATCTTTGCTTCCTGTCAATCAGCACAGTGTCTGACACATAGCAGATGCTCAAATAAAAGTTTATTAAACTGAACCTAGTGTGCAAAGATTCCTTGGACTGGGTAACTGATGCATCATTAATTCTTACCTTACAGTATGATGACCATGTTAATATGAATAGAAACTTACACTGGGGTTAGATATTCTACATAACAGCTCAGGTATATCTCTAAGTCTCCTTAAAAATAAGCTTAGAATGTTAGTATTTCTACTCCTATTAAAAAAAAAAAAGACACTAAGTTTCAAATTCATCCAAGGTTACACAGTAATTTCAGAACAACTGAACTTTCCCTTCCCATTGTAAAACCTGCAATGCTAAGTTGAGTAACCTGTAGGACATTCAGGTCTTTCAGGCTAGTAAACAGAAGTAACACAGCAAGATGCTCAGACAAGAGGGCTACACTGGAAATAATCAGTTTATAGAGAGCAGATAAAAATATGCAAGAGGGAAAGAGTTAGCTGTCAACATGTGAAGGCAGGAAGAGTAGCCCGTATGGAAAAGCTAGCCCTGTTTTAGAAGACCCGGTGAAGATTTCTTAAGGGAGACCTGAAATTGCTCATTCCTGTGGGAAGTTAGGAAACTTGGGGTAAGGGTTAGAAATTCACATTCCATATGACATCACTTCCACTTTAAAGGTGAAGAAACTGAAACTCAAATATTTAGTGCATTCCTGAGGGCTGACTTATAACCAACCCTTGTTAGAAAAGGGTAAGACCAGGGCCTGAAATCAGGTCTTTGGTCTTTTATTAATATTTATTCTTTGAGAACACAGCCCACACATATTATATGCTTAAAATCCCCTTAGAAAAGTGGAGAAGCTCCCCATGAGTGGGCAGAACATACATAAACCAGCTTGCCAGTGCTTATTCTGATTAGAGTCTGCTCTGACTGACTCTCACTCACACCTTCACAGATGAAGGTGGTGGGTGGCAGGAACAATCTTCCTTCATAATGCCATTAAGACTGTAAGGATGGACACCACTTTCCCAGTCCAGGCTATGTCACACGTGGTGCCATGATTAGCATCCTAAGCAGACAGTGACTGTTCAGAGTGAGGGACTGTGTCATTTAACTTTACCTTGGACCTCCCAGAACCTAGCATGGTAAGCACTCTCAGCAGATATTGGCTGAGTTATCTGATAAACACATTTCCCCAAATCTGGGAAGCCTTCTTCAGTCTTTTCAATAATGAAGTAACTCCTATGCTGCCTCTTTCAGTGTGGGTCTTTACACTTCTTATCAGAGATGAGCTAACAGCATCGTTCACCATCAGAATGTAGTCTTTAACTCAGATAATATGCCAGCACAGATGTGATGCCAGAAATGTTTCACTCTTAATATGACACAGGCTCTGACCAATCAGAGAGACCAGCTGCCAGCGGGCCCTCCTGGGGCTGAGTGCAGCCCTGACCATTCCTGCAGCTTAGTGACCCACTCAGGAAAGGCTTTCCTAAGATGAAAATTTTGTTTGTTAAAGTTTTATAACATGAAAATCAGACCATGTCCTTAAAATATAGGCAAATCACAGAAAACGTCCAAATTTTCTTTATATCTATTTCCAAATTTCATCTAAGTTGACCTGTTGTAAAAAGCTGCCATGTTGTAAAACTGGCTTGAGCTTCCATTCTCTGCCCCTTCCTCCTAAAGATATATTAACCAATACAAGAACGGGGTTAGGGTGAAAGCAGCTAGCAGGCAAGAGACAGTACACATTAACTGACTTCATGAAAAGTGCTGTGACTGAACATTCCTTTGTTTGAAGCCATTCTTAAAAGTGCAGATTTTAAAGGCAATACAATGAGAAGGAAGGACCAAGGAATAGAAGTGAATGGTTTTGTGTCCAGTAACAAACTCCTCTATAAACACTATGGAGTTCTGAACAAAATTTCTTAAAATTACCTTCAAAAAACACCAGAGAATTCTAATTTTTCATTTAGGTCCCTCAATTCAAACCAAATACAATTATTATGCAGAAGTTCTTTTTTGAAAAAACAAAAACAAAAAAAACTTTGCAAAAGAATGGCTACAAAAGGAAATTCATTGCTTCTTTTTCTAGAAAGAAAGAAAGAAAGAGAAGATGCTCAGTCATGTACAACTCTTTGTGATCCCATGGACTGCAGCCTACCAGGTTCCTCTGTCCATGGGATTTTCCAGGCAAGAATACTGGAGTGGGTTGTCATTTCCTTCTCCAGGAGATCTTCCCGACCCAGAGAATGAACCCGGATCTCCCGCATTGTAGGCAGACCCTTTACCGTCTGAGCCACTCTGTTGGGGCCTCTTTTCCTAGAAGTACTATGAAAAAGAGATCTTTTCTTATTGTCAGGGAAAAAATAAAAGCAAAACTACTGTTAGAAAATGCCTGTGCTTTACCTTAAATATAAGATTTATGAGAGAAAAGAATGAATGACTTTGAATGAGGAATAAAACTACTTTTAATGTTAATGCAGAGGTAGAACTATAGTTGTCTTTTCCCAAGTCCCAGCAATTAATTGTTCAGAATACTCAAACAGTATTCTACTACTTCAGTAGCTGTAATAATTCACATGGTTTGAAAATTCAATGAAAAACCCAGCATAGTGCTCACAGAGTATTTCAAACCATCAAACCACCAAAGTGAACATAACCCTGCAAAAATGTAAGGTTCTTGAACAATTTTCACATAATAGTTATAACACCATGCAGTGCTTATTTATTTAAGCATCATTAAAAAATATTTTTTTTCCCTTGGCCGCACTGTGCAGCATGTGGGATCTTAGTTCCCCAACCAGGGATCAAACTTGTGCCCTTTACATTGGAAATATGGCGTCACAACCATTAGACTGTCTGGGAAATCCTATAAACACCATTTTAAAAACACTTTTTACTCTGTACTTTTACTCTGTACTGGGGTACAGAGTAAAAAGTTTTTGTAAAAAAATGTACTGGGGTATAGCCAATTAACAATGTTGTGATAGTTTTAGGTGAACAGCAAAGGGATTCAGCCATACACACACACACACACACACACGTATATATAACACACACACACCCAGACACAGACACATCTATCCATTCTCTCCAAACTAACCTCCCATCCAGGCTGCCGTGTAACACTGACCAGAGTTCCATATACTATACAGTAGGTCCAGTTTTACATACAGCAGTGTGTACATGTCAATCCCAAACTCTCAGTCTATCCCTCCTCCCTACCCTCCTTCCCTGGTAACCATAAATTCATTCTCTAAATCTGTGAGTCTGTTTCTGTTTTGTAAATAAGTTCATTTGTATCATTTCCTTTTAGATTCCCACATATAAGGGATGTCGTATGTTATTTTTCCTTTTCTGTCTGGCTTACTTTACTCAGTAGGACAATTTCGAGGTCTGTCCATGTTGCTGCAAATGGCATTATTTTGTTCTTTTTCATGGCTGAGTATTATTCCATTGCACATATATAAACACCATTTTTAAACCTTACTTTTATCCTCAATGTGATATCCAGTGACAGAAGAGAACAGTCACAATAATGGAATTCACTGATGCAAGAGACCAAGTTATACTGGAACTGGAAAATTATTTGGAATAGAACAGTGGTGAGCCCAAGACAGTAGAAGGACTAATCCATTTCCTCACTGGAGGTCATCAAGGAACAGTATAAATAACCAACCCTGACACTAATGGGTGAAACCACCTCAGAGCTTGTCCACTAATTTTGTACACAGAATGCACAATTTTGAGAGTACATTTTTACTGATCTTCAAGCACTGTCACCTACATTATCACATGAATCATAGCATTTCTAAAGTATTTTGCTGTGTTTCATAGCAATGTCTCAAATTAGCCCAACAGCACACCAGCAGACATCCTGATAACCCTGATCTTCTGTGTGAACAGACTGCTTCATACTTTACAAAGTGCTTTCACATTCATTATCTTAATTTAGAGTTCATCACTGGGAAAGGAAGCTAAAATAAATGATAACAGATTAGATACCGTCAGTTGCATGGAGAATGGTCAGGGGCAGTATTCCTGATCATTCTAGAAGAGAACAATGGCCTGCACAGTCATTATCACTAATTTTATTATCTTTAACAAGTTTTCTAATTGTGATCCAATTAAAGAATACCATCTACTGCACTGAAAACAGAATATGAAAGGAAACCATTATATACATGTACTCAAACCATTATATATATGTACTCAAAATCAATCTGAGGTTTTTTTCCTTCAAAATACAGTATATTTTTGACAATATACTGTCAAATATTTGACAATTCCAAATATTTCCCATAAGACATTTCAAAAGGTGACTCCCTCAAAATATCTTCTTCACCAGAGGAATGAAAAGATTTCTAGTTGATGTTTTTCATTATTTTCCTCACAAGAGTAAAAGTGACATTTTTTCATCTATTTATGCATTCAAACATGTAAGACGCTTATGTGCATGTATGTGTGTATAAATATATATGTAAACATATACATCTGTACATGTAAGTATAATATGTGTATATGTGTATTGTCTGTTCTGTTCCTGAAAGGCCTTCAGGAAGCTGATGAAAAGACATCTCCTACCAGATAAAATAAAGGCAAAAATCAATGGTAAGGAACATGAGACAAAGGGAAAATGAGGCAGGAGCGAAATGGCTTACTGAGAGAGGTCAATTGTTTCAGGTGCCCGACTTCTCATCGGTGGATAAGTCTGAAGAGCTTGTCTAATGACTATCAACCAGCGCTGATCAAACACAGTGAATGACCTGGAGATCAAGCACCTGATTGACAAGAAATCTATCATAAGCATCTCTTCAGCACAAGCATACTTCAGGAATAATTGGTCCTAATGATAACTCTGCAATGCACGTGTTAAGTGTAACCTGCATCATGATAAGAAAATGTCTCTCTTTTCTTGCATCCTGCTGCTTTGAAAATTGACAATTCATATAGAATATATATTTACAATCATAAAATTAATATAACCTATTTCCTGACTAAATGGGAAGACAGCCCAGTTATTGATGACTTGGAGATACAAGCCCCTGCCTTATTAATATGTTTTGTACAGGGATATTAAATATCCCCCAAAACAGAAACAAGTAAGGTTCAAGGTCCCTAGAAAGGCAAAGAATAACCCTTTATCTCTCTCTTTCTTAGACCACAGAGCCAGAAGGAATCTTTCAAGGGTTTCAAATAGCTTTCCTCTCACATGCCATCCCTGAAGAGTCAGGAGGCTTGTGTTGTGTAGGGAAGGAGTCTGAGGCCCAGCCAGGCTCAGCAGGAAAGAGTGTTCCCGTCTTTGTATTAGACATGCTATCGGGGAAGAGCAAATGAGGGGGTGTGCTGCTGCTTACCTGCTCCATTCCTCATCTCAGTTCAATCTGCTGATGCTACCAACGGGCTACTTATTTACCATTTCTCTTAAGATTTATTTTAGCTTGCCTCACTATAAAAACTATTTGACATGTCTCAGAAATACACACAGACACAATAAAGAGATGTAACAAAACAGGATGAAAGATAAAAAATATATACATTATGAGGAGGATAGAGTCTGTCCTTGTGGCCAGCTCTGAAGCCTTCATTTCACCATGGCCTTTCCCAGCGCTGGAGAATACAGATTCACTCATTAGCTAGTTGCTGAGTATGAATGTGTATGTGTGTGAGTGTGAGAGTGTGTGTGTGTGTGAGACAAATATGCACTTCAGGAGCAGGTCCTAAGCTTGGCTGTCAAGAAAACAAGGCCTCAAGAAGCACTGCCCATTTACTTTGCTACTGTACTTTGAATTACTGGCAATGATACATTTCAAAAGGAGATTTCTAATGAATACAGGTATAGGAAAAGCTATGAGTTCTGTCAGGGCTATCTGGAAGAAATAAATATTTTTCTTTAATAATAAAAAACAGTGGTCAAATTAAAAGAGAAGAAAACAAGGCCTCTGGAGTTAAGAGAGCTGGACTCATACCTCAGCCTTCCTCTGTGCCATATAAAGAAGCATTTTAGTCATTCATTCAAAAATGTTAACTGATATTTGCTTGTAGTAATTAAACAAAAATAAGCAAATTACACAGTATGGTAGAGGGTGGTATTATAACAGTTAGAAAACATAAGGAAAGGGGGACTAAGATATGCAATGCCAAGGTGACAGAGGCAGATTGTAATTTTTAAAAAGGTGGCTGTGGGAGGCTTGTTGAGGTGACATCTGAACAGTCTTGAAGGAGGTGAGGGAGTGAGTCAGGATGACCTGGCGGGGAGCAAGGCAGTTACGTGAGGAGGGAAAACCATCGTAGGACTGGAAGGCAGAAGCAGCCCTGGCAGGTTTTACAGAAATACCAAGGAGTCCACCATGGCTAGAGTGAAGCGCTAGAGGAGAATGAGGGAAGACAAGGTCAGAAAAATAGTGTGTGTGTGGAGGGGGGGAGGGCGGGTAATATAGGGTCTTGCAGCCATCCTAAGACTTGTAAATGATGAGTCAAGTGAGAAAGTCACTAGGGGTCAGCCAGTCAGAACGGCTGAGTTCCCCGACTCTGGAGACAGGGCTGACCTATACATTTTGTGCAGTTGTGGGTAGTGGCAGGACACAGAGACTTGAGGAACATGCCCAGAGGTATTTATCTTCATGGCTCACATCAGTCCATGATGTGAGACACATCCTGGCAACTGTGTCCATGCGGCAGCAGCGCTCCTACGGCCGCATGCTGAGAAGGTTCAGCGAGCAAGAGCAAGACGAGTGCAGGGTGGAGGACTGTCCCATCTGCTGTGTTCTGAGATCACTTATGAAGCATCACCTCATCATTTCTCTTCAACGGGGTATTAAGATTCTTCTTCCTGGATGTTTGCTAGTGGTGGACCCACAGAGGAAACCGTGGTCTGGCAAGTATTGGAGGTCAGAAAACCACTGTTTATGAATATAGAGTGTCCTTGTACTTGACAATGGTTCCTCTTACAACTGACTGGTGTGAAAGGGCTATGTGCATTCAGCAGGAACTGTACAGTGAAAGATGATTTTTCATCTCTTTCTGGGCTAGCGATGTGTGTGGGCGGATCCTGTCTCCTGATATGGGACAGCAGCTGAGGCTCCAGGTCAGCTGCACAATCACAAGAATAAACATCCAATACACTTACAACCATTCTGTTTCCCCACTTTCAGTGAAATGTTGTGACCCCATTGACTGTAGCCCACCAGGCTCTTCTTGTCCTGGGATTTCCCAGGCAAGAATATTGGAATGGGATGTCATTTCCTACTCCATTAAATGAGATATTCAATACTTTATTATAAAACAGGCTTTGTGTTAAATGATTTTGCCCAACTGTAGGCTAACATTAAGTGTTCTGAGCACATTTAAGGTAAACTGGGCTCAGCTATGATGCTAGGTAGGTTAGGAGTATCAAATGCATTTTTGACTTAGGTTATTTTCAACTTTGTTGTTCAGTCGCTCAGTCGTGTCAGACTCTTTGCGAACCCATGAATGGCAGCATGCCAAGCTTCCCCGTACTTCACCATCTCCTGGAGCTTGCTCAGTCTCATGTCCATTGAGTTGGTAATGCCATCCAACCATCCTGTCCTCTGACGTCCCCATCTCCTCCTGCCTCCAATCTTTCCCAGCATCAGGGTCTTTTCCAGTGAGTCAGTTCTTTGTATCTTGTGGCCCAAGTACTGGAGTTTCAGCATCAGTCCTTTCAATGAACATTCAGGATTGACTTCCTTTAGGATTGACTGATTTGATCTCCTTATAGTCCAAGGGACTCTCGAGTCTTCTTCAATATACCACAGTTGAAAAGCATCAATTCTTCGGCAAGTCTTTTTTATGGTCCAACTCACATCTGTACATGACTACTGCAAAAACCATAGCTTTGACTATACAGACCTTTGTTAGCAAAGTGATGTCTCTGCTTTTTAATATGGTGTCTAGGTTTGTCATAGTTTTTCTTCCAAGGAGCACGTGTCTTTTAATTTCATGGCTGCAGTCACCATCTGCAGTGGTTTTGGAGCCCATTATCAGGATATATCCCCACACTGCAAGTTGAGGAAGATCTGTTTGAAGACTGAGATATAAAAATGAACCTAAAAAGAAATAAAACCAATCCTGAAAAACTCAGAACCGATACATCATTACTGTCTATACACGCCCGGTTAAGGCTGATGCTATCAGAACAGACATCCAAAGAGAGAAGAAAGCAGAAGAGAGGGAGATAGGAAACTGACTGTGGCATGATGACCTACTTCTGAAAGAAGAATGTTCCTTCAAGCTCAAGAGTAGGAATTTATCAAGGAATTTATCAGGAACTTGTAGTAGATAGAGAATGAAGCAGCTGTGTAGCCCGCAGGAGGTTTAGAAGTCAGAAATGAGTATTTTAAACTGTGACTTATGAAGCCACCAAAACACAGGTGAAATCAACTTCTACAGCTAAAGCGCATATCTAAGCAAGTTGCTGAATGTTTTCTGTCTTCAAACATTAAAAAGAGGAACAATTAATTCAAGGCCAAAGGGAATTCCAAGTGAGAATGGGTATAAGAAAAGTAATTTAAAAAGCCTTCTTTTTCCTTAAAGGTGTCAATCAAGTGAAGAGTTGTTGGGAATCAGGATTTTGAGTATTTGATGATTGTAATGTTTACTGACATCCAGGGAACAGTTGTGCACCCACTTATGCCTTTATAGGGCCAGAAAGTAGTTTTCTTTTCCAATGGAAATGCCATTGAATATTCAAAAATACCGAGCTTCCCATGGCTCAGTGGTAAAGATCCTCCTGCCATTGCAGGAAACATGAGTTTAATCCCTGGAGGAGGAAATGGCAACCCACACCAATATTTTTGCCTGGAAAATCCCATGAACAGAGGAGCCTGGCAGGCTGCAGTCCATGGGGTTGCAAAGAGCTGGACACAACTGAGCAACTGAGCATGCACTCACGTATTCAAAAATACCAGCATTCCCCAGAGAGCCACTTTTGACAAGAACGACGTGGTACAAACTGACAAAAGAAGATGACCCAGTAAAGTTCTATCTACTGTGACGTTAAAAGGGGTAGTCAAATAGACAGCATGAGAAACATTTATTTATATTTCTTTCCATAAAAGCTTGAGACTGCTGGCAGAAATGTAACTAACACCACAAGATAGAAATAAATACGCAGTTCAAGGTGAAGGGAAAATAAACCCAGGAGTAGAGTTATTACACAGACAAGCAAACCAGAAAATGAAGTTCCACAGAGCTGCCAAGAGCGGATGCAAATTTGGCCTAGAACTTGCTAGCAGTCAAAATAAGAAGGAAATTTAACAATTATGAAACTAGTGTTTATTAGAGTAAAAGCAAGTCTAGGGCTCAGAAGTTCCTTTTATCCCAGCTCTGAAGCCAGGAGGAGCTTATTCCTGTGGGTCAACCTGAGGCCACAAGTCAGGTGCAAAGCCAGATCAGGCGACCTCAGGCCTGGTGGAACTGGGCCTTGGGGGATTCTACAAGGTCAAAGGCTCCTGTGGTTACTATAGCAAACTCTATGCTGACTTTGTAGCATCCAGGGGTAAAATCCACACTCCCTGGAACAGCAGTTATCAAGCTGGGTTCTAAAGAGGTACTTGCAGAGTTCTACCAATTTTCTCTTGGAGTTCAATTTCCTACCCTTTAAAAACAAAAAAATAACCTTCCCCATGCCCCCCCAAACGAAAACACCAAAAAAACCAAACAGGAAATGCAAGTAAATACATAGCACAACACATTTTAACAGTGATAACCATCCTTGTATTAAGTCTCTTTAAGGGCAGATGCTGGGTCAACGTGCGTCCTGCCATCTCTTCTCATACATTTGAACTTCTTAAAAATGAGTCACTGATTAGGAAAGTTATAATTCTGTGTTGGTATTCTGAAAATTCAAGCCTGCGCATGTCCATGCATATAAAATTATACAAACAACCTACACATACATCACCTTCAAACAAATGACAGGCTAGGAGCAGGTACAACTAGTTGGTGTACGCCCTCATCATGACCTAATAGCCAGCTGCACATTAACAAGTTGCCTACCACGCTCACTGAATCACAAGGTGACATCATTAAGACTGGTCCTAACTGTTGTCTGAAGTGTCCCTGTTCTGACTTATACCTATCATGAGGCATACGGATAGTTGTATTAGGATTCAGGGTCAAAACAAAAAACTTTTTGGTTCTTTCTAGCTTTCGGATCAGATTAATTCAAGATGATACTAAGAAGATAAAATGAAAGCTTAGAAGATAGGTATCTCTGCAACTACTTATGGATGTAAGTATTTTCCCTAATACTATACTACTGAACTAGAAAACAGAAATAATCTAGGCGTTAAGTCGTTAAAACGGTTCTGCAACTGTCAGAAGTCACCATCTCAAATTTTGAGGTCATCAAAACTGCCTCATGTCGCTCTCCAATGAACTTCATAAATGCTACAAATTTGCATTTATTAAATATGCACTAAAAAAACTAGTGTTAAATATTTGTATAGGTAATTCTGTTTCAAATTTCGTTTGACTGAAGAACCTTTCTACTAAAAAATTTCAAAATGACCTCTGGCTAGGGTAGTCCTATGACAGACAGGGAGATACTAATCCCATCAGCCCCAAGATTGGGTGGGGCCCCTCACTTTAAGCACTGAGCAGTCTTTAAATCTGATGACCTGCCAGTCTAATCTAATCTGATGCCAATATAATCTAACGCAAACACCATCCTATGAGTGTCATGAGAAGGTTGGGAAGCTCTCTGAAGAACAAAGGGATTACAAATCATGCTGGCAATTTTTCATAAATCTGATTTCTCCCAACAGCTTTTGATAAGAGCTGCAGTGGAAAGAACAAAGTTAAGTTCTTTGGCAAGAAATTGAAGAGCAGATATTTCATACTCATGATAAGGGCAGAGATGAGGATAGAGTTTCATTCACTCATGAAAGGTAAAGAGGAAATCAAGATAGGTGGGTGACTGGGGAGACAATGGATGTATTCCCAGACCTGCCACTTTCTAATTTTGACTCCAGAAAGGTTACTTAACCTTCTCTGAACCTCAGCATTCTCAATTGTAACAGGAAGGGACTAAATCAGTAGCTTTTAACAGGGACTGAACATCAGAACCTCTTGAGAGATTTACAAAATACATCATGTTAGCAGTGATATTCATATGTGCCAGAAAATGTGAGCATTCTATGTGTATTAACCCATTTAGTTCCCACAAGAACTGTTACAGGTACTATTACACTGATTTTACAGGGGAGGAAACTGTGGCACCGAGGTTGAGAAATCTGAGCAGTCAAGTGACAGAGATGGGTGGAAGGACCCCAAGCCTGTGCTCTTTAGTACAATTCCATGTTACACTGCCTTTCTCCATATGTATCTCTGAATCTTCTGACTCAGCCTCTACTGAAGGGCCTGCACATGCAAACTTTAATTCTGATGAGTTTCCTTGTTCACAGTCACTTGAACTACAAGAGATGTAAAGTTCTGTGATTCAGCTTGGAGATGAAAAAGGTGACACAAACTTTTTAATTAAATAAACACTCAAATTCTTTGGCCTCAAAAATCTCAGTCAAAATTAAATGGGTTTGGCTTTCAACAGCTACACTGTATGGTATCAAACAATAACAACAAAGATAATGAATAAAGAAATAGTAGGGAAAAATGAGGAAACAAAATGTTATCTAGCCAGTTAACTAGACAGATTGCACAGGGTTACTTAAGTTGATTGAGTAATGGAGCAAAACTCAAGCCTATATGCATGGGCAGTAACAAAAATATTTTCATAATTTTTGGCTTAGATTTGGGGGTGAAGATGAAACATTTTGGAAAAACCCTTGGAAAGGATCAGTGCTTCTATCCAAATGGGCCAGGGGTCTCTCTGTTTCTAGAATCACAAATAACCACTTCTTTGTTTAAATAAACAATCCTTATGCTACCAGAAAAGAGGCACCTTTGGAAAAGATGGAACTCTGCACGTAAATGCCGATCCTTTAAATAAAGTTGGTTTTTTCCATACAGGTTCCCTCACTGACAGCTGAGTAATAGAATCAGGAAGATGGTATGGCGTAAAGAGAAAATGAGAAAGTCAAATGATCCTGGTCCAAAAAGCTGGTTGAGCCTAGGAGGTAAGTTTAAGCCAGGTCACTGAGGGTACAGATGGCCAGGAGGAGCAGGAGGCCATGTCCCCTGGCACAGCCCTGAACTTGGTCAGGTTTGTTTGTGTTATGAATGTACTTCCTCTCTAATTCTAGATACCCCATTTAGGGAAACTTGTCCTCCTCTCCTCCCACTCAATCCCATGGCTCTCTTACAAAATCTCTTCTCAAAAACCTCCAGTCTGAAGCCAAATGATCCTATCAAGGGAGTTGCATAGCTCGTTATTAAACAAAAAGCAACTTAAAAAAAAAATTTAAGTTTCTAAGACTGAACTATAAAAATTTACAAAAATAATGACATGTTAGAGGAATATATAGATCAACGGTGGCTATATAGATGGAAAGTTTCTAATATACAGTATTCCAGCTTTGACGTATTATTTCTTTCCACTTAATAGCCACACCAAAAGCACACAAACTCATAAAGCAAACAGGTACTCAATTTGAAATTTCCTGAACGTAGATGAGAATTTGCAGGCAAGAATAAAAGTTCTTCCCCTTGATCCTTATATCTGTTAATGGCACCAAACTCCCAGTTTCCTAGACTCAAAATCTCACCTTCATTTGGAATCATCTTCCTTCTTGGACTCACCCTCTTTTACATGCTGTCAAGGGAGAATCCTGAAGGTATCGCCTACCTTCTCAGTGAAGTACAGGCCTTCTTTTGGGATTGAAGCCCCCCATGACACGGTCCTAATGAAGACCAGACAAGGCAGAAGCCAGGCTTCAAACCTGGGCTTAAGCTGCTCACCCAGACTGAAAACTTAATCAAATGCCAAGCTTTTTTGATGCCTCCGTGCTAAGTCACTTCAATCGTGTCTGACTCTTTGCATCCCCATGGACTATAGCTTGACAGGCTCCTCTGTTCATGGGATTTTCCAGGCAAGAATACTGGAGAGGGCTGCCATGCCCTCCTCCACGGGATCTTTCCCACCCAGGTATCAAACCCATATCTCTTACGTCTCCTGCATTGACAGGCAGGCTCTTTACCACTAGCACCATCCAAGGACATGCAGTCACACCCTACCTTGTAAGTTCCGAGTACTCTGTACCTCTCACCTGATACACCACATTATGGTCTATGTCTATGAGTGATGTTTATTTTCTATGTAAGACAAGAACCTCCCTGAGGGTGGGAAATGTGTCTTATGCAGCGCAGGATCTAGCAAAATCAAAAAGCATGATGCTTAATAAATGATGGAATTCACCACTCAATTCTACTTGTTTAATTTCTCCCCAGAAGAGGTTCGGTTTGTATTTTAATCCGGTTGATACTTGTAGTAAAGCTATAATGCTATGTTATGCCATTTTCTAAAGCACTGTTGTTTAGATTTGCTAGATGGGGATCCCTAGAAGAATGTTCTTTTCGTATGCACTATGCCCCTCAGGCATCAAGCAAATGCCAAACTGCATACCTCCTCTGCGCTCTGTGATCTGGGGCAGCCGCACACTAGACAGCTAACCGGGAGCGGAGGTCTGTGTAAGTGGCCGCATTAAAAGGGATTACTGTGTTAGATGTCAGGGAAGATGAGTTCCTCCTCTATCCTCTTGCCTTTGCCTTGAGCTTTTGATTCTACTAACCAGTCAACTGGACTTAAGGGAAGCTGATTTTTCCAACAAAATCTTGTTAAATCTATCATGACTGAATTTATCTCTTTCTGGATCCTTAGGAAATGAATCTTTCTATAGTCTTATGGTAAACAGCGGACTGTGGGCACTGATGAGGGGAGGATGAAGACGATGAAATGGCATTCAGAGGATATTTGGGGAAGCTGAAAGCACAGTGGTTCTGAGTGTGCGCTCTGGAGTCAGACTGTCCAGGCTCACATCCCGGCTCCACCATCATCAGCTGAATTATCCTGAGCAGTAACAGAAGGAAACCTCTCTCAACTCCATCTTTAAAATAGGGATGACAGTCAGACAGAGAAGGACAAATATCAGATGATCACTTATAAAAAAAAAAAGAAAAAGATGACCACTTATAAGTGGAATCTTAAAAAAAAAAATGGTATAGAAGAATGTATTTACAAAACAGAAACAGACTTACAGACATAGAAAACAAGCTGATGGTTACCAAAGGGGAAAGTGAGGGGGAGGGATAAATTGGGAAATTAGAATTAATAAGTACATCCTAACATATATAAAATGGTAAGAAAGGTCTTACTGCATTGCACAGGGAACTATATTCAGTATCTTGTAATAACCTATAACAGAAAAGAACCTGAAAAAATAATATACATATTTAAATTTAAAATAATTTAAATATTAAAGTTTTATCAATTAAAAATTAATTTTATTTATTTATTTTTTCCTGTGGGTTGCTTTATCTCATTTCTTTTTTTTAAAATTTTTTATTTATTTATTTTTTTTCAGTGGGTTTTGTCATACATTGACATGAATCAGCCATTGAGTTACACGTATTCCCCATCCCGATCCCCCCTCCCACCTCCCTCTCCACCCGACTCCTCTGGGTCTTCCCAGTGCACCAGGCCCGAGCACTTGACTCATGCCTCCAACCTGGGCTGGTGATCTGATTCACCATAGATAATATACATGCTGTTCTCTCGAAACATCCCACCCTCGCCTTCTCCCACAGAGTTCAAAAGTCTGTTCTGTACTTCTGTGTCTCTTTTTCTGTTTTGCATATAGGGTTATCATTACCATCTTTCTAAATTCCATATATATGTGTTAGTATACTGTAACGTTCTTTATCTTTTTGGCTTACTTCACTCTGTATAATGGGCTCCAGTTTCATCCATCTCATTAGAACTGATTCAAATGAATTCTTTTTAACAGCTGAGTAATATTCCATGGTGTATATGTACCACAGCTTCCTTATTCATTCGTCTGCTGATGGGCGTCTAGGTTGCTTCCATGTCCTGGCTATTATAAACAGTGCTGCGATGAACACTGGGGTGCACGTGTCTCTTTCAGATCTGGTTTCCTCAGTGTGTATGCCCAGAAGTGGTATTGCTGGGTCATATGGCAGTTCTATTTCCAGTTTTTTAAATTAATTTGTTAAAAATTAGTTGAAAAAATAGGGATAACAGTACCACTCATAATGTTGTTCTTAGGATTAAATAATAAAACACCTGGCGTACTTACTGGCACAAAGGATGTATCTGAAAAAGTTAGCTGCTGCCATTATTGAGGTATTTACATATTACACAGAAATTGTTCACATGTATTTATTATAAAATGCCAATGAGGAAAGATGAGGGAGAGGTTGTATATTTCTTATATTCATGGTAATCCTATAAGGAAATTCTAAGTCAAACTAAGCATAACAGCCAAATAAAGACTTTTGCTTTTATTCTTGATGACACTACCTTCACCTTTATATAATAATTAAACACTCCCGAGCTGCTGCCAGAGAAGATGCCACAGAAATGCAAGGTTCATACAGAGGAACAGGGAATGGACAAACATACAGTAAACTCCATCTTCTCTTACAGAGAAGGAGAGGATGCTCCTGTAAAAATTCATGTGGCCATAGCCTTTCTCTTCAGGGCTGGTTTGCCAATTAACTTCTGCTAAGGCTAACACTGAAACTGATTTGCCAATAGCATGTCCAGTATCTGGGTAATACAGGGGAGAAGGCTCTTAATTATGCTCATGAACAATAAAAAGAAATCCTTAAGAAAAAGGCCAACTGACAATAAGGAGGGTTGGCTAGATCTCTACATATCCATGCCAACCAGCAGATATCACACAGAGGGTAAATTAGAAAACAGACATAATTGAGATTTTTCTGCCAAAGTATCAAATGCATGTATACATTAGGTATGGGGCAATACATAATGCTTGAGGTTTCAACTGCTAGTGATGACACTGAATGTCACTGACCTGTAGTAATTTTCAATTTTCCTGTGGTATGTATTTGAATCATGGACACTCCTAGACAGAGGGAAGTGAGTCATGTTGCCAGTGAAGAAGCATAGCCCGTGACCTAGGGTCCATATTTCAAGAGGGTTTTGCTCTAATCGTGGAGCAGCAATTCTCAAGAAGGGATTCAATACTGTGTACATTTTTGAAAATTGACCACTCCTTTAAAAAAGCCAACTGACATTTCTTTTTCTTTTTTTTTTAATTTTAATTTTTCTTTTTTTTCCAACTGACATTTCTAATGATGAAAGGGAAGAAAAAGCAGAGAGCTGTAGGAAAGAGATGGTTCTCTAATGGAAAGGAGGTATTTGTGGGGATTTTTTTTTTTTTTTTGATGCTGAAATTATGTCTGTGAAATTCTGGGATTTCCAAAAGTCTTCAGATTATATCTTAGCGTATCAAAGATCTATTGTACATAAAGTATTTCTTAAAGTGCCAGAATTCTTTGGGAAAATGAAGCAATTAACATGAACAAGAAAAAAATTCTATATGCTTATCCAAGAGATGAATAGGAGATTTAGTTAAATACACACTGTTCCTCCTAAACTCTGAAATCGGCTGTGACTTCCATTTTTAGAAGAAAAGATCACAAGATGATATATATCTTGCTCAGTGTCTAAAGCATCGTCTTTTTCTCTTTGACTACACATACCCTTACTAGAATATTGTCCAAGAAGAAAGAGTTAAATCACAATTAGTGGCGAAATATTTTGATGCAACAGATTGGCGTGTCTTTTTAAAAGGGTGACATAAAGTCTGAAAAGTACATCTTACATCACATTTTTCAGAAAATGATCAATTTTCTTGGTCTAAGTCCTCACTGAGTTATTATGTGTCATCCTCTTATGCTAGGAATAATAAAAGAAACCAAGTCCTAGAAAGTATTGCTGTTAGTATTTTATTTTGAGAATCTTCTAGATCAATGAAGAAAGAATCATTGAGAGAATAAAAATCACCTGCGTAAAGAACAAAAACAATTGGAACTTAAAAGAAATCCTATTATTTATTATATAAATAAAACCTGCATATGGGCAAGGAGCTACACAATAGCAACAGAAAGAAAAATGGCATGCATTTTCTATGATTAACTGTGGCAAACATTATCTTAACTTGACTTCTGGGGAGAATTTTTTTTAAGTATGCCAGTCAATAACGCTTTTTTTCTTTTTAAGGCACACACTTAATGAGAGAAGAACTATTTTTTTTTTTAAATTACTCTATGTTCCTGTTAACTTTTCTTTTTCTGGCTGTCTTTCAAAGGAAAAGAAATAAAAAATTGCTAGACATAGTTTCAGTATCTTTGTAAAACACAATTTTTAAAAAAACCTAAAAATTCAAATGGCTTTGGAATACAATACAACTCAGTATTGAAATAAATTTCAAGTATCCGAGATGCAGTCAATGCCAAAGAAAAAAATGATCTATGGGTGTTTTATTGTTGAGGCATGTGAATTAAATACACCATCACTGTCACCAAGGCTGCCAGCACTACCACTAAGAAGCTGACACTAGTTCAACCTGCCTAGAAACATCACTTGAAGGGTAAATGATGCTTCAAAGAGATAGATCAGCTTCGCATTTAACCCTGCTTCAAAAGCTCTGGGTTTGTAAGATTCACAAGCCTGACTTTAGAATGATACTGAAAATACGCAATACAATCTTTTGGTCCATATCTTTGCTGTCTGTACAGTTATCTGAATACTCCAGCATAAATCCATGTGAGGTGTGTGTGTTTCTTCTCTAAAGTGAACTGTACTAATAGCTTAGGGTATGTTCAGGCTTCTTGGACTGAGTCATTTTGGGGATGGCCTTGGATCACCTGGCTTTAAATTTTCTCATTGATTTGAAAGTGAGTGAGAATCAGATCACTTGGGTGATTTTTCCTACTTCATTACAGGATGTTTGTTTTGTTTCAATTTAAGGTCTTCCCATTTCACAGAGTAAATTCCAAAGGACTTCATATATACCTGGGATTTCCTAATAGTGGGTCTGGTAGCCCTATTGTTACTTTCAGTGTTTAACTTCATATTAGGGTTAAAAGTGGGTCATTTAAGCACAAAAAAACTAAATTTACCTTACTAGAAAACCTTCATTTCCAAACTTACCCTAAAAATAGCCTAATGATTTAGAAATAAAAGGGATGATCATTTTATTCTTGGATAGAGAAAAAAGAACGTTTAGCTCATAGACTGTTTAAGAAATTTTAGTTACAGAGATAGATGGAAATGTATAAAGAATTATTCCTTATTATTTCAAGTTCTCCATTTACCTAATAGTTGCCCTGACTTTTTCAATCAGAACTTCAAGTATTCTTTTAACATCAGTGTTCAACAAAAAAAACTAGTAGAGAGTTTTATGAGAGTTTCAGCAGAGTATTTAGTTCAGTGGGGGCTGTTTGTAGGTTGCATGAATGAATAAAAGTATGGCCACATCTGGGGCACACAGGGAGAGGCTGGAGTTTAGGGTGTGAGAGAGAATCTATGAGTGTCTATGCCCTTCATGTCTTCTATCTCAGTAAGTGCGACTCACATTTTCATTTTATTCAGAGCTAAAACCTTATAGTCACTTTAAATCCTGCTTCAGTCCCTGGGTCTCTGTCTCTAGGGTGCCCCTCCCCTCCATCTTTCATTAGAGCCTCAGATGAGGGTCGTGTTAACTTGACTTATGAGAGCCCCCTTCTCCAAGCCAACCTGTTGACTTGTGGCATAATTACCATTTTGAGAAAGAGAGAAAAAGAAAACACAGAATTGTGTTTCTCTTCCACTCCAAGGGCTAGCTTCTCCTCTGAAACTAAAGAACAAACTTCAAAAGTTTTAGCTTATTATTCAGTGCTAACAATATGCTACCAACCTGCTTCTCTTTGCTCTACACCCACTCTTCCTGCTCCGGACACCAGAAGCCCCGGCTAACAAACAACAGCTAAATGACAGTTATGCACCAAGAAGAGCTCTTTGTGCTTTTTTAAACATCCAAGCATGCTCATATCTCCTGGGTCCTCTCAGAGGCCTGGAGGACACTATTATTTCCATCCTGCATGAAATCTTCCTTCTTTCTGGTTTAGCATCATCTCCTCCCTGGAAGCAACCCCAATTCCCTGGCATTGGGGTTAATGAAACAGTCTTCTGACTCCTCCCAGAACACTGCACTGATTATAACATTGACTTTATTCTGTCTCAAATTAGGGCTGGCTGTTTATGTCTGCCTCTGTTGATCTGTCCTGCTTTTTCCGCTTCGCCTTTTTAAGAGTTGCACTGTATTCAAAAGAATAAAGAAAACTTGCAGAGAACAGAAAACAAAGGGCTAGAAAAAGAAAATACACTGGGTATTACAACCAGGGAATCATACTTCAAAAATATTTCCTTTTAATTAGTACTAGTTGTACTAATGTTATGTTGTAATGTTATAAGCTAAATTTAATTTCACATTTATATAAAAATCATGCTTTATTTCATTGTGAAATGAATTCAATATCTGTTGAATGAAAGGGGTGAAAACAAAAACAACTGGTTGACCAAGGACTGGTTTGGGAATGAGAGAAAGGTTATAGAAGGTGGCAAGAGTAGAAACATCTCATTTTGCCTTAATATCACTACACTGTTTTTCCTTTGGCTCAGTTGATAAAGAATCTGCCTGCAGTACAGGAGATCTGGGTTTGATCCCTGGTTTGGGAAAATTCCCTGGAGAAGGAAATGGCAATCTGCTCCAGTAGCCTGGGAAATCCCATAGACAAAGAAGCCTGGTGGGCTATAGCCCGTGGGGTCACAAGAGTCAGACACGCCTTAGCAACTAAACCACGACCACCATGGAGCTGTTGATACACTTGAGTTATGTAAACCCTTCCATGTGATGTCAATACCACAGTGATGTCTAGCCTCAGCCAACAGAGACCCACATATCTGCCCCCACTGCAAACCAGGAAGAACCATGTACCAAACCTTGTACCAAATATTGTTTCTAAATCTTCAGGAAAAAATAGTTTGGACACAATAAAGGACTTTACATCACTATGACAAGGAGTAAATCAGGGGTGAGTGGCAATGAGATGGAACTAGTATTTAGTGTTTCTTCCCCCTCCCCCGGCTCCCCCAAAAAGCTCCAGCGAAAGAAGGCTGGTGGTTTTTGTCAAGGTAGCCTATGGGCATTTTGTCAAATGCCCTGGCTTTCTCAGCTTTCAGGATCAGAATCTGGTATTTTCTTCTTACTTTAAGATGTAGGACTATATGTAATTAAAATGTATTCCAGCAGTTGGGATTTTGAGGAGCCAAGGGCTCAGTTATGGAGAGACAAATACGTGTTCAATTATAAATGAGTTTTTATGGTCCTAAAATGTGGACCAGTTCCTTTGCTTATATTACTTGATTTAGTTCTAATCACCACCTCATGATATAAGCATCATTTGACCCATTATACAGGCTACCGACAGAATGAGGTACTTGCTTAGCACTGTGGTAGGTAACTCTGGGATACCAAAAATTTGCCACCTTGACTACCATGATTTTATACTGTAGGTAAGAAAGACTTGAAGACGATTTGATGTTAGCTAGGGCTGCTGAGCTGCCTTCATCAAATGCTTTTAGAAAATGGACCTACTCTTGCTCCGTGTCACCTGACCACCATCACCAGAGTCACATGCCCGCCCGGTCCTTGAGGCCAGTCTCCTTCAAGTAACCTAAACTGGTGGCCGTCCACCACGAGCCCCCTTCCTCTTGGCCATGAGGACCCTCTCTTTACGCTGTCCTGAGTCCCTCTGTAACTTGGAAAGAGGCTGCTTTTCCACCGTCATCTCTGTGTTGACATCTGCTTTTTCACCATCATTTTTTCTAACATTATAGCATCTGTATATTCTACTCCAAACACAGCATTTTAAAAATACTTTTGGTTTCTCTCTCCAGTTTTCACAACCCTCATGTCATTCTTGCCTTTAGGTTTCATGCATTGTTTGTACATTATTGAGTCCTTGCTACAAATGTTCTTAGGCATCTTTTTCCATTTATCTGTTAGATAACCCTCAAAAACATACAAGTCCTCTAGAGATTCAAATTATTTGTTTCTATTGTTGCCCCTCCTACAATTCAGCTCAACAGGTCAATTTGTAAATTACAGTCCTAAATTTTTATTTCTAATATATATTTCCTTTTTTAGAGCTATGAGTTTACACCTATCTTTTCTGAGACGCTTCTGAAACTTTTCTAAAAACTCTCTAATTACGTCCACTGGGTTTTTTAAGCTCTAGGATGAGTCACTTTCCCATAAGGGTTCTTGTCATTTCCATGTCACCAACTAGCTATTCTTTATTGGAAACAATCAAGTCCAGAACAGGAATGCCCTTTTTTGCTCTCTCTCTACATTCTGAGACACAAAATTGTCAACAAGACAAATCTGGTACTTATTAGATGCTCTGTGTTAAATGGAATGAAGCTCTCAACAGATATTGACATAGAATTCTCTATTACTGTGTATCGTGCGTCTGTATAACACATAAAGAAAACTACCACTGGAGCTAACTATCAAACCTGGGGTTTTGCAAATGATAGGAGAAAGTAAGTGGCAAACTGTTATTGCTGCTATTGATAACAGCAAAGAGACTGATGTCTACTGATGTCTCTACATGCTGAGAAAATCCACATTCGTCAAAGAGGATGAATTATCTAGGACAGATGATCAAATGCTCTTCTGCTGCATCTGGGACACGATTTAACTCAGTTGAAAAAAAAAAACAAAAAAAACTTCTGGTTTAATTTTTTGAATACAGATTTACTGTACATAAAACATGGTATTACTCTATTGTGGTTGTTCAATTCTATCTTGGTGTTAAAACTCACCTTACATGCTTGCAAACTAGCTGAAGGAAAAATCTGTCTTCTGAAATCTTGCCCCCTTCTCTTAGACCTCAAACATGTGAGGCTTATCTTGATTCTACTGTTCCCTACGAAGTTGTATTTTTAGCTCCTTAGACTTTAGGG
The DNA here is from genome assembly GCF_963930625.1 of Muntiacus reevesi. Classification (NCBI taxonomy): domain Eukaryota; kingdom Metazoa; phylum Chordata; class Mammalia; order Artiodactyla; family Cervidae; genus Muntiacus; species Muntiacus reevesi. The sequence goes on from NC_089251.1 coordinate 234,791,594, forward strand.
TGCTCTATCTACCTGTAATTATGCTGCAAAAACTGAGGAAGATGCCGGTAAAGGCCAGCAGCAGACAAGAGAGCAAAAGGCTTATTTGTGGTCGTGAACAGCTGCAACAGGGCTGGGCGCGCCTGGCAGAGTTCCTCCTGACTCTGGTCAGCAGGACAAACCCCAAGAGCCAGACTTGCTTTCAAAGTCATCCTGAGCACAGGACATTATTTCACCGCCCTGGAAGCAAAGGCTGCAGGCCAAGTCCAAAGGGGCTGATGAGAAGGGTAACATGGGAAAGGCCCACGGAGGGTGCTGAGGGCGATGTCCTTCAAAAGGCTCTCTGGATCCTGACAAACCATCTCTCACCGTCCCACACTCCTCTCTAAACACACCACAGAGCAAAACCACCACCACTCCTGATGGAAAGCCAGATGTTACTTTTAGTTCCGGTTTGGAAACGCTGCCCAAGTAAGTTTTAAGATTTTTTTTTTCCTTAAAGCAAGAAGTAATGAATTTATATTTTACCAGGATAACGGAAATAAGATGCTCTTAATCAGATGTTTAGAAATGGACATACTTTTCAGGGAACAGGAAACATTCTTTAGTGGACATCCTTTTCCACAGTTACATAAAATTCCATTTGTGAAGGACCATGATTGTCTCTGGGTAAATAAGAGATGCTGCTGCATGTGCAGGATTTTAGAGCTTAAAGTGATTAGAGGTATTTTTAGTCTTTATACAGTGATCCTTGCAATGCACAATGCTTCTGGCTCCTTGGTTTAAATGAGTGCTTTCTGTCTTAGTGAGTTAATGCAATTGCAGCCAAGTAGCATATTTCTATTCTATTCCTCGACAACATTAGCATAGAAGGCACATTTCCTTTGGAACAAAGCGATACACATGTGCCCATCTCTTACCAGGACACAACAAGGGTGGCAGCAGGAAGAGGAATAGGAACTTGAGGAATAAGAATGTCCAGAGCCGAGCGTGAGCAACTCGAACCACAAAACTACAGGTGTGAGTGAAGACAGATCACCGCTGCCCCACTGGAATTAATTGTTTATACACATTTAGAATTAGGTTAGATGGTAACTACCTTTCTGACAAACAGTGACAACTGAAGTTTCTCTTAAGGATGAGACCTACTGGCCCCCAGACGTGCCTCCACAAAAACAAAAGCACTCCTCAAAAGGAACCAGCCGTGTTTTCAAATAATTCATATTCTCCTTCTCATGTGCCAACAAAGGCAAATTCTACTGAGTAAATGCTCCAATTAATTTTGCTATATAGGCACCCTGTTGATGTCAATGCTGGCTGAGAAAGTGTCCAAGGACTCAAAACTTAGAAACCCTGTCAACTGTGACCGTAATGAGGATTCACAGATTTGTACTAAACCTCTCTTAAAACACAATTTATATCACTCTGTAATATGATCAAGGAGGTATTTAGGAGCTAAAAACAAGAACCTCTACTTACGGCTGACACAGCTTCACCAGGTCCTGGTCCGTGGTGTTGGGAGGCAGTCCCCGGATATAGAGGTTCGTTTTGCTCAGCTGATCCCATCCTGAGTTGCTACTGCTACTACTGTTGTTATTACTGCTGGTGGTGCTGGGGCTGGGAGGGGCCATAGGATGGGCTGGGGCCAGAGGCTGCTGGAAAACAAAGACCACAGCATTAGAATGCTCCACGGAACCTGGGTTCAGCACCGTTCAGAGGCTGCATGCTCTCCAAACCAAGATATAAATACGGATGATCTTCAGCTACTCTCCTACATACATTTTAATTTACATCTTAAAAAAGATCTGTTCATTCTGCAAAAGTATTCTCTCCTTCAACATGCAATTAATAACAGGACAACTCAGTAAACTATTCTCTGCATGACCCTGAAATAGACTAAAATTTTGTAAGATTTTCTTTACATACTTTAAGGAATACATTCAAGACTCAAAGTGAACTTGCATAAAGTTATGCAATAATATTTTAATATACAGTCATTCAGAAATCACTGGACTTTTGAAAAGGTTTTCAAATGCTGAAAAACACTTCGTTGAAAGTTGCTGACAATTTTATTGAGATGATTTAGTGATTAAAAAAGAAAAAAAAATTACTCTTCAAGTGTCAGAAAGTTAGAGAGTTCAGTCAAGATGCACAAATAACGAAGACTTCACCTCGTTCTAAGACAGACCCACGGCTTCTTTGAGACATCTGGACAAGATTCACAGGTCAGCTGCCTTTCGCTCTGGCTAACCTTGTGAAATTTAACTCCTGTGAGAATGGTGCAGAAGCTGGAAACATTCCCAGGCCTGGCAGCAACCAACATTCACTTCTGTAGAGCCTGCAAACCAGGGCTCAATGTGGTTTTAGCCACCTAGGAAGACCGTCTGAAAATGTACTCACACCAGATAATTGTTAATCAACTGAAAGAAACCACAGTTCTCCGTCCCCGTGCCACACACCTGACCTTTGAGGAAGTGAAACGGTTCAGTGTGAGGTGCAAGTGAGCACCCCCCAAGGTGCTCTCCCAGCAAATGCTCTGCAATTTCACACCAGGACAGGAATTTTTTCACTTCACATCTTCTAAATAATAAATAAGACTAACCAACATGGTCCTAATAAAGGACATCACTGACACTGAACAACAGTTTGAAGATGTAAAATTAGTCACTAGACATGGATCAAAAATGTCAAACCTTAGGATTTTTACTACCACAAACAAGAAAATAAGGCATATCTAAGACACAATTCAATTCCACTTGATAGAGTTCAAAAAGCAGACCTCTGGCAATACATACAACCCTGCTCACCTTGTTGGCCATCTCAACGCCCCAGGATAGATTGTCCAGTTTTGCACCACGTTTCTGCCTTGGCCATCCTAACGCCACAGTATCCTGGGGCATGGGGCTCCTCGTGGATCTAGACATGAAACGTATACTACTATGCAGACGTTTCTTCTCACTCCCCAGGATCCTTGCTAAAATCACAGTCCAAACACCACTTTATCTCAAGGGACTGTTTTTCAAAAAGGAGTGTTGCCAGAAGGGTTAACAAAAGTCAATGTATTAATGAAGGCTGAACTTGAACCACGAACACCAGCAATGCTTAACCCCAGTGAAACCTGCCTGAGATCATATCCTATCAAATCTATTCGATTTATGCCCTTAATAAGCAGGTGAACTCAAACCCTTTCCTGTCATCCCTTGTGTTTCTCTAAGAGGTAAAAACTGCTTTCCAGGTATAAACTAAGCCTTGTCTCTTGCACGGATGGCACTGCAGACCCCTATCTGGGCCACAAAGAGGTCTATGTTCCTTCTCCAAGGTCATTCAATAAAACTGCTGGCTGATACAGGCAATCAGCCAGGTGCCCCCTCCTTCTTTCTTCAGTGAAGAGCAGAGGGGCTGGGACATAACCCACATCTGCCTCCCTGTCCCTAGCTTTCGATTTACACAAAGAACTGACAGCTGTAGATGACTAGCCAAGACTGAAATTTTTCTTAAATCACTTCTGATTAATGTCCAAGAACCTGGTCCTTGCCACAAACGCACTGTTTCTCCCAGTAAGACCTGGCGTGTTCAGTGTGGCAGTCGGGGAAGGAAATGTGCTCACCTGGGTAAGCCTTGCAGGGGTCTGACAGAAGCTGGGGATTTCGGGTCAATGCCCACCTCTCAGGGGGATGCCATGCAAAGCCAGTGAACCATCAGGTGTTTGAAAGACTGCATTCCAAGTTGGCCTTGGCTCTTACCTCTGCTTTTCTCTGGGGGTGGAAAGTGAAATGCCAGGCAAGAACTTTCTATCGTTAAAAGGAACACCTGGGGGCATGATTTATCAGGAGATTTTTTTGGACATGAAGGAATAGGCTTTTATTCACGTATTTGGCAGAAGTAGAACTGTGACTTACATAGCTGATCTAATATATCTTTGACAGGCCTCCCTATTTACGACAGTAATATTTTCTTACTTTGGGAAGTAGGTGGGGAGCAAATACCCTCTGGCCCTCCCCACTTACTCTTCAACTTACTCTCTGGGGGAAAGAAATCTCCTAGTATTTCAATTCCAGGTGGGAGAAGGGGGTTCCTGAATGCATCTCAAGGAGGATGACTGGTCTCTGGTGAATCCTGGTGACCAAGTTAAAATTCAAATGTATCCTAATAGCAACTGTCACAACTGGCTGATGACTAAAGAGAAGAAGCATTAAAGTAGTCCAGGTTGTCAATTTTCTATTTTCTGGGGCAGAAAACTTTAGACCAAAGACTGAGTTTTTAGAACTCGTCGAAACTAAAAGGTTAAATCCTAATAAAGACTGGACACATGTCCAAAGAAGAAAATTCAAACACAATAAAGGAGTTTATTCCAAAATATTCAGAATTGGTTAATGATAACTGTAAGAGCAGGGTAATAATTACTATCATATATTGCATGTTTCATATGTGCCAGACACTATGCCATGTGCTGTGTATGTATTATCTTAATCCAAATGAGACAGATGCATTCTCGTTTTAGCATTTTGAAGATCAAGAAACAGTCTCAGGAGACATTAAGTAATGTGTCACAGTCACACTTTCAGTAGGTGGCAGGACTGGAATTTGAACTCAGGTCTGCTGAACAAAATGTCAAAGCCCTTAATCTGTGCCCTAAATGGCATCTGAAACACTGTCCATATCCTAAATGTGCTATTTGTATTACTTCATTTTTCTGTGCTCATCCTTCCTGCAAATTAAATGACTAAATTCCAGTTTCTCAGAAATATGACACTTAATACCATCGGTGGCTGCATTTTTAAAAAAATGTCAAAGGTGCCTTTAAGTTAATTTAATGATGACACAAATCAGCTTGTGTGTGTGTTTTTTTTTAAGGAAATCTTTTAAAAGGTCAGTTTTAAAGATTCTACCTTATAGATCTTTTCACTATAAGAATTCTGCAAACAACTTTGGAAAATTACAGCATGTTACAGATGAACATCAGAGTCATCATTTTAGGAAGGCTCCACTCAACAAAAGAATGAAACTCTCACTCCCAGACTGAAATACAAACCCTGACAAGTTACCTTACTTAGGACCCTGCTGATCAATTCAAAGTAATTACATTTTACAGTCACATGCCTCAACAGCATGAACAGCAAACTCAGGGAGAGAAAAAAGCTTTTAAGTGGATGATACTTTGCCAAACTCCATTTTCATTGTTGGCTGCCCTTTTACATTTTGCCTCTCAAGACCCCTAAGTTGTCCCCAAATTTGAAAAGACACCCCCCACCACCGCCAACTTTTCACCCACTGGATGAAGCATGTAGACAATTTTCACAAATTCAACCTATTTATATAAGAAACTGGATGGCTGAATGACCACCACCAAGTGATGGCTCACCCTACAAGATCCAAGAAGTCTATCCCAGTCTTCTCTGGCCTAATCTCACTGCTTCAGTTCAGGCAAACAATATACCTAGCAAATTGTCATCCAAGGGGAAAAACAAGCTAATTCAGTTTTCACAATGACATTTATTAATAACTGGGCTAACTTCTCATGCAGAGTCGATGATGAATAATTGGGTGGCTGTTAGCAGAGCTTCTCTGCATTCCCTGCAGGAGTGGGTGTGGCATCAGCAGGAAGAGTGCTTGTCAGCACTTGGGGAGGACTTCCTGTGTGGACCACAATCAGGGAGGACTTCCTGTGTGGACAGCTCTGATGCCTCCATCAAAGCAGGAAGGCCCACTCACATCCTAAACTAAAAGATGCCTGGCACACAGCAACTATACATACGGTAAATCTATTTCACTCCCATCACATCACCCCTATTCCAACACACACTAAGAAGCCTCTTCTGTATAAATGCAATCTAAAAGTATTTTTTTAAAGGGATTAACTGTGTGTGAACTAAAAATATGTTAGTAATCATGTACATTGTTGCAGATTTCTATTCAGCAAAGACAATTAAAAAGACTAGTCACTATAAATTCTATTGTCTTATTTCCTTCCTATTTCTAATAGGCTAAAGAATAGTGCTCTGACCAATTTTACAGTTGAAGTGGTTCTTCCCCCACCCCCACCTCCCCATTTAGTAACTTCCCTAAGAATATATTTTGAAGGGAAAGGAAATCTAGTACCTCCCTTTTAATTACCCTCAAGTCTTCTTTAAGGCTGTCATCCTTATAGTTGAAGATTAGAGTCCATAATCCCTGTCTCCACCCTGCCACCCCTACACACACACACACACAGAGGGACAGACAGACACCCACTGTCAAACAGCAGGGAGGTCTACCACTTCAGCTATTTCTTTATCCAATAATCACCACAGTCATTCCTGAGAGCAGACTGGAGTCACAGACATTATCATTTCTCCACGAAACAGTATAATATCAAGCCTGGCATGAACAGAGCACTATACAAAGGCACTGTCTACCAGACTAGCTCCATACACTGGTTCTTCTCTCTAAACTTTCAATATGTAAAGGGAATTTAATAATTTAAGGGAATTATGCAATGGGACGGGGTGGGGCGCGGGGAGCACGTGAATGGGCCAATTTTCACCACCGTCAGGGCATCTTTGTTGGTTTCTGTCCTTTTAGGCATCTGAGTGGCTCCAAAAGGGCTAGGAATAATGGCTGAGAAAGAAAGTTTCTGGCACAGGCAGCTGGGAAAGTACACAGCTGAGAAGTGGGAGGTGAGTTAGTGAGAGATGAGAAGCTGGCCAGGAAGCAGATGTTCTTCCGGGTGGGCCGGGAGGCGAAAGGACGGCACCGGCAGTAACTAAGGACAATGGCACCCCTTCACACAGGCAAGGTCTCACTCACCCTCCATCACGTGGGAAGGAGGACAAAGGGGCAGATATCAGTTAATCCCACTGGATGCCAGGATATCAAAGCTTAAGATCACAAAGCTCATTAGCTAATGAACTGGCTCTCACACTGTCACTGTCCCTTGTTTGGAAATAAACTTTGTAGCCTCGAACTATGACACTGAGCAATAGGTTATTCAGTATTTTTTGCTGGATTATGTCTGGTGAAGCAAAGAGGTTCATGTTATTATGTGAGCTAAAAGTAAAAATTTCTAAGACTTCATAATTAATATTCTCTAAGATACCTATCAAATCTGATCCTTAAGTGTAAAGTTGCAATCTCTACCTAGAAATCTCTTAAATCCTCAATCTCTTTACCTAAGCATCGTTCTCTTAAGCTTTGGATTAAAAAAAATAAATTTAAGATGTGCACTGAAATTTTAAAATGTACCATTCTGATGACTGATGTGGACAATGGAGGAAGTGAATGCATGTGTGGCAGCCAGGGCCGGTGGGAAATCTCTGAATCTCCCTCTCAGTTTTGTTGTAAACCTAAAACTGCTTTAAAAAAAAAAAAAGTCTTTAAAAAGCAAAAAAATCAACATTAAGATATCAGACTAAAGGTATTAAATATAAGTTATTCACCAGAAAACTGTGAGGGGCCTATGAAAATGGGCTCAAAACTTCCTTACCAGAAAGCACATTCATTAGGAAGGAAAAGCTTTTAACAGTGGGCTCCTGGCCTTATCTGCCCTTAACTGCATCACGTTTAATGGTGTGACATGGTATGGTTTCTAAAAATAGTTACAGTTCAACCAAGGCAAGATCAGGGATGAAAGGGCCTGGGGCAGAAAGGTTGAAGAAGGCTTCACCAAGGGGGTAGATGGCTAAGTGAGCTGAATATTAATGGCAAGTCATTAAAAACAGAGGAAGGGCAGGTCTGAAAGGGATGGGTGTGCGAGGAGAGAAGTACCAACCAAGATTCAGAAAGGATGGCTCATTCTTCATGAAAGCCAGGGAAAAGACCAACCCTGGTTGGCTCAAGGGTATGCCAGAACAGGGTGATGTCTGCAGAGGAGAAGGGACAGGGGAAGGCACTAGAAAGGCAGCAAGATTACCTAGAAATCAATACAGAATATGGACATAACGTCACACATGACTGCTCAGTCTCACAGGGAGAAAAGAAAATTTAAATGATAAATGAAGAGCATAGCTTGTGGAAAACATAAAGGAAATTCTTCCCCCTCCTCTTTATAAAAAGGTATACAGGCACGAAAAATGACTGAATGGAAAAATATCTGGATTCCAATCTTGTCTTGGCCAGTAACTGGAATGTCATCTCTGGACCTCACAGTTCCTCGCCTGGGAAATGAGCAAATTGGACTGGGTGATTTCTAAGCTTCCCTCCACTTCCAGATTCTAAGACTGGATAATGCTTCTTGCTGTCTCTAGCTAAGGTATGTCACGACCAAACTTAGCCAGGTTCCTGGTACTCTTATTTAACTGCGCCACTAGCTGAGAAATGGAGTAAGGGGTTGAATCAGCAAACCCGAGAAGCTATAGGTACAGCTAAACGACAGACAGGAGTCACACTGTGGTCCCAACTCCCTACATCACTCAGGCCAAGCACAGAGTCCCTATTAGTCACAGATGTTTATGAGGAAATACTATAAACATGGAAGCTATAGTAAGATTAAAACTAAAGTTTAAAGAAACAAATTTTAGAAGTTTTTAAAATATAATATTCAGAGTTCTTAGAGCCAGGGTGGTCTTACAGTGAAAATATTATAGCTGAAATTGCCTTAATAATGTCGACCTGAGACTTTGTGTTGGTTAATAGCCTCATATCTCTGTTTCAATAGGTAATCAGTAAAAGCTGCATTTCATGTTCTATTTAATCTTACATATAAAAACGACCATGCAATAGCTCCAAAATCACCCTAAAAGAAAGTTCCTAACAACCAGCTATGTTCCACACAGTAAACAAAAAATCCTGCCAAACTGCAGGTACAAAACGAATTACTCTTCTGGATTCTGAAAGCAGGTGCATGGAGTATTTTTATTCTCATTCTGGGTCTCAAATGAAGAATTTTCAAATCCACACCCATTATGTTCCTCAACACAGAGCCCTGTGAAGGGACAAGAACAGACTCTTCCTTTTTACACAAAATAAAGTGAAAAAAGGAAACCTCCTAAGGGAAGTGTAGGGTTACCTTTATCATGACAGCTCAGACACCTCTGCAAAGCCTGAATTTCCTGCTTCACCCCAATGAAGTGAGCATGCCATCATGGACAACTTCCTTCCATCTGTTTTTAAAAGTCTATGTACAGTACAATTTGTATCTTCTAACATTTCTTGTAAGTAAAGAATTATCGCTGAGATTGCAAAGTCCTCAGGGTGGAAACTACCTATTTAAAAATATACTTTCTTCACACTATACAATAGTTACTGAAAGTACTGTAAAGTGATTAACTAAACATAAAGTTAAAAAAGTGATTATGAGCCAGCTTACCCCAAAAAAAACCCCAAATGAATTTATTCAAGGTATTCTTTTTTTTTTTCAAGATGCAAAGGGACATGTGAATAAGCTGGGAGTATTATGGGTTTCACAAATTAGCCTCTGGAGAAAAAAGCATTATCTCTACTTTCAGGAAACTGAACAAATATCTGAAATCTTCCCATAATAATCATTAAAAAGAAAAGAAAAGAAAAGAAATGTTATCTGACAGTGTTGTGATTTGTATACAGTCAAAGTAAAACATCAATAGGAAAAAAAAACTGAGTTAATACAACTCAAAAAAATTAACAGTCACATTTATTTCTTTTTCATGGCGCAATGCAGCAGTTTACATCTGACGCAATACAGATAATTAGTGTTAAGGCCAGCTCTTTATTATGTATCTCTGTGTATGTATCTGACCTGTCTGTGAGCAGAGGGAGGAAACAGATGATTGTCTCTGAGATACACTGTCTTGAGATAGAAAGACAAGGGCTTTTTCCCCCCTTTTGCCCGAGATCCACCTAACAATTAACTAACTTTTGGCCTGAGATTGAAACCCTGTATACACATACAGGCACAGACATTTAAAACTGAAACAAAAATGCTGTGAAACAGTTATTGTCTTTTACCACAGACAACATGCCCTTATACTATCTTTTCCTGTCTATTTCCTTGAATAAGAAATACTGGCAGCAACCTACTAAATTGATTTCAGACCCCACTAACATTGCCACTTGTGGGTTACAAAACAGTAACATTTCTCAAACTCTGTGATGCTCAGGAATCATCTGCATTGTTAAAATGCAGATTTTGACTCAGCCATTTGGGTAGAGCCAAGATTCTGCAGTTCTAGCAAGCTTCTTTCTGGGTGTTGCCCATGCACAAGGCAGGAATCAAGGCAATGTGTACTCTTGGCGAGAAAGAATGCATTTTGGAAAGGCCCCTTGCCAGCTTTAAGAAGGAGCAAGGCTTACCTAGCCACAAAATAAGATGAAAACCTCTGTTCTGCTTTGCAGAGCTGAGAGAGGCATCAGAGATCATGCAGTCCAGTAATTCTCAACTGGAAGTATAAGGGAAACTTAAAAGATGGGTCAGGAGTGGAGACAGGGGCAGTATTTTTTTTTATCCAAGAAGACCTGACTGTTGAAGTGTTGATGAACATTGATCTAATTAAATGTTACTTTTCAGGAAACCCCTCTGAGGTCCAGAGATGTCAAAGCATATGCATGTCCAATGTCATACAGCTAATTCAAGGCAGAACCAAGTCTCTCTTCCCATCACTGCTGTCAAAAGGCACCAGCCTTATTTGCCATAAGTACTGCAGCAATTATGACAGTACACGCCAAGTTTTCTCAATGAGTCTTGTAAAGAAAAATTGATTTGCTAGTCCTATTAAGGCGTCATAGAAAAAGGGTATATTTTGTACTGCTTCTGAAAAATCTCATATTTTAAATGGCTTACCTGGCTGTCCATGTGTATGCTAGACAACCAGTTTCCCACTTACCATCCCCCCAAAAAAAGAAATCTCACACTATCTATTAAACTTATCATTCAAAAATCCCTAAAAAATTTCTGTGATTGCTACCATTTTTATTTTCATGTCTATATTAAAAATTTGTGACTAACACAATCAGTATCTGTACCATCTACAAGGAGATAAACAAATCAAACAGATGAATTATAGCAGTTTGCTGCCTTGCTGTCAGAGAAGTACATTCAGGGTCAACTGGCAATTGAATAAGCTTAGATTAAAACCCTCTGAAAAATCACTAGAATTGTCTGCCCACTGTCTAGTTCCTCTGTGTATGTCACAAATTCACTCACTTAAAGCAAACAACTTCAACCTTCAGTTTTCTTACAAAGAAAACAGATTTGTTTGGTTTTATCCCAAAGCTTCACAATGGTTATACTCATATAATTCACTAAGATGAGTAGGTTTTCCTTTAGAAGCCCTAAAAGTTGGGAGAAACCTACTCCCAGGAGCTCACCAGTATACTTAAAAGAACTGTATCTCTTTTGACCTGGTAGGCATTTCTCTACTTTTTTGCAGGGACAATTTTCTTCTACATTGCATTTCTCTTGTATATTTGAGTATCTGTTGGGCTTCCCTGGTGGCTCAGGTGGTAAAGAATCCGCCTGCAATGCAGAAGACCCAGGTTTGATCCCTGGGTGGAAGAGATCCCCTGGAGAAGGAAGTGGCAACCCACTCCAATGTTCTTGCCTGGAAAAACCCATGAACAGAGAAGCTTGGCAGGCTAGAGTCCACAGGGTCACAAAGAGTTGGACGACTTAGCCACTAAACCAGCACTGCTTCCAGCAGCCTGGAGACTGTCCTCTGTCTTGTGGAGCCAGCCCATGTACCACTGGTGTCTCATCACTTCAGGACTGATGGTATCAGCCCTGGGGTACCTGGGGGCCTTGGTAGTAAATGGACCCAAATTCTGGCAAGGTCCACACCTCTCTTCATCATTTCTGAAGTGGATAAACTAAACCACATCTTAATTCTGCAGTAAGTGGAATGTGGCAAATGGTTTCAGTATTTATGCAAACCAGACACGACTCCTTTTTCAAAAGAAAAATTATTTCATAATACTCTTTGTTTAAAGTACCGAGTTGTTGCCCAAGAAGAAAAAAAATGAACCTATTAATCTTCCTGAAGACCTTTTTATTTTCTGTTGCTCAAGTTAATCACAAAGCATCCATTCATCTGAAACTGACTGAAAACTGAAAACTTCGGAGGGAGGTTCTTTTCCAAGAAACCCTGGATGGTAGGAATCAGGTTCTAACTCTCGGTAGAAAGCAGACCTGGGACCTCTATGAGTTTGAGGGGCCGGGTGTGGGGGTCACATCTCCCCCAGCAGCACAGGTCTTAGTCATTCCATTGTGTTTTCCCATCCCCCTTTCTTCTCGTTTAGTTTCACTATACGAGCATATACCCTTTACCTTTTCAGCATAAAAATCAAATATGCACTCTTTCATTCTCAATCATAACCCCAGATTAATCTAACTTATTAGTGACAAGTACCCAAAGTGGGCTATGTAAATCTCTGCCCTTCTAAATGCACAAGAAAACTGACACCATTTCTTCCCATCCATCAACAAAGAAGTATTATTATAAAACATTTATGAAGACAATTGTACCTAAATGGAAATTGGCTTCAGGAGACTCCACACTCAGTGGCCAGGAAGGAGGGAGCAGCTCTCTGCACCCACCCCATCTAATTCACAGCAGCCAATGAGCAGTGCCAGCCCAGGAAAGGGAGGGTGAACCCCTGCCCGGACAGAGCAGACAGGAAAGGCTCAGGTGTGACCCGCACCACCTAGGATCTCCTAGGCTCTCAGAACTGTGGAAACGCAAAGCAGCAGCAGAGGAACTTCTGAGAACCTGTGCGTTACCAAATCATTTTGTTGAAACAGGGGGGAAAAAAAATGCAGGAGGGGAACACCAACAGCATTAAAACTCCTATTTCTCCCTATAGACAACATCACAAGTCCTTAAATTCAAGTCTTTGGATACTTCCTTTACATTATGGACTAGATTTAACCCCCAAACAGTACTCTCTGCCCAATTTAAAACTCAGGGCATAAAACAAAGGAATGAACTAAGAAGAATGGTAGATTTTTTATTTTTTTTTTAAAGATCAGAACCAGGCATTATAGCTTTTAGTATGGGGTGGGGTGGGGGTGGGGGAATAGGAATGAGTGGGCAAGCTGCCTTCTCTACACTCCAGCCAGGGAAACCAGAGGGGACTGCCCTCACCTCACAGCACTACCAGTCAGCCTCTGCTCTGCTCATCTCTGCAAGCCAGTAGCTGCTCCCAATTATGTAAGAATTGTTCAGGTTAAAATATCACCCTAGTTTTAGGAGAACGTCCATTACCAAGCAAATTAGGAGGAGATACAGATCTAAAAAATCCTTTAATCTTGCCTGGATCCATTTTTCAAAAGGTAATATATAAATTATAAATACTGAAGCCAGAATTTATCCATTAAAATCTTGGTTATCCCACTCCGCTGTCCCCAGAAATACACATGGAAACTCTGCCTGCATTGGAGACTCTAACTTCATCTTCATTCTTATTGCAAAATTCAAGCATGTCTTGCAATAATAATAGCTGATGTGCAAAGGCTCGTGAGCATTTATCTTTCTCCAAAAAGACAGTATGCCAAGAACAATATTTTTCTCTTAATTGAGGGGAGGAGCCTTAGCCATTTGTTTACCTGTTTTAGTTTGGGCTATAATATTTTATCGTTTTACTGTCAAATTTATCTAGACAATCTTTTAAAACAGCAAAACAAGCAGAAACTAAAGGGAAAACACCATTTTAAACCATGACAACTTATTGCAAACATTTTTTTCTAGAAAACTGAGTGTTATTCACTGTACTGATGCCTAACACTGCTGACCGTTTATTGTGCTTTTTGGTACCAAGCTAGGTGCTTTGTATGTATTTTTTCATTAAATCACATTTAAGGAGGTATGACTTTCACCATGTTACAGCTGAGAAAACAGAAGTTAAGAGATTTTTCCCAGCATCATGGAGGTGGTGGCAGTCTGGATGTGAAATACGGTCTGCCTGACAACCTCCTTAGGAGCTAAGCAGAGAGAAAATGGGGTAAGGGAGGGTGTATCCTTGAGTTTCACTGAGTTGGGAGCCTGAAGAAAATGACCTCTGCTGAAGTAGTTTGCCTATGTCATGATTATTAAAAATCTTCCTAACGTCCATCAATAAAACTGCAGGTTTCTGGCTCAAGAAAATGGTTACAAGAATGGTGAAACTTAGTGATATGTCCTCTCTTACCGCAATCCAACAGTACAGCATGACTCTGAAAGAATATCACTACAAAACACTCAGGCAACATACTTTCTTTTAGGTCTTCTAAATACACAGTATTTTAATTTTAACAAAAGTCTAACACTTTTTATTTTTAAATATTAAAAAATATTTAAAGATATTTCTACCTTGGAATTAAAGAATAAATCTCCTCCCTTGGCCTGTAAGCCCCTTGAAGACATGCAACCACATCCTGCCTGATTATCCCACTCTGCACAGCACAGAGCCTGGACCAAGTGCTTTTTGCGGGTGGAAAGGGAAGAAACACAGGCTGACACATGTTAGAAATCACGGAACTGTAGCAGGGCTTTCAATGTGACACGCTGAGCATCTCTGGGGTGTAAAGAGGTGAGAGGAGCTGGCCAGGGCTGGATGATGGGTAGAGCTTAACTGTCTGAGAAAGCAGTTTGACATCTGGGACAGAATGCATCAATCACAGCCTTTTCGTAGCTGAAACAAGATCTCTATTTTCACTGAAATCCAGACTTGAAGCATCTCTGGGACAATTTCCCAACTCTGACAGGTGGACTTTTAAAATTCCTAGTTTCAACTTCAAAAACACCAGGGACGCTAGACAAATTATGATTGATAGTAAGAATTATAATTTAGCGAAAAAGATGAGTCCTAATAGTCTTAATCTTATTTCCTTTGGATGCAGGAGATATGTGGGTATCTGTCTTTTCAGAACAGATTAATCAGAATTACTATAAACCTTCAAGCAGACGTAATCACTCTGGGATCCTCCTGCCTTTGGTAATGGCCACATCTGGTCAGGTAGTTGTTACTCATTCTTGCCAGGATTTGCTTTATTAGACTCTCAATTGAAAAATGACACCTTCACTCCAATCCTTTTAATTGATTTTTAACATCAGAGAAGTGTAAGACAGAGAGTTATTTAGAGGACTAACTTCTTAATGGAGTCATCTGAGTAGTTTGATAAAATTCTCTCAGATGAATTCCAAACCGTGCCCGCCATCCCTTCAGCTGCGGCGTGGCTTTCAAAGAATTAGACAAAGAAAAAGCTACTCCTTGAAATAACCTCAACACTTAAAATAATTTAATTAAATAGTAAGTATCACCATCTTAAAACAATTTAAATGTCACTAGTTTCTGTCAGGAAATTTAAAATTTACATTTGTATAGTAACTAAAACATTACATATGTACATTAAGCCATACTAAAGTTAAAGGTAAAATATATGTGAAGAGAAAGTGGGAGATGGATGTATTAGTTTCCCAGGGCTTCTATAACAAATTAGCACAAACCTAGTAGCTTATATGGCTTCCCTGGTGGCTCAGTGGTGAAAGAATCTGTCTGCCAAGGAGACACAGGAGGAGACACAGGAGATGTGGGTTCGATGTCTGCGTAGGGAAGAGCCCTTGAAGAAAGGAAATGGCACCCCACTCCAGTATTCTTGCCTGGAAAATTCCATGGACAGAGGAGCCTGGTGGGCTACAGTTCATGGGGTCACAAAAGAGCCAGACACAACTGAACAACTAAACAACAACCACCACCACCAATGGCTTGTAACAATAGATATTTATTCTCTCACAGTTCAGGAGGCCAGAAGTCGGAAATCAAGTGTTAGCAGGGCAGTGCTCCCTCTGGAGCCTCTAAGGCAGACTCCTTCCCTGTCTTCTAGTTTTTGGAGGCTCCTGCTGTTCCTTTTCTCAAGGTAGCATAATTCCAATCTGACTTCACCTTTACATAGCCACCTCTGTGTGTCTTTCTGGGTCCTCTCCTCTCCTTATAAGGACACTGGTCATTGGATTTCAGGCCCACTCTAATTCTATTAATACTTTTTTAATCTCAAGATCCTTAACTAATTATATCTGCAAAGACTGTATTTCCAAATTAAGTCACATTTTGGATTTCTGGTTAGACACGCATTTTGGGAGCCACTATTCAACCCACTGAAGTGATTTTCTCTAAAAGGCTGATCTTGACTCTCCTAATCAGACTTCTCCTAAACTTACTTATATAATCAAAACATGTATAGAAAGTTATGTCGGTACCACTATATTGAGGCCTCCTTGGTGGTTCAGTGGTAAAGAATCCACCTGTCAATGTAGGAGACATGGGTTTGATCTCTGGGTGGGGAAGATCCCCTGGAGAAGGAAATGGCAACTGAATCCCATCTCTTCATCTATAAATAAGGATGATACTGGGAATTTGCTGACAGTGGTTGGGACTCGGCACTTTCACTGCTGAGGGCCTGGGTTCAATCACTGGTTGGGGAACTAAGATCCTGTAAACCATACCACGCGGCCAAGAAAAAATTAAGGATGCTACTGTGATACTGTCTATTCTGGCTGACAGAGTAGTTACGAAGACTCACACTAATCACTGCTGGGCCTCCAGTAAAACGCCAAGCTTGGAAGAAGCGCTTAATGACTGCCAGCTACATTTGAGTTCATCTTTCTCAGTGTCTCTCTCTCAACTTGGTACCCAGAGGGTTCTGCCCAGTATAGACACCACCATTCCTAAGCTTGAACTGACTTATATAGGTAAGCAGCTCCTCAAACCCCTGCCCTCCTACGCTGAGGCTCCTTTGCAAAGCTACAGTAAAGAGAATGGAGAAAACTGAAAATGTAAACTACTCTGTTCATTCAAAAGTGGAAGAAGCTGCAAAAGGAAAAGTGAAACTGTGGGAGCTAATTATCCAGGAAAGGCTCCCTGGGAAGGCTGGCCTAACCAAACCTTTCCTACTCCCTGGGTTTTTCCATTTGGGTTAGTTTTATCACTTAAAATTTCAACTAGAGATGCATTTGGGTTGAGGCCTCTCTTTTAAAATCCCCAAACTTCCTGAATCTGATGTGGTAAAATAGTCATCAACTAAAACAGTTGAGATGAGCATCAGCAAGAGAACTTAAAGACGTACATTTGTTCCATTAGAAGTGCCTAACTTTGGTTATTTTCAACCTTCAGAGAGACAGGAGGGAGAGTGCAAAAGGCCACCCAATTTACATTTTTCACTATGATTATTAGAAGTGAGAAAGGTATTTTCTTCCTCTCCTGAAGGTATCATATGACAAGCCTCTGCTCACCAGAGACTCAGAGCTGAAGCTGGCACCACCGCCAGTTCTCAAACTCCACTAGAAGACTTCGGGCTTTGGGGCTAACCTGGGCATCTACCTATTGCTAATAACATTTTGACTGGCAAACCTAGGAACCAACTTATTGAATACAATGCTTCTATGAAAAAAAAATGTCTTCTGATTTTTAAAATTTCAAGTTACAGGTGAACTTCTGGATGAGAACTTTCAATATCCATGCAATAGGATGATTTCATTTCTCAATTTAAATACTCAAATTTTATTAATTGGAGGTAAGACAACCCTAGGGCTCTAAGCAGTTAAATCAGTTGGCTAATACTCACGTATGATCACGGAGAAGGCAATGGCACCCCACTCCAGTACTCTTGCCTGGAAAATCCCATGGATGGAGGAGCCTGGTGGGCTGCAGTCCACGGGATCGCTAAGAGTCAGACATGACTGAGCAACTTCACTTTCACTTTTCACTTTCATGCATTGGAGAAGGAAATGGCAACCCACTCCAGTGTTCTTGCCTGGAGAATCCCAGGGATGGGGGAGCCTGGTGGGCTGCCGTCTATGGGGTCGCACAGAGTCGGACACGACTGAAGTAACTTAGCAGCATGTATGATCAAACCAACCACACAGATCTTTCCATATACTGAGTTGTAATCAATTTCCCTCAGTGTTTTTTTTCACTGAACTGCACGACTTTATGATTACTTATTCCCATCCACCCTCTGTCTGTTAACAGGTACCTATCTTCCAGTGGGCTGGTGCTTTTTGCTAATTGATATTCTCTGTGGTGCACCACTTTTCCCAGCTGGATGTCATCTGAAGAATTGAGAAGTATATTTTCTACACAGTGTACAAGTTGCTGTTTTCAACAAATTCATCTCAGGATATTTTCTGTCTGGTTTATCAAATCCTAAGACGAACCCCACCTCTTGTCTTCCCTGGCTGCTTTTTCTCTCCTAGCAAGAGACAGAGCTATGGGTGACTGTCAATATTTAAGTTAAAAATATCAAAAAAATACCACCAGCCACAGCAGTAAATGGGGTTGAGGAGGTGGTCATGGTGGAGAAAACACTGAGGCAAGTGAGATGACAGTAACCATTCGTTTTATCTTAATGGTTCTTTTCGCCCTATTCCCTAAGGAGTAGATGGACTAAGAATTGGGTAAATCTCTAAATTTTGTTAGGAAGAGGTTTTAACAACCAAATGTTGTTTACTAAAATTAACAGTAACTGCCAAATTTTGTGGACTATGGCTTAGCAAGAAGAAAAGATGCACTTGGGTGTTACTGTCTGATGGGCCGACCAATCCTACACTTGCTTCTGATTGGACAGCTGTCCAGCTGGTGCGAGGAGCCTTAGCAATGGTGTGAGTCCTGGAACCTTTCCTGTCCCTGCTGCCAATGGCAGTCTTGTCTACTCTCTATGCAGAGCAGAGATGTTGTGGAAGAGTCAACAAAACAGAGAAATGGAAGCTCACTCTTATCACACACACGTACAGTTATGTGGGCTCTGAGATGCTCACCAATCTCCTCTCCCGCAACAAGTACACACAGCTAGCAGTATACATACCTCTTCCACCCCCTCAATACACATACACTCCCTAGGCAGCTACTTAAAAAATGTGTAGCAAAAATTCGACTAGGGGATAAAAAAAGAAAAAGCTTTCTGTATTCTAGATTTTGAAGATTTTCATCTGGTCCCTGAGGTTTATGCCTGGCCCTGGCATCTTGGCTGGCTCAGCACTTCTACAGACTGACCTCTAAAACCATTTCCAGTTTCCTACAGAAACACAGAAGGGCTCAAAGGCACCAGTCCAGCTGGTCCAGTGCTCTGGACAACCAAGGTTCCAAGGGACAAATGCAGGTGAGCTTTTCTGATGTCAGCCTTGAAAGCTACACCCCAATTTTTCTTTGGACCCGATTTTTACTTAGTTGCTCATATATATGTCATTCTCTTACTTGGCACCCATCTACTGCCTGCATCATCCCTGGACTTAAAAGATCACTGCTTTATAAGCAAGCTCATTATTGGTCACCTAGAGACCTTAAAATGTCCCTACAGCATTTGAGAAAGTGAGGGAGTGGGGCCCAGCGATTTATCTTTTTAATAAGCACCCCAGGAGACTCTGATGCATGTGGTCCAGGGACCACATTCCTATGTAATGCATAGAACCAAGAGAGCACCCTTCTGAAATTCAAAGACCCTGGTGTTCCTCCTACTCTGGAAGGTCAACCCTCTGGTCTCTACAGCTGATCTGAGCCTTCAGGGCACTGAGGCCCCCGGCCGCTTAAGCCCCAGCACCCTGGCTGTGACTACCCTACTTACAAAGCAGCCACCATCTTGTTCCCTTGCTCCCCACCAGGTCTCTTTAAACTCTTCCAAATGACACTTGATCCTTTGGCTTGCCGGCAGGAAAAGGCGTCTCCCAGTTCTAAAACTGCACACTCTCCGGCCACACCCTCTAGATCCTCTTTTGCATCAGCTGATTCAAGCAATTTCTGGTTCCCTGATCTGACACTTGTTGCTAACCCTCCCTCAGATGTGGAGGTTTCTGTGGCTCCTCCTGAACAGACACAGAGAGAGTTCAATGTCCAGCTCTACATACACTCCACTAGGTACAAAGCGACATCAACTCGCCCCCTGGCAGTCACGCTCTGGGACGAGGCGCTTCACAGTGCACCTCCCACGCAGTTTCAAGACATCTTTCTCTTCCCATTCAGAGTCAGGGAGTGAGGTCCACATCTGTTCATCTTACAAACTGTCTTACTCCTTACCTCGGTTTGTGTGACTATATGTGGTAAAACAAGCAAACTTCAGAAAGTGGCGTCTTTTATAAACTCAACGACCTCATGCTGGGCAGAAATGTACCTTCCCCAACATAGAGAAGTACCAGTCACTGATAAATTCTTGCCTAAATAATGACTGGTGAGTATGTCTACTTCACACACTGAGGTAGTTCTGCAAAATTCTACATGAGAATTCATGTCTTGAATGCAGTAAGGAAATAAAATGTTTAAAGAAAGCCTGACAATGAAATCGGCAAATATTGTGGCCCAAATAATGCATGTAAAGCGCTATGTTGCAAAGAAATAGTTTCCATGTACACAGAGATCTTAAACAATCTAGTGGGTAATGAGAAACACACCCAAACAAAAAGTTAGAGAACTCAGAAATTATGCAACAATTATATATATAATGAGGAATCCTTTGATAAAGAGAAATGATTAACATAGTCTTTTTTTTTAATGAGTGCCACTAAGATACATCCTTAGTATCTGTCAAAAAAAAAAAAAAAAAAGATTGGAGTGGTGGTGAAAGAAAGAAAGAGAAAGGTAAAAGAAAGAATAACAAAAGCAAGGAACCTCTAATGGAATAGATGGAACACCTTTAAATCTTGGCATAAGACTCAAGAAGTTCTGATATGACTCCATATTCTTACAGAACTACAGCTCTATAATAGCTTTGAAAACTTACAAATGGCAAGAATCTCCCTGTTCTGAAGGACTCACCTAATAACTATAGGAACTCACACCCATTCCAAGTCCCTAGGGGTAACCTAATACCTTAACGGGTAATGGTGCAATTCATCCCTTTCTGAATATAAACGGCATTACTGCTTCTCCACACCACACACACACAACCCAGCTGAGATGTGGCTGATGGAAAACCATCATATCAGAATTCTGCTCTCATGTAACAGCAGGAACTGCAGGAAAAAAGAGATCACAGAGATCATCATCCTGGAGGAGGGAGACCTTGAACTTCAACTTCCAAAAGATAGGAAAGTGAGCTTGAAGAGGACAGGACAGAGTTCCATGGCCATTTGTGTCAGCCTAACAGAAGTGTGGAGGAGAGGAAGGAAGAACAGACTTCAGGAAGCACGGGAAGTATTAATAACTCTGACTGGGATGGCAGGCATGAACTTGAGCAAAGCAGACCGGGGACACAGCAGTTAGTTCCTCAAGGTCCTGGAAAACTGGGGTTGGAAATGGACGCATCCCTAGCCATGTACATGTCGAAACTATTTCTGTAAAGAAGTATCTTTTATCTTACAGGTTAAACACAAGAGAACAAAAAATCATCTATATATTATGTACAAGAGGGCCACCAGTATAACTAAGATTTGTGTTATGAAAGCCAAGGTGACCATGAGTGAGTCACGAAGCAATTTACCTTTATTCTGGGTCCACCAGGGAACCCAACAGATGAGTTTCATTCCAGGTGAATGCAAATCTGGTATCAGGTTGTTGTGGGTTGAATTTTGTCCTCCCACCAAAAATAAAACCCCTTATACATTGCAGTTCTAACCCCCAGTAACTTAGAATGTGACCTTACCTGAGATAGAGCCTTTACAAAGGTAACTGAGTTAAGATGAGGTCATCAGGGTGAACTCTAATATGGCCAGTGTCCTTATTAAAAGGCAAAGTCTACACAAAGAGATAGACATCCACACAGGGAGAACGTTATGTGAAGACAGGAGTTAGGAGAGAGGCCTGAACAGCTTCTTCTCTAACACATCAGAGTAAATGTGGCCCTGCCAACACCTTGATCTTGGCTTTCTATCTTCCAGACTGAGAAAAGGAACTTCTACAGCTTAATAACTCAGCCTGTGGAACTGTTATAGGAAATTAAGGCAAAAAATATTATTAAGGGAAAAAAATTAATATTTTACTCCTAGGATGTTATTTCTATTTTATCACAGCTTTCTGTCTCACCATTTCAGAATTATGACCAAGATTTAGGGATTCAAAATACCAAAAAAAAATTAAAAGCCCAAGGTAGTATTGATTATACAGATACATGAAAGAAGCCTCCCCAAATGGAACCAAACGAAATATCTAGTCGAGTCTTTAATCTAAAACCTTTTGATCAAAGCTAAGAATCAAACCTATACTCACTTGGTTTTACTCTCTGTCTACTCATTTTGATGGTGCTAATAAGTATCATTACTTCTGGTTTGAATGTCATTTTCTTTCAATTCTTTCTGTGCACCTTTTGGTAAAAGAGTCAATGAATAAAGGATTCTATAAATCAGGGGTCTGCAAACTACTGTCCAGAGGCCTAATCTCATCTGCTACTTGCTTTTGTAAATAAAGTTTTATTGGAACACAGCCCATTTGAATGCATTCTCTATGGCTGCCTGGCAGCCACAGGCAGTGCTAAGTAATTGTAAAAGAGGCCCTACAGCCTGCAAAGTCTAAAATATTTACTGTTAGGCCCTTCACAGAAAACTGTATGCTGACCCCGGTCATAGATACTCTATAAAATGTATGAGCCACTTTTATGTAAACTTTTATTTATTATTTCCTTGACTGTCAACAATCCTAGCTCTACGAATACTATATTTTCCAATTCTTCACACATTCAGCTAGGGAATAATGAAAAGAAGAGCCTTTTAGAAAAACTGAATTAGTACTATTTTTGCCTGAATTTCTCTTTGTGTTCCCTACCTTTCCTACTCCTTTTTTAGAGAACTAAAACAAATTTGGCAATGAATTAATGTCAAGAATATGGAAGATTTACTTTTGTGTCTTTTCTACTCTACTTTACACCCTAATAAACTGTGTGCGTGTGTGTGTGCGTGCGTGTGTTTGTGTCAGCCACTCAGTCATGTCCAACTCTTTGTGACTCCATGGACTGCAGCCCACCAGGTTCCTCTGTCCATGGAATTCTCCAGGAAAGAACACTGGACTAAGTAGTCATTCCTTTCTCCAGGGGATCTTCCCAAACTCAGGGATTGAACCTGGGTCTCCTGCATTGCAGGTAGATTCTTTACCATCTGAGCCATCAGGGCAGCCCAGTAAGCAGCTTATTATAGTCAAAGGGTATAGTAACTTTAACATGACAACCAACACAATGACAAAATGGGCCAACTGAGAATCTTGTTTCCATCCCAGAATCAAGTTAAATGCATCTAAATGTCAGTCTAAATTCAGGTCAATTAGAGCAAGATAGCTACAGGTTAGACATGTTCTTACACCATGCACTTCTTAAACAGCTACACCTCTTATGTTACTGATTCATTTCTACCTTATCTAGTTATTTATACCTGCTCCATAGCCCCCATTTCACTATAATGTTGAGAAGTAAAGCCATTAATTTCTTATTCCCTTCAGAACTAACACAGCGCTTGGCCCATAAAATACTGATTGAATGAATGATAATCCAAGACGAATTTGTTTGCAAAGGTTCAAACTGCACCGGTAGTCAGGATATACGAGTTCTACTCCTGACTTTGTTACAGATAAGCTGAGTGATGTTGAAATATCCTTACCTCTAAGGTCCTTTACAATATTCTGTGCTCCTTTTGTGATACATATGATATAACAGACATTATTTCATATCACTTCATCCAGAACACTAGTATCACATTATAGGATTCATTTAGAATAAATTTTCATGTTGCAGACACCAGAAAAAACTAGTGCAGGTCTCTGACAGGGACCCACCCATTTTTCTTTAAACTAAGCAACTACAAACCTTAAGATACATAAAAAGAGAAACTCTCCAAGTGAACTATTAGCACCTAAAATATCATAATGGTAACAAAAGGCAACAAACTGGTCATTTAGATTTTTTAAGAGCATGTTTTAGTGTGTCCTAGATGGGCCTTTAGTACACAGCAGCACTGTGAAGTCTAAGCTGTGGTTTCTTCTATACAGGAACTTAACCTAGAAACCACAGAGCAAATTTTGCATGCTGTAATAAGTCAGGCAGGAAGGGGCTAAAAATATGTAAATTTGTCTACCCACAGCCAATTAGGTGAAAAAGACAAAACAAAATTAGAGGGCAAAAGAATGTTCATTAATAATCAGAACCTGTGGGTTTTCTAGATCACTGATATTTAAAACTAGATTCATTTCCCAAGTCAGTAATCTAGATTTCGTAAATGCTCCAAGAAATAATAAAATAGGTGGGAAAACTAAACTTCAAAGAGGAGCAATTAAAAACAAAACAGATAACTGATGGCAGATACTAATTTACTTTGTCTGAAAGTAACACATAGCATACCATCCCTAAGGACTTACTTGTTCACAGAATAAAAAAACGTCATATGAAAACAATTCTCAACACACTGGTGCAAGGGTGTGCCACACTTGGAAAAGCCAAGATTCTAAAGGTAAGATGATGGAGCACTCAGGGTCAAAAGATCTAGGCTTTAGAGCTGTGAGATTTTGAACAAACCGTTCAGTGTCTCTGGATTCTAATTTCCTTATTAGTAAGTTACATGGGTTGGACTAGACCATCTTTTAAGTCCCTTCCAACTCTAATATGCCAAAGGTTCCTTTAAAAAAGTGTTTCCCAAATTGTTCCACAGAATATGTCTAGTAAATATTCTAGGTACCATGATCACCTAGTTTTAGAAACAATGAGAAACAAAAGTTGGACAAAAGTCTGTACTGTAGGACTTCTCAGACTCTTTAATGATCATTTCCACTATTACTCTCTAAGACAGCAACATGTAGTGTTTCCCAAGTTTCTTTGAACACTAAATATTTTAATTCCTAGAACACTTTTAACATTTAAAAGAACTCCAGAATCTTAAGAGGACACAATTTGGGAAAAGCAGCTTTGAATGATAAGACTTCATAAACTTAAAATCACATGCTGAAGGAAACAGAATACTCATGTAATAGTTGAAGGACACCCATTTCAGAAGCCACAACAATCTCTCTATAGAATTTCCCTGTCATAAGTCTGTCATTAATCCCTTGGCCTTTTACTCTAGGAAGTAAACAACAATGTAAGAATCATTTCCATTTATCAATGAGAACTGAGTTATCCTTCTAGATCTTTCTCCTCAAAAAGTATTTTCTACTAATGAATAGAATGATCACAATCTTCCACTACTATTGTCACTTTGGAATCCATCCACTGAGGTCCTCTTGCATAAAGTAACTTGCTAGGTGCTATTCCATGGAAGAAGGGGAGACAGAGCACCTATGCCAGATAATGTGTCAAGTGCTGTCATGCCTATGACTTCACTGAAGCATCTCAATAACATTAAGTAACTATTTTACCTCGTTTGCCACTGAGGAAATCAAGACCCAGGAAGTTTAAGAAATGAGTTCATAGTAATAGAATAAATGATGAAGTTGGGATCCACACCCATGTCCACCTTTTTTTCTTTAAAAGCAACTTAAGATGTTTTGAAATAGTTTGATAGTATGTTTTAAAACTTAATTTCAGCTTGTGGTTCAGTTGAAAACATGTATTATTTTGGTTTGTGGTTCATGATTGAAGTCTGTTTGATATATGCTTTGATTTATACAAATATCTGAACAGTGGTTTTAGGGAGGTAAAAACTATACAAGAGCCACATCTTAATGATTATAACCATCTGAGCATTTCTGGCATGCCAGGCAGACATATCGGTATCACCTTGTTTAATTCTCCCAATAACTCTACAAGATTAAGATCTTGGGACTACTACTTCTTCAAGATCGTGATCAAGGAGTTTCTGATCACTCCCCTTCCCTGACTCCCAGGGACTTTCCTTTTTATCTTACCAGGATCCCCAGGATAGTCCCTGTTCTCAAAGTTCAGTGTCTCTCTTGATCTCACCTGTCTACTTTAACCTTCATAAAAATACTCTTCAATTTCTACACCTAATCCCTTTTGCTGTTGCTGTTATTCAGTCGCTCAGTCGTATCTGACCCTTTGTGACTCCATGGACTGCAGCACACCAGGCTTCCCTGTCCCCTACCATCTCCCAGAGCCTGCTCAAACTCATATCCATTGAGTCGGTGATGCCATCCAACCATCCAACCTTCTCCTTCTGCCTTCAATCTTTCCCAGCATCATGGTCTTTTCTAACAAGTAGGTTCTTAGGTGGCATCAGGTGGCCAAAGAACTGGAGCTTCAGCATCAGTCCTTCCAATGAATATCCAGGGTTGATTTCCTTTAGGATTGACTGGTTGATCTCCTTGCAGTCCCATTACCCAGATACTTGCCCTCATTTCTTACTGGAGAAGGGTCAAAATACCCTGCCAACTCAGACCCCTGCAATCCCAGGGGCCCTCACTATAGCTCAGTCATCCTTTTACCCATCTCTATTTGAACACTCACCAAACTCTCAAGAGTGATTATTCTAAATCTTCTGTTACACTCCTTAGGCCTACAATCTCTCTCTCTCTCATTTTTTTTCCCCAATCATAACAGATTACCTAGCCTCTTTACTGAGGTGCAAGTTTTTGAAAAGTTGTGCTTCACCAGCCTCCTTACTCTTCCTAACATCTCTAGCATAACCAATCTCCTCTTTCCTGTATCACTGTCAGGCAATTCTCTCAGATCCCTTTCCTATAAGACTAACCTCAATCTTTCTTAAAAAATAACAAAGAAAATAAGACCTAGCTCCAACTATTCCGTGTTTTCTATTACCTTACTCTACTTACAGCCAGCCAGATACTAAGATAACCTTGCCTCAATATTGTCTGAAGGGACCTTTCCTTTGGACATCCGGTTTTTCTAAAGACACGCCCTCTTCACGTAATGCCTTCCTTAAACTCTTTGGAATGTGCTTCTTTCATGTTCACCCCTGCTCCCTTCCCTGTCCATCACACACAAACTACGCTATTGAAACTTCCATCTTGAAAGCTTTCAAAGACCTTCCAGTGGACATTCCCAGTGCCCTCTGGTACATCTTTGTCTTGTAGGCAACACTTGAGAGAGCTGACCAGCTACTCTAGAGGCTCCACTCTTCTCGGGCTTCTGTGATAATCTCTCGATTCTCCCAACATTTTGCTGTTTCTTTCCCCCACTTTGTCTAATGCTCATCCTTCTCCCCACAGGTTCTCCCACAGAACCTGTGCTCCCCTAGGTCTGTCCAGATTCTTCTGGACACCTTCTCTTCCTGAACTGCTTTAACCTGTTCCAGTGTGCCTTCCATTAAGTTTCAGGAGGTCCTGAGCTTCCTGCCCAGAACTCTAGTTCTGTATTTCTTGTTGGAGATTTCTGCCTACAGGTGGCAGGTGGGAACAGTGGGAAGGGTGGTAATGTGTGATTCGTGTGGCTGAATTAAAATGGCCAAACCAAGCTTACGGTCTTTCCTCAGAAACTAATTTATTGTGGCAGGGTGAATTCTCTAACCCCTTTGCCACCCAACCTGCCATCTTCCATACTTCTGTAGAGGTGGGAATATTTAGTATAACCAAATGCACTTGTTATACTACAGATGTTATGGATGACCTATACTATCAACAAGCAATTTGCTGGGTAAGTACTCCATTCCAAAGAATGTGAGGATCCAGGCCAAACATGAAATGAGCACACCCATGTGACAAAGTCTCTACACTAAGACAATCTCAGGGAAGCAGTAAAAATATTTACCACCATCTCCTGGATCCAAAATGAGTTCTCAAAGTGGTCTGCACAAGGTGCCACAAGCCTTTTAGCCTGGATGACTCTTCCTTAAGAGACTGACATGGACACAGAAGGACCCTTTGCATCTCTGGTTGTCTGGACTTTGAATCATGTTACTAGAATTTAACACCTAACGCCCCTCCCCAATTTATTTTTGTGCCTTAAAAAAATGTAGACAATTCTTGTAAGAGAATGGCTGGATTCTATCTTATCACTGAGCCCAAAGCAAGTAATGGAGCAGAAACTTCATTTCCCCATTCATTCAAGACAAGAGACCTAAGACTCTTTTTTCACCAACATCATCTCCAACCAGTCACCAGCTAAATCCTGTCAATTCTCTCTGTGCAACAAATTGAATCCACTCCATCTATTATGTTCACACTGCCATTACTCCATTTTACAGCTTTGTCTCAACTGTCGCCAATATTTTTGAGCTAGGGCTCTCCTCTCATCTGAGCTTCCCAGGTGGCAAAGTGGTAAAGAATCTGCCTGCCAATGCAGGAGAGACAAGAGCCACAGCTTCGATGCCTGGTCGGGAAGATCCCCTGGAGGAGGAAAGGCAACCCACTCCGGTATTCTTGCCGGGAAAATCCCACGGACGGAGGAGCCTGGCGGGTTACATTGGATGCAACTGAGCAGAGTCCAGCAGCTCCTCTCATCCACCTTAGCCAGCCTGACTCTACCCCTGCTCTGCCCACCAACCTCGACTCTGCCGTCCAGCTCACCTAAATTACTCACGCTTCCCCTAAAAGAGTTCAGGTATTCGGCTGAACAACAACAAAGCGAGGCAATAATGCTTTCTCTTTCTCCCTCCAACCCAACACCTCTTCCTTCCATCCGTCCCTGCTCTCTCCTTTCTCTCTGAAGTCCTGTAGCCTCTATCGAGTTCACCTCAAATGCCCCGATAAACTGAGAATCCCCCTGGATTACAAAGTAAGAGCTTTAATGATTCTTACAGAAACCCTCACGGCCTTATTGTATATTACAGCTATCTGGGAGGAATCCACTTCTCCCACCCCCCTGCCCTTTCAAAAAGCTATACTGAAAAGAAAGTGTGTGATGAAGATAACCGTAAGTATTCATGATAAAATAAATCCAAAGGATTATGACATGAGTGGTAGAGCAATCTTGGTTCATGTTTAGTACAGAAATTAAACTTGAGGGAATTTGTCCACAAAAGAGTTATACTGAAATGCACTTGTAAGTCAAATGACAACAAGAGAAAACAGAGGTAATTCCTCAATATTTTGAATAGCTCCTTTCCTGAAAAGTGACTTAGCAAATGAAATTCCATACATATAGCTATATTTTCTCTTTGCTGACTCATATAAAGTGGTGTCCTAAAAATGTTTTTTAAAAAGCACAGAAGTCTTGTTGAGCATGTATAAAACAGCAAAATACTGAGTTCATAAATACAAAAACTATGTGTCAGAAATAGGTGATTTCCAAAAACGTGATACCGGAATTGGCAGTAAAAATAAGAATACACCGAAACTTGTAAAGAATAGGAAAGGACCACATCTCAAAGGTCAGACATAGAAACAAGTAGTACCTAAACACTAGGCTGAAATTCTCATTGACTTGAAAACTGAACTTTCACTGCAATTTTTAAACCTTAAAAATAGTATAATTTTCTAGATTTTTCTTTTCACTTTATCTTTTTCTTGATAACCAAAGGACTGTATGTTCATGTGGAGACCAAGGGGTATTGGAAGACTGAAAAACAAATGTAAAAAGAATCATGAAAAGTAAATCATTCATGACTCCATCTACCAACAGAGGAAAAACACTTGTTAATATTTTTAGCATATTTCCTTTCAGCCTCTCTTTTTAAAATGCATTTTTGAAGCTGTATTGTATGCACAATTAACAAATGTAAATACGATTTTCCCAGTTTATAATACATTGCTTTGTATATCCACATACTTAAAGTGGAGCCAAGAGTATTTCTATTTATTAGAGCACTACTATATTTACAAGTTTTGTTGTAGCTGCTATTTAATAAGTGTTAAAAAAACATAGTTACATTGATTCATTATTTTAATACAGAATTTAGTTTGCTCCATTTAATGTTTTCACCTTGTCCTAACTTCAGGAAAGGCTTATTACTTCCTTCCTCGTGTTATGTCTATCCTATTCTAAAATTTACCAAGCTTTTAGAATGTATTAAGCAAAGCATTCTCTACAGACTCGAGTTTAAAAACAAACACCCACTGAACACCTACAGATGTCCAAGGAGAAAAAAAAATGTTTATTTTTCTAAGAAAGGCAAAGATGGCACCTTTGAAAACCAAGTATACAAACAAGACAAAGGAAAGGATTCAGGAAATCATCATGCATATACTAAAAATCAAATCTGTCTGCCCTTGAGCAAATTAAAAGGCAGCATTTTTCATTAACAACAGTCATTAATGCTCTTTTTTCCCCCTTCTCCAATCATATATTTGCATAAAATAAAGAACATAGAGTTGAAAGTCTTTCTTTCCCCAAAGACATGGCAAACTCTGCTAACAAAAGTATAATACAGGACCACTGTTTTAAAATATGGTGGGATGCTCTTTTCTACCTCTTTTTTTGTATTTTTTTTTTTTTTAATGTGGTTGAGTCTTGCTTTCAAGCTCCAGATCCTTATCCTTTGGGAGGTTGCCCCCACTTTCTAAACAAAGTCCATTCTTAGAGGCTGTGTCAAGGTCTCCCAGGATCACACAGTGCCTCCCAGGACCACCCGCTGTTGCTTGCTTGGTAGGGACATTAATAATAATAACACCTTCGAAGGATTAACAACAACAACCCCGTGGAGTGTGCACTATTATCTTTATTTATCAGAAACTGAGGCTTTGTGAGGTTAACTGAAAAAGCATGCAAGTGACAGAGCCAGAACTTAAGCTGGGGGGTCTTTCAGTGAGGTTGAGTGATGGTTAATGAAGTTAAGATGTGAAATCTGCATTACCAGGGCTCAAGGAATATCCTAAGAGGCAAAATTTTAGGAGGAAAACATGGAAATAATTTTGTTTACAATTATCATTTCTTTTATAACTTGTTTTAAAAAGTGAGTTGGGTTCCCCAGAAATAGACAGGATTATTGGATTTGGCAAATAAAAACATACAGTACTGTGAAATATTTGAGACTTACTTACACTAAAATATTATTCACTGTTTATCTGAAATTCCAGTTTAACTTGGTGTCCTGTATGTTATCTGACAACCCTAGAGCAAAGGCCTTTATGAAACAAACAGAAAACACTAATAAATTACAGAGCTAGAATTCCCAAAGCCGAAATCTGGGGTGCTCTGTGTACCACATGTCTTTGGGAGGCCAAGGAAAGGGAAGTGTTGTGAGGGCTACAGCTGTTCTTGACTGAGCTTCCTTCTTTTTTCCTGGTAGCAGACAGAGCTTTTGACTCCAGAGACCAAGCTTTCACCAGCCAGGCCGTTTAAATTCACTGCCTCAAAATTCCTGACCTTTTCCTACTTTACACGGCCGTTGTGAAGATTAAATATAGCTGAGGTTGGGAGGGGGTATCATATATATCTTTAAATATTTATTGGCAGAGTGCTTTGGAAATACATTCTCAGAAACTTGGACGAGACAGTCTCCCCGCCACTCCTCCAAGAAAGGGCTTGAAAAGTATTACCAATATATGGTGAGCCCAGTTAACAGTAGACTCTAAAAGGAAGGAAAGAGCAAAAACAAGAAACATGTTTAAAACCTGACGTGAACTATGGAAAATGTAGTGAGATGCCAAAAGGGATACCTAGAGGAAAAACTGGATATCACTAATGATGAATTCCATACTTTCCAAATGGCTATGGATTCTTATTTCAAACATTACCTTGACACATAAGGACCACTGAATCACAAACACATTGGAACAGCCTAGTAGAGAGCCAGAAATTGGTTATCTTCTGGATACCAATTTAACTATCTGCAAACTTCTCCTTAAAAAAACCTCCAATATCAGTGGCTTGAGGAGGTTTACGTTCTTCGAAACAGACAAACAAAAAACACAATAAATTGGAACTGGCTCGGTCAGTGTTCATTTAAACATTTCTCTGAACAACTTTAATCTTTCAACTTTAACAAGAACCCAATCTACTACACATAAATTGCTGTGAACAGAAACTGTTTGAAGAGGATTAATCACCAGCTTTGTTATGTCATCCTCTAACAAGGCCAAACACTGAATCACTGTTGAATTCTTCACGTGCAGCTACACCCAGTTAATCTTCAAGAAAGCAGCAAACTATGTAAATCTATTTAAACTGAGGAGATAAGTACTTCACTCATCAAAAGTTAGCAACTCCTATCAAGTACAGCTATTGGGTGGCAAGATCATTTGGAAAGAAAAGAAACAACACACACAAATTCTTATATTCACTCCTCTACCCCAAGAGACCCAACTGTAAACCACTGGGCCAAAAAAGAGGACTTGCTCAAAACCCTAAAAAAGGACATGCCTCAGTTTGTAAAAAACCAGGCATATGACATAACTGAGTCAACTACCTCAAGAAAATAGTTCCATAATGGAAGTAAGGAAACACGAAGGGGGAAGTACCTAATAAAACAGTTGAAAATACAATGGAAATATTTATTTCCTCTAATTAAGGCCTTTTCAGCACAAAGCACTTTTTCTACAGAAACATACTAAAATATTTTCACAATTACAGAAGCGGTTTTCATTTTGGTTGTGGGGTGTTCTCATATAATCAGACAAGGTTTGCTACATCTGAAAGTCACAGTTAACAATAATTGGACACACAGGCTTTTCCATGGAGACTAGAGCCAGCAATCTTTGCCTAGATACTGCCTCCTGGGTTATCACTCCACTCACAGCATCTTACTCTGACCTGCGCCAAGCAGGTGTATTTCTAACAAGCTCGTAGGCCTGTGATGCAGGAAAATCCTGTTTATTCTGGATGATGCCAGAGATGAGTGCTCCTTGATGCCCTCCACACACAACATGGAGTAGGAGGAGGATGAGCATCACCCACTTCTGCTTTAACTGAAACTGGCTGACTCAGATATTTGTAAAGTTCTAAGAAGAAATTGTACAATCACTCCATAAAGCAATCCTTTAACATTGATGCCAATCCCCAATATCATGAACTCACTATCCAAGTCATTCATGTCGTCATTCTTCACCTTCAACTCCCTTACCACCCTTCCACCCTGTATCCCAGCCCCCAGTCCAGAAAGGTGGGAGGAATCCCTAAACCAGACTTTCTGAGACTAGAAGGGCGATGGGCAGTGATGTGGAGAAGCTCTCTGTGAGTCTTCATTGAAATGTGCGTGTAATAAGCAGGTGCTAAGGTGTGGCAGTTTTAAAGAGCTTGACTGCCAGGGTCCAAATCCTGGCTCCGCACTTTGGGTCATACAGACCGAGCACGGAACTTAAACTGTCTCAGTTTCCTCAACTGCAAAAATAAAGATATTCTTACCTGCCCTGTAGGACTGTCAAGATGACTAAATGAGTTAATCCACCTAAAGCCCTGAGAACAGCAATCCACAGGCTGTAAGATGCTCAACGATGGTTTGCCACTAACATATGTGTATAATACAAATGTGACTCTGGCTCATTTTTTTCCAAAGGTGATTTTCAAGTATTTCTCACATTCAGAGTTTTCCTCAGGCAAATTATCTTAAATCAGCTCTAACAGCTGATTATATATTTCTACATTAAAATCAAATTGCACTATACACCTAAAACGTACCTATTCTTTCATCTAAATGAACAGAGTAATGTGAGCTGAAACGTGCAAGCTTGATATCACAAAATCTTCTAAGAAGCATTAATTAGACTTCCCATTTAGACTATGCCAGGATGAGATCACAAAGTCACTCATGGTAACCAGGTCCCCGCGCTGGAAGTGTGTTTTCCCAGTGAATGGCTAAATACTAACAAAAGAAACCTTTGACTCAAAATACCACTGGTACCCAGGGTCTTGTGTCTGTATAATGCCTACACATTCATTTCTTTCCTCGCCTATAGAAAAAAAGAGTCTGTTTGTTTTTCTGATTCAGTCAGCCCTTTTAGTCTCTGAATCTAAGGAGAGCCCAGTGAAAAGAAGAGCATCTTATCAGCGTGCTCCAGACCAGCAGGCTGTCCCCCTCCACACACAAAACCTCCAGCCCCTCACAGCAAAAGGCCTCGCCCTCAGAGCTTTTTCCCCATTTCAGAGCTAACACCCCGCCGGGTTTTGACAACAAATAAATGAATACACAAGGCCCTTACATAATTAGCCATCTTTTCAGGTAGAAGGAGGTGGATGGGGGAGGAGGGTTCAGGAGAATATTCATTGTAAACTGGCTTCGTTTATGAAGTTGATGTAAGTGTACTGGATCCCAGGTATTTCTTTTAAATGAGGCCACAGGAAGAGAGTTCAGAGACGCCGGCTTCTGAATCTTGACAATTTTAGTATATACTTCAACCAAGTCACAAACGCATAATTTTTTTTTTTTTTAATAAAAGGAGGGATTTTTCTTAAGCCAGGTAAAAGTTCCATTTACTTGGGCAGGAAGGGAATACAGACTAGGTGTGTTTACTGTCTTTTCAAGGGGAAGCTAACAAGTGAAAGACACAAGGGCCAGAAAAAATTACTTTTGGACACTGTCACTGTGTTCAGAAAATTAGGGCCACTTTCAGACATACTTATGCTAAGACATGCCTTCCCTCCCCCAAAATGACTCTGAGAACAAAAAGGACTAAACATAATCAATAACCCTGTGAACGCCTTTAGGAAAGCCACCACGCATCGCTGTCATCTGTCATGATCTTAACAGAGCCATGGTCTGCATGGAAGGATACAGTTTGATTGAATCATTATGGGGGTAATAACTTAATTGATTTGTCTCAGTGGCTAAGGATGTAGACAAGAGATATATTATGGAAGAAAAATATCTGCAATCGTGTTTTTGTTTTCTCAACAAGCATCTTGCCACTGACCTCTAAATCAGTTTAACCTTTTCTAAACAGACCTGCACATTTTTTACATAATTTAAGGCTACGTTTTGTTTTTGCTGCTGCTGAAAGGCTCTGTGAGATTTATCACAACATGGCTTCAGTAACCTTCTTTTAAAAACAAAGATGAAAAACAAAACAAAAGGCTATGACTCTAAGCTTCCAGCTCCACTCATTTTCCCGGCAGGGGATTTTGATCTAACCACTAAAGTGCCTT
Source organism: Muntiacus reevesi (assembly GCF_963930625.1). Taxonomy (NCBI): domain Eukaryota; kingdom Metazoa; phylum Chordata; class Mammalia; order Artiodactyla; family Cervidae; genus Muntiacus; species Muntiacus reevesi. The sequence continues at coordinate 234,826,266 of NC_089251.1, forward strand.
TGGAGTTCAATCTGTTAAAAAATGTATGAAACGGTATTAAAATAGGAAAAGGCATGTGTATGACTCAGGCTTATCCAAGTATCTCTGCAACTAGGATGTCACAGGATTCCCCTGTGCTGCTGGAAACTGAAAACCTTGAGAAAGTGACAGTAGAAGTTCCTGTTTCTTTTTCTTTCTTTCTTTCTTTCTTTTTTTAATATATAAATGGGAGGGGGAGCGCGCGCGAACACACACACACACACACACACACACACACACACATATTGGTCTTCCGGGTTTAGTACGAATCGGGTAGGTTCTTTGAGGTTCCAAGTGAAGATTGTTGTAGCCCAGTGTTACGACTTATTATCTTACTCTTCCACACACAAAGGTTTCCAGAAAAAAACCCAAACTTGTTGCAGAACTGGGCGAAGCCCCCAGCCCGGAGCGCTCCTGCTCTGGCCGCGCCGCCGCCCCTTCCCCTTCCTCCGCGTCCTGCCCGGCCCGGCCGGCGGGAGCGAGGGCATCTCCCCAGCTAAGGTCACCGGCCCGAGCCGTCCCCGCGAGCCGCCTCCTGCGAAACAAGGTCACCGCCCAGCCCGGTCCCTCCGAGGAGGACAGCGGAGTCTGGCCGGGCGCTGCCGCCTTTTGTAGATCGGGGCGGCCGGCCTCCGCGCGGCATCCCCGCCGCCGCCTCACCTGCTTGCGATAGGGCGTCCTGCAGCTGCTGCTGCCCCCGGGGTTGCCGCTGCTGCTGGGGAAGATCATCGCGGCGGGCGCGGGCGGCGGGCGCGGGGCAGCCTCGCCGCGAGGGGGAGGGCGCAGGGAGGGGGCCGGCCGGGGCCGCGGCCGCTCCGGGAACTCCCTCTCGCCGCGCGGCGGCGGCCGGCGGGGGCTGCAGCTCCGGGCTGACTTCTCCTCCGCCCTCGACCTCCCGAGTCGCCTAAAAGTGCGGCGCGGCGGCGGGCAGGACTCGGGCAGCTCGGGCGGCCGCCGCCCTGCGTGCCATGGACGGGAGTTCGCGCGCGGAGCTGGCGGCGCCGCGGACTCTCCCGGCGGCAGCGGAGGAGCAGCGCCGCCGCGTCCCCACCTACCGCGGCCTCAACCACCGCCCCGAGAGCGCGCCCGCCGGGGGCGGGGAGGCGGCCGCGCACCGCCTCGCGCCGCGCCCAGGCCCACCCGCGCCTCCCCGCCCTCCCGCCCGGCGCCGCGCCCGCCGCCCCGCCGGCCCGCCGGCCGGCCCCCAGGCGCTCCCTCCCGGGCTCGGGGCCGGGGCGGGGGCCACGCGGCCGGGGAAGCCGCCGGCGCCCCCGCTCCGGTGCAATGGTTGGGTCTGGCTCCCCGCATGCCGCACATTCCTTGGAGTAGCCACCCCCCTCCTCTTTTCTTTTTTTTTTCTCCTAGATTCTTGGCCTCAGCACCCGCTGCAGCTTTGCACCCCGGCTCGAAGCCCCTTTTCAGGGCATCGCGTCGGGGATCACGCTAACACCTGGGTAGGAAGCCAGCTGGTCCCAGTTCTATCTTTTCTTTCATCCTTCCAAACTACCCCCCCACCCCCCTACCGTCCACCCTCCCAGAAAAGGTGCGGGCGATCACACCTACTTCAGTGAACACACCAGCCTTCCATCAAACCTCTGCAAATCCCCGTTCCCCCAATTCGCTCGCGAAAATTTTAGCAGAGAAAATAAGTCTCCACTCCCCACCCCCTCACCGCAAACACGCACAGTAAAGTTCGTGCTTCGTTCCTATGCCAGAGTTTGGCAAGCTTACCTTTGAGATGCCAAAATCAAATAGCGAAAATCATTTCAAGCCATCGGTTTAGCAAGCCTTCTCGAAAACTGGAAGAGCACGATCCTTCTATATTTAATTATTAGATGCGACACAAATGTGTTCCACTGAAGGGACACAGAAACTGCAAAACAGGGGCAAAGGGAGGAGGTAGTTTCCTTTGTTTTTCAACTGAAATTATTTAAGGCGATTCAAGATGCACCCACATTTTTTTTTCCTGATCAGCTTTGCATTCGTTAGCATATCAAGCCCAGATATAACCGGAGCAATGCAGACGGCCTCTAGGGCAAGTCCCACAGGCGCTGTGTGTGGATGGGTCACTCAGACAGTTGGCCTGTTCAGCAGAGACTGAACAGAGAATATTATCAGGGATAATGTTACCACACTAAGCGGTCAATATTACAGCGTTCTTCCTTGGCCTCTGGCCTCTAACGCCTCCCTTGAAAGGGTCATCTGCCATGATAATGAAAAATCCTAACTTGGCTAAGAAGTGAAGGCACTCAACTTCTGGCTGCCCTAAGGAAAACAAAGTGGTCCCTAAAGAAATCGAATCTTCTAGCAAAGCTGTGACCATTCAAGGGTGTTACAGCAGCAAGGAGCTGAAAAATATCCAACCTAGATGCCCTTCCCACTGCTGACCTTGGGAACCACATCAGTACACAGAGGGGCTCCAAACGTTCTCTGACAAGTGATGAGAACTAGCAAGTCTCGCCTACTTAAAAACTGCATACACAAACTATACATATAATTTCTAATTCTTCTCATTAAAAAAAGAAAAAGCAGCAATAGTAAACTTACTCTAAGCACAGTACTAGGTGCACAGTTTGGCAAGTTAGAACTTGCTAGAAAACATTCAGAGAAATGTATCTGTTATTTTAAATGATTGAATAAAAACAATGCAACTAACATTCAGCTCTGTGTTAATATATATACTATTTAGGACTACTCCAAGCCATTTTGGCTGCTCCTTTGCTGTCTCCAGGCACTAGGTCCTTCTACCTAGTCATCAAACACAGGTATAAAATAGAAGTCTTTAGGTAGAACTGTTCAAGTCATAGATGCCTTTTGCTAAGAACTTAAGTCATCAAACACAGGGATAAAATAGAAGGCTTTAGGTAGAACTGTTCAAGTCATAGATGCCTTTTGCTGAGAACTTAATGCCCAAGACCCCGGCAGTCCCAACCTGTCATCTATGGAAAAAATTCCATGTACAACCTCAGTTGTCATGACTGGTCTCTTAGGAAACCACAGTCTAAACCACAAAAGAACAGCATAGATTAATTTTTCTATGGCTCTGCTCTAAGGTCATGATGCTTTGGATACTGTGCTCTTCTAGAATGGGAAGACTTGATTTGATACCCTGAAGTTGTTTTACAGGGTTAAGACAAGATTTTAAGTGATAATACAATTTAAATTGGACTACAAGAGCAATTCTAATAACTAGGTAACTAAAATATACTAAGAACATTAAAAATATTTCAAGGACTATTTTTAAGAATAAAAATGATATCTAAATAGCAACAAGACAAAATGTTCGATATAGTGGATGGCATAAAAGGAAACAAGGAAAGATGTATATTTATACAATGTCTACAAGCCAGGGTTCAAAAGTTCCGGATTCAGGAAGGTACTACACACTTAACTAAGCACTGCAAAGAAAGAAGACAGATTTTCCGCCCTCAACGACTATAAAATGTAAAATATAACAAAGTCACTAAAGCCCAAATAATTTCAACCTAAGAGAAATAACAAATATTAAACCATATATATAATATATACATATATAATCAATTATAAATATTCACAAGTGATTATTTATAAATGGCTACAAGAAGAGATACCAGTGAGATTCATCTAGGAAGGTATATTTGACCTTTGAAAAAAATATATTTTAGGACAAAGCAAGGAAGCATTCCAGAGAAACTGTAAGTTATCGTGGTCAAAATTAGAGCTTTGGAATCTGCCTGGTAGATACTCATCTTCCTGAAAGGGAAACTGAGCCTTTGTTGAGTGGGCAGTCAGACAACATCCTCCACAGCCCAGCTCAGCTGGTGGGTAAAGTTGTGGGAATCTGACCCAAGAGCAGTCAATCCACAGATAGGCCAGTGACCTATGACATGACTGGGACTGAAAAAATGAGCAGAGCCAATCAGATCCTCACCCCTGGGAATCTGATTCAGAAAACTGAACCAGTTAGGAAAGGGGCAGAAACTGCAAGAGTGCCAGGGGTAGAGTTGAGGCCACAAAAAGCCAAAACCATACGCAAGCCAAGGTTATGAGGAAGCAGAAACTATGAGTAACAGGAAGCTGACTGGCAGCAAACGGAGAGGCAAGCAGATGCCAGGAGCGGGTGAGCACTTGGCGGGGACATGATGGAGTCCCTGAAGCTGCTCTGGCTCTTCAGACTGACAACAGCCCCTCTGTGTGTATGGGGAACCAGCCCCACCCCTCGTTCTTCAGATAGCTTAAGTGAATCTGGACTTTGCAATCCAAGGGACAAAATTAAACAGTCAAACCAATCTGGCTCCACATTTCAGCTTTCCACTGACTAGCCACATGGCTTTGGGCAAGCCAGTTAACCTCTCTGAGACTCCGACTCCTTACTGACTGTCCTAAGTATATCTATGGTACTCCAACCAAAGTGCCCCACTCAATAAATGGCAGCTATTATTATTGTTTTCCCAGGTTTTATAGTGGTGGTTTGTAGACTTAAGTGGGTATACTGTGTAAATAACTGCTATTAGTAAGGCTGGCTGATCATCAAAGAGCAGGAGCAAGGGAGCAGGTTGAATGGACAAGTGAAAAAGACCAAATTTAGGTAAGGAGAGCCTGTGTCTTTGAGAACTGTTTGCTGAATGGCTGAATGAAGATGCTTTCCAAGGCTTAATCCTAAGAGGTTAAAAAATATGTCTGACAGAAGGTCTGTTTCAAGAGCCTAGGTGAACTCAAGGTTTTCTCCCACGTTTGTTTTTGTCCTGTTTCCTTTAAAGAGGTTGTATGTTGGACCAGGGCCATTTCTGTATGAATGGGAAGACTGTGCATGCTATCAGAGATCACACTGTGAGGCAGGAGGAGGCTATGAATGAGGCTAATAAGGACAGAGCCATCAGTACATGCAGGAGCCTGCAGCCTCGCAGAGATGAGATTTCGTGATTCCCAAATGTTTGTAAAACCACAATCTGAGAATCTGAATTGAGAAGATATTTGTCCCATAGAAATATTTTGAAAATGAGACTTTCATTTATAAATTTCACATCTCATTTCACTTTCACAACAACCCTATGAAGTTGGAAGGGTTATTAGGCTTCATTTACCGATGAGAGGAAAACAAGTGAAGACTCACTGACTTAACCATAGAGTTAGGAAGTAGCAAGCAAATGTTCAAACCCAGATTGAGTGAGGGTTAAAAGATCCTGTCCTGTGCTCCTTCAACACTATAAAGCTGGGACTCAAAAAAGCCTTATAAATAATGCTCCAATTCCCAGGTGAGTACTTGTAACCCCTACAGCGCTGAGTTGCTGGACACGAATAATGCAAGGCATTAAGTGATAAGTGCCAGACAAGTGGTACAATTACGCACTGTGCAAGTCCACTGCAGGGTGAGATCAATACAGGATATAACAAGGGCGTGGGGAGCTCAGCTGTATAAATGTTTTTGTTTGAGGGACATTCAGAAAGAAGCATTCTGCAGATGAGAAAAACAAAAAGTGTGTGTGTGTGTGTCTGTATGAGAGAGAGATGGGTGATATGAGAGAGAATGTAGATGTGGGGTGACTGCTGTTGAAATCATCACTTACCAATAAACTCCTTAAGGCAGCAGGAAAATCAAAAGGTAGGAGAGCCCCCCATTCCAACACGTGTTACTGAGCCTCATATAGGAAAGAAAGAAGCCTTTGAATAAAATTACTCAAAGAAAGTGTGGTGGGAGAGCTAAGCTTTGAAAGAAGGGGGAAAAACGGGGGGTAAAGAAGATGTCCAATGAGATAATAGAATACCTCTGTCAGCAAAAGAGGAGACTTGTGGTAGGTTCTAATCCTTGATCGGTGCTAAGGCATGTCAAGCACCCTTTTTTATTTGAGTCACATTAAAAACAAAATAAGAGGAACAATTCATCCAACATTACTTTACATTACAATATTTAAGGAATAAAATATAAACATATAGTAGTTGTTAGTGTAAGCAGTTCAAACTTAAAAAAAATGTGTTTACATTTGAGAGTCTCTATGTCTAAAATATAACAAAAGCCTCTAGCTCCCAGCAAAGCAGGGAAAAAAGAGAAAAAAGAAAAATATGAGGTCAGCAGATTCTTCAAATTTCTGTTCTTTCTTGATACAAAATAAGAGTTGATAAAGTATCCCATTTCTAAAGGAGCAGCAATATTCTCTATTATTTACTATTTTGCTTTTTAAAAAATTCTACAATCTTATTCTAGACCTAAAGTCTCCCTAGACGCATATAAAATCACATGTGTATAAAAATGAAACTACTATAATAAAATAAAACTATAGCTCTATAGCTATAATCCTGGAAGACATATAGAACAACATAAACACGGCCAAATTCTGATGAGTCTTATCAGAAGCAATATTCTAATGATTCTTAAATTTATTCTGGTGAACAAAACAGAAGAAATGGGCTTTTCCCTACTGCAGCTTCTCTGTATGGACTAATAAATGTCATTTATTGAGTAACTACTATATTCTAGGCATTTTCTCAGCAAGTTCCTCTCTCCCGCTCTCACACACATCATGAGAGAATAATAATCAGCCCATTTTACTAAAGGGAAAACTGAGGCTCACTGTTGGGCTGCCCAGATGGCTCAGGCTTAAATAACCTTTCCACGGCCACAGATCCAATATATGATGGCGCTGAGGTTTGAACTTAGGTCTTTCTGACTCCAAACTGCCTACCCCCAATGATATTCCTGATGAGTATTATTACTGTGATCTACAGTTCAAATCCAAACCCTGTGGGGAAAGACCAAAGAGCCCAAGCCTGGGCGTGCATCTAAGCATCATCCATTACCAACTACGTGACCCTGGGCAAATCACTTTTTAAAAGATAATAAATTACACTGAATTTCCATTCAGTTTATTACGAAGACAAAGTTTCCAATATTAGATTACATACTTAATAGTACAAATACATATTCTGACCCAACCTAGCTCCTAAATCTTATTCAATTAATGGTTGCTAAGATATAACTCCTCTTATAACCACTAGTCTTATTCTCGGGGATAGTTGGTGGAATGGAGTTGGGAGAGAAGCAGAAAAGAACTATCTTCTAAAACCTGGGATGGTGATTGCATAGAAGGTATTTCCAAAATCCTGAACTGAAACTGAGAACAGAATTTCCCTCATAATCTAGTGGGAGACTATATTCGAGATTAGCTTCATTGTGGGCTCATAAATGCTTATCAGACAACTAACATCCTAATCATCATTTAGGATATTTATTTCTGTGGCACAACATCCTCTAAATTTCAAACAAACAATTTACACTCAAAAAATTTTTAGGAATAGCCCATCATAAATTAGTTACTTCCTTGCTCTTGGAGATAAGTTAATAAAATTCAAAGCGCAATCAAATTTCTGGCCTAGGTTCTCTGTAAGTTAAATTTCTTTCCTATGTTTTTCTATAAAAATAGGTACATGGGTCCTTATTCTTTTCAAAAAACAAAATTATGGGGGTAAGTTCTATGAATTAAAAAGCTGAGACTTTTGTTTTCGCTTATAGAATTTGTGTTGAATTTGTGTCTGTAGATCAAATTCTATAACAAAGTAGAGTTAACTATTTGAGAAACCCGGAGAAAGAGAAGCTTCATTTTGCATTTACTATGGATTACTGTTTTCCTAAATTACCTAGATGGATGCCTCAATTCTCTATATTCTTTGACTGTGGGAATCTAATACTAGAGCTGTATTCTCCATTCCTATAGCAAACCTATGAGTAAATAAGTGCTTCTCTTCAGAATACTTTGAGGTAATTCAATGAATTTTCTGTGAAATACAGTGAAATTACAAATGATGAAAGATATTAAGTGATTTTTGCAATTATAGTTTACCTAAAGAGAGAACATCAATCATCTACTATAGTAATCAGACTATGTGTAAAGGATAAGAACTGAAGTGAGGCAAGGAGGGGGGTGATGTGCTGTGAAAACAGCTAATTACATTCACCTCTTCCTACATGACTTGGGAAGAGACAGAAAGTACTTAGGAAGTCAACAGAATTTGTGAAAAACTAGAGCCCCCCCCCCCAAAAAATCTCTAAATCATGAAAAACAAAACTCAAATCTGGAGTAACCATCCCTTTTCCATAAGTAAAAATCAACTGTTTGAATGAAAATTTGGAGAGTACAGACTGACCAACTAACTACCTTGGACAAACAAAACCCTGATATAAGCCAAGAGTGACAAAAGGCATAAGGCATTCCTAAATGCTGGGAGACATAAACAATGTCTATGCAAAACCTGGGATCCACAGCACAAATAAAGGTTTTAAGCATTCAAAATACAGAGGAAAAAAACAATAAAAGTTTCCTTTCTCTTTAGTTGCTAAGTTAGTTTATTTTACCTGAAGAGGCGGATAACAGAATAATAAGTGAGAATTCTAAAAAGCTTCCTATTCTCCACTAAATTATAAATGTTAAGGTTCACATAAGAAAATATGAAATTAGTGCTCACTTCGGCAGCACATATACTAAAAAAAAGAAAATATGAAATTAGAAGTAAATTTCTATTTAGATTGGGTAGATGAAGGCAAACTTTCCAGTAACAGCATATTTAGTTAAGAGTACTGCAATGGGCTACATAAGGAGCTTATAAAAATTCCCTACCCTGAGTGTCTTTAAGAAATGACTAGTTCTGGTTATCGAATACACTTAACATATGGGACAAACCGATGACAGACCTGTGGCAAATTGATACTCCCCAAGTGAAGAAAAGGCAAAGGAGGAAATTCTGATATTGTCATGACAATATGACTGATCATGACATCAGCAGTTCCTAATTCCAAAATATAAAGAACACTCCCAGAATGCTGACAGCATACTAAAAAGATCCTCCCAAAAGATCCTCCCCCTTCCTTCACCTCCCAATCTAGTATTTAATCTACTGGCAGATGTGCTGAAGTTACAACTAAAGGATTATTAAATGGTGAAATCCTGTGAAAAATTCTTCTAAATTGGAGGAAGAAGTAGACAATTTCTGAGGACATTTTTCAGACCTATATGTTATACTGGGCTTCCCCAGTGGTTCAGCAGTAAATGACCCACCTGCAACACAGGAGCCTCAGGAGATGAGTTAAGATCCCCTGGAGGGGGGCATGGCAACTCACTCTAACATTCTATCTCATGGACAGAGGAGCCTGGTGGGCTACAGTCCATAGCATCGCAAGGAGTCAGACATGACTGAAGCGACTTAGCAGGCAGGCAGGCAGATATTATATTACACTATTTTGTTATATTTTATTAGATTATAAAAATGTTACAATTTACAAAATGCTTTATTGTACGTCTCATTAAAGTCTCAGGGAAGGTGGCAGGGCAGGCACGATCCACTTTTTTTGAACAGCAGAGTGAGCCTAAGGTAGGTTAAACAATTTGACTTAGGTCATGAAGCAGGACCTCAAGGCTGGAAAGAATAATTAAATGCTAGTTCTCGTGCCTGACGTATGATAATCACTCAAGAAACAATTCAATATAGAATGAATGCAACCGTCTCTCCTTGGACACCATGAAAGTGAAAGTGAAAGTCACTCAGTCGTGTCCAACTCTCTGGGACCCCATGGACTATAGAGTTTATGGAACTCTCCAGGCCAGAATATTGGATTGGGTAGCCTTTCCCTTCTCCAGGAGATCTTCCCAACCCAGAGATCGAACCCAGGTCTCCCACATTGAAGGCAGATTCTTTACCAGCTGAGCCACCAGGAAAGCCCAAGAATACTGGAGTGAGTAGTCAATTCCTTCTCCAGCAGATCTTCCCAACCCAGGAATCGAACTGGGGTCTCCTGCATTGCAGGAGGATTCTTTACCAACTGAGCTATCAGGGAAGCCCTGGGACACCTTGACTGATAATAAATTAAATCTATCCATATTTAGCCATTTCTTTTAGAAGGTTCTTTGTTAAACGGCCTCCAAATCTGAGCCTATTCATTATATTCCTACCACAGGACTTGAATCGGTGTCTTCCGTAGATTGTATACAGCTTTTCTCTGTATTCTACACTGTCTGACCCATAAAAGTGAGGGTGGAGTCATCTTACTTTGAGTCTTAACAACCTTGTAAGATTGCTTATATAGTCTGTAAACTCTGAGTTCCTTAACCCACTGTCCTACACATAGTAGGTTCTGCTGGAGGTGTGAATGAATGAGGAACGATAGCTTTCTTACACAGTCACACACAGGGAGAGACACACAGACACACACACACAAATTACAAATGATGATTTGCATCCTCTTTTGAAAATGATGATGAGGTGAAACTAGAAAGAGCTGAATGTGAGAAATGGAGGGACCAAAGCTTAAAGAGTACATTTTACAGGTTATATTAAGCATGATACATCAATCTTTCGATCACTTGGGATCCTAGGACAGGTTGTAATGAATGCTGCATTTTGCATTTGTATGTTACTTATTAAGGAAATGGGATTCCACAATCAAATGGTTTCTCTCTTGACCTCAACTATTACTGTCAGAATAAATCTTCTTGCTTTACTTTTGAAGGGAAAGTGAAATGTCCTACAAATTTCTCTGAGATCAGTCTCCTATAAATATTTTGATATAAATTGTATGTCATGCAATCTAAGATGCCACTGATTATGATATGCTTAACGATTACTGAGATGTTAACATTTGAAAAAAATGGACAACAGCAATTACAGAACATCATATATTATTAGATGCATCCTGAATTTCAGCAACGCTGATATGTGAAAAAAGTGAGCACTAGAATCTGTTCAGAATGGCACAAGGTACGTGAACACAGTGCATGGATACCATGCACACATGTTCATCTTACAGCTTAGGCTCCAGAAATATATTTTTTCAAACACTCGTTTTTAACCTTCACAAGAACCCAGAGCTACTAGGTGATTGCAAGCAAAAGACTCACACAGTCAGTTTTTCCAAGATCTGACTGTGTCTTACTAGTGAGCACAGTCTCCACGAGTCAGAATGAGAAACTCTACCGTAATCTCATAAAGGAACAAACTGAGCTGTCAGCTTCCCTCTCCTAACAGTCACCCCGCCTCCTAACAATCACCTCGACCTCTACCCCTAGTGCTTTAGATACAGAGCGCATTTATACAAGAAAGGTGAAAAGGAGATGAGCTTAAATCTGTAGACATTTATCAGACTTCTCCACTCCACGTCTTGTTATCCATGCTCTAAAGTTGTCAGTTACAAACAAAACTTGAGAACATTCATCCCAGATGCTACTTCTTTACCAAGTTTAAGTCACACAAATGCATGCAAGTGGACACATGCACACTCAAAAGGTTGTTCAGGGCTGTTCTGGCACTTAGCATCAATTCCAACCTAAGAGTCGACCTTTTAGCAGAACCTGGAGTAGTAATTCTCAATCGTCTAGCACTTCCATTTGGAAAAGTAATTTTTATGTGAATCAGGTAAGTCAGATACAAAGACATATCTAAAATGGCTATCACAACACTTAAAATTGATATGAAATTACAAAGTGAATCAAAAGCAATAACTTAGCAGGTGAGATGACTCAGTTATAGAAAAAGATATAAATGGTTCACACTTAGAGCAATGACTGTTAGTAGGTGTTGGTATCCAAGGGCACATATTTGTTCAGGAATCAACCAAGTCCCATTTCCTCCTCGTTCTTCATGCACCTTTCCTTTTAGTCATTTCATTTCTGATGTGAAGATAAAACCGATAGGAAAAAGTGAAACTAACTGGTCAACTTAGTAATTCACTCGAGGTTGGTCAAAATGTTGGTTGGAGGTTATCTATGAATTTCATTTATCTGTAACGTTTCCCTTGTTATAAGAGAAAATTATAATTGATTTCACACTGAATATTACCTTATAGAAATTATTAACACATCCAACCACCAATATATTCTAAGCCCCTAACTCAGGACCTGGCACACACTATGCATTCAAATATTGGTTTAATGAATAAATAAGAAAAATGTTTAAAGTGAATGAGAGTCCTTTTGAAACAGATATTATTATGTCCTAAAGTAACAACTAGCTTATGATTTTAAGATATGCTAATTCAATGACATTATAAATTTGAATTTACTAGCCAAACTTTTCAGTATTAAAGAATATCATTCCAGTTTCTGTAATTCATGATTTCTTGAGTGATTTGAAAATATATTTTATTTATGGGCTCTTTTAAGAAGTTTTAGACTTCATTTAAGCTATTTACCAAGGACATCATTTAAGTAAATCAGGGTACAAAATATTGCAAATCATGGCAGAGACTTTTTCCCATTTCTATACCCTGTCTCCTTTCTTTAAAAAAAAAAACACACAATTTAAGTTTTAATAATTACCAAATTTTTAAAAAGTAGATATACAAGCTCTTATAATTGAAAATCATATAGATTGTTTCATTCTATCACATGACACTTAAATTCTATCAGTAAATAAGAATAGGCAAATTGTTCATAATTGTTGACGATATTTCCTCTGCTGCGGCTGCTAAGTCGCTTCAGTCATGTCCGACTCTGTGCAACCCCATATATAGCAGCCCACCAGGCTTCTCCTTCCCTGAGATTCTCCAGGCAAGAACACTGGAGTGGGTTGCCATTTCCTTCTCCAATGCATGAAAGTGAAAAGTGAAAGTGAAGTCGCTCAGTCTTGTCCGACTCTTAGCGACTCCATGGACTGAAGCCTACCAGGCTCCTCTGTCCATGGGAGTTTCCAGGCAAGAGGACTGGAGTGGGTTGCCATTGCCTTCTCCAAGATATTCCCTCTACTTTAGTGTATATTTGAAATTTTTCATAATTAAATTATTTTGAGATGATACAGTGTACTAAACGCCTCGTGAGGTTGGTTTTCAGAGGACTGCAGAAACCAAGGCAAATTGATTCTCGGTGTTCCAACGTCTATTCTTTTAAATAACTACTCTATCTCTCCATTTTGCTCTTTTCTCCTAAAAAGAGAAAAACATTTAAAAAGTTGATATATGAGACTACAGTCTGGATAGTACAAGAGTGACAGCAAATCCGTTGGAAAATGATGAAATATATCAGGATTCTGTCAGTTTCTACAGTTGACAGTGAAAATGCCCATCTTCTAAATCTGCAGTGCCTCCATGGTCCTTACTGATTCTCTTTTCATTTTCGATATCTTATATCCATTTGTTTCCTCAGACTAGAACTGCTGGAATCTCTTCTGTTTCTCCCTCTAACCAGTCCTTATTTGTTCCAAATTGATGTCTACGTTGCTTCCAAAATACTTTGTTATGACCTCTTCGGCCATATCCCAGTAGTTCCTAACACGCCCACATCAAGTGCAATTTCTGATCATCCCCGGTAGAGCACTCTTTCTAACTCCTTTCCTCCTTTACCTCTCTTCCGGTTACTATTTGTGTTTTGGCTGCAGATGAACTCACTCTTTTCTGGCTCTGAGTTTTGCCAGGAAACAGCCTCTGTTTTTCCATCAGCCAAACCACATTCATCCCTCCCTCTGTTTGCTCTGCTGAAATCACAGCTCACGGTCCACCCCCTCTGAGTTTTTCCTACTTTCATCTATTTTCCAAGACCTCTCGCTATATTTTCTAAGGACTGAATTAAATGCCTGTTAGGTCAACCTAACGTCTTTACATAGTAAACTCCTCTACTGATGAAACCATGACCAAGATTTACCATGTACTCTCCACTATTTACTATGTTAAAAGGCATCCTGTGAGCACTCAGCAAGTTACTTATTGGCCTGGCTTCACCATAAATCAGTTGTTCTTAGTCTCTTTTCTAGTCCAGCACACCTGAGGAATACTGCATATTCCCATCAGTCACTGTGGCTTACTTCTATATGATTCTGTGTCAAAAAGGATGAGGACACACACTCCCATCCTTATGTGAAAAACACTGTTATAAATAATGAATCAGACAGTAAGTTATAGGAACCCAGAAAAAACAAGCATTTAACTTCAGCTCTACTTATATAGACAGAGATAAAAGAGATGGGCTTCTCTGGTGACTCAACAGTAAAGAATTCTGCAATGCAGGAGTTGCAGGAGACACAGGTTTGATCCTTGGTTTAGGAAGATTCTCTGGAGAAGGGCATGGCAACCCACTCCAGTATTCTTACCTAAAAAATCCCATGGACAGAGGAGCCTGGAAGGCTAGTCCATAGGGTCGCAAAGAGTCAGACACAACTGAAGCAACTTAGCATGCATGCAGACATAAAAGATATGTCTATAACTTGTATGTTACAGAATATAATGTTTTGTTCTTTTTTGTTAAAAAAAAAAAAAAAGGTTTATAAAAAAAAGTTCATAAAAATTATAGCCTCTTGACATAAGAGGCTTTGGGACTGATGAAATGTTTTCTCAGGTAAGGATTTATTTTATTATAACCCAAGATGGTACCAAAATGTATTTCAGAATGACTAAAGCAGCTGAGAATTACTTTCTCCTCATGACACAATTTCCCTTGAAATTCCAGTGGTTAATTCTGTCTTCCCCACACCAAGAGGCATCTGCCTTTTCCATGTTCCTCTTCAATGCAAAACAGCACAGCCCTTGAAACGCACTCTGTCTCATACCACCTCCAGATTGTCACTGCTGTTTATAGTATGGAGGAATGAACAAGGCATGAGCTTTCAATAAAAACTCCCAGGTTCAAATGAAAATCCTAACACTTGATAACTTAGGAATCTTCACCTAAATCTGTTTAACTGTAAAAAGGGAAAAAATAACAATACCTCTGTTATGGGGTTTGGGGAAGAAGCAAATAAGACAGTTCAGTTTGTTAAATTACAAGTCATCTTCGTATATCCACCTTCAACATAAGTTTGAACACAGCTAAGAGCTTTTCCTAGGTAATATCATGTCATCTAAAATCCCAACTTCACAGGTTGGTGCTTGAACTCTTCTTCAAGAAAACTTGCATATTTGCTGGACTTCAATGACTAACACTGTTGCATGCCATCGAGTTCTGAAATGCCCATTTTTCTATCTCTTCTACACTCTTATTAATAAAGATAATAGTTTTAGATAACATTTTTCAGTGCATAATGTGTGCCAGACATTGTTGTTAAGTACTTTATAGGCATTGCTTCATTAATCTGACACCACCATTATTCTTCCCATTCCAGATGTAGAAATGTAAGCTTCCCCTTCATTCTCTTTATCCTTTCATTCTTCTGCTCCATCAGGTCACACTGCCACCGCCATTACCAACAGCACTCCCACCACACACACATACATTTCACTTTCTAACTAGTCTAAAACCCCAAATCAGGGACACCAAGTCTGTTCTTTCCAGTGTTCAGCATCCACAGCCGTTTCATCCCGTCTTACACACAAGCAGTTCTGACCATCAGATTTTTCTGTTCCTCCTCCTGCAATGCTGACAACTGCAAATCATAACCATTCTCATTGGCTTCATGAAAAATTCACTTAAGCATAATGTTCACTTTACTCATTTCCAAGTGATTTCCTATCCCATCCCCCACAGAATTAATTCCAAACCTCTCATTTTTTTTCCCTAGAGCTGGAAATCTCACTCTTCATTGCCAAATGATAACATAGAGATCATTGGACATTATTTATATGATGATCAAATATATATATATTTTTTCTTGGCATTCTTCACTACCAAGTAGTAGAAATGTTCCCCGTTCTTCTCGAGATACAAATTTCCATCGGAATCCTTGATTTCAAATGAATTTCCCTATTACCTCCTCTCCCATCCCCCACACCAATCTCCCCAACCCAACTTCTGTACCTTCCTTTCTTCTTTCCTTCCTTTCTTCTTCTTCCTTTTTTTTTTCTATGAAAGTAATACATGAATATATTTTCCTTTTAGAAATAAGAACAGAAGATGCAATGGCTTTTTCTTCCTGTAAACTAACTTAAGTCTTCTCTATCCTAAAAGAAAGAAAATTGCTTCTTTGCTTCTTAAGCTATTTTATTCTGTCTCTTATTCATTGGCAAAGTTCTTAAAAGATCACTCATCAGTGGATGTTTATACCTTCTCTTTCCCTTCTAGCTACAGACCACTGTGATCTGGCTTCTGTCCCTACCACTTACCTGCAGCTGCCTCTCGGCCCGCATTCAACATGATTTAGTTCTGTAATTCAGCTTCATGGAATTCTTCATGAATGTCTATTCTTTCGGTTGTCCTCCTTTGCATTCACTTTTTTCTCTGCTCTAGATTCTACTCTATATATGAGTTCATCCATGACTAGCACTTCAGTAATCACCCTAAATAAAGGAGTCCACATTTAGAGAGCCAATCCTGGCTTTTCTCTAGGGGTCCGGTCCCATGGTCCTAACTGCCTTGAGCCTCTGTTCACCTGCTCAGCATTCACTATGTTATCTGTCTTCTCTCTCTTTACCACTGAAATCTATTTGTTCCCTATCATGGCCACTTGTAGTGTACTTTGCTTATATCCAACTGTGAATTTCACTGGAATTCATAGGCTTAAGAGCTAGCGGTCTAGCTCAATGCCTTGCACACAACTGCAACTCTACAAACAAGTTATTTTAAATTTATTGGTATATGAGTTCAAGGGGGAAAAAACTACCATTTTCACAAAATTAAAGAGAAAATTTTCCTCATGCTCATGCAGCACTTTTATTATCTATTTTCTTTTTGTTTTCACACAGAAAGTCCTCAGAATTGGAAAAGCACTTTTTCTCTAATGAGGGAAAATACTCTCAAATGCCTTTGGGAATGCTGATCATTTCCAAAGTGCAGGAAGAATGAAAGCCCCATGAACTGGCAACTTTGGATAGTCATGCTCTAACAGGGAAAGTTGAGCAACTAAATCTTTTTTTTTTTTAATGTATTTTATTGAATATTGAACTGCTCTTCAGGTTCTTCAACCCAAGTTTTGGATGAAAACTTTTAAATGAAAAACATAATTGCCCATTTGGATCTAATCATGCCTACCATCTACTCATAAACTATTATACAAGTGGCAGAATCTGGGAAAGATTTTTACAAAATAACCTTCAGAACCTCCCTTTCACCTTTATTTAAAAAAAAAAAAAATGCAAGAAAAGGAATAAAGAATTGAGAACTCTGACCTGGTGTTAATTTTTATATCCCAAGCAACCAAAAGCTAAAAGATTAGCAGCTATTGGAAGGCAGAGGACTTAAAAAACAAGCATAAAAGGGGATGGTTGCCTTAAGATGATGAGGAATTGATCATCTCTTCATTGTTGTTGTTTAGTCACTAAGTCATGTCTGACTCTTTGCAGGTCAACTCCACAGACTGTAGCCCGCCAGTCCATGGGATTCTCCAGGCAAAAATACTGGAGTGGGTGGCCATTTCCTACTCCAGGGGATCTTCCTGACACAGCTATCAAACCCACGTCTCCTGTGCCTCCTGCATTGCAGGCAGATTATATCTTACTAGCTCCTTAAAAATTTGATTGAAAAAGAAGATAAAGTAATATCCTAACAATATTCCTCATCTATTCATTTAACCAATATTTACAGGGAGTTCACTGTAGTCAAACCTTTGGGAGATGTGCACAGACAGGGAAGCCGTGAGGCAGTTGAGGGGCCATGACTAAGCTGAAGTTGGGAGGAAATAGAAACAATGAGACAGAGGAATCATCACTTGTAATAGTGACTCACAGGGCAAGGATTTCCAACTCAGAGGAATGGAGGAATGAGCTTCCAGTAGACAGCAAGAAGCAAAGTAGCCGGACACAGCAGCTAAACAATGAGCAACTAGGGGACAGAAATGAAGGACACTCAAGAGGGAAAACTTAAAACTCCTGCTCTTTGATTGGTGCCTTGAACTGAGACCAGTCATCCAGTTGGGTTAACAAGGCCCACCACCACTATGGTTCCTGCCAATCACAAGGCCTGGTAAGGCAGTTTTCCTGGGTTCCCTTGAGGTCTGGTCTCATAAGAGAGACTCTAGATTCCCATTCATACATTCTTAGAACAACCCCACCCCCATTAATTAACACAATCAGTAGAGGGTCTCTATTACCTGCGATCAAAAGCATCTTGCTAAACAATACTAACACAGTTATATAAGAAACTGCTTCTTGAAAGTTAAAACTTAGCAACAGCAAGTCATTTCAAGAGGGAAATAATTTGATGTCGGGCAGTACCACCTGCTTATTAAGTTACTAAATTATCTCCATTTCTTTCAAATCTTTATTATTAACAAAATTGCCCTAATTGCACCTACATGATCAGCTGGTATCTTATCATCCCAATTAAAGTGTTGCTGCTTTCTGTATATGAGAAAACCAAGTTTCTTACATACAATCTGAGCTGTCTCAAATTCTTTAAAAGGAATGCCAAGATATAGGTTTCTCTCCCCACAAAAACAACAACAAAAACCAAAAACACACATACAATTTAGACTATCCTCCATGAAACTCCAAATATGTCATTAATGCTTATGCATTTCAATGTCTCTAAAATGACCATTTAATATACCATTTAATATATGAGATGATGTTATTTGTTTCAAATTCTTCTAAAAAGTGTACATATGATGGATTGTCTAAATAAGTTTTAGAGGTTCTATTTTGGGTTTAAGTATATATCTTTTAAATCAAAGGAAGCACTTTTTTTTGTTGTTGCTATTAGAAGCCAATAGATTCTTGATAAGATGGTCTTGAGGGTTGTGTTATATTTTAGGAATGAGAACTTCCTGTCCAGATTTGCCCTGCTGCCTCATTCCTGGTGACTTTTAAACCATCTGGGGTCACAGTGGCCTCTCTTTAATTAGTATCTCACTGGAGGGAGGGGAGCATGTCAAAAAGAAAAGAATGCATGAAGACATTATAAACAAAGGTCTTCAAGGCAACTTGGGAGATTTCATCAAGGAGTGAAGAAAGCCTAGCTCCCTCCTTTGTTACCAAAGTAAGCAGGAAATGGTTTTGATTTCTACAAATTGAGAAGGCTGGAATTTTTATATATGTTTGTTAATTCTGGCTTAACGTGTCAGACTTTCTCTTTGCTTCAATTTGATGGTTTGATTGAAAACCATGCAATCACTATCCAGACATCAAAAGAGTGATATATAAACAAAACAACTGATTCAGTAAAAACTTTTCCATCTAAAGCATGATTCGGTTAACAATGTCCAAATTACACTGATACACATTTGCTTCTTTAAAATAAATAAGTACAATATTTAGGACAATAAAAGTTAGTAATATCTATCTAAAAGACATTTTTAAAATAGATACTAAATGGCTAAAACTGTACTTCTCATATCTCTATGTGTAATCAACTAACCTTATGAGACCAGGAACAAAAACTCTATTTAAATTAGGTTCATTATAGTAAATGAGTGAATGAATTAAAAAAATAAAAAACAAACTTGCCTGAAACTAAGAATGACAATTTAAAAAATCTGAGATGTTTAAATATATATAAACATATGCAAACATATATGTCTATATCTACCTATCTATCTATATATGAGTATGTGTAGATAAAGATACAGATTCCATACAAATATAATTTCAGAAGGGAATTATATTTTCAAAATACCAAAGAGTAAAATTCTTGCAAATTAAGATGGTTTTGTGTATGAATAAGCAATGCTTTTAGATGATTAAATCCTCAGTTCAAAGCACTGGCACTGATTAACGGTTTCTGTTGGGTACTATTTACAAGAAATCACCCCAGCAGGGTGCCCATGTCCAGTTTCATAATCACATAGTACACCCGCCCCACAGGATTACGTTCCGGGCAAGTTTGAATGTTAAGTTGAATTTCATTCTCTTCAGGAAGTGACTTTTACTCAAGATTGAATACAGCTGTTAGTACAGACCACTGTTCCAAAAACACTTCTATGAGAACTGGAAGAAAACACCATTTTAAGAATTGCAAATTCACTTTCATTATTCCAGATCCGTGCAACTACATAGGAGGGGCTTCTTTGGTTCCTGATAGTTGAATTAAATTTTTATATATATTCAAAAGAAAACATACTGGATGGTTAAAAGATGGCTATAAGACTTTCCAAGTACTTTTGTAGCCTAAATATTTTTTATAATCGAAGGATCAGTTTGTTTGTAACAGATTTAGTGCTGGTTTTTTGTTTCAAAAATCAATGTTATCCTAACACTTGATTTTTTTTCTTAAATTCCACTGTCTCATACAACTTGGTTTTCTCTTTATATTCACAGAAATGAAGTCTGGCAAATCAAGTGGGGCCTCAACAGAGGAAATGCTGCCAGCTAAAACACCGGATGTAATCGAGACCACAAGAGACGCATACTTGGTTATAAACATTGAGCTGAAAAGAGGTATTGGAAAGAAAAACTCCATCTTCATTGGATGGTTTAATTAATTTCATGAAATCTTATTAGTTCATAGTTTACTCCCAAACAAAAAATATCCTGACATTATTTGGATAATCCTAGGTTCCACTTTCTGGAAATTTTAAAAAGAAAAAAGGAGAAAAAAATCTCTGAATTTTCATCTACCACCCCTGGTCATCCTGCTATCTCTGTGAGAAGGAGAAGAGAGGGATGAGGACCTCAGCTTGCCAGAAAAGACAATGCAGGATAAGTAACTTGGATCAGCTTCAGTAAATAGTTGAGAAAACAGCATTTGTAAGAATGTTTTTTTCTGATAGCATTACAGAAAAATGTCCTTTCTTAAAGAATTAGAATAGCTCTGCCTGTAAATGAACAGACAACAGGACTAAGTTAACTCTATTTGGTGGTGGGGTGGAGATAGGAAAGCTTCCTTTACAAATTCTATTGTCCCTGTTTTTCTATTCCCACCCTTTGACGTGGTGCTTCCTTTTGTACAATGATGGCGATGGCTATGATGAATATTGTTTCTCCACTGGCTAAGAAAATCTGAACTCGAACTTTTTTTAGGAGTGTAGAAGGTTTGGGTACCTTTATTTTTAATTTATTTATTTTTGGTTTGGCGATTAGTGTTTCCCAAGTTTTACATTTCAGTAACTACCTATTGCTCTCTTTCTAAATATTTTTGCAGTCAAATACATTTATCTGCTCCAAAAATAATTCTTCAAACAAAAGCTAAAAATTCAATTTATTTTTCAGTAAACAATCAGTCTATTTTAATTGTCCAAATATAATCATTTTTACTTAAGACCTTGATTGATGGGTCTTAAGTTTTTATACTTAAAAGTTAAAGACAAAATCTCTTTTTAATTTTTTTTCATATAATATGATCATTGTTTCTTAGGAAGGTGAACATTTCTCATAAGAGATGAAAGAATCTACCATAACTCACATAGGAGAAAGCACCCATCTCAGTGAGAACCAGTGATTTTTGAAACTACGTTCTGTTACATATGTCAGCCATCTTAGTATTTCAAGCAAGCTCTTTGAAAAAAAAAGAAAAGAAAACCTACTGCCACTAGAGGGAGATCCAAATTCCCTTTGTACCAATAAACGTGTAGAGTGCACTTAACTTCTGAAACAATAAAAAATATGATTATTGTACATTTTGTTGTTAGTAAAGAATAAAACTAAATCAGGAATTAGGCTTTTAGGGGACAACATTTTCCCCTTCAACTAGCATAACTACTAAGAATATATTTGATGGTTATTATGCACAGCATACATATAAAATGACAAAACTTTTTAATTTCTAGAAGTGGTATAGGTCAAGAGTTTCTTTCTGACTACTCATTGAGTGGACTCTTTTATCTGTCAGGCTTTACCTGGCAACTGTCTGTACAGTGTTTCAAAGATGGCTGCCACAGTCCCTCCCAGTCTGATGCGCTTTCCCAGTGCGCGTTTGCTCTCCTCAGTCAAGACCTGGAATCTATTTTTCCACCTGCTGTATGTGGGATGGTCTTGTGATGGATCAGAAGAATATAACCATATTGCTGAGTAACTTGCTGGTCTAGGTCTTAAAAAGCCTTCAGTCAAATGTCACATAAAGAAGCCTGGGCTCCTCTGTAACCAGGGAAGAGAGCCCACATGGAGAGAAAGGTCCTACAGAATGGGAACCCAGGTGGAGGGGGACAGAGGCACTCCAGCCAAGAGTCACACACCTGTGAGGCACGTAAGTGCACTCACTTTAAGACATTCTATCCACAGCTCTGCTCCCAACTGCATGCAGCTACATGAGTGACCCAAAGTCACACTGGAGCCATCCAGCAGATCCCAGCTAACTCAGGGTATTGTGCAAAATAATAAATCATAGGTTTAAATTTGAGAAGGCTTATTCCTCAACAATAATACCAGTAAATACATCTGTATGCGCTTTGTAGTTTTTAAAAGCCCTTTCACATCCACAAGCTCCTATAGCCCTACCGCGCAGTAGGAAACTGGCTCAGAGGTAAAATACCTTATCCAAGAGTTGAGAATACTTAAAAGCAAATGCAAAGTTAACATTTAAAAGAGATATGTTTCCCCTAAGAAAATACTGCATCTCTTATGTTTTTCTATTTTGTACCTAATATAGTTGTTGCTGTTGTTCAGTCGCTCAGTCGTGTCCAATTCAACAACAACTATAGTAAGGATCATCAAATAATCAAGCAGTTGACTAAAAACTACTCTTTCTTGTGCTTTTTTTTAAAAATAAGAACTGGTTAGACAATTTTGTTTCATTTCTACTAGTCTTAAGGATTCAAAAAGTAATAAGTAACTTTTTGAACCTATGATTATTTATGCACTCTTCTAGTTCTGTTTTGATATTTAAGAACTGTTGATCATCTAAAGTTTCTATGCACAAATCACTGGCATCTTCAAGCAGTTTAAAATTTGAGAATATCCATTAAAAATTCTTACTTTCTGGGGATCACTTTGTCACATATAGAATCATTGAATAAGCATGTTGTGCACCTGGAACTAACATAGTGCTTGTAGGTCAATTATACTTTCCAAAAAAAAAAAAGTTCTTGCCTTCCTTATTCTCAATGCGTTCACAAATTTTGCAACCTCCTATCTGTCTGCGCCCCAGTTCACCAAAGTAATGATGGGACACCTAGTCCCAGGCCCTTTGCATTTTGATGCCCCTTCCCCTCCTTTCCTTCCTCCAAGCTTTCCATGAGACTGCTTATAATTGAAACGGACACACGACTCTAGCAAGAGAAAAACCACTGGGGTTCTTCGCTTTGATGGCTAAGTTTTCCTGAGGGGTGGCAGGGTGAAAGGTCTCAGAACTCAAGAATGGTCTAATTCACTGAGACAATTGAACCAGAATAAATTGGGAGGAAGATGATCATGTTATCAGGATAAACCAAGTGGCCCACGTCTAATACTAACATTCAAAAGCCTTAGATCCAGACTGGTAGTTCTTTCTCTTCTGAGGAAGCATCTTATTATTAATACACTTTGGTAAAGTACATTCCAATTACCTGTATAAGTTATACTACTTCTTTTCCCCGGAGAGTAAAAAGTACAAATGAGCACAAAGAGTGCAAATGTAAATTCCAGAAGCTGGAGGCTGTTAGGGTTTAATTAAAAAAATATGTAGATTAAGCATCTTCTGCTTTATACCTTGTGGCAGTGATTTCTTGATTTTAGGGTAAAGAACCAAATCTCCCTCACATGACCCATAAATCCTTGCAAGAGTTGATGCCTGTCTACCCCTCCAGCACCGTTCTCTTCCCACCCACTGTGTTTCAGGTACACTGGTCTTTCAGCTCTTCATATCTTCAAGGTAACCTATCCAGCAACATGCTTTATACACTGTTCCCTCTGCGTGGAATGCTTTTCCTCTGCCTGGTTAACGCCTACATATCCTTCAAGTTTCAGCTGACACCACAGACAGCGCTTCTACCAGAAAATCCTCCCTCACGTCCCCCAGAAGAGGCAAGGTCCTCCTCTTCTATCATCTCACATAGAGCACTCAGCATATTTCCTTTTCTAAACTCATCAGGCTGCAGTTTAAATTACTGTTTAATGGCCATCCTCTGATGAAAGCTCCTTGAGAGAAAGGGCCATACCTGTTTTGTTCTTTGTTTTGTCACTAGTGTCTCGCACAATATAGAGTAGGTACTCAATACTTTATATTGAATATGAATCTGTTGTATTTAAGGAACTTTATATCTATATATAAACATATGTTATTTTACATTGTATATTATCATATCATATCATATTATATTATAGGTGCTTCTGAAGATACAAAGAACAATCTAACCATTTCAATAAGAGACAGGCACAAGTGACCAAGTGACAAAGCAGAACCTGATCAGTAGTAATACGATCGAGATCTAAATAATACACAGCAGAGAATGGGGAGGAGACTGACCCAAATGGTAACTACAGATAACTTTGTGGAAAATATTCTGAAAGGGCTTGCAAGAAAGGACAAGGCTAACACAAATACATTTCTCTGGCCCACAAGAAACAGTCAAGTTCACAAGTGTTCATCAAACCAACACTCTTCTTTCTTCACCCTTCCTTTTCACCTGGTGCCTCAAATTCTTTCCCAATTCTAGGAAATAAAAGAAATGGTGGTTTCATAGGACACTGGCAATGACTGTAACTCAAAGAAATGTCATTTGAATGATAAACTGTTAGACTTACATGTAGAGACTGACTTAACCCCTTGTAGCAACAACTTGGCATCTGTGAAGGAACTCAGACTAGAACCTGAAAACCAAGCCTGGCCAAGAAAAGACTTCAGCTAAAAGACTTCAGACATCAAGAATGTAAAATGCTTGGGAGTGGGAGAGAATGTGCAGACCATGCTGGTAGCCTGGAGGCAATATGTCTTAAGAAGGAACCAGAGCTTTGAGGAAAGCTAGGCTTACTGCAACACTGTAGGGAAATCTTTGTGACATGTTGATGTGCCATGACAGAGAGAGTGGCAAACAAGCATCTCATTTGATGATTTGGAATTCTGGACAGATATGCTAAGTATCCCGCCCGACTGCCTAAAACAAAGCCGATTCACACACGGTATATCACCCTCCTTACCCAATCCTCAAGCAGTTCATATCATGTAAGTCCAACGAGAGGAGTTATGAACTATCTTCTCTTCTGAGGTTCGTGCTCCTAGTTAACTGGCTGAATCTCCTGGGAAAGAACCTATTCTCACTGGCTT
This sequence comes from Muntiacus reevesi, assembly GCF_963930625.1. Taxonomy (NCBI): domain Eukaryota; kingdom Metazoa; phylum Chordata; class Mammalia; order Artiodactyla; family Cervidae; genus Muntiacus; species Muntiacus reevesi. Next base: position 234,851,213 of record NC_089251.1, read on the forward strand.
GGATATAAAGTTAAGAAAGTAAACCAAGTCTGTTTACAGAATTCAAGTTTTCAGCAGCAAACATTATTTTTAGTTTCACAATTAAAAAATGACTGAAATTTGGTCCATGTAGCAAACATTAAGTGGCATGAAGATATAATTTTGTTGCCTGGCTTTGCAGAAATAACATCAATGTTAAGGTGAAAAATGGGCTTTCATTACTGGAAATTCATTTGGTAAATATACTGCTTACACAAATTTTTCTGGTTCTGATCCAAAGCAATGTGAGTTGGGTTTGAGGACTTCTTTTTTTACAGCATGTCTCCACAGTACTATCTTACAGCTTTTTAAACAACTATTCATCAAAAGTGAATTTTAATTCCCAAGTATATTTTAATATCAATCTCTCAACACAAAGCATTATAATTTAAAAGCAGTCTAGAATATCCAGGAACATGCCTGTACAACAGAGCTGCACCACTTAAGTACGGAATTGTGCAATCTGCGTTTACTTTGGGTTATGTGATAAGGCTCAACTCCTAATCATTTTAATCACATATTTTTTATGACCTTTGTTTAAAGTCAATATTTTAATTGGCATATATCAAGATCCAAACACATCTTAGATCAGAACTTTTGTTTAAACTGAGAAAAGGCCTAGATATGAGCATGGTGGCCTAATTTTCACTTACTAAAGGAGCTTGTAATAAACAAAATTTTTAGAGATAATGAAACAACACAATAGAAAAAGTGTAATCACTAGCTCAAAAGATGTGTTTAACGAAGAAGACATGAGTCTAGTCCATTTAAAAACTAAACACAGCCACCTCTACACCACTATTTTGGGTGATATGTATAAATTAAACTCAAAGATATTTCCAAAATCTTACTCTAGTCAATAGTTAGAGCCCATCCAGTTACCAACTATTTCATCAGAACTACTAAAACACAGAAACAGTGGACATGAGTTTGATCTCTTTTTTTCCCATTGTGCACCCAAAACAAACAAGCATGAAAGAGGAAGCCTTTGAGGGAGACAGATAGCAGGAAGCAAAAACAGCAGCAAATGGGTTAGAAGATAGTCTAGAGTAGTGCCGTCCATTAGAATCTTCTGTAATGATGAAAATGTCCTACATGTTTACTGTCCAAAATGGCACCTAGTGAGCACTTGAAATATAGCTGAGGGTTGACTGAGGTACTGAAGTTTTTATTTTAACTTAAATTTAAATGGAAACAACCACAGACAGATAGTGGCTGCCCTATTTGATAGCATAGGCCTATAATTTGGCGGATCCCTGAAAAATAAAGAAATGAACTATTATACATGCTTGGAGACACTTGGAGAAGAAACAAACTTGAAGACACTGCAGATTTGGGTCTAGACGACCACAAAAAAAATGAATATTCATTTTATTCATTTATTTATTCATTTATATAATGAATATATATAAAGGTTATATTTATACTGTACAGTAGTCTATGAAATGGGTGATATCATTATGTCTAAAAAAACCAATGTACATGCCTTATTTTAAAAACACTTCATTGCTAAAAAAATGCTAACCAATATCTAAGCCTTCAGTGAGTCATAATCTCTTTGCTGGTGGAGGTCAGTGTTATTGGCTGCAGAATGATCAGGGTGGTGGATGCTGAAGGTTGGGGTGGCATGGCAATTATCTAAATGAAGACCGCGATGAAGTCTGCCACATCGATTGGCTCTCCCTTTCACGAATGATTTTCCTCTAGTATGCAGTGCTGTTTGATAGCACTCTGCCCACAGCAGAATTTATTTCAAAATGGAGTTAACCCTCCCAAACTTTGCTGTTGCTTTATCGGCTATTAATATTCTAAATTCTTTGTTGTCATTTCAACAATCTTTATAGCATCTTCATCTAGAGTAGATTTCATCTCCAGAAACCACCTTCTTTGCTCATCCATAAGAAACAACTCCTCGGCAATTAAAATGTTATCGTGAAATTGCAGCAGAGCAGACACATCTTCAGGCTCCACTTCTTCTTCTGGTTTTCTGGCTGTTTCTACCACATCTGCAGTTACTTCCTCCACTGAGGTCTTGAACTTCTCCAAGTCATCCATGAGAGCTGGAATCAACTTCTCCCAACATCCTGTTAAATGTTGATATTTTGACCTTTTCCAATGAATCACAAATGTTCTTAATGGTAGCTAGAATGATGAATCCTTTCCAGAAGATCTTCAATTGACTTTGCTCAGATCCACCAGAGGAATCAGTACAGCAACTACAGCTTTACAAAATGTATTTCTCAAGTAATAAGACTCGAAAGTCAAAATTACTCCTTGATGCATGGGCTGCAGAATGAATGTTGTGCTAGCAGGCATGAAAACAACATTAACTTCATTGTACATCTCCATCAGAGCTCTTGGGCGACAGGGTCACTGCCAACAGGCAGTACTATTTTGAAGAAGTCTTTTTTCTGAGCAGTAGATCTCAACAGCGGGCTTAAAATATTCAGTAGATCATGTTGTAAACAGATGTGCTGTCATTCAGGCTTTGTTATTCCATTTATAGAGCATATGAATAGCAAATTTAACATAATTTTTATGCTAGGATTTTCAAAATGGTAAATGAGCACTGGCGTCAATTTAAAATCACCAGCTGTATTAGCCCCTATCAAGAGAGTCAGTCCATCTTTTGAAGCTTTGAAGCCAGGCTTTGACTTCTCCTCTCTAGCTATGAAGTCCTGGATGGCCTCTTCTTCCAATAATAGGCTGTTTTGTGTACACTGAAAAACCTGTTCAGTGTAGCCACCTTCATTATCTTAGCCAGATCTTCTGGGTAGCTTGCTACAACTTTAGCTCTTTCTGCTTCACCTTGCACTTTGACGTTATCAAGATGGCTTCAACGTCTTTCCTTCAACCTCATGAACCAACCTCTGCTAGCTTCGAGCTGCTCTCCAGCAGCTTCCTCACCTCTCTCAGCCTTCCCAAAGTGAAGTCAGTTAGCCTTGCTCCCCATTAGTCTTTGGCTTAAGGGAATATTGTTGCTGTTCTGATCTTCCATCCAGACCACTAAAATTTGCACTATTCTCAGCAGTAAGGATGCTTGCTTTCTTATCACCTATATGTTCACTGGAGTGTGCTTTTAATTTCCTTCAAGAACTTTTCATTTGCACTCACAACTTGGCTAACTGTTTGGCACAAGGAGGCAACTGTCACCCTCTCTTGGCTTATGACATGCCTTCTTCACTAAGCTTTATCATTTCGTTTCTGACTTAACATAAGAGATGTGTGACACTTTCCTTCACTTGAACACTCTGAGGTCACTGTAGGTTTATTAATTGGCTTAATTTCAAAATTGTTTTATCTAACAGGGAGGCCTGAGGAGTGGGAGGGAGACAGGGAAGAGCATGTTGGTGGAGCAGTCGGATCACACACGATTAAGTTCGTCGTCTTATATGGACAAAACAGTCACAACGGTAACATCAAAGATCACATATCACAGATCACCATAACAAACACAGTAATGATAAAAAGTTTGAAATACTGCAAGAAATACCAAAATATGACAAAGAGACATGAAATAAACAAAATGCTGTGGGGAAGATGGCTTGCTCAGTGCCGGTTACCTTCAACTGGTAAAAAGCACAACATCTGCATAGTGCAATAAAGCCAAGTGCAACAAAACGAAGTGTATCTGTATACAGTTAGTTAAGTCTGTCAACTATTCTATGGTCAGCAGGTGTCTAGAATTACTTTTTTCTGATAATTATCTGATGATGTTTTGAAATCCTTATTAAACTGACCATGACAAGGATCTGCAACCATAGATAAGTACTGTCAAGGAAGGACAGAAATGATAGAATGTCAGGGCAGAAAGGACAAGCCCAATCCTGATTCCTGTAGTTCAGCATTCTGCCATGTTACCCAGTTTTTACAAGAAATTAAACATTTAAAGGGACTGGTATTTTGGCTTGAACAGTTCAGCCTGACACAAACTGTCTACATAGCTAGGAGAGACAAGCAGAATGACAACAACAAAAAGTCTTCCTCTCTCTGGAAATCATTGGGATTATCTTAAACTATTTCTATGCTTTAACTAGATACTCTACCGAAAATACTCTCTGAGACTTGAGCCCCTCCGGGGGAATACACACACACACACACACATATGTATTTTCTAAATTCAGTTCTTTCTCATTTTTTGTATCCCAACATTTTTCTTATCACCAGTTATCATATCTTCTGTGTGGTTCTGAATACTTTTATTTATTTAAATCTCACTCTCTGAGGAAGAAGGAAGAGTAAGAATTATTCTCTTCAATTTATACATTATGAAAAAGCCTTATATGTCTGAAGAAAACTCTAATTCAAAAAGATACATTCACTCCAATGTTCACTGCATCACTATTTACAATAGCTAAGACATGGAAGCAATATAAATGTTCACTGACAGAGAAACAGATAAAGTAGATGTGGTATATACATACAATGGAATATTATTTAGCCCATAAAAAGTGAAATAATGCCATTTGCAGCAACATGGATAGACCTAGAGATTAGCATACTAAGGGAAGTAAATTGGACAGAGAAAGCCAAATACATGTGATATCACTTATATGTGGGTCTTAAAAAAAAAAAAGATATAAATGAACTTATTTACAAAACAGAAAGACTCACAGACATAGAAAATAAACTGATGATTACCAAAGAGTATAGTGGGGATGGGGCCAGGCGGAGATAAATTAGGAGTTTGGGATTAACAACTACACACTGCTGTATATAAAACAGATAAAGTATATAGCACAGGGAACTGGATTCAATATATTATAAAAACTTATTTTAATGGAAAAGAATCTGAAAAAGAATATACACCTAAAACTAACACAATATTGTATACTAACTATATCTTAATTTTTTTAATGGTTTAAAAAAAAAAAAACAGAAAGAACTGGGATAAAAATACAAAAAGAGAAAGCCTTAAAGTTAAGTGACTTGCCAAAGGCAACCAGAACATCAATCGTCTTATTCCTATTCCAAGGCTCTTTCTTCAGAATACTTAGTACACAATAATCATGCTATTTTATTATCTAATAATTAGAATGTAACAGGAATAGATTTTTATATTCACCAAGCCATAGACTAGTCTTCATATTTGGGAGGGTTTTTATATGAGAATTGCAGCCTTAGTTTTTCTTCTACAAAAAGCACTTATTTTTAAGATCACCTCTGGCTGTGAGAAAATGGACATATACTTCTCCCTCCAAGAAGTATGAGGAAAAACAAGAAGAGTCATATGGTCCACTGAAGTACAATAATGGGAAATCTAAATCTAGAATTATTTTCAGATCCAGACCAAATTGAATTTCTTTGTCCAGATTTCCTAAGAACCAAGAATGCATTCATTACAGCATTCTGAGGTTTAGTTATAGCATGAAAATAAATGTTCCGTCACATAGTCAAGTTATAACTTAATTAAGCATTGATAAATTGAGAAGGCTATGAAGTGAGGAAAGAGTTCTGATCAACATTATTGGATTTATAAAGTCACCTCTATGAAACAATCCATCAAGAAAGGTTTCTAACCATCGCAGCAGTCCACCTTACTGGAACAAACAAAATTGGCAATTTTTCTAAAACTGTCCCTTCTGTTTAACTGACGTCAGTAAATTAAACTTGGCCAATAATCTCCAAACAGCCACCATCAATTCCTCGCCCTCCTGTACTCAAGAGTCGCTCCTCCCATCAAGAGGTGCAATCTCTCTCAATTCACTTGGAATGTGGGCTGACAGGTAACTTGCTTTGACCAATAAAATGTGGTGGAAGTGATGCTGTTTTTGGCAGTTTCCACCTTTCCTTCTGGAAGACAGCCACCATGTGAGATAAGTACAACCACCTTGAGAAGACTGTCCCATGAGAAAGGGCAAGCTACTCAGGTGGAGAAGAAAGAATAAGAACAAAGCAAGAAGCACCTGCTTTTAGAAAGTGAAGGCTTCACAACTTTCCAGTCCACTGAAGCCACCAGCTGAAATATAGCCCAATGCCCCACCTCAGCTGAAAGCACCTGGAGTTACCAACCCTGTCTAAATTCCCATGTCACAGAATCATGAGGAAAAATGTATCACTGTTTTCTTCAGCGATGCAGCTTTCGGTTGATTTATGATTTATTTATCTCTTCCATATTTTGCTACCAAATTTGCTTCCTTACTTTTTACTCTGAACAAAAGAAATAACTTGGGATTATAGTTGACCATTTTCACCCAAGCTCAAATATGACTGAACGAGAGTGTCTCTGAAGGTATTACCACCATGGAAAAGGCTCACCCAAACACAAAGCTCATCCCCGAGGCCTCCTGCTACACTGGTCTCATGATTATTACCACCACTGAACAAAAAGAAAGTAAAAGAAAGGCGCTAACAGAGTAATGGGTTCCTGGAAAACTACAGCATACATTTTTACACCAATCTGAGAGAATGATTTTAGCAAAAGAATCCTCAGCTGAAGCCTTTCAACTGAAAAGGATAATGAAGAAAAGTAGCCAGATTAACTGAAATTAAGCAGCCGGGTTGTCTGTCTTTGAAGTACATCCTAGAATCTCACCCCTCCTCCCACTCTATTTCTTGTCTTTCCTTTTTTACCATGAATATTTAATTCGACGATGAGATAAGAACTTTAAATCATTACAAAACATAAGTAGATAAGTGCTAAGTTTGCACATTAATCTTATTCAATTGTAGAAGACTGCTTCGTTTCCCTGGAATGAAATGATGCTGGGAAAATATTTTTAATAGGTAAAATAAATATGAATGACATGAAAAAAAAACCTGGGTAGCTAGAGAAGTCTAAAATGTTAAAGGGGACACTTTCCAAGGTAAAACCTGCTTTAGCTTTCACAATCCACTCAGACTGAACCCTGAGTGATGTTCAAGGTGAAAAAAAAAATTACATAAAACTACAACAGCCTACCGGCGACTACTATCCTAAAGGCTGTCAATTTGACCTTCATGGTTACCCTTAGTGACATTGATTTAGTTCCACCACTGCTACCTTAGTTTTTTGTCTAGTTTGTGACTCCCATCTGAGCCCTCCTAAAGGTCCTCTGAGGGAGGGAGAGATGCAAAGCATGAACTGTTCTCATTTCTCTAGCAATTGCTCCCAGTATGGCACAATTAGCAAGAATAGAATACAACCCACAATTCAAAGTCTACCCAATGCCTCAGTCAATCTGAAAAATTGCCAGTTCTGTCCGAAAAGCCAACACCCCAATTCAGTACTCTCGACACAGAATCTTCATCTCCTGTATGCACAGGAGTTACAGATGTTGAAACATGACCAATTTTATGGCCGACAAATGAATCTTGAAATGTCTATAACCATAAGAACACAGGCAGTCTATGAATATGATGCTTCCTTCTGAGTCAACCTCCCAAGTGTTTGATGGATGTTGTCTTGTGACACTTTTTAATTGTTAAAGCAAGCAACATAAGTATTCAAACTGTGAGAAGTACAGATAGGAAAGAACAGTCTGCATCACATGCAATATGTATTTCTGTCATTCAGGAAAAATCAGAGGCACTGATTATTAAGGGACTCAAGTCATAGTTAACAGCTTTTCTAAAACAAATTTCCAATTATAGCCATATTCTATACTTCTCCATATAAGGGGTTAATGATAAATTTCTCTAAACCAGTTTTCAAGAGCCTGACTCCAAAAATGCAGGAGAATCACCCTGTTCATACCACTTTTCCTCCTGTGATCAGCTGAGATTTTTGACAGGACCTGGACAAGAAATAAGAAATGCCTTAGGGCCCTGCTGTTCCTACCATTGCAGGAAGAGAAGTGACTTTGATGCTGATGTCCTTTCTGACTCCCCAGCAAGTCCTTTTTGCTTTTCAGCAGCATTCAAAGCATTCAGAAGTCAGGAATACTCTTTGAGATCATTTGAAGGGACTCCATAGGGGTATCAAGTTATATAAAGCCTATTGTTTATGCAGACAAAAGGCAATCTTTGGAGGATCAATGCTTTCCAGTAACTGGGAACATAAAGGAATTCTCCTTCTCCATCACGAAAATTGACCAAATGGATCCAGCTTCCTCCCTGAGATGGGACCCAAGAGGCCTGGCCTCAAAAACCATGTCTAGGTACAATTCTGACACCTAAACCAATCCAGCATCCCTGACTTTAGAGTCTTCCACCTTAGCTCCATCTTCAACACTGACTGGCTGTTCTTTCGGTCAGTTGATTCCCAAGCCGAGGAACATCAGAAGTATCCTTGGAAGGATCTCCACTTACCACCTTCTCCTCTAGGGGAAGCATGAGAGTTGCCACCTTTACTGCTAGCAAAACCCCCTACACCCCACCCCCACCCACCTCACCAACATGTGTTCACTCTAAAATGGCCTTCTTAGTGATGTCCCTAGCATCCGCTGGTACTGAAGCTGTGCTTTCCATTACCTCAGTAGGTTGCTGACTCCAAGACCTCCTCTCTAACATTCTTTTGAGGGGTTCAGATAGCACAGACATATTTGTACACATGGGAGGCAGCCAATGTCTTCTTCTTCCAAGAAATCTCACATATAACATTTTCTCACATTCTCTAGGATCCCATCTTGGATTATTCATCAGTCTGCAAACGTTTTGACAGAGGAAGACAGAGTCTTGTTTTTTTTTTTAAACAAGATTGAGATATAATACACAGATCTTAAATGTTTAGTCCATGAATTCTGACAACTGTATACAGTTGTGTAACCACCACTCAAAACACGACTTAGGTCACTTCCATCTCTCAGAAGTTCCACCGTGCCCCTCTCCTGTTAACCTCCCTCTCCATCCACTTTCTGAAGTCTATCAACATAAGTTAGATTTACCTTGGATTTCATGTAAATGAAATAATAGAAAAAAGGCTTTTTTTTTTTTTTTGCATCAGATTTCTTTCATTCAAACTATTTTTGAGATTCACCAGTGTGGTTGCTTAAATTGGTAGTTTGTTCTTTTTTATTGATGAGTAGTATCCCATTATAAAGGAATTTGTTTATCCATTTTCCATGGACATTTGGATTGTTTCTAATGTCTGGCTTTATGACTACGACTGCTATAAAGACTCTTACACAATTCTTTCTGTAGGAATATTTTTATTTCTCATTGGTAAATACCTAGGAAGTGGAACTGCTAGCATTAAAATGCTAAACTGTTTAGCATTTTAAGAAACTGTCCAACAGCTCTCCAATGTGGTTAGACCATTTTATACTCCCACTGTTGACTGAGAACTGCAGGTTCTCCATGTCCTCCCCAACATTTGTCATTGGCAGTCTCTTATATTTCAGCTATTCTAGTGGATGTGAAATGGCATCTCATTGTGGCTATAATTTGCATTTCCCTGATGTCTAATAATGTCGATCATCTTTTCTGAGCATATTGGCCATGCATATATCTTAATTTGTGCAGTACTTGTTCAGTCTTTGAGTTGGCAGTTTCTTATGGATTTGTAAAAATTCTCTATGTATTTTGGATTTAAGTCCTTTGTCAGATACATGTATTGTGACTATTTTACCAGGTGGAACCTGTCTATTCATTTTCTTCAAGGTATATTTTGGCAAACAAAAATGTTTAATTTTGATAGTGTCCAATTAATCAGTTTTTAAAGCTGACAATGTACTTTCTCTGTGGTATCCAAGAAATCTTTGTCTACTTTGAGGTCATAGAGATATCCTCCCATGTCTTCCAGAAGATTTATGGTTCTGAGTTTACATATGGGTCTGCGATCCATTCAAATTAATTCTATAGTACAGAGATGGGTGTGAAAGTTCACTTTTTTCCCCAAAGGGTCTGTTTCTTGACAATATATTTGCCCACAATTTGCAAAATAGTTGCATCCCAATACAAATGAAAAATAATTTACAAAAGCCTTAATTTGCATGCGAATGGTACATGCCCACACCATGCTGATTTTATTTTCTACTGCATTCAATATTCTAGTAGGACTGGCCATCTTAACACTGAGAAGTATTACAAAGACAGATTACTTAAACTGCGCATCCTACAGCAGCTACAAATTGCACTACATAAATATTTCACTTTTACTTTTTTGAAGCAAGAGCTCAGATATAAAAAGACTCTGAGGTTTCCTAATTTTAGTGAAAGTCTTATAATTTGACTCAGAAGTACAACTGTTGTAGAATGAAACGTTTATAAGTGTAAAGTATCTGTGACTTGTTCATGTACTCAAAACAGGAGAGGGAGGGGAGCCTTAGGTCCAACGCCTGCAACGCAGACTCAGAAGGCAGGAAAAGTGAACGGCTAGGGAGGAAGGGGCCAAAGAGAATTCATGGGCACGGTCTGTCCTGCTTCTTCTCCTTCTTTTGTTTAAGCCTGCCTGCCAAATAGAAATGACTGATGCTGACAGAAAACACAGCTCCAGAAAGAGCCAGGAAGGATTGTAGACTGTCTGATGACGTGTGTTGCAAATCTTGAAAAATAATTTATTATTTGAGCATCAGTTAAGTGCACTTTCTCTACCCTTTTAATTCAATTCAAATTCCAGTCAGTGTTCAGTCTAACACAAGAAATGGAATATTAGCCAACGAATCAGGCAACCATATCTTACCTATAGAGCCTACTGGTAAGTTGTCATTTGTCTTCTACTTAGCTTTCCAAGACAATAACTAAATGAGGATGCTTTTACCCCAAACTCCCTTTGGGTAGTCCAAAGATTATTGAATCTCTTGTTATGGATAAAGTGTCTTGATTTCCACAGCAATAAGGTATGCAACCATATACTCTGCTTTTTACTGTGCAAGTAGGAAAGTGAATGTGTGTGTGTGTGTGTGTGTGTGTGTGTGTGCACGCACGCGAGTATTTGTAAAAGGGTTAAGTGGAAAAACAGGAAAAGGAGAGAATTCCTCTTTCTGTCACTAGGAAAGTTACTCTGCCCTTGCTATTTGTGTACAATGTCATCCTGAAAACTTTAAGTTATAGACAGAGACGGTCCAGAGTCTGTCTGGAGAGCATTCTCTAGCCCTGGGAGACAGGATAAGATAGGGAGAAGGGGGGTGACTAGATCAACACTGATGAGAACAATTTCTTTATAAGCACTTTATAAAATAAGATATACTTTATCCTCTTACAATTAAGTACCCACCAAATTTCAGAAGGAAAATTTTTAAGGCAGGCTCTGAATTTCCAGTGCTAGTAATCATTTGATATATAAACACAAATACTTGGAGAATACATATATGAAATCACAAAAGTCTTATTAGCTAAGACATAAATTCATCATTTGATATTCAATAATAATAATCAACATTTATTGAATATTTCATATATGCCATGCACTAAGTACTTTGTATGTTTTAACTCATTTATTCAACATGATAAAGCCTTGAAAACATTACTCTTTATTCTCAGTTTATACAAAACTGAGAAACAGACAAGAGTAAGTAAGTTGCTCCAGGTCACGTTTAAACACAAGCAGTCTGACTCCAGAGTTCACTGCCCATGTGGTGTGGAGTGAATTTTGTCCCCCCAAATTCTTGTACTGAAGTCCTAACTTCCAGTGTAGCCGTATTTGGAGACAGAGCTTTTAGGAAGAAATTAAGGTTAAATGAGGTTATAAAGGTAGAATCTTAAGCCAACGGAATTGGTGGCTTTAGTCTCTGTGCCTTGTGAGCACCAAGGATTGACCATGACAGTACACAGCAAGGCGGCAGTCGCCTGCAAATCAAGAGAACTCTAACTACTCACAATAACCAAGTCATGGAAACAAGCTAAATGTCCACTGACAGATAAACAGGTAAAGAAGATGTGGTACATGTGTAAGATGGAATATTACTCTACCATATAAAAGAATAAAATAACACCATTTGCAGTAACATGAATGGATCTAGAGATTAACATACTAAACAAGCCAGAAAGAGAAAGACAAATATCATACAATATCACTTATATGTGTATTCTAAAAATATGACACAAACGAACTTATCTACAAAATAGAAATAAACTTACAGACATAGAGAACAGATTTGCGGTTGCCATGGGGGAAGGAGGTTGGGGAGGAATGAATTGGAAGTTTGTGATTAACAGGTACAAACTATCACATAGAAAGTTGATAAACAACAGAGTCCTACTGTATAATACAGGGAACTATATTCAATATCCTATAATAAACCATAATGGAAAAGAATATGAAAAAATATACATATAAAACTCAATCACTTTGCTGCACACTAGAGACTAACACAACGTTTTAAATCATCTATCCTTCAATACAATAAATTTTACAAAGAAAAGAGGTCTTGCCAGAACACAACCACGTTAGCACCCTGACCTCTGACGTGCAGCCTCCAAGAACTGTGAGAAAATAAACTTCTGGTTTTTAACCTAACCAGTCTATAGTATTTTGTTACGGCAGTCCACACAGACTAAAACACTGTGGAAATCATCTTCCCAGAAACTTCCAAGTAAGGGGACAATTGAAAAGAACAAAAGATCTAATTTTGGCTTCACCTATAATTTCTTCTCATACTAGTTAATTTGCCCCTCTTTCATAGGGTACTAAAAGCATCTGAGAAGCTACAATCTTACTGGATTTTATCACAATAAATATTCATAGATTTTTAAATACATGCATCAATACAGGCAGGTTAAGACATGTTTAATATATCGATCTTTACAAAAGAAACAAAAAGGTTTCTGATCAATATAAATATAAAAGTTTTGGGTCAGATTTTTAGCATAACTAGATTTTTAGGCAATGACCCTGGGAACAAAATGGAATAAGAATGAAGACCTTAAATGGCTGCTGTTAGAATATTCCTTGATTTATTAAAAATAAACACAGACCATTATTAATAATGCCAAATCTCTAGCATTCCAATCTAGTGAAAGGAATTATCAGCATCTAAAAGATCTTTGTCAACCCTAACATCTATAAACATTTAAGTGGTATTGAGCAGATTCCAGAATCTGATCTGCTCTTAACTGTGGAAATCAATGCAGTTATTAAAGAGCTGTTTGAATAATTCATGTTGTAAGAGAAGGCCTTCAGAGTAGCTATAAAGTGTTTGCATCTTAATGGTATTTTAAATAAAGTTGTGTCTTGCTACAATGCACATGTGGTAAGCAAGATCCATCAATCCCCATCCATCAGTTCAGAGGCAGCAATGAGAGAAAGCCTGACAGGTTCAGAGGAACAGCTGAGCTTTCTGGCTTTGATAAATAAAGGAGTTAAGGGAAACTTTCTCCCCCAATATCTCAGAGGAAGATAGTATCTGCCTTTTCCTTCATCCCACTGCCTTGTTGTTGGGGGCTGACATTCTAATGGAGATACCATTCAGTGATATCTAGGCAAGGTCATTTAGCCATGTGAAGCAGACAAAATACCTATTCATCAGCCCCAACAAAAAGAATGTATTAACTGCCAAATGGTTAGCTCTGGGTAAAGACATTTGTGCACATAAGAGTTTTCTCTCTCTCTTTGGAAGTTTTTTAAAACCTTATATCATACATTTCCTCAACCTTAAAATCAGGGCAAATGTAAGTAGTTAGCTTTCACAAAATTTTAAATTTCAAGTCAATATCCCAGAATATGAAACTATGCAAAGACTTCAAAAGGTATCTTATCCCAGTCTTACCCAACAGTTGAACGACCTGCACGGCAAACCTCCAAGCTGTGAAGCCAGTTTATTCCAATCCTTCTGTCCATAAGACTTACTGCCATCTTCTCCAGGACTGAATGACTGATTTTCAGGCAATTATAGCAAAAAGTTCTTCCTTGTACTGAACCCAAATCTGTCTCCATACCCATCCACTATCTGTCTTAAGTAGACTTTGGGGCTACTCAGTCAAGTATAACCCTCTTCCACCTGCTGGAGGCAATGATATGGTCTCTCCAAGTTCTCTCTCCTTCAGGCTAAACATCCCTAGTTCTGTCACTTGGACATCTATCACTGTCCATGCCCCCATTAGCATCAGTGGAGGGGTCTATAATCACAGACATTTAGAGACCGTGCTCCTTGGAAGGAAAGGTATGACAAACCTAGACAGTGTATTAAAAAGCAAAGACATCATTGTGCTAACAAAAGTTCATATAGTCAAAGCTATGGTTTTTCCAGTAATCATATATGGATGTGAGAGCTGGATCATAAAGAAGCTTGAAAGCCAAAGAATTGATGCTTTTCAATCACTTCTTGGAGAGTCCCTTGGACTGCAAGGAGATCAAACCAGTCAATCCTAAAGGAAATCAACCCTGAATATTCATTAGAAGGACTGATGCTGAAGCTGAAGCTCCAATACTCTGGCCACCTGATGCAAAGAGTCGACTCATTTGAAAAGGCCCTGATGCTGGGAAACACTGAAGGCTAAAGGCAAAGAGGGCAGCAGAGGATGAGATGGTTAGATAGCATCACTGACTCAACACACATGAGTTTGAGCGAACTCTGGGAGATAGTGGAGGACAGGGAAGCCTGGTGTGCTGCAGTCCAAGGGGTCACAAAGAGTCAGAGATGACTTAGCAATTGAACAACATGTGGGAAAATCCACCAAGCATGACCATGACTAAAAATTATCTCTATTGTGAGAAACTATTTCTATTACTAAACTATTTTCCAAATCTAGGTCAGCTCCTTTTTACTGCCTGAACACCCCATCCCATACTCTATCCCTGAGGCTGCTTTCCCTCAGGTCTCAGTAGTTCTCCCCCCTTAGCTGGGCCCACAAAATTTTCCAATATCGGTCCTTGACTTTCCTTCCCAGCCCCCTCCATAAACACTGCCCTTCACTTCCATTACACCCCTGACCACACCAAACTACTTACTGTTTCCTGAAAGTTTCAAGCTTTCTTCCTTCCCCTGGCATGCTCCTCCTGGGACACTCTTCCTCCCCTTCCTCACTAACACTTACTAGGGGGAAGTATCCTGACTGTGGACAGAGAGTACATTAATCAGTAGAGATTAACTACTATAAAAAATAACCTTCAAACTATAGGGCTTTAACACAATGAAAATCTATTTTTCATTTATATTACAGTCCAGTGTTATTTGGGAGGGGCACTCGTTTACCTCCAGATTCCTTCTGTCTGCCATCATCTATACCTGGTCTCCAAGGTCATCTCAGAAAGAGAAGGAACAGTGTAAAGATTTCACACCCAGCCCAAGATGTGGTATATATCACTTCTGCTTACCACACTTCAGTCATAAGGCTCCATCCTTACTACAAAAGAAGCTGAGAGATGTAGCTGCTGAAGGGAAATGCAACAGGGTTGTTGAATCCGCAGCCCTGACTCTAGATGACTCTACTGTTATGTCCACGTAAGTCTATGGTTACTGATCCCATCACACTGGATTTGCGTTGACTTTGCATGTTGACTTGTTCATTTCCCCAGCTGTGTCGCAAGCTCCTTGAGGACAGCAGTGTGCTTTCCATTTGGATAGTGCTAGCACACAGCACAGGACATTCCTGCCACAAACAACCACTTATGCTTGTGAGTGAATGGATTAATGAAGGAGCCTTGGCCCACTCTTCCCATTACTGCTAACTAGCTTGCTAAATGGTACTTGAAGACTCCAAAAATCCACATATACTGGAGCCTGGCTCTTTTGAACACTCTGGGGGGTCAAGAGAGGCTACAGTGGCCTTGACAATGGTTGGGATGATGCCCTTGATAACCATGGAGAAGATTAAACCATCTCCTTCCCCCCAGACTATGAGTTCTGTGAAAGCAAGAGCTAGGTCTTACTTATCTCTGAATTCTTAACATTCAGCACTCTTAGAAATTGTCTGCGGAATGAATGAATGTAAAATATTTTTTTAAAAGGGAAATCAGAACACAGGCTCTATTAAGTTTAGTTTCATGCCAAAAGTAACAAAATTTTATATCACAATCAGTAGTGAAATGTCAACAAAGTTACTTTTACTACAGCTTACTATCTTTATCTCCTTTTACAATATTTTCAATTCTTACAATTTTTTACATTAATATTACCTTTAATATATCTTAGGGCTAAGAATTTTTTAGAAAGTTGTGTTAACTTTTAAATAAAGTAAAAAGGTGAAGATTGCTAAACCACTTGAATTTGACAGCCCTGACTCCAGCTTTTTACAGAGCTGGTTTCTTTTGTAGATATAGAAAGAATGCCTTCTTCCTCTGGATTAATTCAGTACAAACTGAGATATCATCATTAGGAAACTGAAAAAGCAGGAAAGGCTGTCTTCCTTTTCCAGTCTATAAATAAACAGGAAGACAAAGATAAAGACTGAAGTAGTTCCCAAGACAATATTTTGAAATTCAAGTTGACCTGCCTTAAATGCCTTACTGTGACCAATTTTTGTTAAGAGGGGGGTAAAAAAAACAAAACAAAAAGAACTCAACTAAATGTGCAAAACTAGAGGAAAAAATTCATAATGTGTGCTTCTTTTCTTGACACTGAATGAACTGCTAAAGAAGTAGTTGGGATCTTTAAATTTATTTATGTCAAAACTGATTTAATCGTTTGCCCTGTGGATGTTGGTTTCTGTGCTCAAAATACCTGAGAGATTAACTTCCTGACAGTATTCAACTTCTAGTGTCTTCATAGTTCTTATTGCTTGATAAATAGAATAAAGAGCAGAAGGTCCAAAATCCACTCAAAAACTATTTTCTTTAAAATGGACAGTGCGAGCAACATTTGAATTAAAATGTAAAAAATCAATAATATCTTTAGTACAAATATCTCCTTTGTACTAAATAAACCTCAGTTTCTTTAGTGGTGAGTTTCAAATCTATTTAAATTCAATCCATCAAACAAAATAGGAAAATGAAACTTTTAATGCCACATTATCTTGAAAAATCATCTTTCCATAATTTCCATGTAATTTATTATTTTTTTAATTGTAAAGTATGAAAAGTTCAGTGAGAATCACATGCATAAACCTGAATAAAACCAAATTTGAATATTAATGCATATAAATGGAATCTGGAAAAAGGGTACTGATGAACCGATTTGCAGGGAACGAATGGAGATGCAGATGAGAGAAGACTTGTAGACACCGTGGGGGAAGGAGGGGGTGGGATGAGAAAGAACATTTTCCCTTAACTCTGCTTTCCCTTCCACAAGCATATTATAATCTTTGCTTTCTTTTTTTATAACTTTCTGCATTTTCCAAATTCTATTAAGCATGAGATACTTTCATAATTTTTTTAAAAGAAATATTTAAAAAAGAGATCCCATCATTATTTTCCCTCCCCTTATAACCTAGCTTCTGCAAACCTGGTTATTATTCATCGTCCTCTTCTGCTCCTTTCCACCCACTCAGCTTCGCACTGTCATCACTCTACTGCAACACCTCTCTTGAAAAGGTCTTCAGAAAGAAGCATTATGTTTCTAAAATACAGATCTGCTCTCTCACTCACCTGCTTTAAACATTTTATAGCCCGTTATGGCCTACAGAATGATATCCAAACCTCTTAGCAAAATCACCCCAGTGATCCAGGACCGATGCCCAGTCTATCCTTCCAGCCTCATTTCCTGCTACTCTCCTCCAATACTCACCCTTCTCCATACAGAACCTCTCACAGCATGGACTTTGATGCTCTCTGCCTTAGCTCGTTTTAGCTTTCCCATCAAGAAAAGCCTTGCAACATTCTCCACCTATAAACATTCTACTTCTTCCAAACTCAGTGAGCTTCAAAGTCACCTCCTTTACGAAAGTCTTTTCCATCCTCTCCACAATTCCCCAAAACACAAACCCTTGGGAACCCTCCCCATATTGCCACCAAAGAGCTAGATAAGTGTTTATCTCTCTGCTTATATTATGAATTCCGTTAACATAGAAGCTACATCTAATTTACCTTTGTGTGTAGAAGCACCCGGCCAGTAACTCAATAAACATTTGCGTCATTGATACTCAAATTAAAATAATTTTATAAAGGTTTCTTTAAGAGAATCTCATGAGAGGTAGAATGTTTACAGCAAACTAGAGGTAGAAAAGAAGCCAAGATGACCCATGCAAACCATTTCAATGATTTATCCTTCTCTTGCAGTCCTACATATTTATCAATTCAGCTCACAGTTATCCAGGGCTCACTATCTGCCAGACACTGGGCTAGGTACCATGTACTGTGAAGAAAACAGAATTCTTGTCTTCATGAGGTTTACAATCTAATTGTGAGATGGATGGCAAAGAAACACACAAATAAATACACAATTACACGTTGGTATGAGCCATAAGGGGAAAGAACAGGAAGCCATGGAAGGTGGCAACTTTGAGGCTCTAATTTAAATCGGGAACCAGGGAAGCCTGCTCTCAGAAAGCACTGTTACAATGAGAAGTGAAGGGGGAGAAAGAATCGACCCTGTAAAGAATGGAAGAGAGAGAATTCCAAAAAGGGAAGTGTCCTGGGAGGTTCTGAGGCAGGAGGGAGTGTGGAGCATTTGCAAAAGTGAAGGATTGTCAGGAAGCTGGTGAAACAGGCACTCAGTGGGCCAGCTCCTCTAAGACGTGCTGGTTCCACCAAACAGAGTGGACTGTCTTCTAAGCACATCCAAAAGTCACTGAGGATTTTAGGCAGTGTTGGGAGGAGAGTGGTGGTGATGGATCAGATTTACATTTTAAAAATATCACTCAGAAGTAAGGAATTAAAATTCCTTTAGGGAGAATTACTCATGAGATGGAAAAGTTCTCGTTTATTTAATTTGCTAGTACATTTAGGATAATAGTTATTTGAATACCCGTCAGTCAAATATTATATTCATCAGTCAAATATTTGTCTCTTATCCTCCTCAGCAGTTAAACCCCAGCCACCCCCTGTAGCTCTTGTTTCGCTGAAAATACACTTCAGGTATACAAAGTTACAGCACAGACCGTGGATCCTGGAATGCCACCCTGTATGTGCCAGCAAATGTTTAATCAGAGCTATCTTTCCAAAGTGTTCAAAGCCTCTTGTCAAGATAAAGACTAGTATCTGGTGTTGACTGAAACTCAAACTTTTCTTTTTAACTTCAATTAAAGACTCGGCCTTTTCTACCTAAGCTTCTGCTTTATGAATGGCATATATGTGTGCATGCTCAGTTGTGTCAGACTTTTTGCAACCCTTTGGACTGTAGCCCACCAGGCTCCTCTGTGCATGGGATTTGGGGAGCAAAATACTAGAGTTGTTGCCATTTCCTCCTCCAGGGGAATCTTCCCAGATCTTCAGGGATATCCTGCACTGCAGGCGGATTCTTTAACCTCAGAGCCATTGGGGAAGTCCAAGAATGGCATATAAGAAACAGTAAAGGCTGTTACTTTTGCTTGTTTAGAAGTATCATAAGCCTCTCTGTTGTAAACAAATTCACTCAAGTTACAGTTACGTCGCAAAAAGTAGATAAAGCACAGTATCATTTTTAGAATGTTCTTGTGACATTCTGTTAAACCAAAAGAAATATTATAACCAGAAAGAGGGAGACAAAGGAAGAAGAGAAATACAGTTGCAGGCTGAACAGAGACTAACCCGAACACATTTTAGTACATGGATTTTGGCTGACAAACTGCAGTGTCATATAGGTATTACTTAAGCTTGGGAAGGAAAACTATGAACATGCCTGGAGAGGACACCAAAGAAATATCCAACATCTAGCCAAGACAAGAAAAGAAAGAAAGCAGAAGGAAAATTATAACCAGCACGCACAATGTAATATAAGCTCTTTTCCCAAGCTTTTAATGGCATTGAATTATCTAGTATCAATACAATGCATGGAAAAATTAATGAAAGAACAGGAAATCCAGGCCAAGCAAGGGAGTACAAAGCACAGAATTCCAGTTAATGTAAAAGAAGTGAGTCTTAGTAGTTTCAAGAAATAGAATCTTGAACTAGTAAAACAGTGATTGTAACATTTGTAGTAAGAACACCAATCATAAAAGCTAACCTCTATTTAGCACAGACTTTGTGTTAGGTACTGTGCTAAGGGTTATCTGATTTTAAACCTCTTACCATCTCTAAGGGGGCAGTAATTTTATTTCCATTTGAAAGATGAGGAAATTGTTGCTAAATTCAGTATCACAAAGCTAAAATGTGAATGAAAGGTCATCTCCATCTGACTGGAGTTTTTTGCAAATGTATTCCTGGTAAACTTTGTTGTTCTTTTCAATCTAGACAATTCAGACTTTAAATAAGATACACTATAGATTTTAATATTGACTCTTTTAATGAAAATTTTTCTAGGTCCTATTTTAGATTTTCTGAACTTTCTTAAACACAATACCCTGCGCATAATTTAAAATTCTCTTTATAATTCACAATATATTGAGCGTAATTTGAACATTAGCTATCATGTTCTGTCTCAATAGCAAACCTCAGGTGATACTAAAAAATGTAGGACTGTTTGTTTCTATACCAAACGGGAGCTGAAGTCGCTTTGAGTTGTTTATGCTTTTTCTGTTCTGACTGTCTGGCCCCTCCCTGTCAAGTTATCAACTCTTACTTCTAGATGCTGTCAAGATATCAAGCTCTAGCAGGAATCCGCCTCCTGAACTTCCTCTCTACCAACCTGGCTGCTTCTTGCTTCCCCAACCTCCTTCTGAGTCTCCACTTGGCCTCCATGGTTTATTTCCTCAACAATAATGGAGACACTGGGCCAAACCAAGACAACTACACTTCCTTTCCAGCCCTCCTCAGCTGTCCAGTTCCAAGGGGACTTTGTGTAACTCAACAGTGGCTGAGAAGAGTAGACCCATTTTACAGACAGGTCAACTGAGGCTAAGAAATACTATAAGCTTATACTAGAAATATTAGACTTTCACGGCAAATAAGTAACAGAGCTTGGATATGAACATGGTCTTATTCCTAAGCTTCACTGTCACAAACAGGAAGGGAAAAAACACAACATTTCCTGCAGTACTAATGGCCACAAGAAATAGCCACAATTGATTTTACGCCTTGAACGTATGCTAAATACTGAGTAATATCAAAAACACACATTGAAATCGTTAAGACATGATTCAGAGCACAGACCAGAGATTACTAAAGAAGCAACACACAACAGTTGATCAGCTAGGTGGGCAGTGCTGCCTACGCATTAATCGGCGCTGGCCTGAATGTCACGCTCTCACACATCATGTGACTTCCTCAATGATTTCCTGGCACTTCTGGGTGCAACCCACCACTTTTGAGCAATTTACTGCGTAAGAGTAAAACAACGATGTGGGCTTCCCAGGTGGCTCTGTGGTAAAGAATCTGCCTGCCAGTACAGGAGATGCAAGAGATGCAAGTTTGATATCTGAGTCAGAAGGTCCCTGGAGGAGGAAAACAGCAACTCACTCCAGTATTCTTGCCTGGAAAATCCCATGGAAAGAGGAGCCTGGCAAGCTACAGTTCTTGGGGTCACAAAGAGTCAGACACAACTGACCTACTGAACACACATAAATATACACACATATGAAACAACTCTGCCAAGAAATATAGGTTTCTCTAATACACATTTAACATCTTTTAGAATAAAAACACAGCATCAAATTTTGCATAACATCACACTAAAGCACTCCTGATGACCTTATTCAGACCCCTTATTTAGATGCTACACATGGCACTTATCTCTCCTATTTAGAACTAATTCTGGTTGTCTGAATCCATTTATTTCTTTAACCAATATTTATTAAATAGATACTCTGCTTCAGAGACTCTGTGCTACATATTATACTAGATAGCAGGGTAGAGGTGCCTCTTTTTATAGTACATAACCCTGGACATTTACTTAGGTACAGTGATTGTCACTGGATTAACATGTACCTTCATTTATTCACCATTAAAATCATAGCATCTGGTCCCATCACTTCATGGGAAATAGATGCGGAAACAGTCGAAACAGTGTCAGACTTTATTTTTTGGGGCTCCAAAATCACTGCAGGTGGTGACTGTAGCCATGAAATTAAAAGATGCTTACTCCTTGGAAGGAAAGTTATGACCAACCTAGACAGCATATTAAAAAGCAGACATTACTTTGCCAACAAAGGTTCATCTAGTCAAGGCTATGGTTTTTCCAGTGGCATGTATGGATGTGTGAGTTGGACTGTGAAGAAAGCTGAGCACTGAAGAACTGATGCTTTTGAACTGTGGTGTTGGAGAAGACTCTTGAGAGTCCCTTGGACTGCAAGGAGATCAAACCTGTCCATCCTGAAGGAAATCAGTCCTGGGTGTTCATTGGAAGGACTGATGCTGAAGCTGAAACTCCAATACTTTGGCCACCTCATGCGAAGAGTTGACTTATTGGAAAAGACCCTGATGCTGGGAGGGATTGGGGGCAGGAGGAGAAGGGGACGACAGAGGATGAGATGACTGGATGGTATCATCAGCTGGATGGACATGAGTTTGGGTAAACTCTGGGAGTTGGTGATGGACAAGGAGGCCCGGCGTGCTGCGATTCATGGGGTTGCAAAGAGTTGGACACGACTGAGCGACTGAACTGAACTGAAAATCATCAGTATTTTAAAAGTGGATCAAGAAACTTTTCATTGAATTTGTTTCACACATGAAATTACACTGAAGAATACACCGATTCATGAACATTTAAAGTTAACAGAACCTTTACACAGCGTGGAGAGGTCTTCACATGGCCACATCTCTAGAGCTTCCTTAGAAGCGAGGATGAAGGAACTGTTGGCCACATCTTGCAGTCCTGGATCTCAGAACACACACAGAGAAAGAAGTCTGCAGAGAAATGTTTTCAGCACAAGGCCAATGAGAGATACTACATGCACAGAGTCATGTAGAAACAGCTGCCTGGCTGGGACAGATCCTTGAGCTTCATTCACTTAGACTCACCCAGGCTTTATGTGCTGCTGTGACCCTTTTCTCACCACCGTCAGAGGCACCACACAGCTCCTTAGCAATTCAGGCAGCACCTTTAAGAGGATGCAGCAGGGGTAAGACCTAATGCCCACCATGTCCAGTTGCTTTAGGATGCAATTACATTTTGAGATTTTTTTTGGCTTACAGTTGGTCTGCATTCATGATCCAAACGATCCTGTTAACAGAGTGTCTATGGCACTTTAGACAGTTTCCATTCACACAGATTCGCGCTTTCTTGATCTCTTTTCTAATTGGTATATTTATTTCAATTTACCATAAGTATCCAGCCTCCTATAGGGTTACGAGGTTGTTGTCTCCCTAAGAAAAAAAACGGTAGTGGGCTCCCCAAATACATGACATTTAATTTCACCTTATAAACATATACAGTACACTACTCAAAGTACTGCCATTCTTCTTTCTTGTAAGATTTCCATTTAACATGCTTTCACTTGATCCTCTACGGGTTTTATAATAGCATAAATACTTAAAAGATTAAATGCATTTATGGGAAACCTTAAATCCATAATTCTTAATGGCACATTTCAAGTAATTGAAAATGATACATTTACTGATTTTAAAATTTTCAAACAAAAATACGAACCAACATAAGCACTACATTTCTGACCTATTTTAAAACATTCTCCTCTTTCTTCTACTCATTAATCATTATTAACTGTGGACCAACTTGTATATTATTTCACATGTTATACTGTTATATAGTTAACCTTATTGCTTCAAGTGTGTGTGCTAGGTCGCTTCAGTTGTGTCTGACTCTTTGCAACCCTATGGACTGTAGCCCACCAGGCTCCTCTGCCCATGGGATTCTCCAGGGAAGAATACTGAAGTGGCTTGCCATTTCTTCCTCCAGGGGATCTTCCCAACCCACATCTCTTATATCTCCTGCATTGGCAGGCAGGTTCTTTACTACTAGCGCCACCTGGGAAGCCCAAGAGATCAGGGCATTTCATAACCAAAGTTCTCAATAAATAATGTATTCCACTTTTCCATTACTTTGAAAGTAAAGTTTCAG
Source organism: Muntiacus reevesi (assembly GCF_963930625.1). Taxonomy (NCBI): domain Eukaryota; kingdom Metazoa; phylum Chordata; class Mammalia; order Artiodactyla; family Cervidae; genus Muntiacus; species Muntiacus reevesi. Next base: position 234,874,993 of record NC_089251.1, read on the forward strand.
AAGAGTGCCTGATACTAACACTTGAAGCATAGCAACTGACTCACCGGATAGACACGATAAAGTCTAACGCACTTATCTTCTTTCTAAGAGACCAGTTCGTCAATACTGATTGAACTCAATGTGCACAAAAGCATATATTAGGAGAAGGGAACTTCCCCCAAAACACTTTTTTATTTCAAGCCTAAGCTTGCTGAGCCATGGGAGAGTTTATGGCTTCTCCTACACCAGCATCATTAATTGAGACGAATCCTTAATTACAATCTAACACAGAACTAAATCCATTAACCTTGTAGATAAGTTAAAACAAATATCTGGACCCAAAGAAGGCAGAATCTCCCTGAAGCAGCTGATGACCCTGCCCTGCCCCAACTGTTCCATCCCTGAACAAGACAAGGCAACCAAGGTGAATGCCCTGGTTCCAATCATCACTTTGGGGACACATTAGCTTTTCTGAGCAGAAAGAAGTTGACGCCACTTCATGACTCCAAGAGGCAGAAAATGAGAGGGCTAGGAGGAGAAACTGGTGACCAGATATGGGGTCCTTCATCACCCAGCATATCACCAGGACATGAGGTGATCAACAGCCAGGGCTGCATAAAGGACAACTCATCGGTAAAGATACTGCAGTTCACAGAGGCTGAGTCTGGGTTAAGGTCACTGGGGTTTGGCCACAGGTCACAGGCTGGAGAGATACCAGGAGAAGGGGGTCTGAGAGCTGCTGCTGCAAGACGGCTCACTCCTCTTCCTAACACAGGGCATCAGACAACCAATGCTTTATATATATTTTTTTCTTTGGCTATTTTGCTCCTTGAAACTCCTTGAAGCTCCAATACCATTTTGCTCCTGAAGGAAGCTCCAATACTTTGGCCACCTGATGCGAAGAGTTGACTCACTGGAAAAGATCTTGATGCTGGGAAAGACTGAAAGCAAAAAGAGAAGAGGGTGGCAGAGGATGAAATGGTTAGATGGCATCACTGACTCAGTGGACATGAGTTTGAGCAAATTCTGGGAGATAGTGAAGGACAGGGAAGCAGGCAGGCTGCAGTCCATAGGGTCACAAAGAGTCAGACATGACTTAGCGACTGAAAAGCAACAACTATTTTGCTGCTTGAAGGCTGCCCTTGTAGGTCAAGCTTATTCTTATTTTACTAACATGACAACCACATTGATGGGGGAGGAAGGAGGTACATTTTCTCTCTGATTTCTAAGCTCCCTGAAGAATGACCATCCCCATCCCCTTCTCATGACCTTGATGGAACTTGTCTATAGACAGGTAGCATCCTCTTGTTTTTTGCACTTCATCCAGTCTGCTACACTCAGAGTGAGATGAACAATGAAGGTTCACAGCATCTCTTTTAGAAAATGTGCTTTTTCTGAACCAAAGACAATGTTCTGATGGAAGGAATAAAAGTGTAAACGATGGCATTGTGTGTGTGTGCTCAGTTGCTTAATCACATCCACCTCTTGGCCACCCTGCAGCCCTTCAGGCTCCTCTGCCCATGGAGTCTTCCAGGCAAGAATTCGAGACTGGATTGCCATTTCCTATTCCAGGGAATCTTCCAGACTCAGGGATCAAACCCTCATCTCTTGCATCTCCTGCACTGGCAGGCAGATTCTTTTTACCACTGGGCCACCTGGGGTTCCGAATAGTAGCATTACAAACATCAGAGGGAAACAGAGAGGCCTGTGACCTTGTCTGCAGTTCTAGAACTTACTTCATTCCAATTCAAGCGAGTGTGGGGGAGGGTGTGACTTCCTGCCCCTTTCCTTTTAGTTCTGTAAAGTCAGCGCATTGGTCACTGAAGGGCCAGAGACTGTGCCTCCACTGGCTCTGGAAGGATAGCCCCTGTGGCTGGTGTTGCTTCGTGAGAGCTTTGGGGCTGTGACAAGTGCCTCAGAGACACCCTGCCCTCGTTCACATCCATCACACCACTGTCTGCCTTCCTCCCTGAGTGACAACCTCCGCTTTTACTGCTCTATACTCCATTAGGTCCACACAAGTATTTGCCTACAGCAAATGACTCAGAAATCCTTCACAGACACACATTTCCCGTAGAATATAATAGAAAGGGAGTTGGCGAAAGGAGAGAGTTTAATTTCCCTTGGACCTGCTGCTTATTTTCTTAGAGGCATTAGCCACATAAGTATTTGCTTAGCTGTGAAAGAATCCCTCAGGTTTATAGGCAGCTGAATGGAATCACCATTGTCACCTTCTTGATTTAATAAATTCAACCAATTTTCAGTTTTCTGTGACAATGAAAGGCAAGGGCAGGGCAGATGACCCCGAACAACAGACAGTACCAGTTAGTATTATTGTTTCATCTATTTTTATTGTTCTCTGTGCTCCACCCCCACCGATTCCTTCCCCATCACTCTTCTCCTTAGCCCAAAGGGATGCAAACTTGGATGTTTACCAGATCCATTTGGGGGCAGTATTCAAGTGGCCTGAAAGCATACTGTGTGGTGAGAAAAACCAATCTGTTCTGTGCCATTTATCACAGATAACAGGTAAGTAGACACCAAAGCATTTGTGCTTCAGAGTTTCTAAGTTCACAAGAAGCCAAGTCCTACAGAGCAATAGCCAGCACACGACTCCTGTCCTCTACTCCTTCTCATGTCTTTTGTCCAGGCATCTCAAGGTAGCAGCCCTGAAGAGACCTTTATTAACCTATAATTTAACATATCACACCAATCAGATTGAGATAGGAAGTGTTAGTCACTCAGTCGTGGCCGACTCTTTGCAACCTCATGGACTATAGACCGCTAGGCTCCCCTGTCCACGGAATTTTCCAGGCAAGGTTTTCTCCAGGGGATCTTCCCAACCCAGGAGTCAAACCCAGGTCTCTTGCATTGCAGGCAGATTTTTACCGTCTAAGCAACCAGGGAAGCCATGAGACAGGGAAGGAACAAATGACCAAATGCTGATTTTCTGATGCCAAGGGCAGTGAGTGGTACCCAGGAGGACTTCATAATCAGGAGATTTTGGAGACTCTGGAGCTGGGTAAGTAGAAACGTACTCTCAACAATAAAAATATTTGGCAAGAGAAATGGAGAATTTGGGCAAAAGATAAAGAACATATTAGCCACGGTCATTTGCCAGATTGAGCAGGTTGTTTCAGTTGAAGAATGAGAACCTGAGACGAATGGAAGAGATTTGAGGTAAAGCCCGTCTAACACTTGCTGTTTATACATGAAAGGCAAAAACCATGGCACGGAAACGCGCTCCTCCTGTAGAAATGAGAAAACAGGACCCATTGTCAGGAGCTAAGAGAAAGAAACCTGATCCATAAAATTAGTCATAAAGTTTTTTTTTTTTCTTCTTTCTGACAAAACCAGGGTTTCATTTCTGTTAATAGTAGTTTCCACATAAAAGAGATGGTATCTTTTCTAGAAAAAAAAGAGGTTCTAAAAGATGTTCAGATTGGTCAGGATGGTTAATCCAATAACTGTAAAAGCTGATTCTTACTCACTTAAGCTTTTTAATCCAGAACTTCTCATTAGTTTCTACTTGCATTTTATAAGAGGCCTCTCAAAAGCATCAGTTCAGGCTGCTACAAGACCAAGTATTTAGGACTGAGAAATGATTATTATGGAGTCTATTCAGCCAGGACTATCGTGGGAGGCTGGGAGGGGATTAGTCACCACCCGTTTGATAATGAGACACACTTCAGTGTGGTCCCAAAGAAACCCTCAATGGAGGGCAACCAAAGGATTTTTAACTTAATGGTTCCTATTTTATTCCAAGGCTATTCCATCTTTTCATTCACAAGTGTTTTGTTCACTATGCTGTTTTCCCTTCCCCTTTAAAGTTATGAAAAAGAATGTGAATTTCGCAGAATTCAGTAACAGTTAAGCCATCTACCATGAACTTTAAAATCTATTTTGCATATTTTACTAATTAAATACTAAAGCCTGTTTGAAAGAATACGGAGGAAAGGTACTCTCCTGCACTGGTGTCAGAAAAAATTAAGATCGCCCTTGCAGAGAGCACAGAACACAAGAGGACCTTCCACTCCTTGCCAGGAACAGGCCTCCGAGAAGCTCCCACACATGCACACAGGGGGACCCTAGACAGATACTGGTGGAGACATTTCCAGAACAGTGAACAAACCTGCAACAATCTGTGTGTCAAAAAATGGGCAGACAAGATTACAATGTAAGACAGAAAACTACTAAACAATAAAATGAATAAAATTCATCTATATGCAACCAGGGCTTCCCTGGTGGCTCAGAGGGTAAAGAATCTGCTTGCAATGCGGGAGACCTGGGTTGGGAAGATCCCCTAGAGGAGGGCATGGCAACCCACTTCAGTATGCTTGCCTGGAGAATCCCCATGGACAGAAGAGCCCGGCGGGCCACAGTCCATGGGGTTGCCAAGGGTCGGACACGACTGGGCGACTAAGCACAGAACACGTGTAATCAACACGGAGAGTTCTCATAAATGTACCTTGTAATTTGTGAACTAAATTGGAGAATGCGACACTATCATACACATAGCGAGATATAAATGTAAATGTAGAAAACAGAAAATAATACTCTACTACATATTGCTTTATTGATACACATAAATGTAGTAGACATATAGAATATGAACATAAGAAATAGCCTCAAAATTCATGATGAGAGGTGCCTCTAAGGAAGGAGTGAAGGCACTATTTTGATTAAAGAAAAAAGGAGATAAACCATATGTGACAAATTTTAATAACTATTAATATTTTAAGGTAGATATATGGACTTACGTTATTCTCTGCAACTTTTTGGATGTTGATATTTTTAAATAGTGTGTCTTTGAAGACTTTTTATTTAAAAGTTGTATTTGTTCTCTAAAATCATTCAGTTGCCCATTTACTCGTGTACTCAACAAATATTTGTTGAATGTGTCATTAATCCTGGGATGTGAAGAACAAGAAAAGATCCTTGCTCCTGTAAGGCTCACACGAATGGACTAATCTTATTTGATAGGAATAGTGTCACATTCCACTGTGTGGGTTTCTATACACAATAAGGAAGGATTTCCATCAGGTTTGAACTTTCCCAAGAGTAACTGCAATGTACTTATTTACAGAATAGCATAGTACTACAGTTGAAATTGTCATAGTACTACAAATATAATTGTCAATATTTATCTTTAATTATCTTTTTGCCAAGAGTTTTTTAAGGGGCATTGAAGCAAATGAGTTTTGAAGATGTTCCAAAGTTATTACCAGACAGACAATCATAATGATAAAAAGACAAATGAGCTAATCTTTCTTTGAAAGTTTTCCAAAGAGACTGATTAATTGGTCAACCTGTCACTAACAAGGACAACAGTATGGGATACAGCAAAACTTGAATTTGGCATAGTCATGGCAACACTACAATAGCACTTCCAACATCTTATGACTCAATTCTGTAGAAACTCAAAACTCAAAGTCTTGTCTCTCCTATTTTCTCCAAAGTAACTGTGCGATTGCAGTCTGTATAACAAACATACATCATCACCTACACTGAAAAAAATCAGGCCCCAGTATGGTTGACTAACTCCAATATTATTACTCTTGTCAAACTCAATACTACATTTCTCATTCAACCTTTTTACTTGATAAAGATGAAAGGTGCCACTTTTTCAATCATCACCTGTCAGCCCTCACACCTATAGTCAGGCAACCCTATTATTTACTTTCAGAGAGGAACCAGGTCTAAGGGTGAGAAAAAGTCAGATACTGACCAGAGTCAGGATCAGGAATAAGGAATCCCAGCATGAAATCATGAAAGCAGGCATGACTCAGGAACCAGGTGTGAGGACTGTGGGACAGAATTCTCTTCTCTCCAATGTCTTCTCCTGAGACTGCTAATCTATCACAAAGGTTCACAGTACAACCCATCAGATTAGATGCCTAGTTCAGATTACCCAAGTTATGCTTAGGTCTGATCAAGCAGCGGAAAACAAGAGGACAGATAAGTAAATTAGGCCTTGGTAGAGCTATAGGTATGTGTACACACACACACACACACACACACACACACACACACACACACTTGAATTTCAGTCTTTACCTAGCAATTATGAATGACCTCTAGCTAACATAAAGCCTTCCTCTCAGGGTAATTCAGACAATTATCAGGAAAGTTTGTGTTAGCTCAAAGCATATTCATATATTATTATCATATGGTACATACACACCCAAAGTGTTTTGATTATAATCTTATTGCAATTTATTGTCATTCCCAGGTAGTTACATTATGTCTGTCAATCATACCGCTAAAAACAAAAGTTTCTAGAAAAAGAAGTATAAAAATAAAAGTTTCTAATCATTTTCTTTTATAAATTAAATTCACTTAAATTATACACTAGTACGTTCTACGGAGTCTGAGAATATAACTAAATGTAAACAAAAAGTATTACATATTTGCAATCAATGCTTTGCCAAATTTGAATTAAGGAGGAAAAGTTCTAAACAAGTTATCTATGTGAAAAATGAGATACTGAAGAAGATATCAGACTAATTTTAAGATTTTTTTTTTAAATTTTAAGATTTTTAAATTTGCTAATTGGATTAGTGAGGCCTCGGCTTTTTTTTTTATCTGATTTCTCAAATGTTAACACAGTAGCCAAAAGTGCAAATTTCAAATGTCAGGGCCTACACCTATGACAAAATCAGATGCAGCATCTGCTTTAGTCGAATTCTATGCATGTGCTGAATCTCTAATGTGAATGAATCACTTATATAAGCCTAAGAAAACTTTAAAAAAATCTATGTGAAGCTCTGCCCTCAAGTGAAATGATGAATATAGCCTGAAGTCTGACACAGGTTTCAAATTCTGGCTCACCTCCTTACCTATGGTATGGCCTTGGGCAGGTGCTTCACCTCTGTGAACCTCAGTCTTCTCTTATGTAAAATGGGATAATGATAATTATCTGCTACAAGCTGTTGTCAGGATTAAATAAAATAATTTCATAGCATACCTGACAACAAAAGGCAAGCAATAAATATTAACTCTCCTCCTCCTGTCTCTTTGCCCAAAGAGAAAGAGAATCACCCAAGAGAGGAGTATTAAGAAAGAGCTGGCAACACTCATGAAGGAGAAAATGAATAGTACGATAACAAGTGGAGATTACAATTTGGGAAGATGTTCCAGTATGCATGCATGACAGCAAAGAGACAGGCAAGAATCAATTGCTAGAGAAATACAAAACAGATGCAATAGACCAGTAAGTTTGCAAAGTAGAAACTTAGCCATAAATCTAAAGAAAGAGCAGGTAGTGAGAACTAATGAGAAACACGAAGACTTTTGATTAAAATACTTCTTGAATTCTAGACTGGAACACGTAAGTGCCGTCTCAAAGTGAACCTTAAACACAGCAAGGAACCATGAGGAAGTCACTACAGTGAGACTTGGTTTCCCAAACCCCAAACAGGCTTAGCAGAATTAACACTATTACTTGTCATCCATCATTAGCTCATACTGTGAGATCCACTAAGGTTTCATAACCATCCTCTACACAAAATCAGGTTTCTGGTCCCACTGGCAGCCAATCAGGAGAACCTCTGTCTGGGCTTTCAAGTGCCCTGGATCAGCTGGATAACTGCAACCTGAACAAATATTGTATTTCATCACATCTAAGATACCATCCACAACAGGCTACATCACTATTCTATGTACCACTTGGAAATAAAAAATGAAGGATCTGAAAGAAGAACTCTAGAGAAAATAGGGAGAGCAAGGGGTTCCATTATTTGGAAAAGAACAAACAAGAAACAAACTGACTGCAATAAAACACACAGCAAGGAAATGTGTGTGTTTGTGACTGCGTGAAGAGAAGAAAAAATCTCCGCTGAGAATCTGAACTACCAGCTGGCACTAGATCTGTATAACCAGGGTGGCACAACAAAGCTTCAAGCAGATTTCATTTCAAGTGGGCTCCAACTGGTAGTGTCCCCAGGTGACTATCACAAGTAAACAAAAATCCACAAATCCCCTCCAGAAGAACTGGACTTTGAACAGGCTGACAGTCCCTTAAATATGCCACCAACCAGATGATGCACTCTGATTTCAGGGAAGGTAAAGTATGGGGGCAGGGGATAGGAATTTGTGCACTTGGAATAGGAAATGTAGTGCTTGTTTTCTTAAAAAGAATGGGATGACATTATATATGGATCTGGGTCACAAGTTTTTATTCCTATGTATCCACTATGTGCATAATAGAGGTTCAAAGCAATTTGAAGGCACGACCCTTGTCTGCAAACGGCTTACTAACAGTCTCTCTGGGAACACAGATTCATGTTCCTATCTGATTTGCTTTTGGACTGTTTTGCCAACATGGTTATAGGGCTGTCACAAAATAATTAGAGGAGTAAATGCACAGCCTCCCCCAGCCCCACCACCCACAACGTGGGTTGGCTTTTTTATGGTCTAGCATCGAAAGGTTGGTTGTCTTCAGTCCACTTTTTTGCCATATACCTAAAACTCTGTAAATCAATTATACTTCAATAAAAAACAAACAGCTTTAAAAGAAGTAAACTTATTTTCTTTTCTGCAATTTCAACCAGACACATATAAGCTACTTTCTGATCACTTTGATTAGCTTTCATTTGAAGTAACAGTATTATATATAGCATGTGGGACATGCAATTTTGATCATTTGATTAAAATTTATAGCATAAATTTTAAGTAAGTAAATACAATTAACTTTTATCTTAGGCAGTAAAGTTGGAGAGAACTTTATCCTTAAGGCTTTAAAAAAAAAACTAAGAAACCATTCAGGCAATTTTTTATTCATTAATTCAGTTTTGAAAAGTGAACACCTAAAGTGTCTGTCATGAGAAATTCAAACTCTTTCAAGAAAAGAGGTAGCAGGGCTGGCTTAGCAACAACTCACTGAAAAAATTATTTGTTAGCATTAGTTCTGCCCTTACCCAGGACAGAGTCAGTATTTACCAGCACTGGGTTTATTACATGTATACCTGCCGAAACGCAGACCCAGGAGACTCTTAAACAAATGGCCTCTGTTTGACGCCACTTCTCGGGAAATGTTCTGTCACCATCATCCCAAGGAACACAAGTTCCTCTTAAGACAGAGCCACTTGCTTTCATGCCTTTGTACTCTTCTTAAAATGCCCTCAGTCCCCACTCTGAAGTATTGCATGTTCAAAAAGTCATTTAAAATAGACAAAATGATTGGCTTGGTAACTGTTTACAAGCGAATAGCAAAGGAATTTCAGGGAATAAACTACATACATATTAGACATAGGTACACCTTCTCAAGTGCCACATGGTCTGGCTCGTGTTTACACATTAAATCCTTCTTTTATTTTAATTGAAGTATAGTCAATTTACAATGTTTTAGGTATACAGTACAGTGAATCAGTTATTCATATATACAAACATATTCTTTTCAAATTCTTTTTTCATCATAGGTTATTACAAGACACTGAATATAGTTCTCGTGCTATACAATAGGTCCTTGTTTTTTATCCATTTACATATAGTAGTGTGAATCTATTGATTCTGAATCCCTAATCTGTCTCCCTCCAAGCACCCTACTTACCATTGATAACCATAATTTTGTTTCCTATGTCTGTCAAATATGTTTCTGTTTTGTAAATAAGCTCCTTTGTATCATTTTTAAAATATTCCACACATAAATGATATCTACAGAGATATTAATCATTCTCCCATTGCATTCTCCGTCTCTTTTCCAAATTTACCCTCATTCTCAACCTTAACCCAAACCAGAGTCTTCTCTATCTCCTTGGACATGAAAGAACCAGAGGTTCTTGCCTGGTCTGGTTCTCATCTCCTGGGTCCTTGCTGCCACCACAGCCCTGACTCCAGGCTTGCTTGGACTCTGCCCATTCAAGTTATGTGGCTCCTGAAGGCTGTTCAGGGCTTCAGGGCCGGAAGAACTTTCAGCACTTTCTAAACTTGTCATTTCTCTAGTAGGTTCCAGCTTCTTTGAGGTTAGACAACCATCCACCAGAATCACCATCCACGGTTTTCTAACTGTCCTCATTGGTACCCACCTCTTCACAGGGCATTTTCCTTCAGGGAGTCACTATCTCAGCATTTATACCTGGTCCTTCTGTTTTCTCTCAGGACTTTACTGATACCCCATGACTAACTTTCATCAGGTCACAGGATTATGCAAACAACCCGGAAATTATTCTTGGGAATCACCATGAGTGTTGTTACAAGATATATAATTATAGGAGATACACATTCTCTAATGTAACTCCACAAGTGAGTAAAAGAGAGATTTCAAAAAACAGGATAAAGTTAAGAAGACAAAAAGTTGACCTCATAGTGAATAGATAAAACAATGAAGGGTGTGGGGCTATACATTGCTGAAAGGTGGAATCAGAAAGATTTTTAATGAAAGATGCTCAGGCTGCATCGGCATCGGAAGCCTAATGCAGATAACTATGATTCTCACTGAGTGCAGTGCTCCAGAGCCAAGATGATAAAACTGCACAGATATATTTTTAAATCCATGCGGCTGTTGTGCGGGTGTAGATGTAAAAGAAAAACAAATCCAAGCTGGTGTTCTGCTTGGAATAGCTCCACATCACACTCCCCAAATATTATTCTGTATACCCAATTTATTTTTACTTTCTAGCATATGTTAATTAACTATATTATAAACTATTTCAAATGTCAGTATAAAACAGTGACATCATTCATTTCCCACAGGGCCTAGGACATAGGTGTTTTCTCAATTTTATGAAAAAAGACAACATTTATAGATTAAATTTGTTCTATCTATCAATCACATCAATTTATTCTCCTCCCATTTTTCTACTGTCTACTCTAACATGAGATCCATTCATACTTAGCTATATATTTTAACAACAGTGATTTGCATACACATGAATTTCTTGGAAGAGTGCCTGGTATATAGTAAACATTCAATAAATGTTAGCTGTAATCATTATCATTATTATTTCTGTTATTGTTGTTCAAAACAATTTACCTTACTATGATGAATTCTTTCATAGCCTATACCTGCAGCTGTGCAGGACAGATTTACATAATACTTTAGTCTTATAAAGTGGGATTCCAAATTCAAATAATTAAGGGAAAAAAACATAGAATCACTGTGCCTAGATGGCTTTTGTACATATTACAAGCACATTTGATTTTGTACTTAAATATTTTTGTGGTCAGTAGTGGAAAGAGCTGTTTAACACTAACTGAAAGAATATTTGAAAGAATATAGGCAGTGCCCTGGGGCTTCCCTAGTAGCTTAGACAGTAAAGAATCGGCCTGCAATGCACAAGACCCCGGTTCCATCCCTGGGTCAGGAAGATCCACTGGAGGAGGAAATAGCAACCCACTCCAGTATTCTTGCCTGGAAAATCCCATGGACAGAGGAGCCTGGTGGGCTACAGTCCATGGGATCACAAAGAGTCAAACGTGACTGAACCATTAACACTTTTACTTTCATATAATATCTCAGTTAGGAGTTTTCAAGAAATTTCTGACACAGTTCCCACACAGAATCAATCCACTTTAAAATACATACAGAAAAAGATGTATTATGCTTAGACTTCCCCTTGCCTCCAACCCATTTACCTTGCATCTGTTGGATTAATCTCCCTGAAATGCTGTCATTCCTCAGCCTAAAACCTTTCATGGTTCCCCACTGCCCAAAAGAAAAAGCAGGAACTTTTCATTTGCCTTGTCTTCTTGCATGGACCCCAAACTATCTGCACTGCTCAACTTGTCCCCTTAAACACACTAGGGTTATTCTGTCACCAACACCACACATCATCGTTGTCTTTCAAAGCTGAGCACAGGTGTTGCCCCATCCACAGAGCTCTCCTGATTTATCCTGAAGAGAAGTTAAGTCCATCTCTCCATTCCCTTCACACCAGCCACAGCCCTCATCTCAGGCTGTTAGGGGCTATTCATTACATACTACATATGAGGGTTCTAAACTACAAATTTCAGAGTATAACGCATACCTAGCTGTGTTACACTCTCTCCAAGAGTGCAGCTATGTCTTCTGACCTCTGAATCCTCCATATGCCTAGGTAAGGGCAATGAACACTAGAATGGAAGGGAATGTCGCAAGAAACCAACATGAGAATCAAGACAGCATTCTTTTAAATTCCAAGAATGAAGTTTCTCAAATTGGTGCCTGGCCTAACTTAATATTTGTATATAAAATTTAAAGAAGCGGAACACACTGAAATGCCATGTCTGCATATATCACTCTAGCCTTTCATCACAACACATACTGTTCTGATGAGGCTGACAAATGGGAAAGTAAGTCAAAAGGTGACAGACAGTCTTCAATATCCATGAGTAGGACTAACACAGCCCACTAAATTACCAGCTACAACTGGAGCAGTGTTTGGGAGTCACTTTGGATCACTTGAAAGGCAGCAGCTCAACATGAGCCATAACCCAGGAGAGCAATTAACCCTGGGCATGGTGAGTTATTTAACGGAAATAAAATCGAAAATCTACTATTATGTTGCAACACTATGCACAAAATTCAAATGCATCAAGGTCATTCTGGGAAGTTGTAACTATTGTCCTTCCAAACAACTAACCTGACTTATAAACTAAAATCATTCAAAGGAAAGAGAGATAAAATTAGGATTGCCCATTCTGGAAAAATATTAATTTGAAAGAAATACTTTCAAAGTTTATAATCACAATCAAACTTAGTTCTCAAATTATGAAAAGTAAAGAACAGAGGAAACATTTGAAATAACGTATTTTCTTGAAAAAAGGAATCCAATAGTACTTCACAAGCGTATGTGGATACCATTGCTCTCAATGTCTTTAAACACATCAATGGGTCCAAGAACTGTCTAGCCCTATGATTGATTCATTGGTTATTTAAAGGATTCTTGAGGCATTCAGTTCACTTGTCCAAATAGGGCCAAATTCACGTTTGGGAAATCCTTAGTCTAACTCAATATAACCTTTCATTTATTCTGATTATAAGTGGAGGCCTGCCGGGTATTTTGGAAAGTCGGGAGAAGGATTTATACTACAAGAAAAAATAAAGGACAAAAAGTTGTCTATACTGAGGGCTCTAAACTACAGATTTCAGGCCAAGATTAGGGAGAGGCAAACATTTCATTTTTTGTTGAAAAACCGTATCTCAGATAACCTTTTAATGTTGGGGTGCTCTGATACTCAGTCATTAAAATACCCTGCAAACTTTTCATATATCAAGTTGACAGTCCTTTTTTTGGCCACATAACAGATCAACCTTCTATCAAGCAATTCGAATCTCTCTGTAAACATGCTTAACAAATTCCCAAATTTTAGACAACAGACTGGAAAACAGAGACAAAAACAGTTGGAGTGGCTCCAGTGACCTAAAACTGAGATCAAATCTTCCTGTCGGTATCGAGTCATGTGATTACAGCTATGCTTTATTTTGGTCTCAACGTAAACTAATTTTCGGAATTATAATGCCAAACATTCTAGGGAAAACTACAGGAAAAAAATACTACTGGGAAAATCCAATGCGCATATTAAAAAATATATTACTAAAGGAAAGAACTATAAATCAATGTCTTACATATTCCACTTCCCAAAAACAAGAAATTGCTTTGATTATATATCTTTTGCTCTTACGGTTCCTATAGCACTGAAGCAGCAACCTTTCTGGTTCAGCTGTAACTATTAAATTGACCTAATCTCACTTCAAGGAAACAAGATGTGGATTAAACACTTAGACTACGTGTGGCTTCATTTTAATCTATGAAACTCTGCAGCATCTTTACATTTGTTATTTTTGATAAATGTCTGAAAAAGGGAACCAGGAAGTGCAATTTGTATTAATTTCTAGTGTAAAAATATCTTCAAACAAATAAAATTCACTCTGTAATAAATTTAAACACAATATTCCTTGTTTATAGAAGCTTACATAAAAGTCCAGAGACCTGAGTACTTGGGCTCAGTTACAAACAAAAGTATGACATTCTTTGACAGTCAAAGGAATAATTCTCATTTGATGATCCCTTTATTATTGCTATCTTTAGTTACCATGGGGGCTTATGTGAATAAAATAAAATCCTGCATGCACTAGGATAGAATTACAAATGAATGTTCTCTATTCCTGTTTATGTTAAGAGTTCCAAGAATGACTATCATGTGAGTATAATGGCGGTCTTTTAGCAGTGCTGACATAAAAGGGCCGTTCCACTGTGTTGTTTAATTGTATATATTCCAATGCTAGGCAACTCTCCAAACCTTATTGTAAACATTGTATAAGGTCTGTAAGTTCACCAAAATAATGGAGTTCAGGCTTTTTCAGTTAATTCCAAGTGACAGTTGACTTCTCTTTAGGATTTGATATATTGTTTTCCATGATTAGTGTAGATTGCTTTGTCACATAAAACAAGCTGACATTTGAAAACTCAGCCTAACGTTATGCTCTAAGGGTGTCATTTTTCTCCCCATGAAACTGACTTGGGGCAGTGTTTTGTTTTCCAGGTTTAGAGAAAAAGGTAATCTATTATAGTTTGTTGGGTTAAGGTTGGAGATACAGAAATATATAATCAACAGCTATAATGAACAGTTATTACTGTTTATTGTATTATAGCAACAGAGAGATTTTATTAGTTTGATAGAAATTATACTTTAAAAGAATTTCTAGTGAAAATTCCCATTTTTGTATACTCATAAGTAGACACGAGTTTCTGTGCAATGATTAAGAAGGACGGAAAGGCAAAGAACCATAGAATAAAAGGTAGTACATTCCTACCCTTGAGTTTTATAAGAATGAGGCTCATTTACTGTTCAAAGGACATTGTTTATACATTCCAGACTTCCATCTTATAATTGCGCCAGGATTTGTAAAAAAGGAAATCTCAGCAGGGCAGCAAAATTTATTCAAAGCAATAGCTGCACATAATTGGCATAAAATACCAGAAACAGTCTGCTCTGAAAACTCTTTTCTCAGCAGTACAGATTCCTACCCCTTCAACTCTCTTTCTATATTCAAATAAAGTTTGACTTCTCTTCCATTACGTAAATCTTTCCTTCCCCTATCCAGATAACATATTTGTTAAAAGGTACTATGAAGCATTTTCAATGCAAATGATGGGAGAAACTTTGATGCCCATTTAGTTTTATTAGTTAGTGTTTACCTCGTTACTATGACAACAGATAAGCAGGCAGAACCAATGTTGTGGGAAAAGGCTGATTTTATCTTTTATAATTTCCCAAAATATTATGAGTCAATTATGCATTTTATCACACATAAAAGTGAGCTAAAATTTCACTGTTGCGTTAGTATCATCTCAAGAACTCAATTAAATGAATAAAAGAAAGGAGGCTTAAGTATGGATACTATTATACAAACTTGAAAAAGGAAGGTGAGTTGCATTAAAGGAAGGTGAGTCACAAAGTGCGATATATTCCATACATGAAACCACACCTTTCTTCAGCACATACCATATCATTAGTTCATACTGTTTATTGGGTTTCTGACAAATTACTTCAGAAATGAAATGGAAAGAGGCAAAATAAATGCATCTTTCTATTTAAAGGGCCATTTCATTCTAAAAGATGCTTCAACATTCTTGAGTTTCTTGAGTAAGAGTCATTTTTAAAATTTGTCATAATCACCTCAGACCTTATCTTATTCATTTCAAAAAGCACAATCTCATATATAATTATTATGGCCTATTAAAGGCCAATGAAATAAAGCTTAATATGGAAAAGGTCAGCCTGAGTAGAAGAATAATAATCAGAAAACAAACATCCGTGAACTTAATGCTCTGGAAAGTATTTTCAGTTGCATTACAGGTAATATGTCATATCTGTGATGTAATCATCTGTTTTTCCTTATGGAATAATTATGAATTACAAGTGACTGCTTTTTCAGATTTTGCACTTAGTGTAAGGTCTAAAGACAGGCTAAAAAGAAGAAAACTTTATTTAAAATGCCAAAAGAATGCTCAGATTTCACCATAAAGCTGAATATATAAGTTACATATATATTATATATAATATACACAATAAAAACAAGGAAATAACCAAAAAAGAATGAAGACATTAACTATCAAGATCTTAAGGAGAAGATACACTATACACCTTTAATATATCATCATTAGTCATATTTTCCTCTGAGTACATGCTAGAATTCTTAACTTCCTTCTTTGAATATCGTCTTTGTAATCAATACCTAAGCATGGAACCAATTATTAATAAGTTGGTACAAAATATCTCCTTTGCTTTTTACTTCTCTTCTTTTCACAGCTATTTGTAAGGCCTCCTCAGACATTCATTTTGCTTTTTTGCATTTCTTTTTCTTGGGGATGGTCTTGATCCCTGCCTCCTGTACAATGTCACAAACCTCTGTGACATAGTTCTTCAGACACTCTGTCTATCATATCTAATCCCTTAAATCTATTTGTCACTTCCCCTGTATAATCGTAAAGGACTTGATTTAGGTCATACCTGAAAAGAAGAGAAAAGCAAAGGAGAAAAGGAAAAACATACCCATTTGAATGCAGAGTTCCAAAGAATAGCAAGGAGAGATAAGAAAGCCTCCCTCAGTGATCAATGCAAAGAAATAGAGGAAAACAACAGAATGGGAAAGACTAGAGATCTCTTCAAGAAAATCAGAGATACCAAGGGAACATTTCATGCAAAGCTGGACAACAATAAAGGACAGAACTGGTATGGACCTAACAGAAGCAGAAGATATTAAGAAGAGGTGGCAAGAATACACAGAAGAACTGTACAAAAAAGATCTTCACGACCCAGATAATCAGGATGGTATGATCACTCACCGAGAGCCAGACATCCTGGAATGCGAAGTCAAGTGGGCCTTAGGAAGCATCACTATGAACAAAGCTAATGGAGGTGATGGAATTCCAGTTGAACTATTTCAAATCCTAAAAGATAATGCTATGAAAGTGCTGCACTCAATATGCTAGTAAATTTGGAAAACTCAGCAGTGGCCACAGGACGGGAAAAGGTCAGTTTTCATTCCAACCCCAAAAAAAGGCATTCTCAAAGAATGCTCAAACTTCTGCACAATTGCATTCATCTCACATGCTAGCAAAGTAATGCTCAAAATTCTCCAAGCCAGGCTTCAACAGTATGTGAACCGTGAACGTCCAGATGTTCAAGCTGGATTTAGAAAAGGCAGAGGAACCAGAGATCAAATTGCCAACCTCTACTGGATCATCAAAAACGCAAGAGAGTTCCAGAAAAGCATCTATTTCTGCTTTATTGACTATGCCAAAGCCTTTGACTGTGTGGATCATGACAATGATCCACTGTGGAAAATTCTGAAAGAGATGGGAATACCAGACCACCTGACCTGCCTCTTGAGAAATCTGTATGCAGGTCAGGAAGCAACAGTGAGAACTGGATATGAAACAAAAGACTGGTTCCAAATCAGGAAAGGAATATGCCAAGGCTGTATATTGTCACCCTGCTTATTTAACTTATGTGCAGAGGACATCATGAGAAACGCTGGGCTGGATGAAGCACAAGCTGGAATCAAGATTGCTGGGAGAAATATCAATAACCTCAGATATGCAGATGACACCACCCTTAAGGTAGAAAGAGAAGAAGAGTTAAAGAGCCTCTTGACAAAAGTGAAAGAGGAGAGTGAAAAAGTTGGCTTAATACTCAACATTCAGAAAACTAAATCACGGCATCTGGTCCCATCACTTCATGGCAAATAGATGGGGAAAGTGTGGAAACAGTGGCAGACTTTATTTTAGGGACTAAAAAATCACTGCAAATGGTGATTGTAGCCATGAAATTAAAAGACACTTACTCCTTGGAAGAAAAGTTATGACCAACCCAGACAGCATATTAAAAAGCAGAGACATTACTTTGCCAACAAAGGTCCATCTAGTCAAGGCTATAGTTTTTCCAGTGGTCATGTATGGATGTGGGAGTTGGACTATAAAGAAAGCTGAGCGTTGAAGAATTGATACTTATGAACTGTGGTGTTGGAGAAGACTCTTGAGAGTCCCTTGGACTGCAAGGAGATCTAACCAGTCAATCCTAAAGGAAATCTGTCTGGAATATTCATTGGAAGGACTGATACTGAAGCTGAAACTCCAAAACTTTGGCTACCTGATGCAAAGCACTGACTCATTTGAAAAGACCCTCAGGCTGGGAGAGATTGAAGGTGGGAGGAAAAGGGGACGACAGAGGATGAGATGGTTGGATGGCATCACCGACTCAATGGACATGAGTGAGTAAACTCCGGGAGTTCGTGATGGAATGGAAGGCCTGGTGTGCTGCAGTCCACGGGATTGCAAAGAGTCGGACACAACTGAGCAACAGAACTGACCTGAACAGAATATCTACATCATAAAAATAAATGTATTTCTTTTTAATGGAAGTAGAGTTTTTAATGATGTGAAATCCAGGCACAATGATCTATTTTTAAATATAATTCGGTCTAAATAAATATAACCTACATTTGGAAAACATATAGTATATAACATAAGAGGGTTCTTTTACCTTTGCTTTTACTAGCCAAAAACTATAGGACCCACTCCATCTTGGGTGCATTTAACTTCTTTTCCCTTTATATTCTGGTCACCAATATTTTCAGGGTTCCTATATGTGGAGGCTGGCAATCTTAAGAAAAAAAATCTACAATGCAAGATTCAACTTCTTACTTTAAAATGGATTTTATACAAAAATTAAATCAGGTAACCTATATTTCCTTAACAGTACTAAAGCTGTCTTGCCCAATATAAGTCACTAACCAGCTGTGGCTAAAATTTTCAATTCAATGTCTCAAGTGACATTAAGCCAAATTTCGGGTGCTCAACAGCCTCCATGGGGCCAGTGGCCACTGTTTCAGACAGTGCCAATATAGAAGATTCCTGTAGTTGTGGAAAGTCCTACTGGACAGAGTGGCACCAAAGGATTGCTTTAAGGAGCGAGCTTCCCAAATTTATCTTGAAATGATGTGCTTTTGATTACTTTATAATGTTGTTTCAAAGTATTTAATTACTGTGTAAAGCAAGGTACAACTCCACTAGTAGTGAATTTTCTTAGAAAGTTATCTGCTATTGATAGCAACAGGCCTGGCAAAATGTTTTGTATATAGTAGGCACTCTACTAAACATGGCTTATCTCATTCAAGGAAAAACAAAGATTTTTTAAGAAGGCAATAAGTAGCGCTCTAACTGAAAGAAAAAAAAAAACTATTCATTAAGAAAAGTAGTGAGCAGCCCTTTATTTATCTGACAAATATTTACTGCTCGCCATTCTTCCGGCTGCCTTGTCACCTTCTCCATCCTGCTCTGCACCATACGGGTGGACCCATAAAGCCTTGCATCGGAGGGGTTCTCCTGCTCTGGCTTCTAGTGGATTCCAACTGGAGAGATTCACGGGGGATCTGAAAGCGGGAGGAAAGTGAGGCTCGTCTGCCTAACGTGGGCGGGCCTTGGTCCTCAGCCAAAGTCACTGCTCCTCTCAGGCAGTCCTCTCTGCAGGGTACCCTTCTGGGAACTGCTCCCTCCTCTAGCCCTTCAGACCCCGTGGAGTAAAAATACCCATCTTTTGCTGGCCTCGGAACATGTCATTATCCCTTTTCGGTTTCCCTAAGTCCTGCCAACACATTGGTAAATAGCCTTGTTTATTAAACATCCCTTAAATACCAACTTTAAGTATGCCATATGTTTCCTGTCAAAACCCTGACAACTATAATCACAGATCGGTCCAGACACAGTCCTAGGCCCTTAGAGACCTCCAATTAATCTTAGGAAATACAGTTCTTAGAAAGGGAGCACTTTTAAAATATTTAATTGCTTTTCAATAATAATGCCCCATCCATATGTTATTCAAAAGTTACGAGTAAATTTTTCATTTTAATGGGCCTCTCACTTCTACATACATTGTTTTTGTTATATTTAACTTGAATATTTTGTTTCTGTACTTCATGAACTGCTTATATGACAGTGACAAACTAGCTTAATAGCAGTGATGGCCTTCTAGGCATGAACAAGGAGTCTAATGATAAAGCAACAGACTGAAAAAAAAATTATGTGGGTAATTTAGACTAAAAGCCCCCTTTTATCCTAATCGTGTATTTTAAACAAGAGCATTTCATCCCTAAAGAATTCTGGCTATGTTTCATACTTCTTTTTATCATATTAGAAAACAAAAGACATGGATTCAATTTAATAAGCATTTATTTAACTACTTACTATGTGCAAAACATTTCAATAGGCACAAAAAAGACCAAGATATATTTCCTGATTATTAATGAATTAACACATTCTTATAAAGGTGATCACACACAAACTACTGTTAGCAAAATGAGACTATGCTTTTTCTTTCCTAATAAACTCTGACTTTTTCCATATTTTCCCCTAACATGTAAACTGTATTATAACGTTAACTTACTATATACTATTTTCACCTTATATAATTTTCACTAAATTCCACTCAGTGAAAGTTAACATGTAATAAGGAATGAAGAAAGATAAGACCAGTAAACTCTTCAGTTCAGTTCAGTTCAGCCGCTCAATCGTGTCCGATTCTTTGCGACCCCATGAATCGCAGCACTCCAGGTATCCCTGTCCATCACCAACTCCCAGAGTTTACTCAAACTCATGTCCATCGAGGCAGTGATGCCATCCAACCATCTCATCCTCTGTCATCCCCTTCTCCTCCTGCCCCCAATCCCTCCCAGCATTAGGGTCTTTTCGAATGAGTCAACTCCTCGCATGAGGTGGCCAAAGTATTGGAGTTTCAGCTTCAGCATCAGTCCTTCCAGTGAACACCCAGGACTGATCTCCTTTAAGATGGACTGGTTGGATCTCCTTGCAGTCCAAGGGACTCTCAAGAGTCTTCTCCAACACCACAGTTCATGTCCCCATACTTTAAACATCCCAAACATGAGATTTTATCAGCTGCCCAACAATGAGCATATAACCAATGCAGGACTGGATATATCTGCCTTAATAAGCCTGTACATTTTTTAAAATGTGAGTGATCTTTGCTCTAAAGCTTCATTACATTTTGGAAATGTTAGATGAAAGGTACTAAAATCAGAAACATTTAGTTAGGAAGTAAACTTGGACCAGAAAAGAAATTCCATCTTTCTAAGGATAATAATTATTTCTGTGCTTATTGGAACCCTGACTTTCCTTTAAGTTACTCTGATGGAATACATGTGTTTTCAACTTAAATAATGCACAAGATTTCTAAAATGTCAAGCAGACCTATCTTTCTTGCAATAATTAAATAAGTAAAGGAAAGTAAAATACAAAGTTGCCGCTTTGTTTTGGGAGAGACTCAGCAATTTACACATACACATTTGTTGTTGTTTAGTCCTTAAGCCATGTGCCACTCTTTGGCAACCCCATGGACTTGTAGCCCGCCAGGCTCCTCTGTCCATGGGACTTCCCAGGCAAGAATACTGGAGTGGGGTGCCATTCTTTCCAGGAGATATTCCTGAATCAGGGATTGAACCTGCATCTCCTGCATTGGCAGGCAGGTTCTTCACCACTGACCCACCAGGGAAGCCCACACACACATTATTATTATTAACCAAATACATTGGAACAACACTTTTTTTTGGCTACATATTGTTTAAGATGATTCACTCAACCCACCTGAGAGAACTTTCTGGCCCAAGAAGTCAACTGCTCTGTAAAATAGCACCCTGAGATGTCTTTAAAAGGCACGTCTCTCCTCAATCTTTAAACACCCCCACCTCCTGGAAACTTCCTTGACTGTGACGCTTATCAACTAGTAATGGTCCACACACAACCTGTTTTCCTTACAGACAATGTAGAGGCCCTAACACGATGATTTTCAATCACCCACAGGCCTTTCGGTCATTTCCTCCTGTGTATGCCATGGCTTCCAGAGTTCACCGGTCATGATTACACACACTTGGAGGAAGAAAACCAAAAGCTTTAAACCAATCAGCACGGACGCAGTGAGAACAAAACAAAACAAACACAAGAAGCTGCTGCAGTTATACCTTTGCTCAGTCATGCATTCCTCAGAAGTCAGTTGTAAATCTAATATGGCAAAATAAACTCATCCTTTCCAACTGACCTAAGAAATTATTTCACAAACTATTTTTCTTAATATCTAATTACTCTTTTTAATACATGCCCTTTCTCCTGATGGCTCAACTTTAAATTTGACTTTCTGTCAAAAACAGAAATATGTAAATGAACTTAGGAGGCATTTTCACTGGAGAACATTTTATAAATTGTGGGAAAATCCTTCTCTTTTTTTCCTTAATATATCCCAATTTCCCTGGCATTTGATCTCTCTAAAGTGAGGTGTATAGCCAGGCATGATCTTTTCAGCTAAAGTATTTAAATGAATATATGATCCAAACAGCATGAGGGCAACCGCTGTGTCCAAGGAGCACAACAGGCTGGTGGATGCCTCCTACTGCGCGTTTTCTTTCTCCGAGGTTTTCCACATAATTGACTAAAACAGAACTCCTGAAACCTGACCCTGTATAAATGCAGAGGGCTGTCAACTATGTTCAAACAGCTCATGAAAAAAAAAAAAAAAAAGAAATACTAAGGCCTAAAGTGGAGTGCTCGGCATTAAGAAGAAAGTGGTTCCCACCAGAGTGGTGAATGAGGGGGGTTGGCTTCAACAAACACAGGGGACGCTTAATCAGAGCTTCCCTGGGTTGTGTTGTTTTGGTGACCAAACAGGTTACAGCAGGTAGTGATGGCAGGACAGAGAAAGTTGAGTAAGAATCAAGTAGTCTGGAGTGTACCCTGCTAGTGTGGGAAAGCTTCAGGCGTGCTAAAAAAGGGAGAGGGTTTTGGCCCCAGACCCATGACTGTGAAAACAAAGACTCTTAGGAATGTGGTAAAGGAAGAATCCAGAAGGAGAACAAGGCTGTGAAGAGGCCAGAAGCCATGGAGGATAAGCAGGGCCCAGCTATGGAAGCGGTACCCAGAGCATCTCTATGGTTAGAAGCAGGACGACAAAGCAGAATCGGATTTGGACACTGTTCTGGCGAACCAGCAGAAGTGGCTGTGCTCGGGCAAGGCAGTGCTTAAGTCTGGCCGGCCCCACCTGCCAGGGTGACCTCTGACCGGGTGACCACTACTAGTTTCCAACCAGAAACCAGCTGGTGACACCAGCCTCATTCATAGCCCAGTCCAACCTCTGATAAGTTTCCTGGAATAATTAATTGCTAAGGCTGTGTGTGGCCTGCCTCCTTCCTTCCTTCCCTCCTTTAGGTCACAGCACGGACCAGTCATGTGAGGTCTGGCCCTCCTGCCACTCCCACCCCCATCCCTCTACCCCACTTCCCCCAGCTCTGGGACTCTACTCCTGTCTCTTCACTTTGGGGAGATTTCCTCATTGGTAAAGTGAGTGGCTTGGACCAGATTATCTTAAAGTTCCTTCCAGTTCTAAGACTGTGTGATTCTTGGATGTTATAAATTCCCAGAATCATAAAATTTAGAGTTGAAAGGGACTTCAGAAGTCATCTATTCAACCTCCTACTCAACCCAAGCTAACCTAGCCAGAACTAATAAGCTTTGAAAGTTCTATGTAGTTGTTTTTGGCTGGCTGAAGATGGCAGTAATCAAAGCTTAAAAACCTTAGATATAAAGCATGAAAAAAATACATATGAGATTTTCAGAACATCTAAGAAAGAGTTCGAAGGAGCAGAGCCCGTAGAGCAGCATATCCTATTGCTCAGAAGTTAGTATCTAAGCACAGCTATTCCCAGCCTTTGTTTTCACAACATCCAGGTAATATTAAAAAAATAATATCTCAGGGATGTCAAAAAATTCTCCAAACACAACTAATTTTCAAATGATAATCATGCTTATATAAGACAAGGTGACTGGATGACATGTCATCAAATAAACGAAGTCTAGAAAGGAAACTAAAGAATATAAAAGAGAAACAGTAGTACTTTGGGATGCATTCAAGAGAAATCAAAAAGAATGTCCCATATGTTTTTTAGGGAAAAGCTTCAGTTATAAACTACTTTTCAAAATTAATTTTTATCTGATAGTGAATAATATTCTCTGTCCCCCTTCAAAAGAATTATTTTCTTAGGATCTATGCCAACTCTCTTACTACAGATTTTGAAGGAATCATTGATTATATTTAAGAAATAATCATCTAAACAGTAATTTTCCATTAGTTTACCATCAATTACTTAAAAGTGGTAAGTTCATAAATAAATGAGAAGAGATATCTTACAGTTTGGAAGGTATCAGTTCTTCCAATACAGATGTATAGTCTTAATGTAACTCCAATAAATATTCTATCAGATTTCTTTTTTTTAATAAAAACAATTTCTAAAATTTATTTTACAAGGTAGAAGATTTAGAATACTTAAGTCTACCTTGAGGAATATACCAATAATATATTGCTTTGGCAATTAAGACCATGTAGTACTGACACAGGAATACGTATGAAGTCAAACAAAGAGTCCAGAAAAAGAAACACATAAATGTGGTCCCCTGATTTACAACAAAAATGGCACTAAAATTCAAAGGAGAAAATTGAAATGTCTTTTCAATAAATGCTGCTGGATCAATAAGATATTCATATGCTGGGGGCTTCCCTGGTGGCCCAGACTGTAAAGAATCTGCCTGCAATGCGGGAGACCTGAGTTTGATCCCTGGATTGGGAATATCCCCTGGTGAAGGAAATGGTAACCCACTCCAGTATTCTTGCCTGGAGAATTCCATGGACAGAGAAGCCTGGTAGGCTACAGTCCATGGGACAAAAAGAGTCGGACATGACTCTAATGAATGATTTGTATCCAGACTTTACTTAAAAACCTACAACTAATAAAAAGGACAGCCCAATATAAAAAAGTGAGGAAAAAGGTTGAGTTTTATGTTATGTGACTTATATTTAATAAAGCTGTTATGTTTAAGAAGTGAGCAAAATACCTGAAAGACACTTCACAAAAGAGGATATCCAACTGACCGATAAAGATATGAAAAAGTGCTCAACATCATTAATCATCAGGGAAATGTAAATTAAAACCATACTGAGATACCACCCACCAGAAGGGCTAAAATTTAAAAGACTGACAATACCAAATGTTAGTGACATGTAGAATAATTACCTTTCTCACACTTCGGTAATAGGAACAGAAAATGGTAGCATCGACCATTTTAGGTGAACACACATACATTCTATGACCTACCAGTTTCTCTCTTATGAGTAAATGGGTATGTTGACCAAATGGTACAAACAAGAATAATTACAGCAATTTTATTGATAATAGCTCCACAGTGAAATAATTCAAATGCCCATTAATTGTAGAACAGATAAAAATTGTGATATATTCTGTGATAGACTATACAGCATTAAAAAAAAGAATCAACAGTTACACTTAACAACATGGATGAATGAAATCAAAGTAATGATGAGCTAAAGAGACCAGACACAAAAGGATACATCCTTCTGTATTCTATAGGATTTCATTTTTATGACATAAAAGAATGTGCTTAGTCGCTCAGTCGTGTCCGACTCTTTGCCGCCCCACGTATTGTAGCCCACCAGGCTCCTCTGTCCATGGGTAGGTATTCTCCAGGCAAGAATACTGGAGTGGGTTGCCATGTCTCTCTCCAGGGAATCATCCCAAACCAGGCGTCAAACCCAGATCTCCCACGTTGCAGGTGGATTTTTTACCATCTGAGCCACCAAGAATTCATTTTTATGACATACAAGAATAGGCAAAACCAATCTACAAGGATAGAAGTAAGGTTAGCAGACACCTTTGGGGATAACACTGAGAAGGGCATGAAGATGCTTTGTGGGTGTTGGAAACGTCACACAACGACCTGGGTAGCTGTTACATGAGCATATTATATTTAAAATGTGTATGCTATATTTTGTGTGTTGTGTTCTACCTCAAATAAAAATTTTAAATAAACAGGAAAGTAAATAAAATGATCTCATTGTGCTCTATGATGGCAGGAATCATGCCTTATTTACATATTTGCACCTTCCAGGGCCTAATACAATGCCTGCTCAGTGTTTGTTGAATTTAATTAAATTGCCCACCAGGCAGCTCCAACTCTATGATCTTCACTAGATGATTTTTGTCCATGTCTGAGTGGTCAAGAGAAGAACTAGAGTTGTGCGCTTGCTTCCTGCAGACTCTTTTTAAATGCACAATGCATTCACGTTTAAAATATCTGGCGCCTTTTTTTTTCCCTTTTCCAAAAAGGGAAATAGGAGTATTTGCATATTGAAAAACAACCCCATTTGCAGGGTTTAACTAGATTCAAATCAAAAAGGCAAAGGAAGAGGAAACAAAGAAAGGTGCTCCTGTGGCGCCCTAGAAAGCAGATGTTCATTAGGGCCCAGACACACGGATGATGATCACCATGTGCTTATCTGAACGAGCTATCTTCAGAACACACAGTCAAATCAAATTTTGAAGGCTCAAAGGATATTCACTGAAGAATATCCCGAATTGCTGAGACATGAATTTGAGTTTGGTGACAGAGACAGAGGGGTAGAAAAGAACACCAGATATCACTCTCCGTCATTTGAAATCCTATTTGTATGCTAAGATATAATCTATGCTTTTAAAAAATAAGCAGTCGAAATCAACATTTAAGATTTCTGCTATTAAAATTAAAATCTGAGGAACTATTACCAAGTAAGAAACACACCTTTATGCCAATCAAAAAAAATTTTTGTGATTTTTTTTTTAGATAAATAATAATTTAGTGAAATAGTCAAGAAACTGAAAAATTGGTTATACATGATTTTAAATTTTACTATGGGTGAACAAAAAAAATGTATGCAGCTTACCATTTCACTATGTCATATTTAAGCTCCAATCTCCTTTGGAGTACACATTTGGCATCAAAACACTTTTTATTATGCTAATTATGTTCTCTTTTGCTCAAAGTCTTACATCATGTCTGTGCTTCTATAACACTTGTTGTTATTTAGCCAGTAAGTCGAATCTGACTCTGCGACTGCATGAACTGTAGCTCACCAGGCTCCTCTGCCCATGAGCTTTCCCAGGCAAGAATACTTGAGTGAGTTGCCATTCCCTTCTCCAGGGGATTTTCCCAACCCAGGGATTGAACCCTGCTTGGCAGAATTCTTTACCACCAAGTCACCACCAAATACAATTTTATTTAAATTTTCCACATAAAATTGGATAAGGAATCAGAAAGAAAATCTGATTCAAAGAGGGTACTGAAGTTAGCAAATTCTTAATCATAATCTATAAAGCAAAGATTTTTTTTTTTTTACCCAAATTAAGTCAGACCCACTTGGTCCCTTATTTGGGCAGATGCAGTGGGAGTAGCTTGGAAGCAGCCATCACCCTAGCTGATCCACCAGAAGCAAACAAACCTCTGGCTGGTCAGAAGTCAGTGCATAGTGGGGCTACTGTCACTGTGCAGGAAGAAAAGGTAGAAGCAGAAATGGAGGAGAAAAGGAAGGAGGGAGTGTGGGAAAAGGAGATGAGAGAGAAGAAGCACATTTGGGAGATCGCCCAAACCCATGGACTTCATCCCTCCTCTGCAGGCTCTTGGACCATGTTGAGCTCTTCACCCCAGAGTCAAGCCACAATCCACAAACAAATACCAAAGGATCCATGGTCTGAGTTGTCTTCTTAACCACAGACTGGTTCCATTTTTGTCCTCTTTTCAGGGTAGGATTCTTAATCAGTGCTCCATAGGTGGAGTCTCAGTAAAAATCTGAGGTTAATGGGACTGTGCCATTATCAGACGGTCAAGGTTTGGTCCATTTAGTCAAAGCTAGGGTTTTCCCAGTAGCCATGTGTGGATGTGAGAGTTGGACTATAAAGAAAGCTGAGTGCCGAAGAATTGATGCTTTTGAACTGTGGTCTTGAGAGTCCCTTGGACTGCAAAGAGATCCAACCAGTTCATCCTGAAGGAAATCAGTCCTGAATATTCATTGGAAGGACTAATGCTAAAGCTGAAACTCCAACACTTTGGCCACCTGATGTGAAAAACCGACTTATCTGAAAAGACCCTGATGCTGGGAAAGATTGAAGGTGGGAGAAGAAGGGGATGCCAGAGGATGAGATAGTTGGATGACATCAATGGACATGAGTTTGAGTAAGCTCTGGAAGTTGGTGATGGACAGGAAAGCCTGGTGTGCTGCAGTCCATGGGGTTGCAAAGAATCAGACATAACTGAGCGACTGAACTGAACTGAAGTGTTATGGAGCATTGTTAGACCAGGACTTGGTGGAAATAGAAGTAATGGCACTGGACAATGTTTTCTTTTTCTTTGGGTTTCCTTTTTGTTACCAGCCTCAAGAGCTACTTGTCTGATTCGGTGCTACAGAAGAGGAGAGAAATTGGCAAGGCTGTAGTAATCTAGCCAGTGATGAGCTAGGGATGCAAAACCCTACTTCTTAGAATCTAGCCTTGGACTGCTTTA
Source organism: Muntiacus reevesi (assembly GCF_963930625.1). Classification (NCBI taxonomy): domain Eukaryota; kingdom Metazoa; phylum Chordata; class Mammalia; order Artiodactyla; family Cervidae; genus Muntiacus; species Muntiacus reevesi. The sequence continues at coordinate 234,903,339 of NC_089251.1, forward strand.
TAAAAATTGAGGGTGGGCTAGGAGGAAGGAGAACAAGAGATTATCTGTGAGACCAAGAGGAAAAGAAAACAAGTACGTGGGGAGCTAGTCTCAGGAGTGAGGAGTGAGCAGGGCCCACAAGGCTTAACCCAGCAAGACGCTCCAGTGCCCACAACTCCCACTTCCACAAATCCCTGCCCCTTGTGACTGCACAAGCCACACGTCCCTCCTCATCTTAAAACCTAGTCCCCAGTCCGGTAAGCTCAAAAGCCCTGTTGAAGGACTACGGGGAGCTCGAGTCTTCCCACTGCCCCTCAGGTGAGTTAAGAAAAACTTCTCACTGCCCCTTAAAGGGGGCAAAGAGGGGTACTCGGAGTTGCAACTCTGAATACTTACCCTCCTCCTCCAAGAAACATTGTTCTTTATGATGATGTGGTTCTAAGCATGAGTGCATGCTAAAGTTCCTTCAGCTGTATCAGACTCTGTGCAACCCTAGGGATTGCATTCTGCCAGGCTCTCTGTCCATGGGATTCTCCAGGAAAGAATACTGGAGTGAGTTGTCATGTCCTTATCCAGGGAACCTTGGCAGGTGGGTTCTTTACCACTAGCACCATCTGGGAAGCACATGTGGTAGGACCAATACATAACAACTCTATGTGAACTATAAAGTGGGTTACTTTCACAGGCCCATATGGGTTGGCTGGGAACCCTTTAATGAAAGATAACAATTTATATATGAAATGTACTAGATGAATTTCAAGTACTAAGTGATATGTGAAATTTTTTGGAACAAAACTTGTTGTAAACGCAATTCATTTTTAAGATAAGCTATACTTCCCTGGTGGCTCAGAGGTTAAAGCGTCTGCCTGGAATGTGGGAGACCAGGGTTCGATCCCTGAGTTGGCAAGATCCCCTGGAGAAGGAAATGGCAACCCACTCCAGTACTCTTGCCTGGAGAATCCCAAGGAGGGAGGAGCCTGGTAGGCTACAGTCCATGGGGTCACAAAGATTTGGACAGACTGAGCGACTTCACTTTCTTTCTTTCTTTCTTTCTTATACCCAATCACAGAAAAATCACATAGCATTCTCAAAAATATCATTTGCCTAGCAATAGAATTTCTGTTAGAGAAGTGTCTCTTCTAGCCAGTTCTTTTTGTGTGTTGCTGTTGTTGTTAATAAAAGTATGCAAATAATCATGTAGAATAAAATCCAAGAACTGATTGAGACCAGGAACTTTTTTTCTTAAGGCTTCCATTTTATAAACAATGAAATTAATCAAAGTTGTGCTCTGTAGGTGGCAGAGAGGACTTTGGGAGTATTTCAGTTAAAGACCTGAAAATAAAAACTGGCAAATTTTCCTTTCTATAAATGTCTGCATTTGTCAAAAGCCTGTTTGGTACTGAATCTAAATTATTGCTGAGAAGACAAAGGTAAAATTGGTGGTAATACAAATTTCTGATATGATGTACTTCTCCTTGTAAGCAAATATTTTATGAGATTTTATTTCAAACTGTGAAAATATTTCACTGTTATTCCACATATGGAGGAGGGTTTAGAGGTTTTTCAGCACAAATATTCTCTCAGTTACAACTCTCAAAATCACCATGTTTAAAAAGTGTTAAATATGGGGGACTAGTTTATTGTCATTTGAGGAGCTTAAGTACAATAGAAATGTAGGTTTATGATCTAAAATTCTTTTTTTGGCAATTTTGATTTCCCTCCCAAAAAAACTCAAATTCGGAAAAAGCATAGAATTCCATGATGTATCCATCAAACTCTGTCCATTCTAATTAGCAATTTTCAACTTATAAAAAATAAAATCAGTATCATATAAAGTGGATCTACCCACTTGGGAGAGCTGGGAAGATGATGTACTTTTTCTTCAAGATTGGTAAAAATTATTCATGATATCTATGAAATCATCTTGTTTTGTTGCACAAAAACTCTTCCTGAAACCATCTTTTTCTTTTTTCCTTGACCCAGCAGCCCAAAAGCATGTGTTGTTCAAAGGGTAGCTTGAAAGATGGGTTCAGTGTCCCACACTGAGACCAGAGGATAATATGACTCCTCAAGGACTTAGACCCACTGGAGAGCTTATTTAAAAAAAATTAAAGCTAGATAATGACCAAATAAAGAGAATAAAAAGCTATAATCCTGAAAGATCAGGAATAATAAAAAATCTGGTTTTTTCTGATGAAATGTCAGCTCACACTAAATATATTATCACCATGTAGACTGCAGACACACAATGACGCCTAACAACTCCAAACAACACTAACAAATTAGAAGAAATAAACATCACTTCAAATGATAAAAGTAAAATTTTCGTATCACAATTATGTCATCATTTAAGGATTGTATTTCCAGCCTGTCACAACCCTAATAGGTGGGCTTAATAGCACATTTATAAGCATAAAACTGGAAACATAATAATGTAAAATAAGGTAACTGAATATGAAACTTTGAGGAGAATGAGTTAAGATAAAGTATGAAAAAGTGATATTCTTTAAAACTCTTAAGTAGTCCTAAGAGGATTACAGAGCAGAAAATATACAAAACAATGGTGATTATCAATTTAAGAAATTTTCATTCATTAATCTAAAGCCCATTTCTCTATAAAATTCCCAGGTTTGTTATAAATTTTTATTAACACTTTACCTTTCCTCACAATCCACATGACAGTTTTTAATCCCATATGTGGATCAGATAGCCTTCCTGTCACTCAGACCCTTGGTTGGTATGCTGTCTTCCTGGATGAACTATTTTGAAAATATTCTTTGCTTATGTCTTAAAATATGTCTATCCTGTCTTTGCTGGCAGTTGGACAGCAGGGACCAGATATTACACTCCCTTACCTTTCCCAATACCCAAAGCAGATAATGGTGCTCTAGGGTGACTAGGGAAATACAATCACTTTGTTTAGTATTATAGCCCTTCAAGAGCCTCAACGATTCCCCACAAACATCAGCTTAAAATTTAGCCTAATTCCAGAATAGAGTCATTGCAGGCAATCATCCACAAGACGTTGATTTTGTGTGTTTACAGTGAAAGTGTTAGTCACTCAGTCATGTCCGACTCGTTGCGACCCCATGGACTATAGTCCACCAGGTCCCTCTGCCCATGGGATTCTCCAGGCAAGCATACAGAAGTGGGTAGTCATTCCCTTCTCCAGGGGATCTTCCCAACCCAGGGATTGAACCCGAGTCTCCCACATTGTAGGCATATTCTTTACCATCTGAGCCACCAAGAAAGCCACAGTACCAGATTTACAAGCAAGTTAATTTTTCATATTAGCATCTAATCTCTCTTTTAGAATCTAGGTTTTCACATATATCATCCAGAAGACTGTTATCCCTCCTCTAAAATGGCAAATGCATGCATTTGAGAATTAGCTAGAAGACAATATATGGAGAACAAGAATGTTCAGTTTTAGACTGAACATTTTCTCCTCTTGGAGGTCTAGATGTTGATTTTTGCCCCCTTTTCTTTCTCACCATCTTTGAAACACTTTTTTTCCAATGCTTGTTCAAAAATGTTAAATATTCATATAATTATGTTAAGGAGACTAGGTGCATTAAGCAAAAATAAGGAATTCAATATGTAAGATACATGTTTAGCTTGTTAGCTTGGCTGTCAACATTCTCTCTCTTTATACTTTCCCCCACATATCTACCTGATTAAGAAATGACTTAGTTTCTGTTCTCACATCTGTGTGTGTGCTCAAATCAGCATGTGTGTTTGACACATACACTCTATAAGAAGGCATTTTGCTGTGTATCATCGGACCAAACTCTGGGTGGTAAATGTCTGTGTCATCCAACTGCTGCTTCTCCCAAGGCACCAGGTTTTACCACTTACTTGTTAAAATGATACAGCAGAGAAACCAGGACATTTACATTCATTCCACATAAAATCCCCAAGCCCAATGCTCAATTTTGAATATACAGCTTAATTGTGTACCAAATATTATGGCACTGCATTTAAATCACTGACATATCATTACTACATTTTCTTTAAGTAAAGTTACATTGAATAAAACACCTCCACTTAAGAACAACTGAGTTATGTTCCTGTTTATTCCTGTAATATCCCAATGAATGGGATAAAAAACTAGGTAGCTAAATGTCATATTTAAGGTAATACACCACTCAGTAACACAGATAATAATAATTCTGAACAACCTGAGGCTAGTTCATATTTTAGTTATTATTTATTAAATGAATAAATGTTTTTACCACATCTGAAATATATCGGGGGGAAAAAAAGGATCTTCTTGAAAATTAAGCAGAAAAAGTTTGGATTGTGTTGGTGGGGGCCAGTAGTAAGAGGGAAACACATGCTAAGTAACCAATTCATCACACGTAACACTTCCCTCTTTGATATAACACTATGAGATCTTTTTTTCTGGTGCCATATTCTTTAATAAAGACTGTAAAAAAAAAAGGTACTTTGATTTCATAAATTAAGCATGGACCAATTGATATGTAATTCATCTTAGTGATCTTCATAAAATGAAAGTTTTCATTACAGGAACAAGATAAATTAAAATTCAAATCAAACTATATTTAGATTTCATTAGAAAATTAGGTTGAGTTATTATATTTGTAGATTTTGGTCTATAATTTTTTTCTGGTCTAAGAAAATTTTGCATGTAGTTATTTAGAATATAATAGTCAGTAACAAGCATTTATTTAGCACCTAGTGTTCTGCAAATCAAATAAGAAATATGGACAGCTCTTTGAAATAAGATTCAACGTAGGATAAGGAGACCATGCTAGGGGAAAATAAACTTTAGGGAACTGAGAATCCAATAAAAAGCAAACTAGATAAGAAATCCCTCATCTTTAAAAAGAATGAATGATATTTAGGTGTCCATATCATTTTTACTTCCATTCTAGATCCTCCTCATATAATTTTTATTGGTTAAGTAGATATAGGGGAAAAAAGGAATTTTCATTTCTAGCAAATCCTTCTCTAGTAAAAAGAAAGGGGAAAAGTTACTGCTGCCTAGCATAAAGAACTAGGACTTAAAATTTCAGTCTTCATTAAATAGGCTGGGATAATTAATAGTTCCAAGAAACTATTAAGCAAAACACAAAGACTAAGCAATATAACAAAAAGCTTGGAATTTTTTTTCATGAAAGTGTATTACATGGGAATTGCCATATTTGAATTCAAATTTGAAGCCAAGATCACCAAATATGTGAAGTATATCTGGTTATACTGATACTAAATGATTACTTTCCTCCTCCTCTTCACTTATCTTTTCCCTGTTCCCTTCTAATAGTGTAAGATTTGGTTCCCAACATATAAAAAATATAGGCATTATGGAAATTCAAAAGAAATGGCTATCCAAGGGGAAGGATCCTGTAATATTTCATTATAATGCATCTTCATTTTAGCATTTCCATGACCCTAAGTCTTCCAACACTACTTCCAGATAGCCACAATATCTCGGCCACTTATGAGAAGAAAGTGTATTCTTCATATAAAATATTGTATTAATGTACTGATGCATTTAAACAAACTTTATTCATTTCCCAAATGCAGTTAACTTCTCAGGACACAAAGCACCCCAAGTCTTAATATCATGCCACTGTACCTCCAATCCACCTTAATATACTCAGTAGGTCCATGTATCAAATCATGATCCCTAATTCCCAAAGAAACAGACTGATACAATATTCATGTGGTTATAACTAAGGAAAAATTAAGGCATTCAACAAAACATTAATGTACCCAAAAATTCAATTCAGAAAAAGTTTTTTTCCTAGTAGTTTCATTAATAGAATACCAAAGTATATTGCTCAATATTTTTCAGATTTTTAGGCTAGGTTCAGGTATCTTCTCTGACATACATACACTTACACAAAAAGTTTTAAAACAAACATTTGTTTTAGAAACAAACATTTTTCTAGTATAGATCATCTCTTACACAAAACAATCTACGAATAAAGATCACAAATGAGTCAAACTGCTTGTAGATAGTACAAAATATCAGCTAACCATTAAAAAACATTTTGTACTTCCCTTTCGTCAAAAGAACTAGAATAAGTATTTCAATTCCCATAAATATTTGTATACACGTATTGGTAGTAATATACGTCATGGTATTTTTGAAACAAACAGAATTCAAGGGTTTCCTTTACGATAAGTGAAAAGGTCTACATACAAAATTTTAATTAAAATATATCAAATTGTCAGAATGTTTCCTGTGTATCTGATAAGTAGATACCAAATTTTATTTTCAATAATACACAATGTCTCTTAGTAATTTAGAAAATCCTTCAAAACAATACGTGCTTATACTTATGAAGCTACATCAACCTCTATCTTAGAATGGATGTGTCAAGTGATAAAGAGACTCCTGCTGTGATAAGACCATCCTTACAGAGAAATACAAAAAACTCAACAAGCGTGTAAAATCAGGTTACTTGCAATCTCTGGTACTCTGCTCTAAAGTATTATAAAAATTTTGGAGTCCTTCATTTCCATCCCATGTCCAGCCCTTCCACAATATCCTCTATTTTACTTTATGTTTATTGCATCTGTATTACTTTTCTTCTGCTATCAAAGCATAAAGCACACAAATATGGTCACATGCTGAAATACAGCTCCATAATTTTTTGGTGACTAATTGTTAATAGAATGTAGAAGTAACTAATATGTTTCTACAGAGAAACATTACTAAATAAATTTTTCAAAACAGACAGATTGGATGATTAACATAAGAAAAATTATTTGACATATGATAACTTTTTAAAGTATGGTAACAAAACTGATTTTCAAGTGCCATTTTCATTGGTATCTATTCCTTTTGAGGAAACGAAATCCCATCCATTTATTCTTTCTCAATTCAAAACAATCACATCCATCCCTTTATCACAAGTCTAAGTCAAATATCACTTGGTAAACGACCACACCATTCTTCAGTTTTTGATATAGTTTCCAAACCGAAGTTTCAAAACAACTCTGTCTAGCAAACACATCACTGTACTTTAAACGGTGATGCTACCTATCCCATATTTCAGGAGGGTTAGAACACAAACACACACAGAGGCAAGGATCATCACTGTAGACCTCAGATAACGATGTCAGTTTATTAACTCTTTAGGTAGATTAGGTAACACTTGTTTTTAAACTAACTACAGTTCAAATCAGGTCTCTCTTTTTTTTTTTTTAATGATTCATAATACCATGTTACCAAGAGATAGACTAGATAAGAGAGAAAAAAAGGGCTATGTGTACTGAATTATGCTTACCTAAAATCTGCATCTAGTCGCTTTACATTTTAGGAGATGCCTCTTCTTGAGATAATCAAGATTCTTTACAGCAGGGAATTTAGATTTAATTATCAAACTTTAATACCATGTTATATAGGTCAAGTGAGTATGTCTGTCTTTCTCCAGAAACAAAGAGATTCAGAGTAACAGGATTTCAGATTTCAGAGTAGAAACAGCAAGATATGTTTTGAGACTGTCATTTACTGTAACACAAATCAATATTAAATGCTTTACGCAGGAAGCATACTTTCAGAAAATGGGCCCTAAAGCTTTCTGGGATCCGACCCTAATTACTAGAGCAGGCTCTTGCCGTTTGTCTCTCTCTTCAATTATTTACGGGGCAAAAAGAGCCAAATGGCATTGCATTAGCTATATTAAATGCTATGTACTTGGTTTCTAACTTACTAATGGTACATAAAAATTACTAAGGTGAATGTGCCTGTAGAAACATGGCCTTTTTTCCTTCACCTGAGTGTATGTTATTTATTATTCATAAAGTTAAGTGTTGAATAGGCTGTCCTTTAGGTACCCAATACTGCATAATTTAAACAAATGCATTAAACATATATGACATCTAAAAGGTAGTGCATTGATTACACCTCAAAATTTCTCCAAACAACTTATATTTACAATGTAGTTCACCAAAATATGGGTACCAGCCACCAGTCCCCGAACACAAATACAGAGGGTACCACGCAAAAATGAGCACTGGGTATCCTTACTGCTACCATCTTGCTGCTTTCTGGCGATGACTGAGGAGGGGGTGAAAATGAGGCCCTGAGGGCTAAGAAATTTCAGGTCTCTATGCAGACAAGTGTCATTTTACCCACAGGGACACATGCAGAACGATGATGTAGGTACATAACATGGACCACACACACTGTAAGAAAGGAATGCTTATCGAGGTTGAATCAGAGATTCTCTGCACCAGGCCTGAAATGCCCCCTGCCAGCAAGCAGGGCATGATAACAACCTTCCACAGAAAGTTCAGAGGCTGTACCCACACTTGATTCTTCTGTAATCTGGAAGGGCACCAGGAGTCCAGATAGGAGATGCTAACAGCTGACGAAATTCTTTGCATCCAACTTTCGACCTCCCAAACTGGAAAAAAGCTTCCAAAGCAGCGAAACCCTCACTTTTCATGGACCCAGTAATTTTTTTAAAATGAGTTCAGAAGGCATCAAATTCTTATAGTAAAAATAAGATAGGCCCACTAACAACGCACCCAGGGTCGCCAGAAAGGCAGGCGCAATTTGTATGACTACATGTCATCTCCTGTGTTACTCAAACGGGTACCAAGGCCACTTCTGAGAAAGCACCACTGAAAATCGATCTGTAGGTAAACATATAAGGTAGCAGTTTTCAAAACTAAATACGAAGTCACTTCTTTCTCTGCATCGAAATCTGCCCATTGTCCCTCCTTTGCAGAAGCTACAGGGAAGATTGCAAGGGACATCAATGAACGCTGAGTGAACTTTGGCCACTTTCCTACCCAAAACACCAGCGTAAAAGTAGAAATCAGTAACCAGGTGAAGCGCCACAGCGCACAAAGATCAAGGCGAGGGGCGGGCGCGCAGGGCCGGAGGCGGGCAGGGAAAAGTCCCGTCCCCCCCGGAGCCCCAGTCATCGCGCGCGCGGGAGACGGAGGGGCGTCCCCGGGGGGCGGGAGGTTCGGCGCCACTCCGAGGGAAGCCGCGAGTTACAGCTCGCCGGGCGAGGCCCAGGACAAGGGGTCGCAGATCTGCGCCGCCAGCAGGACCCGCGGCCGAGCAGCCAACGCTCGGCTAGGGGCGCCGCTCAGCCCGCGACCCTCCCCGCCTCCCGGGCCAGGAAGGGGCCGGCGGCTCTTTCCTGTCTAGTCTTTCCCCCCGAGGCTTTCTGTAACCCGATCCCCGCACTCAGTTCCGCGGGCAGCAGCCGCCCAGCGCGCCGCCCGGCTGCGCCCAGGCCAGCGCTATAGTTAGCAAGCTTCCATCAACTCCACCGGGGGCGGCGGGAGCTCGCCGCTCGCCCCTCCCGGACCCGAGCAGCGCGCGCCCCGGGCGCCCCCCGTCCCCGGCGCCCCTTACCTTCGCTTGAAGATACTGGGGGTAGTAGTAGGCGGCGTACTGAGGGTACATCTGCTGCTTCCACACTTTGCCCATGAAGCTGGAAGGGAGCCTGCCGTGCAGGGTCGCGGGCAGTTTGGGCTTTCCAAGTCTCGATCTCTCCTGCCTCTCCCTTTCCGGCGGCGGCGGCGGCGGCGGCTGCCGCTGCTCCACCTCCCAGCCCGGACCAGACGTCCTCCTCCTCCTTCTCCTCCTCCTCCTCCTTCTTCTCCTCCCAGACAGAGAGAAAGACACTGCAGAGCGCAGAGGGCACCCCCGACAGGGCGCTCCCAAGGAGTTGCCTCCCGGAGCCCGACTGCTCCGGGGCTGCCAAGGGCTGGCGCGCTGGCCGCGCTCCGCTCCGGCGAGCTGGCTGAGCGGGGCCGAGAGGTGATCAATACAAGTGGAAAGTGCTGCGGCGGCGGCGGCAGCGCTCGGTGCCAGGCGGCATCTGGGGTGGGTGCGCCCGGTTGGGAGAGGGGAGAGGGGCTGGCGTGCCGAGGCCGTGGGGGAAGGGCGGCGGGGGCGGGGCTTGGGCGCCGCGGATCCGGGACCCGCTGGAGGTGAGGGCTGAGTTTTAACCACTCCTCACCTCCCGGGCTCCGCGGAGGACGGACCGAAAGCTTGGGAGCCCGGATCGCTTTGTGTTGGGGGTGGAGTGTGGGGGTAGACTGGAGGGACCCAGCTTAAGAACTGCGGAGTGGACACCTTGCTTGCTTTCATGAGTTTTTATCTCCTTTAGGAGGAGGGGAGGAAAGGGGAGAAAGAGGAAGAAATCTGATTCATCTCTCACTTACCCCCACCCAGTGATTTTTTTTTTCTCCCCACAAGAGAAGAAAAATGATTTAGTGCCCAACCCCAAAGCTGCAGGGGGGACACCTGGGTTCGGTTCCCCCCATCCCCCCGCCCCAGGCCTGATTTTCTAGTTGACCTTGGGAGGGTTAGTGTCCTTCGGTTTGGTTTTCCCAGATGTGAGAGGTGAAACCCTGCCCTCCGCACCGGAGGAGGCAGAAAGCGGGGGGCGGGGGTGGGGGCGGGGGGTGCGCGCGCGTACACACACACACACACACACACACACACACACACGCACACACACACACGCACGCACGCACGCACACCCTCACACCAAATATACGGATCCTTCTAAGGGGGAGATGTCGCAAAGAGGCAGCATGTTATCATTAGAGGACACAATATAGACATCAGCTTTTCTCTGCCTGTTTCTAATGCTGCCAGACAGTCTGTCAACTCCCACTCAGGAGCAAGGAAACTCCCCAAGTTTGGAATATTTTAAGGCCATTTTGAAAGTCACGCTGGCATATTGTTGCAGTGTGCTTCGGTGACATATTAAAGTCAATCTCTCCTTTTCTGCCTCTCTCCATCTCCTGATTGTCACAGCTCCAGACAGCCCCAGACAGCCCTGGTTCAGTTCACTATGTAACTGGATATAATTTAATGGAGTTAATTGGTCCCTGAAGCTGCCTGTAGAAGACTTTTACATTCTAGCTCAACAAGAGATAATACTAAAATGTACAAATAGGATAAGTAAGAAAGCACACCTTCAAGTTGAAGTTGTTGCACATCTAATAAAGGGTAATGAAAAATTAACTTGTTATTAAATAGACCTTGATTACTTTGTTTTGTCATTTTGGATTTCCAAGAGTCTGTTTTCATAATAGCCCAAAGGTAAATCAAGCTGAAATGAAATGCCTGATTTTGTCAAACAGTTACATTTTTATCTGATTACATTTCAGAAAGTTTAGTAAGATACTTAAAACAGTGCAATAGTGAAGTGAAACCTTTATTATATTTATATGATTTAGACAAATTTCTAGGTTAAACATTTTGAAAAAAACAATATAAGTTCATATGAGAATATTTTGGATATGCCAAGAGGCAAATCACACTCTCATTAAAAAAAAATAATAACAACAGTCAACCCATGTGAACCCTGTAGGGAAACTAGTAGTTACTGAGCTTCTGCTGTATGGTGGATCCTGTTGAGTTTAATAAGTCTGAAGAGTAGAGTAGTTCACTTCTAGCTAGGGGTTAAAAATAGTTCTTTATACTGTTTCAATGTGGGCCCTCTTAATGTATTTGATAAGAGAATGGACATGAACTAACCAGCTTTAAGAGCCTAGCAGGACTAGGAATGGTTTAGAGGAGTGACTGAAGGAAGAAGATTAAGAACAATTTCAGGGGTTCCGGGCATCAGTTGATAAAAGAAATGACCAAACTTAGACTGTTCTACTTTTTTCTGGATGATGAAAATTCAGTCTGTTTTACAGAGCCCAGCAATACACCCACAATTATGTAGACACTTGATTTATGACTGTGTTGGTATTGCAGAGCAGTGGAGAAAGAATGAGCTTTTCAATAAATGGTTTTGGGTCAACTGGCTGTCCATATGGAAAAATGAAATTGGAATCCTGTTTCACAAAAGGAGAAGAAAGAAGTGTAAGTGAATTAAAGACCTAGATGTAAAAAAAAAACTGTAAAGCTGTTAAAAGATAATATAGAAAATATTTTTATCACCTTGAAGTAGGGAATATTTCTTTAATAAGGTAACAAAGAGTGCAAAATTGATCAGTTTGACTATATTGATTAAAATTCAAAAATTGATTAAATTTGATTCATCAAAGGATTCTATAAAGAAAGTGAAAATGCAAGCCACAAAATAATTATTTGCAATCCATATGAACTATAAAAGGCTAATAGGATATATAAAGAACTTTCTGAAATCAGTTTAAAAAAGAGAAACATTAAAATGTGAGCAAAAGAATGAATGTGTCTATTTCATAGAGGAGAAAACACAAATGTCCCTATAACACTTGAAGAGATAGTCATGCATGTATGCATGCTAAGTCACTTCAACCATGTCTGACTCTTTAAGACCCTATGGACTGTAGCCCGCCAGGCTTCTCTGTCTATGGGATTCTGCAGGGAAGAAAAGTGGAATGAGTTGCTTACGTCCTCCACCAGGGTATCATCGCAACCCAGGGATAGAAACCATGTCTCCTGCAGCTCCTGCATTGTAGATGGATTCTTTACCCCTGAGCCAAGTAATAAAGGAAGTGCAAATTTAAATAGTAAGACACCATTTCACAATCACCAGATTGGCAAAAATTAAGAACTCTGAAAATATTAAGAGTAGGTGAAGATGTATAAAAGGGGAATATCTCAAGAACACTGCTTACTGGAAGAAATGTAAACTAGTACATCTGCTGCTTTAGAAAACATTTTGACATTTCCCAATGTATTTGCATGTATCTAATGTAAACAGTAATTTGACTTGTGAGTGTCCATTTCAAAGAATTTTTTCTATCTGTGTACCAAGAGAAATGTACAGGAATATTCATCATATACTGAAAATAACTCCAATGTCTGCCACCTGTAGAATGGATAAAAAAGGCTGCGGTACATGCCTACAACGGAGCACTTTGCAGCACTGGAAATGAATAAGCTACAGTTAAAAACAGCAACACGGATCATCATGCAATTGATGTTGCAAGAAGTAAGTCAACATAAAGCATGATTCCATTTGTGTGAAGTTGAAAAACAGAAAAAATAACTGAATAGTATGTTGTGTAAGAATAAGTACATGAGTAGTGTTTTTAAATCTATAAAGAAAGACAAGGGGATTATAACATTAAAATTCATAACAATGGTTTTTTCTGAGGAAGAAGAGTGTGATGTTCAGGGAGGGACAGAAGAGGACTTGCAGAGATGGCACTCGTTCATGTTTTGCACTGTGTTATGGACATATAACAATATATTTCAATACTTTTCTTTAAGTGGTTCCTAGACACTTCTGTATATTTACTGCATTTCATACTAAAACATTTTGAAAACAAAATTCAACATTTAATTTTGTTTATGATCTTGTTCAAACATATACAGAAAGACTAGACCAATGATCCCTTTGTTCCTAACACCCGGCTCCAACATTTATCAACATTTTGTCATTCTTGTTTCTCTCTCTCTCCCTCCCTCCAACTCTCTCACATACACACAGCCATTTTAATTTTTCTGAAGTGTTTTACAGCAAATCTCAAACATTGTATCATTTCACCTGCAACACTTTTGGTATCTACCTCTAACAAATAAGAACTTTTAAAAACAAAATATCATGATCCCCTCTAACAAAGTTGATGACTGACACTTTGTTAAGATCATCTACTCCTCAGTTCCTGCTCATATTTCTCCAGTTTCTAAAAATCGCTTTTTGTAGTTCATTTGCTTGTTGTTGTTCAGTCTCTAAGTTGTGTCCTTGGGAACCCCAAGAAAAGTTTTAAAAAGTTCATTGGCTTAAATCTGAATGAAACAATGCCTGTACATTACATTTGGTTGATGTGTCTCTTAAGCTTCTTTTACTATATAAAAGTTCACCCCTACTCACTTTCTAAATTGATGTTTATTTGTTAAAGAAATTGAGCCATTTGTCCTATAGAATTTCCTCCATGGCTTATTGCAACCTCATGGTGTCATATAAAGTTGAAAGTTAGTTACAGAGGTTTAATTACATGCAGGTTCACTTTTTTGGGGGGCAAACAGCAATTCATAGGTGGTGCTAAATACACATAGTGGTGTGATGTCTGTCTCATCCACAGAAACACTTGATGTCTGGCTGTCTCACTTTTAGTGATATTAAGATCAATCAGAAGTTCAGGTAGTATCAGTTTTATTTTTCCATTAGAAAGTTCCATGGTTTTAGTAGTCATTCATGAGTGTTACCTCAATCCGTTATTTCAGTAGGAGCTATAGAACTGTGGGTTTTATAGTTTTTCCGTTCCTTCTGCACTTATTAGTTGGAAATTGTCTATGGAGAAGAATTTTTCTCTCTTCAATTCTTGGTTAACTTGAATACAATTAGCACAGGCAGAGCAGGATAAATTTCACCTTATTCACCAAGTTTCAGAATAATAAGTTGATGCTGTAAGAAACTCCAAAGCTTACCAGTTTTAAGTAACAACATTCTGAACTTATGGATTTTTATATGTTTGATTTGTTTCAATCCACCACAATCATTATTCTTGTTATGCTCAAGCTGTCCCATTTTTCAGCCAAAGGGAAACCCTGGCTTTTTTTTTTTTTTTTTTTTTCTTTTACTAGATCGCAATAGTCTTTGACATGGGTTCAGAGAATGAGATGGGAGATGGTTGCATGGCATCATCAACTCAGTGCACATGAGTTTGAGCAAACTCTGGGAGACAGTGAGCCACAGGAAAGCCTGGCATGCTACAGTCCATGGAGTCACAAAGAATCAGACACAACTGAATGAGCGAACAACAGATAGTCTTTGATAGATTTTTTGCTTTCTAGCATAAGATTGTCCTAGGTTCTTGTACAGCTCATGCCTCAACCTGGATCAGCTATTTCTCTTAAAAAGAAGAGCCCACATCAGCTTGCTCTTAATAATTTTTTTATTATGAAAATTTTTTTGAATGTGTTTTATCTTTATTACATTTGGGGGCAGGAGCTCATGAGCTATTCTTTATGAAATTTGTGCCAAGATGATCCTTAGGAGAGCATGAGCTATTGAATGAGTTTCTTCAAGAGAAGTTATATATTTATACCTTCACCAACATTTAAGAAGCATCCTCGATGAGCAGGACACGGGATATGTTGTTCACCTGCATGGAGTATACAGCCCAGTGAGACAGACAGAGATAAAACAATAATAAATTGTGATAAACTCTTTGAAGAAACCCGCAAGCTGATGGGAGCAGAGTAACTTTGTGGGAGTTGGGTTAGGAATTTTAAGTAGTCAGGGAGAACCACTTAGAGGAGACATGATGAATGAGAGTGGGTCAACCATAAGAAACTTGTACAAGGTGAAAGGTGGGGGTGATGTCCTTGTAGAAACAACCCCAAGTTAAAGATTTTGAGGCATGCATTGTCTCATCCAAGCTCTCCAATCTGGTTTCACTCATAGCCAAAGGTAAACTTTTTCTTTTTTAATTGCAGTGAATCAGAAGTGAACCAAACAAATGAGCACTGATGAATGCCTTTGTTCTAATGTCAGAGAGTACTGAAATAATTGTTGGATAAAATTGGAAATTTTGTTACAAAAAGTCTGTGTGCTACAGCATCAGTAAATTGGAAATGGGTTTTAGGTTCATTAGAAGGACTTCATGTAGAACTTGGAGAATTTGCTTCCACACTAGGTGACTAGGTGATGTCTGTAACACATTTACTGAACACTTAAGACAGAAAGGTCATGTAGCTTTTGCAAGGTGAAAGTGGAACTGACATGCATGTTAGAGTCCTTAGAGGGTTAAACAAACAGGAGAGTAGATAAAAGGGAGCCAGTGGTCATAATGTACAACGGAGTTTTGTCTTGAATAGGGAATTGTTTTACAGTCTTCAGGGAAGGTATGTATAAATCATTGTCTAGCCTGATGTTTCTCAGGTATTTATCCAAAGACCTTATTTTGTGGAGTCCTGCCTTAAGAAACTGAAGTTTTGCTCCTTTTTAAACTGGGAATATACTTTAACATTTCTTCCATCAAAGTGAAACACAAATTTAAAAATTCCTAGAATATATCCCTTATACTCCATCGGAGTTTGAGAAGCATTGCTTAGTTCACAGTTTGTTTTTTTTTAATCACAGCTCAAAATTCCCTCCCTGACTAGACCTTCCCATTTTCCCAATTTGTTTCCCTCTACTACATTGCCTTGTGGCTTGCAGTTCTTTCCTCACCTCCATGCCTGCGCCTTCTAAACTCACCAAATTGTTGGACATCTCCAACCAACTTTGGCTTATGCACCTGCCTGGAGGGTATTTTACCTTTCTTCATGTGGTCTACTCTTATGCTTTGTTTAAGACAGCCCATCATGACTTCCTTCAACCACCAGGTTGGACTGGATGCCTCTCCCATGGTACCCAGTCTGAACCTCTCTCTGAACAGCAATTATCCAATTAACATGCACATTCATTGGAGGCAATCTCCAGAACTTGTTCTTTAAATACTCAAAGGTCCCTTCCAATTTAGAAATTCAGTGATTTTTGTGATTTGCAAGAGTGGCTGTGTACACACAGTCACTTCCTGATATGTTACAACCCACACATCCCTTCCTTGCCCCAGTGTATTTTAGACGAATAAAAGGAACACAAATATTTTCAACAGCAGGAGCAAAACTTCAGAAAGACCTTCCTTCAAGAAGTGAAATAGACAAAAAGTATACATGAGTTAAAAATCATATTTGATAAATTTGTTAATAAGGGCTAAAATTGGACACAACTGAGGGACTCAGTTATAGTAAATATTGAATAATGTCAATGATGGCAAACTACTAATTTTAAATTTAGCAATAATACATGGAGTTGGATGCTGCTATCCAAGAATGTGGTAGAACTAAGAACTAAGAACTAAGAACTTAGTGGATCATCAGGGACATACATTCCCCCAGTCAGCCCTGCTGAGTGTTTGCCTCTTTATTACCATAGCCCAGATAATCGTCTCCACAAAAAGGTGAATGAAATAATTTATAGTGAATTAATTCATTAAGTTAGTGAGCACCGTTAGTATGCAATGGTTGGCCTCTAGAGGCAAGTCAAGACTTAGACCCCGTCGTCAAAGATCAAGATTTCATAATTTGCATTCTCTAGCTGATCCCGTGAATGTATTTATAAACAGGCTGCTGATAAGTATTAATATAACCTTTGGTGATATTAAAGTCCCAAATAAGTAGACATTTTCAAAAGTTCAGGGAGTAAGCCAGCTGAATGGGAAGGGGAAATTTTTAAATTCACGTTATGGTCTGTTTTCTTTCTGAATAAGCTAGGAGTCCTCAAGCTGCTGTTGGTTAGAAATGTGGGGTTTTGTGGAGGCCAATATTTCCTAAAGATAGATTTTTATTTTTATGCCTTGCTTTCCAGATTTTTTAAAAAGTTTTAGATAAAACTTAGTGACATGATTTTTAAAAAATGTTTTACAAGGACCAACAAAATCATGTTATTAAGCATGGGTCAGCTGAGGGTTATTTTTTTCAACTGTAATTTCACTTTTTAAAATAGCCTGACCCCTGCAGCAATATGTTTAGATGCCTGTGTGAGGTAGGCTGTGGTTTCATGATTTCATCGTCAGAAGAGGTCAAGAAGGGGTGGCTGTGCTCCTAATATTTTAAGGCTCTCTGTTAACTAGAGGATATTTCAAGTGTTTCAATAGAACTTCTGAGGAGGTATCAGAAAAGAGTGAGAAGAGAATTTTTGCCTTTCCCTAATTCTTTCCTCCTTTCTCCCTCCCTCCCTCCTCTTTTTCTTTCTCCACTATTGAGTAGTTTCAAATCTTCTGTCTTTGAGATTTTTTAAAAGCATTTTAAAATGAGATGGTATGATGTTCTAAAAGCTGAGATGTAACCAGTGTATATATATATATACATTATACATATATATGCGTATATGTATACACACATGTACACTTTTCAATGCAGTTCTGAAACTATATAGCATGTGTTTCAATACTACATGGAAGTATTTGATAAAAATAGAAGCCTAAAACTATAAATTCTATCAATATTTATCTACCAGAGCATGGGCTCTCTTGAGTATAGATGATCAGTGAGTCAAGGTGGAAGGCTCTGTTACTTCTGTTTACTTGAAGGCACTGTGGAATTAGAAAGCTGGGGAAGAAAGAACACACAGGGGAAGCATCATCTTTAGCTTCTCTGTGTGTTAGTAGCTCAGTCGTGTCCAACTCCTTGTGACCCCAGGGACTGTAGCTGGCCATGGAATTCTGTCCATGGAATTCTCCAGGCAGAAATGCTGGAGTGAGTAACCATTTCTTTCTCCAGGGGATCTCCCTGAGCCAGGGATCAAACCTGGCTCTCCCACATTGCAGGCAGATTCTTCACCATCTGAGCCACTAAGGAAGCCCTTAACTTCTTTAACACTTGTAAATTTTCCAAATCTAAATTATAGTTGAATTCTCAGCAATACTTTGTTTTCTTTCTAAAGACTTGTAGTGTTATCTCGATTTTATCACCATCATTGCTGTCATAATTATTTTGGAATTATTTTAACATTATATTTACTTTTAGATTTACTTTTGGCAGCACCATGTGGCTTGTGAGATCTTAGTTCCCCAACCAGAGATTGAACTTGGGCCGTTGGCAGTAAAAGTGCAGAGTCCTAACCACTGGACCGGCATGGACTTCCCCATAATTACTTTTTAATTTGCAAACCTCCCACACATTAGTTACCCCAATTGATCCTCACTGAAATCCTTCAAGGCAGACATTGTTATTAAAGAGTATAGTCTTCAGAGTCAGACTGCCCAGGTTTAAAGCTGACTGTTCCCCTACCTGGCTTGAAATGTGTGAAAGGAGATTGTTGAGAGGATTAAGTGAGTTGATATAAAGCATTTAGACTAATGCCTGGTAAAAAGTAAGCACTATAAAAGCATTCATTACTATTAGTTCTTTTATATATTAAAAAAAATCTCAGAGATATTAAATAATTGTCCTAAGGTAGTTATTTATGGTAAGTTAAGAATCTAGGGCAAAATCCTAGATTTTTTAAGTATTGTTAAAAGCCCTACTTTTAAGTATTGTTCAGTACTAGCTTCTTACTTAGATTACTTTTCCTTTAAGATTTCTTTCCTCCTTCCCCTCTTTCTCTTTTTCATCCCATTCTCTCATCTTTTTCTTCTCCTTCCTCTTCTCCTCTCTCTCTGTTTTCTCTTCCTTCTCCTAGTCCTACCATTACCCTAGTCACCTCTTCCACCACTGGTGCCACCAACGTCATCACCAGAAACACCAGCGTGATGAACTAGACTGACAATGAATTTGAAAGGAAATCATGCTGATAAATTTCTTTTTAATGGGCTGATGGAGAATGAGAGTAGGAAAGAGGGAAGAAAGGAAGGAAGAAAAATGTCATTTTAGTTGATAATCATACTAGGCTATATATTCAACTTGTAGTTATGGTCTCTAACTTATTTATAAAAAACAATGTCTGAGGTGAAAAACATTCTTGAAAAGATTAACAGCAGTTTAGACACTGAAGAAGAAAATATTAGTGAACTTGAACAGTTAATAACAGAAGCTATCCAAGATGAAAAATGTTAGTAAATGCAGAACACTAAACTGTGCTAATGCTAATATAAATGGCTATATAAAATTGTTATCTAGAAAAATATGGAAATGCTTGTGTAAAAATTATACAAGTATGTGAGTTATGGTATTGCAATAGTGGGTAGTTTTGCTGCTGCTGTTTCTTTAATTTTCAAAGTTTATTCATTCCATTATTTATCACATGCCTATAGGGTTGCCTGACACTGTGTTTATCAACAGGAAACTAAAGAAAAATTAAAATATAGTTCCTGTCCTTGACAGATTCTCAGTCTAGTAGTAAAAACAGACATGTAAACATATTTGCTGTCAAGTGTGGTGAGCTGGTTAAGGAGGAAGTACTTTATTTGGACTGAGGATGTCCAATGAAGCTTCTTTAAGAAGAGACATTTTTAGCTATAGTTTATGGTGGGGGAGGGGAAGGAATTCGCTAAGTAAGTAAGGATAAAACTGGAATGGAGTAGGAGTAGAGTTAAAGGAGAACTGGAAAATTCTACACAAAAGATAAGTTTATGCAAAAGTGTTGGAGAACTACAAATCTTTCATTATGACTTAAGTTCTAAGTGCATGCAGAGGTGAGTAGAGATTTGAAGCTGAAAAGGCTAAGTAGGGGCTAGATCATGACAATCTTAGAATACTACTGTGCAATGAGTGGAAATTTCCAATATTTCCTGCACAGACAACATGAATTTGTAAATCACTTGGGCTTTATTCTGTAGGTATAAGGGAGTTATTAGAGGTTTTATACAGTCTGTGTTGCAGTCTGAGTTACAAGGTCAGATTTAAGATTAGAAAGATTACACTGTCATCAATATGGTAGATAGATTCAATGGCAATGGGAGATTAGAATCAGAAACTTCAGTTATTTCAGGGAAGAGATGATAATGGCTTAATCTAGAGTCAGGATATTTTTAAGCAATGGGAGTTGTTCATTTTGGGTGTAGGTAGTAAGAGAGTGTGATGATAATGATGAAACACTCCTCCCTGAAAAAAAATCTTTCGTTTGTCTAAGTTCTAAATAATTGCCATGATTATTGCTTACTTTTCAGTTCAGTTCAGTTCATTTCAGTCGTTCAGTTGTATCTGACTCTTTGCAAACTCATGGACTGCAGCATGCCAGGCCTCCCTGTCCATCACCAACCCCTGGAGTTTACTCAAACTCATGCACATTGAGTCAGTGATGCCATCTAACCATCTCATCCTCTGTCGTCCCCTTCTCCTCCTGCCCTCAATCTTTCCCAGCATCAGGGTCTTTTCCAATGAGTCAGTGCCTTGCATCAGGTAGCCAAAATTTTGGAGTTTCAGCTTCAACATCAGTTCTTCCAATGAATATTCCAGACTGATTTCCTTTAGGATTGACTGGTTGGATCTCCTTGCAGTCCAAGGGACTCTCAGGAGTCTTCTCCAACACCACAGTTTAAAAGCATCAATTCTTTGGTGCTCAGCTTTCTTTATAGTCCAACTCTCACATCTATATGTGACTACTGGAAAAACCATAGCCTTGACTAGATGGACCTTTGTTGGCAAAGTAATGTTTCTGCTTTTTAATATGCTGTCTAGGTTGGTCATAAGTTTTTTTCCAAGGAGTAAGCGTCTTTTAATTTCATGGCTGCAGTCACCATCTGCAGTGATTTTTGAGCCCCCCAAATAAAGTCTCTCACTGTTTCCATTGTTTCCCCATCTATTTTCCATGAAGTGATGGGACCGGGTGCTATGATCTTAGTTTTCTGAATGCTGAGCTTTAAGCCAACTTTTTCACTCTCCTCTTTCACTTTCACCAAGAGGCTCTTTAGCTCTTTGCTTTCTGCCATAAGGGTGTTGTCATTAGCGTACGTGAGGTTATCAATATTTCATCTGCCAATCTTGATTCCAGCTTGTGCTTCATCCAGCCCAGCGTTTCTCATGATGTACTCTGCATGTAAGTTAAATAAGCAGAGTGACAATATACAGCCTTGACGTACTCCCTTCCCGATTTGGAACCAGTCTGTTGTTTCATGTCCAGTCCTAACTGTTGCTTCCTGACGTTGCAGATTTCTCAAGAGGCAGGTCAGGTAGTCTGGTATACCCATCTCTTTCAGAATTTTCCACAGTTTGTCATGATCCACATAGCCCAAGGCTTTGGCATAGTCAATAAAACAGAAATAGATTTTTTTCTGGAACTCTCTTGCTTTTTTGATGATACAATGGACGTTGACAATTTAATCTCTGGTTCCTCTGCCTTTTCTAAATCCAGCTTGAACATCTGGAAGTTCACAGTTCATGTACTGTTGAAGCCTGGCTTGGAGAATTTTGAGCATTTCTTTGCTAGCATGTGAGATGAGTGCAATTGTGCAGAAGTTTGAGCATTCTTTGGGATTGCCTTTCGTTGGGATTGGAATGAAAACTGACCTCCTCCCGTCCTGTGGCCACTGTTGAGCTTTCCAAATTTGGTGGCATATTGAGTGCAGCTCTTTCACAGCATCATCTTTCAGGATTTGAAACAGCTCAACTGGAATTCCATCACCTCCACTAGCTTTGTTCGTAGTGATGCTTTCTAAGGCCCACTTGACTTCACATTCCAGGATGTCTGGCTCTAGGTGAGTGATCACACCATCGTGATTATCTGGGTGGTGAAGATCTTTTTTGTACAGTTCTTCTGTGTATTCTTGCCACCTCTTCTTAACATCTTCTGCTTCTGTTAGGTTCATACCATTTCTGTCCTTTATTGTGCCCATCTTTGCATGAAATGCAAGTTTTCTTAAAGAGATCTCTAGTCTTTCCCATTCTGTTGTTTTCCTCTATTTCTTTTTTTCCCCCCATTTATTTTTATTAATTGGAGGCTAATTACAATATTGTAGTGGTTTTTGTCAAACATATGGGGGGATCGGGATGGGGAATACATGTAAATCCATGGCTGATTCGTGTCAATATATGGCAAAAATCCTCTATTTCTTTGCACTGATCACTGAGGAAGGCTTTCTTATCTCTCCTTGCTATTCTTTAGAACTGTGAATTCAAATGGGAATATTTTTCCTTTTCTCCTTTTCTTTTTGCTTCTCTTCTTTTCACAGCTATTTGTAAGGCCTCCTCAGACAACCATTTTGACTTTTTGCATTTCTTTTCCATGGGGATGGTCTTGATCCCTATCTCCTGTACAATGTCACAAACCTCCATCCATAGTTCATCAGGCACTCTGTCTGTCAGATCTAGTCCCTTGAATCTATTTGTTACTTCCCCTGTATAATTGTAAGGGACTTGATTTAGGTCATACCTGAATGGCCTAGTGGTTTTCCCTACTTTCTTCAATTTACATCTGAATTTGGCAATAAATAGTTTGTGACCTGAGCTACAGTCAGTTCCCGGTCTTGTTTTTGCTGACTGTATAGAGCTTTTCCACCTTTGGCTGCAAAGAATATAATCGATCTGATTTCGATGTTGACCATCTGGTGATGTCCATGTGTAGTCTTCTCTTGTGTTGTTGGAAAAGGGTGTTTGCTATGACCAGTGCGTTCTCTTGGCAAAACTCTATTAGCCTTTGCCTTGCTTCATTCTGTACTCCAAGGTCAAATTTGTTACTCCAGGTGTTTTTTGACTTTTGCACTCCAGTCCCCTATAATGAAAAGGGCATCTTTTTGGGGTGTTAGTTCTATAAGGTCTTGTAGGTCTTCACAGAACCATTCAACTTCAACTTCTTCAGCATTGCTGGTTGGGGCATAGACTTGGATTACCATGGTATTGAATGGTTTGCCTTGGAAACAAACAGAGATCATTCTGTCGTTTTTGAGATTGCATCCAAGTACTGCATTTCAGACTCTTTTGTTGACTGTGATGGCTACTCCATTTCTTCTAAGAGTTTCTTGCCCGCAGTAGTAGATATAATGGTCATCTGAGTTAAATTCACCCATTCCAGTCCATTTTAGCTTGCTGATTCCTAAAATGTTGATGTTCACTCTTGCCATCTCCTGTTTGACCACTTCCAATTTGCTTTGATTCATGGAGCTAACATTCCATGTTCCTATGCAATATTGCTCTTTACAGCATCAGACTTTGCTGAGTTTTAATCATTGTATTTGTTATATATTGCTGTTTAACAAAGTACCTCAACTTTAGCAGTTTAAACAACATACAGTCATTATTTCACATGGTTTCTGATGGTCAAGAATTTGGGAGGGGCTTATGAGTATCTTCCCACTTCCCTAGTGGCTCAGACAGTAAAGCATCTGCCTGCAATGTGGGAGACTTGGTTTCAATCGCTGGGTTGGGAAGATCCCCTGGAGAAGGAAATGGCAACCCATTCCAATACTCTTGCCTGGAAAATTAGATGGATGAAGGAACCTGGTGGGCTACAATCCGTGGGGTCACAGAGAGTCGGATACGACTGAGTGACTTCACTTTCTTTCTTTCTATCAATATCTTTGAACTTGTGCTCCATTGTAATCTCAAACCCTTTTATTAATGGTTTGTCTAGATTATTTCTCCTGTTACATCAGCAGAGTATTTCAGTTTCAGGGCAAGTGTTAATTAATCTTACTTTGTACTTTTCTCAGAATTTTTTTTTACACATATCTCTAATTTGCAAAGAACTTTGCAAACTTTCAGTTTTCTTCCTGTATTTGTGTGTGTGTGTGTGTGTGTGTGTGTGTGTGTGTGTGTGTTAATCTTGTCATATTTGTAACCACATCAGAACTGAGAATTTTCTCAGTTCCATTTTGTTACTGATAAGGAATGTTGACAACATTGGGAACCTAATATTCATCCCAGTGTGGTAGTTTTCTATTAGACTGACACTAAGTTGATCACCTGCACTTCGGTGGCTTGGGGTGGGGGGTGGAGGGGCATTCAGTTCAGTCACTCAGTCGTGTCCGACTCTTTGTGACCCCATGAATCGCAGCACGCCAGGCCTCCCTGTCCACCACCAACTCCCAGAGTTTACTCAAACTCATGTCCATCAAGTCAGTGATGCCATCCAGCCATCTCATCTTCTGTCGTCCCCTTCTCCTCCTGCCCCCAATCCCTCCCAGCATCAGGGTCTTGTCCAATGAGTCAACTCTGCATCAGGTGGCCAAAGTATTGGAGTTTCAGCTTCAGCATCAGTCCTTGCAATGAACACCCGGGACTGATCTCCTTTAGGATGAACTGGGTGGATCTCCTTGCAGTCCAAGGGACTCTCAAGAGTCTTCTCCAACACTATAGTTCAAAAGCATCAATTTTTTGGTGCTCAGCTTTCTTCACAGCCCAACTCTCACATCCATACATGACCACTGGAAAAACCAAAGCCTTGACTAGACGGACCTTTATTGATAAAGTAATGTCTCTGCTTTTTAATATGCTATCTAGGTTGGTCATAACTTTCCTTCCAAAGAGTAAGTGTCTTTTAATTTCATGGCTGCAGTCACCCATCTGCAGTGATTTTGGAGCCCCCCAAAATGGGGGGCATTACCCCCTATCAAATTACATTTCTAGGATGGCTTGAACCTTTTTATGTTTGCAACTTGCCCACTTTAATGGATAGTAGAGCAAAGGCAAAACTTGTCTGGTAGACTAAATCCCAGTTCAGGGAAACCTTAGTGATTTGCATTTCCTGCAGGTACACTGCAGAATGCAGTGATTGTAAGCCATCCAGTCCTTGTCAAGCCTTTCTGTGTTTGGTATATATTGTGATTGACACAGCAACAATAATGAAATGCAAGTAATCCTGTGCTGTCAAGATACTTTAGATGGATTTCCCTGTATTTGGGAGATGTCTGGCCTAGTGAGAGGAGGAAATCTAATCTAGCATTCAGAAGGACTACATCTGCACTCTGATGTCTAGAAGGAAGTAGGTTCAACTTCTGGGTAATGCAATTACATGGGAGTATGTTTACTGCTGTGGTATCATTAGAATATTCCATCTCTTTGAAAGATATGTCTCTTATGTACTTGAAGGGTAGTTAACACTCTTTAATGAATGTCATGCAAGGAGTCAAGATTATATGTGTGTTCAGTCGCTCAGTTGTGTCCGACTCTGCGACCCCATGAACTGTAGCCAGTCAGACTCTTCTGCTAAGGAATTTTCCAGGTGATAATACTGGAATGGGTTGCCATTTCCTACTCCAGGCATCTTCCTGACCCAGGGATCAGACCTGAGTCTGTTGTGTCCCCTGCATTGGCAGCCAAATTCATTGCCACTGCACTACCAGGAAGCCCAGAGTCAAGATTACTTGGTGGGTTATTATCATGGATGGGGAATGGGCAAAGTGTAGTTTGATCAGGGCACCCCTGACTTACCAGGATCCAGCCTGAAAAATAGCCATTTTCTATGACTTCCTGAAGGTCCAGCTTGCATTTAACTTCCATGGATCTTTCACACTTCATAGCTCTTGTACACTGTCAACCACTTACTAAATGTTTCCTTACCTAATCCTCTCTCAATCACCCGCTTTGTAGGTTACTATCTTTGCATTTCAGATGCGAAGACAAAGACTATGTGAGGTTGCCTCTTGCCCAAGGCTTCAGAATGGAGGAATCAGGGTTTGAACTGAGTTTCTACTCAATGCATTATGCGTCAATATTACACTTTAAGCAAACAGCCAGTGGAACATATAAATGGTGCAGTTAATTTTATAATTAATCTTGAAATTAATGAGCATGTTTATGTCAGTTTTCTGTAACATTGTGTTATCAGCTATTACATTTTTAAAAAGTTAAAAAATTTCTTTTGCCCAAGCCATGGGGCATGTGTAGGATCTTGGTTCCCTGACTAATGATCAAACCCAATGCCCCCTGTATTGGGAGCATGAAGTCTTAACCACCAGATCACAGGAAATTTCCTCAAGCCTTAACTTATAAAAGCATATTCTGGTCTTAATTCAGATATATTTATAATTTTTATATAGTATAGAATCTTTGGCAAATGCACAATTTCTAGTTCTACTTTTCTCATGTAACTTTTCATTTACATTTCCCCAAGTTGTATAGTTTTTACAGTTATAATTTTAGTAGCTACACAATGATACAGTTAATAAATACTAAAGCATTTTAAAAAAAATTCTTAATGTAGTAGTGAAAATTAAGACAATATCACACCTCATTTTGGGCTTCGCTGGTGTCTCAGATGGTGAGGAATCCGCCTCCAATGCAGGAGACCTGGCTTTGATTCCTGGGTCGGGAAGATTCTCCTGGAGAAGGGAATGGCTACCCACTCCCAGTATTTTTGCCTGGAGAATCCATGGACAGAAGAGCCTGGTGGGCTACAGTCCATGTGGTCATAAAGAGTTGGACACGACTGAGTGACTGACACTCACTCATACACCTCCTTTTGGGAAAACCAGAATTCTGGACAAACAAAAAAAGCAAAACAGAGGGTGAATATTTTTGTAAGGAAAGGACTCAATATAGAATTCCTTTAAATAGTAACGCTCCCCTGGGTCCCCAGGAGATTTGGTTTCCTAAAATTAAGAGTTACACACTTTTGTGAAGGGCTTCCTAAGACTGGATAATTTCTGAGATCGTTTCTAGCACATGATGACTAATGCATTGATTGGGTAAAACGAGGCCACCCATTTATTCTAGGGTTATTCAGTTGCAGAAAGCTACAGGAATGAAGGATGTGTTTACTTCTCAGGCTCTGGTGGGTCAATAAAAACTCGGAAGGGTTTTTCTCTCGTTTACTCCCACAGTGCCGAATCCAAGGGCTTTTAGGCTCCAAGTGTCCGCAGTATGTCAGGAACGGTGTGCGGTCATCTATTCTTGTCCATTCTCCTGCCTCTAGTCAGACCACACCCAAACCCGCCTGGACAGAGAAGAGTCTGCCCTATTTTTAACAAGACCCAGACACTGGGAGCATTTCTCCTTCCTCAATAACCCCATTTCAAATCCAGTCCACACTTCCAGTGTACTTTTAGCAATTAACAGAGGGCCTCCATACACTTCTTACACATTTCCATCTAATACAAGAGATATTTTCCAAAAATTTAAAATTAAGGAAATAATAAATATGGATCAAGTAGAAAACAAGGTGTATTTTAGATTGTCTGTGACTTTAAATATACTAGTATAATGTCATATTATGTTGTAGGATTAGGGTGTGTGTGTGTGTGTGTGCACGCGCACGTGCGCGCGAGCTCAGTGGTGTCTGAGTCTTTGCGACCCCGTGGACTGTAGCCTACCAGGCTCCTCTGTCCATGGAATTTTCCAAGCCAAGAATACTGGAATGGGTTGCTGTTTCCTTCTCCAGGCATCTTCTAACCTAGGGATTGAACCCACATCTCCTGTGCCTCCTGCATTGTCAGAGAGATAGATTCTTTACCACTCTACTACCTGATTAGGATATGCAATAGCAGATATGTTTTCCTGAAATCCCGACTTCTGTAGGTGTAAATACGTATCTTAAAAATCTTAAGACATTTGACTGGGAATATATAACTATGTCTAGGAGAGAAGATGCCATACATTTTGCCTAAAACCTCCCCCCCACCACCAAAGATTTCATTTTTTGCTTAGTGAGATTCAATTATATTTAAGTAAGATTTATTTGAACAACTATTATATTTAAGATACATAGTGATGAAAACGACTCTACCCTCTTCCACATGCAAACTATCTTTGTTCAATGAGGTCAGATTGCTTTGGGGGAATAATCACTATTAACCACTCTGCTGGTGTTTTGTTAATTGTCTCCCATCAGATTTTATTTAATTCTTACGCGTATTAGGAAGCTGAAAATTTTGAGGAAATGTAAAAGGACAAATATTAGTCAAGGATAGAAGTGACCACTTTAACTCATACCTGATCAACATCCATTTTTTGAAATGTTTTCCATCCAGCCTCCTCCCAAAATCAAATGCTTTTTTGATATTGCAGGGGAATCTTTCTTTATAGGTGAGGACATACTTTCTTAAGGCTTCCTGCATTATTGCTGTAGTTTCAGCTAAGTTATTTTATAAATTTATTCTATCAAAGTTGATCTGTTGTCTTCCTTTTATATCAACATTCTGACAGGCCTGGTTTCCTCATTTTATTTTTCTTAGATAATTTCTATTTTGAAGAATGTAAACAAGACCAAATACTTTTCCTCAGTCCTGTCTGCTTTTGTCTGTATTCTTTTTTCCTTTGGACTGGGGCTAATATGTGGCCACATGTGCTAGATAAGAATTCTTTATCAGATTCAGCCATTCCTCACTTGATTAATTTTGCTATGGGTAAAACAGAATGTGATTTCTAAGTTCCTCTGGCAGTCGCAGTCTAAAGCTTCTCCTGCCCTTAAATAATCTTAATTTGTGTATGGTAAAGTGGAGTATGTCTTGGTTGAAATTATTGTTTTTGTTTTTTAAACCATTCATGCTACAGTGTTTCCTGTCTTTTTAGGGTCGTATCTTCATATTTGGGCTCCTCCAGTGCTCAGCGGTAAAGAACCTGCCTGCAATGCGGGAGTCATAGGAGCCACGGGTTTGATCCCTGGGTCAGGAAGATCTCCTGGAGGAGGGAATGGCTATCCACTCCAGTATTCTTGCCTGGAGAATCC
Organism: Muntiacus reevesi; assembly: GCF_963930625.1. Classification (NCBI taxonomy): domain Eukaryota; kingdom Metazoa; phylum Chordata; class Mammalia; order Artiodactyla; family Cervidae; genus Muntiacus; species Muntiacus reevesi. The sequence continues at coordinate 234,932,243 of NC_089251.1, forward strand.
CATGGACAGAGGAGCCTGGCAAGCTACCATCCATAGCATCACAAAGAATTGGAAACAACTGAAGTGATTTAGCACACATACACTTCATATTTATGAAAAATGGTTAATATCACTTTGGCAGACTGTCTTTTCCCATGAATAATATCAATAAAACTCTCACGACAGAGGCACAATTTTATTTTTCATGTTATAGCAATGACATAGCAATTTTGGTCCAAATTGCATTAATGAGAAAAAGAAGGAAATAGTCTGAATTAGATAGCATTTTTTTTAAAGTGGAAAATAAGATATCTTTCTTATCAGGTGCTGCTATGAAATTTTGTATTTTATCAGCTCTCAGGTCTATGACCAATAAATATCACTGAATGCTTAATATGTCTACCGGCTCAGAAAATTTACCCAAAATGTATTTGCTGATCATTTCAAACTACAGTGCAGTCTCTTTACATTGTATATGCAGATGGCTTGGTGGGTAGGAGTTAGGAAATAGACTTGGACCCTTGTTATTTTATTTATTTGCTATGTGACCCTTGGCAAAATACTTAACCTCTGTGTGCCTCAGTTTCCTCATTACAAAATGAGGGAAGATAAAATCATTATGCTGTACACGTTAAACTTACACAGTGGTATGTGTCAATTATATCTCAATAAAACTAGAAAAATGAGGCTAATACCTTCCAACTTAAAAGTTGTGATATTAATGAATTTAAATAAATATGTATTTCATTCATATCATATGAACATTATAATATCACTTATTTCGTAAGTCTATATCATTGAGTATTATTTACCTGGTAAATAATAAATATATTAGCTATTATTACTAATTTTAAAGTGTATGATTTCATTGCTGCAGTTACTATACTGATCTTGGACATAGACAAAAATTACAGTGTTTGGAAGATTGCCCAGAGAATAGGAGTTCTTCAGAGAAATTCCAAACAGCACAGAAACTCTAGAAGATGTGCAAATACGAAGAAAAGAATTTATCCTTTACTGAGCACAGTTACCACTATTTTGTAATTAAATGAATCTTAACTCTCATGAAGAGTCACAGAACAAACTCTGACTTTTTTGAAATGTCCAGAGTTGGCGTGACCTCACCAATCAGCAGAAGTCAGGATGGATGGGGATTCATATTCCAAACTCACTTTAATTTAAAGGGACCTGAAAACTGCCTTAAAAATCACACTTATCATCTTCTCTTCTTGCTCCATGATGTTGCTGCTGCTAGGTTGCTTCATTCGTGTCCGACTCTGTGCGACCCCATGGACAGCAGCCCACCAGGCTCCTCTGTCCCTGGGATTCTCCAGGCAAGAACACTGCAGTGGGTTGCCATTTCCTTCTCTACTTGCTCCATGGTGCATCTTCAAATTCTATTGTGACTGCCACAATTGAATTGTTGTAAGGCTGAAAACCAAAGAAACTTACAGACATTTTAACTAGGGTCAGGAAAATGTTAAACCCATCCTGGCTAGTGTTTTATTATAAAGAAATATGTCAATAATTATTTACAAGATATATATATACATGTATATATAAATTATATTATGTAATAATATATTATTATACATATATATATAATGTTGTCTTTAAACAGAAACACACATAAAACAAGAATATGAATTGATTTTGTTTGCTCATAGGAACCTGAGCCATTCTGGGACATTTGGGAATGTGTGGAGCTGTTTTGATGGTCTTGAATTTGGTGAAGAGTGGGCTGTGAGGAGGGGTATATGGCAATACCCCCAAGACTACTAGCCTTGGTTAAAGAACAAGGATGCTCTTATACTTCCTAGCATACACAGGACAGTTCCCCACAACAAAGAATTATCAGATCAAAAAATGTCAGCGCCAAAGCTGAGAAACCGGGCCTTATACCGAACCTTCAAACTTTCTCTGTAAGGACTGGATAGTTAATATCTTCCTCTTTGTCAGCCACGTGGTCTCCATTGCAGCTACTTGACTTTGCCTGTGGCCTGAAAGCAGCTACTGACAATATACCAGTTGACAATGGGTGCATCTGTTTCACAATAACCTTTATTTACAAAAGCAGTCACCCTGCTGGATGTTGGCCTGGGCTATCGTTTGTGGACCCCTCCATAACAGTAATTCTCAATCTCGGATGCTCATTAGAAGAACCCAGGAGCTTTCGAACATGGTATTACCTGGACTCCCCTTCCCCCAATTCTGATTTGATTGGTCTGGGAGGGGCCCCTGTGTTGATGTTAGTTAAAAACATCCCATGGATGAGAATGTACAGCCAGTGTTGAGAGCCATCGCTCTGAGATAGTTGCTGTTTGTGTGTTTGAAAGTTGATCCAGCCCAGTAGTCAGCAGTCAGCAGAGCCTTCTCTTGCAATCTGGCTTTTGTCCCAGGGACTCTCCTGAAAATCTACAAATTAATGGGCTTTTATTAGTATCTGTTCCTCGGAATCCCTGAGACTGAGATTTAGAAACACTTCATGATTTCAAGTACCTTGAAACTCCTCACTCTCCAAGTCTTCCTCCTATGCTTCTAACTACCCTTCTGCCTCTTCTTCAACCTTTTGCACATTAAATATAGATAATCCCCAAAGAACTGTCCTCAGGGTTCTTCTCTGATTAATTTTTCCTGGCCTGTGTCATAGCCTTACCTCTCTATAAACAGCATTCATGTAACTAACTTTTGGCCTAATCTCTCCCACAGGGGTTGTTCTAGTAAGTTACCTGGTGACTCTATTCTTGATCATGGTTTTGGAAATTAGACACGAAAAGTCAAAGTCATAAAACTAAGTTACAGTCTTTTATTCCAGATATCAACTCCCACAGCATGGGACATTCCATACAACATTTTGAAGACTACCATCCTTACGATGCAACTTTCTTAGAGGAGAAACCCCACAATAAGGTCATTTGGGGACTTTGTAATGTACCTTTTGCATCAAGGTCTACCTCATGCTGTATAGAAAGTTACCAGTGTATATAAGGTTAAATACAATCAAAAGAAATAAGTAATGTAAATAACAATTTTGCTTTTATGTCATCAGAGCACTCCTATAGTTCAGAGATAAAACAATGAGACACTCATTCATTGCCAGTTATATCCAGCCCCTTGTCAGGAGATAGGTGAGACATGCAAACTGGGTAACTGGCAGGAGTTTTCAGGGAGTCTTTTTGCAAAGATATGGGCAGGTGTATTTCCAAGGTCTACCATAACAAATTACCACTAACCTGGTGGCTAAAACAACAGAAGTTTATTCTCTCATCATTCTGGAGGTCAGAAGTCCACAGTTAAGGTATTGGCTGGGCTGCACTACTTTCAGAGGTTCTAGAGGAGAACCTGGTCCTTGCCTCTTCCAGTCTCTGTTGGCTATTGGCATTCCTTGGCTTCCTTGACTGCAGCCAGTTCAGTTCAGTTCAGTTGCTCAGTTATGTCTAACTCTTTGTGACACCATGGACTGCAGCATGCCAGGATTCCCTGTCCATCACCAACTTATAAATCTTGCTCAAACTCATGTCCATCGAATCTGTGATGCCATCCAACCATCTCATCCTCTGTGTCCCCTTCTCCTCCTTCCTTCAATCCTTCCCAACATCAGGGTCCCAATGAGTCAGTTCTTTGTATCAGGTGGCCAAAGTATTGGAGTTTCAGCTTCAGCATTAGTCCTTCCAATGAATATTCAGGACTGATTTCCTTTAGGATGGACTAGTTTGATCTCCTTACAGTCTAAGGAACTCTCAAGAGTCTTCTCCAACACCACAGTTCAAAAAACATCAATTCTTTGGTGCTCAGCTTTCTTTATGGTCCAACTCTCATATCCATACGCAATTACTGGAAAAATCATAGCTTTGACTAAATGGACATTTGTCTGACTGCAGCCACATCACTCCAATCTCTGCCTCTGTTTTCGCGTTGCCTTCTCCTCTTCTTCTCTTCATATTGCCTTCTTCTCTTCTGTCTGTGTCATATTTCTTTTTATCTTTCTTTCGTAAGGACAGTTATTGGATTTTGGGCCCACCCAAATAGTCAAGGATGATCTCTGAATTTTGAGATCCTTAACTTAATTACACCTGCAAAGATCAGTTTTCCAAATAAGAGGTTAAGAAGTGGACATCTGTTAATATCTTTTGGGGGGGCCAGTATTCAACCCATTACAGCAGGGTTGGGAGAAACCACCAAGGGACTGTGAAGCCCTCTCGGGCTCATTTACTGGGGCTGCAGGCGACAGGAAAGAAGTGCACTGTGGAATCTAGAACCAGTAGCTGTAATTGTAGGTGGGGAGGGAGGCACCCATGAGACTTTTGAAAGAAAACTTCACTTGCCTTAAAGAAAGCTGGAGGAATGAACACCCAACTTTATTCCCTTTCCACTCCCCTACTAGTACCTCTCTTTAGCCGAATCAAAATGGAAGCCAGAGGAAGAGATGACCAATGATGCCGTCTCTAAAGGAGAAGGGAAGGTGGATCTGGAGAGGCAAACAGAAAACATCCCACACAGCAGGACATTACCATTGCTGGGGAGAAGTGGAAAATTTTCTCAAGTTAGAGGTTCAAATGAGACTGCTTTCAGATGCGCAGCAATAAGTTTAGCTTTTTATATATGTAAGGAACAAATGAGAACATATTTCAATTTTTCCCTGTAATTTCAGACCATTACACACTGCCCTGGGAAATACTAATTGCCTACTTCTGTGTTTTGGGAAAAGAAGTATTAGCAGAGTACACACCACCATAGTCCTTTACATATGTAGGAATAATCCTGTTATCATAAGCATCATCGTTTTTATTACAATTCTATTTCCCTTGTTTATACTCCTTTTCTGTCTCAAAAGGAATTTAGGTGGGTCATGAAGAAGAATAAAGTTATTCTAAGGATGATGAAATTAAAATAGAAAGTCAAGGCCATGGAAAGAAAGAGAAAGCTAATGTCAACCTCAAGGACTAATAGAGTTGCTGTGACTGAGCCTCATATTGAACTCTACCTTCCTGGCAGCCATCATTATGATAACATAGTTATGTCCACATCTTACTCTAACAGCACTTTGCTTATTTAGTCAAAAGAAACTCTGCAGCCCTTGATTCCATAAAGGCTGTCTTCTTCTCCCACTCATGTAATACTCACTTTCTAGGATTAAAAATCACTGTATAATTCACTAATCGCTGGTTGTAGAAATAAAATGTTGAGAAATGAAAAAAAGACTGTAGAAAAATAGGGAAGGACCAGACGGAAAGAAACAATGAAGGTGAGAAGAGGGAACATTTTAAGGTTCATGTAGCCCTTCTAATTGCTAATTATTTTCAAATTTTCTCACCCCTTCTTTCATATTTTTTATTTGTTTTATTGAGATATAGTTTCAAATGGAACACTTAAATGTTCATTTTACTATTGTTTAATTACATGTTATTATATAATATTATACATCTAGTATAAATTCACCAACTTGGCATGAATTTTCCATGATTTTTGATGTCTTTAACCTGTCAGACTACTACCACAGCCACATTTTCATCACTGCCCCAAATCTTCATGCTCAAGAACTGACTTCTTGGAAAAGACCCTGATGCTGGGAAAGATTGAAGGCAGGATGAGAAGGGGACAACAGAGGATGAGATGGTTGGATGGCATCACTGACTTGATGAGCATGACTTTGAGCAAGCTCCGGGAGTTGGTGATGGACAGGGAAGACTGGTGTGCTGCAGTCCATGGGGTCGCAAATAGTCAGACATGACTGAGAAACTAAACTGAACTGATTGAACCGTCACCAACTTGACATGAATTTTCCATGATTTTTTATGTCTTTATAGCTGTCAAACTACTACCATAATCACATTTTCTTCACTGTTCCAAATCCCCTTCATGCTCAATCTCCTCTCAATATAGTTGTGGCTTTTATTTTTTTGTATAATCGATTTATAAAGTTGTACTAGTCTCTGGGATATAACAAAGTATTTCAGTTATACATACATAAATATATATTCTTTTTCATTATAGGTTATTATAAGATATTGAATATAGTTACCTGTGCTGTACAGTAGGACCTTTCTGTTTATCTATTTTATATGTAGTAGTTTGTATCTGCTAATCCCAATTCCTAATTTATCTCTCCCTCACCTATCCCATTTGGTAGTCATGCTTGTTTTCTATGTCTGTGAATATGTTTCTGTTTTGTGAATAAGTCCATTTGTACCATAGTGTAGATATCACATATAAGTGATGTAATAGGATATTTATCTTCCTCTGTCTGATTTACTTCACTTAGTATGATGATCTCTAGGTCCATCTATGTTACTACAAATGGCATTATTTTATTCTTTTTATGGACGAATAGTATTCTGTTATATACATCACATCTTCTTTATCCTCACCTATCCATGGACACTTAGGTGGCTTCCATGTCTTGGCTATGATAAACGGTGCTGCTGTGACCATTGGGATACATGTATCTTTTTGAATTAGAGTTTTCTTTGGATATACATCCAGGAATGAGATTGCTGGATCATATGGTAACTCTATTTTTAGGTTTTTAAGGACCCTTTATACTGTTTTCCATAGTGGGGGCACCAATTTACATTCTCACCAGTAGTGTAGCAAAGTTCCCTTTTCTCCCCACTGTCTCCAGCATTTGTTGTTAGATTTGGATTTTCTAGAATTTCATATATCTCTAGTCTTTTGTGACCAACTTCTTTCATTTAGAATAACGCCTTTGAGGTATCATAGCTCATTTCTGTTTATTGTTGAGTAGTTATTTACTTTTTTAATATATCACAATTTATTTATGTATTCAAAAAGTCAGTGGACATTTGAATTATTTCCATTTTTTGACAATTATGAATAAAATTGTTATGAACATATGTGCACCAGTTGTGTGAATATACATCTTCATTTTCCTTGGTAAGTACCTTATGTGGGGTTAGCAGGTTGTATGGTAGATGTATGCTTAATTTTGAAAAAAACCTGCCAAACTATTTGCAAGTTACTGTATCATTTTACATTTCCACCAGCAATGTATGTTTTATTTCACATCTTTGTCAACACTTAGTATTATCAATCTTCTTGATTTTGGCTATTCAACTGTGTGTGGAATATTTTTAATTTGTGTTTTCCTCGCCGAAAAATTGATGCTTTTGAACTGTGGTGTTGGAGAAGACTCTTGAGAGTCCCTTGGACTTCAAGGAGATCCAACCAGTCCATCCTAAAAGAGAGCAGTCCTGGGTGTTCATTGGAAGGATTGATGCTGAAGCTGAAAGTCCAATACTTTGGCCACCTCATGCGAAGAGTTGACTCATTGGAAAAGACCCTGATGCTGGGAGGGATTGGGGGCAGGAGGAGAAGGGGATGACAGAGGATGAGATGGCTGGATGGCATCACCGACTCGATGGGCATGGTTTGAGTAAACTCCAGGAGTTGGTGATGGACAGGGAGGCCTGGCGTGCTGCGATTCATGGGGTTGCAGAGTCGGACACGACTGAGCGACTGAACTGAACTGAACTGAATGATTAATAACGTTAAGCATGTATTTTTTTTATTATTTATGTACCACTCTTTGATGTGTCTGTTCAAATCTCTTGCTCATTTAAGTTATTGAGAGAGGTTTATCTTGTTATTGAGTTTTAAGAGGCTCTTTTTCTTTTAAAATAAGTTCTGATTTAAACAATCTTCTATTGAATGTGTTTTGCAATTATTTTTCCTCAGCATGAAAAAGAACTACTACTTATACCATAGAGCTACAGTAAGAATTAGACTAGAGTAGACAGTGTGCAAAGGTTCTGATACCTCATAGCCACTTAGTTAATATGAATTCTTTTCTCTTGCCCTTTTGCCGTATCAAATCCTCTAAAGAAGTTGAGAAATGATTCAAGGAAGGAAAAAAAAGTCTTTCAATGAGGGCATCTTGGAGAGTATTTTCAGGGTACTAGTGGGGTCATAGGGAAATTGCAAAAGATTAAAGAGTGAATAATGATAATTTAAATAAGGGTTAGATAAAGGTTATTGTTTCTGAAATTTGGGAAATTAAGGAAGAAGACAGTAGCATAAGTTAGAGGCAGGATTGCATTGTGGTGACTGCAAAAGAGTCTGCAGTCAGGTTGCTTGGAGATGAAGTCCAGCTCTACCCCTTACAAGCTATGTGAGGATGGGTGAGTTATTTAATACGTGGATGATCAGGTAAGAGAGGAGGGCAAGGCCTCAAGGGAAGTTACAAGGCATGCACCTGGGGTAAATGCAAGATTTGCATTTGCTAAGAAAACAGGAGCAACACCATGAGGAATTCTGAGGGGTACATCAAGTCAGATGATCTTTATTTTTTTTTTTAATTTATTTATTTTTTATTGAAGGATAATTACTTTACAGAATTTCGCTGCTTTCTGTCAAACCGCAACATGAATCAGCCATAGGTACACATATATCCCCTCCCTTTTGAACTTCCCTCCCATGGCCCTCCCCATCCCACCCTTCTAGGTTGATACAGAGCCCCTGTTTGAGTTTGCTGAGCTATACGGCAAATTCCTGTTGGCTATCTATTTTACATATGGTCATGGAAGTTTCCATGTTACTCTTTCCGTACATCTCACCCTCTCCTCCCATCTTCTCATGTCCACAAGTCTATTCTCTATGTCTGTTTCTCCATTGCTGCCCTGTAAATAAATTCTTCAGTACCATTTTTCTAGTTTCTGTAATATGCATTAGAATATGATATTTATCTTTCTCTTTCTGATTTACTTCACTCTGTATAATAGGTTCTAGGTTCATCCACCTCCTTAGAATTGATTCAGATGCATTTCTTTTTATGGCTGAGTAATATTCCATTGTGTATATATACCACAAATTCTTTACCCATTCATCTGTCGATGGGCATCCATCTAGTTTGCTTCCGTGATTTAGCTATTGTAAATAGTGCTGCAGTGAACAATGGGATACATGTGTCTTTTTCAGTTTTGGTTTTTTCAGGGTATACACCTAGGAGTGGGATTGCTGGGTCATATCGTGGTTTTATTCCTAGTTTTTTAAGGACTCTCCATACCGTCTTCTATAGTGGCTATATCAATTTACATTCCCACCAACAGTGCAAGACCATTCCCTTTTCTCCACACCCTCTCCAGCATTTATTGTTTGTAGACTTTTTGATGAGGGCCTTTCTGACTGGTGTGAGGTGACATCTCATTATAGTTTTGATTTGCATTTCTCTAATAATTAGTGATGTTGAGCATCTTTTCATGTGTTTGTTAGCCATCTGTATGTCTTCTTTCGACAAATGTCTGTTTAGGTCTTTTCCCACTTTTTGATTAGGTTGTTTGTTTTTCTGGTATTGAGTTGTATGAGCTGCTTGTATATTTTGGAAATTAATCCTTTTTTAGTTGTTTCATTTGCTATTATTTTCTCCCATTCTGAGGGTTGTCTTTTCACCATGCTTATAGTTTCCTTTGCTGTGCAAAAGCTTTTAAGTTTAATCAGGTCCCTTGTTTACTTTTGTTTTTTAGAGTATTTCCATTACTCTAGGAGATGGGTCATAGAGGATCTTTATCTTTTTTAATAAAGTGCAAAGTTAATCATCTATCAAGAAAGTGAAAGATCAAGGGGAAACCTGGGAGTCAAGGAAAGTGAAGAAGGTGAGGAACAGTTGTTGTTGAGATGCAAATCCTAATTTTACAAGACAGTCATTAACAGATAGCCAAAAATCAAGAATGATCCAGGTGAACTTGGAGAGCATAAATTTAGACATGGGTTCTATCAACAGTTTCTTGTGAGCTGCTCTAACAGTATTTATTAACCTAGAAGCAGGAAAGAGAGAAAACAGGACACCACCTACTGAAGGAAGATAATGGTTGGCAAAATAGCAAATAAGGGATTCCAGATGAACAATGAACAATGCTGAAATGGTCAATGTTTTACAGATATATCCATACTGTGGGATAATGTGCACCTGAAGAAGGTGTTCGTTAGCATGTTTTATTTCTATAAGTGGAAAAAAGAAAGATTCTTTTTTAAGGGACAGATTTTAAATGGCTGCCCAAATGGACTAGACAGAGTAAGATGGAAGGAAAAACTGAAAATGCGGTGGGTCAGATACTTCAGATTTGATGATAACCAAATGCAGATGAAACTGAACTGATGGGTGGGGAGATGTCAAATGGGAGGTTCTCGGGTCATGGGGAATTTCATTTATTTATTCTTTGTTTTTTAACTTTTATAATGTTTTGTTGCTTTCTGCCGTACAACAACTTGAATCTCTTGTAATTATACGTATATGTTCCCTCTCCCCCAAACCTTCCTTCCCCTATCCTACCCCTCTAGGTCATCGCAGAGCCCCAGACTGGATCCCTATGTTATATTCCAACTTCTCTCCATTTTACACATAATAGTGTATATAAGTTGATGCTAGTTTCTCCATTTGTCCCACTTTATCCTTCCCCTACTGTGTCTACAAGTCCATTCTCTACATCTGAGTCTCCATTCCTTCCCTGCAAATAGATTCATCAGTACCATTTTTTCTGGATTCTATATATACATGGGGAATTTTAGATTGGGGATTTTTGAGAGAGGGAACTTTAGAGGTTAAGGTACACAGTATCTCATCAGTATAACTGTTAGAATTGCTATGGGAGATACAGCAAATTTGCTGATTAAGGGACTGTAGGGTCAGTATTAGGAACGGTTATGTGAGGGGTGCTAAGTGAAGATGCTCACTCACACTGAGGAAAACTAAAGTCCCCATCAAACTGGGAAGAGTGCTTTAGAGATCAGTAGATTATTGCAGAGATTGTTCAATTATTAATACATTATTTTGGCAATTCGTCCTAAAAACAGGTAGCAGATCTGTACCCAAGTGAATATTTGCTTGGCCTTATCTTATAATTAATGCCACGTGAGTTTTTGCATTTTTCTTTTACAATTGGTGTCATCCCAGTACTTGCAGCACATGGCACCATGTCCCAGAAAACAAGAAGCTATCAAAATCCAGCTCTCAACAGCTTCCTCCTTATTCTCCAACATAACCTGCAAGCTGAGTTAACTCTCTGAGCTGCCTCTACCTGGCACTGCGAAGGAGGGCTGCAGAGAGGGGAAACCAAGGTGTTCTTCCCTTCTGCTTCCGGAGGGGTGACTGTAAGGGGGCAGAAGAGTGGCAGGGAGAACTTCTCCATATTTCAGTGCTGGTTAAAAAACATACCTTGGTTTTTGATTCAAGATGCTAATTTATGTATTTTATACATTTGTAATCTGCACCCCAAGGTTCTTAACTACAAGTTACACGCAAGTTATCTTTTAAGATAAGTCTCTGAAATCTCTAGAGGACTCTATTCTCCTTTTTATTCACTTCTAGGCAAAGCTGTATTTGAAGGAGCCTACAGGAAGAGCCACAATTTTCATAATTCAGATAGAGCTTATGATCCATAATTTACTACATTGAAAATAACTGAACTTGCCAATGTCTACCTCAAAAGGCCTGGAAATTTATTTAAACAGGGTTAATTTCTCCTTTTATTGTGAAAATAGGCCAAATATCGCCATTTAATATCCTCATCCTGAGCAATTTGCAGCACATACACAAATAACTGAGAGGTTGAGGTGACTATATTGATAATTCAAGTTTCAAAAAAGGATTCTGAGAAAATGTTTTATTGCTTACGTGGTCCAGACTGACTGTCTCCATTAAATACATTCATTGGATAATTGCTTAACTTTCCACTTTCCTTTTCTGGGGAAGTCACATATAATATGTTCAAAATGACTAGAAGGAATCATGGGATTTATGCATATAAATACAGCAATGCTTTTCAAAAAGGACGGAATATATTCAAGAACTATTTATATTCTGGGTAAGCTTTGAATTATATATTTTACATGCACAGAAAATAATTCATTATGAGCATATCTCATGTTGTACACCAAACTAAATGACTCTTTGATACTGATGTCATGCCCATTCATGTTAGTAGGAGTTATAGATACCAAGAAGACCAATAGCTAATGCCAAGAATGCACGGAATGGTTTCCATGGAGCATAATGGCATAATTGTCAGATGGAACAAAATTGAAAAGAACTGGAGGACGGGAAGAGGGTGTGGTGTCTGCAAAAATGAAAAACTTATTCATGGATTCAAATTTATGCTTCAAATGAATTGGATGTGATATATCATTCTTAGTTTTCAGGCAAAAGCTAGAAACTAGTTAAACAGTGATGGAACATTCAGAGTAACCTGGCAAATTCTCTTGGAACTTTCTTTTCCTCCACCTCAAATATACTAATTATCACCTGTTCTATCTTTCGGAAAGGATGACAAAATATCCTTCTTTTTTAAAAAGCCAAAGCTTTTGTAAAGTCCTTCCATATACTTAGGATTTCATGCCACCAGTTGTCGCATTGCCGTGTAAATTTACCATTTCTTCCCACACATCTGGACGATCCAGTACCATAAAAACCCCAACCTGACTGAGAGAAAAAGTGCTTGTCCAAGAGAAAATTCAAAACATTTCTCTTGTCTTTTCATCAGACTGTTTATTTTCATTATCTTCTATAACCATAATTAAACCTTCCTTTGATTTATTTTATGAACACTGAAAACCAATAAGCAGTTTTAACATTATCTTGAGCATGTAAAGAGTGGTCACTTAAAAGTGTCCCGATTGTACATTTCACGACTTTGATGCCATTCTAAGGACAATTTCTTGTGTCAAGTTCAGATTAAGGTGTTTGACTTTATTTGGTGCCTTCTCCACTGAACTGTGTTTCTTATGGTGCCTTCCCCATTGAACTGTATTTGTTAAGTTCAAATAAAGGTGCTTGACTTCTGCCACCAATTACTTAAAATTATTCTACAGTTTACTTTGCTCCATAAATTATGTGTCATCTAGACTATTTTCTTATGGTGCCTTCCCTGCTAAAGAAGTTTCCCTTGTTAAAAATTGCTTAGAGTCAATTTCATTCTTCTTTAAGGCTACTGACTTTTTGTTTTAATTTGACTAGTTTCTTCATTTGTGGACCATGGTTTCATATTTAACCCCATTTCCAACAATTACCATAAAGCTCCCTCTTGGGATCCTTTTATATTAACACTCTTAAAATATAGACTGATTGCTTTCTAGAGTGAAATCATTCTATAGGCTTCTTTTATTGTGCTCCTGAATTAGATAGATCCACTAATTTTGGATTCTCCATCTTTCCTTTGTTTATTTTGCTTCTTTGTTTCACTGTAGTACATTTTTAAGCACCTGCCTATGAAAAGATGAATGAATGCAAATATTCTGAGAATACACAAGTTTGAAAATGTCTTTTATTCTGCTCTCACATTTGACTGAGAGCTTGGCTGAGTATTCAATTCTAGGTTGCAAAAATTTTTTCTTAGAACTTTTATAATATGATAAAAGAAATTTATAAAAACTCACAGCTAACTTCTATCAATGGTGAAAGACTGAAAGTTTCCTCCCTAACACCAGGAATAAAACAAGGCTACCTGCTTTTGCTACTTCTATTCAACTTTGTACTGGAAATTTTAACTACAGTAATTAGTTGAGAAGATGAAAAAAGGCATGTAGATGGCAAAGAAGTAACAAATAAAGAAGAGCTAATATCTATCTTTCTCTAACTATTTAAAAAAATTGAAGAAGAGGGATTACTCCCATATTCATTATATGAGCCCGTGATTACTCTGATATAAAAACCAGACAAAGATACTATGAAAAAACAAACCAAACAAAGGCAAAAGAAGAGCATTTCAAGTTAATATCTCTGATAAATATTGAGGTAAAAATTTTCAATAAAATATTAGCAAACTGAATTCAACAATATAGAAAAAGGATCCAAGCATGATCAAGTGGGATTTATTCCAGAGATGCAAGCACGGCTCAATATCTGCAAATCAATCAATATGGTGCACCACATTTTAAAAAAGAAGGATAAAAATCACATGATCATCTCAACAGATGCAGAAAAAGTATTTGACAATATTCAACATCCATTAGTGAGGGGAGGAGAGTGAGGAGAAACAGGAAGAGGAAGGAAAGGGAAGGGAAAGGGGGAAGGTTGGAAAAATATCAGGGTGCAGAGAAATAAAGAGAAGCTTGAAAACAAGTCTTGGAGAGTGAGCAAGATCTGAAAGCTAGGGAGCAGAAGCTGCAATGAAGATCACACTGTGGGAATGATCTGGCTCATGCGCTTTTGCTCTCGAGATAATCTTGAACTCTCTCAAAATAATTTTATTCCTGGCTCATCATTCAAAGTCCAGGGAGAGGCTAATCATGTGCCCGTACCCTGACTGTGATAGAAAGAGGGATAGAGGATCTTAGTCATTTAGCTTCTGAAATACAAGTTGTCCTCAGAAAAACTAGGAAGATAGGAAGGAAAAGTGGATGCTAAACAGACAGAGATGACCAATGTCCACGGTAGATACTATCTGTAATGGCATCTTAAAGTTTAACACACACTATTATATACATGTTTATTATACTACATTATGGACTTAAAGGGTGATGGGGTTAAGTGACTTCTCCTAATTATATAATTATTTGCTCATTCATTTATTGATCTCTCCCGTGTGTGTCTGCAACTGAACAAGAGTCATTTCTTAAGTAATCCAGGAAGTATTCCCTAGATTTCATTTCTGTCAACCCAGTGTATTAGTGTTCAAGTAAAGCAAATATACACAAGGCAAGAAGTTCTGAATTTTATGAATCAGATTCACATCTAAATGTTCTATCATCAGCCTTTTCCAAGAAACAATACTGTCAGAGGTTGCTGATAACCCTCACAAATGAATTTGTTCTTAGTTATCAGGATCCTAAGCCCACATTGAAAATCAATGTTAATTTCAGATTTCTCAGCTCAAAATGCAGCTTGTTCTGAGCTCTAGGAATTGTGCAAAAGAAGAAAAAAGAATGATTTGTGATGCAAGGAATATGCTTTGACAGCCCAAACCCAAAACACATTCAAAAATTTCCACAGGGATTTTAATGGTGACCTTGATGAGGAAGAGAAAGCAATCTTTACCTGCTACAAATAAGAGAAACACTGCCTAGAAAGATACACAGACTAAATTTGATATGAAAAGAAATCCGGATTTTACCAGATGAGTGCTTTGGGCTCTGGGAAATAATTTGAAATGTTGGCATCTCCCCAATTGGAGAATCTGGGGACTATCAGGCAGTGACATCTGCCAATAAACGTCCATGAACAATGAGGAGATTGAACTGTTGTTGAAGGGAGCATGGCTTCCCACTGCCCTGACATTGAAATGATTCTCCAGTGGTCTCCTTGGAAGCTGGTTTTAGAACTGGTCCACAAGATATAATTATGAGATTTTTAAGCTTCTATGCTTAGCTACAAATAAAGTTCATCTGACTTACATTTCAGCTAGAAGTCTCTGTCCTGAGTTACACATGAAGAAACAGGAGTAGAGGAGGCCTTTTACTTAAATTTGCAAACTTTTTCCTTGAAAAGAAGCAATGGTAGAAATCATTCCACTTCTCCAAAGCTTAATAGGAATAGAAATAAAAAACAAACAAACAAAAAAACCCTTCAAGTTTATGTTTCAAATAGAACACATAGGCTGTAAACTATAGTTACAGTAAACAGTGTCACCCATATAACTTTAAAAATACTAGTTTCTCGTCATTAACCTAGCAAAATTACAGCACAAAATGGGACAAAAGTACTGCTGGAATTAGATATTTTTCAAGGCATGTTTCATTTTCAAAATGAAAGATTGTTTTCCTACTTTTTGAAAGAAAGTAATAGATTGAACATATGAAGAGACTCATCTTGGGAATACTTCTAACTTAAAAAAAATAAAAATCCACTCTCTCAGAATTGATGTGTTTCAAGGATTATTTCTTGTTCAAGGACTCTTAACATACTTTGGGTCTATTAGAAACATTTCAAATGGTCAAAAATGAATGTCTATTTGGGGCATTCCATGTGTATCACATTGATTTTAGCTACTAAATTGGAAGATGTGACCCTTGCCCTATTTATAATTTAGACATAAAATAGACTACAGAAAACTCGGCTTCAGTGGTGGAAGACAAAGTGTACAAGCCAAGAGGCTGAAGTCCTGGCTCTACCAACAATTCATTTGAACCTTGTTGAAGTTACTATTTTGTATCTCTATTTCCTCCTCCTTTAGGTGTAAGTTCATATCTTTCCTCCTCATCTCATGAGTTCCTGTATGGAGAGCACAAGATAAGGCTATAAACATTCCTAAAAATTCTAATGCATTATTGCTATCTATAATAGGTTCAAAAGTGCTGTGAAGGGGTGCACATTTCCTTTTAAATAGCTTTACAAAGGATCTTAACATTTGTACAACCCTGAAAATCTCTTTTCAGCCCCACATTGCAGAGAAGTTTAGCTACAGCTTGGGCTGTGGTTGCAGAGGAAGATGTATTATACTCCCCTCTTACCAGAAGCAACATATTGATATTTTGAAGAACTTTTTTAATGGCCAAAGAAATGTGGAAAGAAGCCAACTACAAGAGGAAGATGATATCTGAGTCCCAAAATATGAAAAAAGTTTGGCTTAGGGCATTTTGGGGTAATTGACAAAGTGCCAGGATTAACCTACTTTATTAAACTTTTGAAATGCTTAGAATAAAAAATTTTAAAGATACAATAGCACTTGAATAAAATACTTTAAATTTATATAAGATATTGCTGACTTGTAGAAAAGAAAATGTTGGGAGTTGAATAGACAAATTAAAGGCAGAAGATACTGGTTTCAATTCTAGGTTCATTTATGATAAAGTGCAACCTCAACATGAGTATAACACTTGATTCTTGATTTCTACAAGGGCTGAAGATACCCCTTACTCTTATCATCTTACTGCACATAAGCATGTCTCTGAGTCTTTGGTTCTATGATCAACTCTATTTCCAAGTATTTCACATTTAAATTTCCCAAGAGAAGATTGGGTTCATCATCCTGTTCAGTATTCAGCACTCCTCTAGATCTCAAAACAGTATTCAGTGCTCCTCTAGGTTCAAACAGACCACTTCAGAGGCCACAGATTAGCCAACTACTGTCCCAGTTAGTGTTGGGGTCAAATGATGCAAAGCACGCCTGGAAGATTCCCGTGCACACACTTTCCGTGGTAAGTGCAAGAAACGCTAGTTGGGGTCTGGGGAACTGGGACAGAGAGGGGGGACAGGCATCCAAGAAAGAGTGCAATATCAAGCATTGTGAGTGACTAGAGTTTAATCCTCAGGGGAAATCTGGGTGCATGACGTAAAACACATATCCTAGGGTTATTCCAGTGAAGTATTATCTCAGTTTTGGTTGAAGGCTGCTGGGAGGTAAGCTGAGGAGGGGTGTTCACTTTTCTATTCCCTAATGTTTGTAGCCTCAGGCCAAGAGATGCAGTTGAACCCAGCAGTTGAAAGCGCTGCCCTCACTGAAGTGGTAAGGCCTGAGCAATGTGTGTGGCGCACCACAGCGTTCACTCTACTGGTACGTATGTGTAAGAAATCACTCAGAGTCACTGCCCACGAGAAAGGCTTTTTATGTGAAAGGCTTCATGGCTTGTCCAGTACCATTTTTATTAGAGCAGTAATTCAATTTAAATTATAAATTAAATTAAATATAACTAGTACTAGATTTTTGAGTTTGATGTCTTTGAACAATATTTATATATGTACATGTTTAAATGCCTGAAACCATTCTTTATACTGAATTTAAAGTTTTATATATTAGCTAATAAACATTAAGCTTTTCTGTGGGAATGCTGGGAACTAATCAATAATTCAGTTTTGGCAGCTTTGACATTTTTGAAAATTAGTTGAACTGGGCAGTTACTTGACTATTTTATTTTTATTTTTGCCCCAAATTTAATGAAACATTGAGTGCTAGTATTAATCATAGGGCCTTTCATATGTTAAACAAAATAGAGATGAAGATGTAAACCAACAAGGATGTCCTGAAATGGAAATCTTTGGTGATACTTGAACTCCAACTTTATTTTAAATTTCAAGAACAAAATTAACAGCAAAACAAAGCCATGATTATGAGTATATGATTCTCATTATGATCATGAGATTAGGGTTTTGGTGGTTCTTGACTTCTGAGAACCAGCACTTTTTAAAAAATAGGTTTATAGTTTGACTTTTTTCAACTTTTGTGCATATTGTTTCAAGTCTGCACAGAAACAGACATTGGAGATTGCATAGTAAAACTGCTTCATGAAAAAGAAATAGTCAAAAATATCATCTTACTGAAAGTAAGATTGAGCCCTGGTAGAGATGGAGTGTTTGACCAAGAGACCATGCACTTGGACCTGTCCCTCAGGATCTGAGTCCTGTCAGTCATAAGATCAGGAAGATCCCGGAGCCAGCAACATGAGATGACATGGGAATGTGCACAGCAGGACCAGAGCACACAAGTGGGCTGTGTAAGCAAGAGCCCAGACCCTATGTCTGGAGAAGCACCTAGCTGATGTGTATGGTCCTATGGGAATCCATCACAACCAGCTGGTGGAAGACAAAATAACATGAACTTGACTTACAGATGTTTCTACCCGATTTGTGGGTACAGACCAAGAACTCTGTAGTGACTTTGAAAGACTCATCCCTCCAGTAGCCAGCTGCTGTGGGTGTTATAGGATATGATATAAACAGTGGATCCCATAGCCTTAGAAGACTGGCAAACTCTCTGCTGTGAAGCCGACCCCTGGTCTGTGTGGAACCCTCTGCTGCTGGACCAAACACTCGATCAACCTACAGATGGTGTTTCTGGTTGGGGTCCTGCAGGCAGGAAAGGCAAACCCATATCTGGAGTACGTGTCTGTTGGTGGTAGGTAGGACAGATCCCTGGTCCTTCAGGGATGAGAGTGCCATGTAGTCAATGGCCCCGACATCAACAGTCCAAATCATTTTGTCTACTTGGTTAGTTAACATCTTATCTGGTGGGTGCTGACATGTGATACAGAGATCTACATCCTTTGTGCCCACTCCCACATGCCTCTACCTTAGACTTCATTCTACTTAATATTTCAGTTTTTGGTTTCCCAGGTCCCATTTGATTAGTTTTTGGCCTCTGGCCAAAAAACCAGGCCATTTGTCACTGTCTCTCAATCATATATATTCTAATCTTGGGTCACTTTGTCTTCTACCTGAAGTGGATAATAACCAAGTGCTGGAAGCATTTATGTATGTTTACATGCCTATGTTTTCATTTTTCATGAGTAAATATTTAGAAGTTGAATTGTTGGGTCATATGGATAAGTGTATGTTTCATTCTATGAGAAATTGACAGAGGGTTTGAAAAGTAACTGTAACATTTTGCATTCCCACCAGCAAAGTATGAGAATTACATGTTGATGCTTAGCCTTTTCAGTCCTTAATTTTAGTCATTTTAATTTGGATGTGTCATAGCATCTCACTGTGTTCTAATTTGCATTTCCCTTGGAACTAATGATGTTGACTCTTCATGAGCTTGATGGTCATTTATATATTTGCTTTTGTGATGTGACTATTCAAATCTTCTGTTCATTTTTAAAAAGTGGATTACTTTTAAAATTATTATTGAGAAATAAGATTTCTCTATACATTTTAGATTTGGGAAATATTTTCTCCCAGTCTGTAACTTGCCTTTTCATTGCTGAATGTAATCTCTTGAAGACTAAAAGTTCTAACATAATAAGGGTCAGTTTATTAAGATTTTCTTTTATTTCTCATTATTTTTGCATCCTATCCTGGAAATGTTTGCCTACCACAACACTACAAAGAATCTATGTTTTCATCTAAAAATTTTATGATTTTAGGTCTAAGGCTATGGTCCACTTAGAGATTTTCTTGCTTGTGTACATATATTGTGAAGGATAAATTATGATTGAATTTTGTTTACATGGATATCCAGTTGATCTAGCACCTTTTTAAAAAAGACTATGCTCTTCATATCGGGTAACCCTTGGCATCTTTGACAAAAATCAGTTTACCATATAGGTGTGGATCTATTTATAGACTCTCTGTTCCATTTTTTTATACCTTTCTTCTTATGCCAGTACCACTCTGTCTTTTGCTTTATGCGTGCTTGCATGCTAAGTTGCTTCAGTCGTGTCCAACTCTTTGCAACCCTATAAACTAACGCACCAGGCGCCTCTGTCTATGGGATTTCCAAGGTAAGAATGGTGGAGTGGGTTGCCATGCCCTCCTCCAAGGGATCTTCCTGACCCAGGGATTGAACCTGGGTCTCTTTATGTCTCTTGCATTGGCAGGCAGGTTCTTTACCACTAGTGCCACCTGTGAAGCTCCCTTTTGCTTTAAAATAAGTCTTAATTTACTTCATGAAAATTATTGAGATCAGATATACAAGTTCTCCAACTCTGTTCTATTTCAAAATTGTTCTGTTTGTTCTAGGTCTTTACAATTTCTACACAGAACACGCTGTGTTTTGATTGATATTGTGCTGAATCTATAGATCAATTTGAACAGAAATGACATCCTAAGCATACTGAGTCTTCCAATCTAGAAAAATAGCATATCTCTCCATTTCTTTAGATATCTTTATTTTTTCATTTTTCAGTGCACAGATATTGCACATATTTTTATTTAGTGTATTTCTAGGTGACTCATTTTAAATGGATGCTATTGTAAATGGAATTTTTCTTTTCATTTTCTAATTGCTTATTGATTATGTGTTGAAATGCAGTTGATTTTTTTACATATTAGTTTTGCATTTAGCAATCTTGCTAGATTCACTTATTTGTTTTAGCCTCTACTTTGTAGAATGACATTTTATTTCTTCCCTTTCAATCTTTATTTACTTTTTTTTGGTTGTGCTGCATCTTTGTTGCTGTGGCTTTTCTCTAGTTGTGGAGAGCAGGGGCTACATTCTAGCTGTGGTGTGCAGGCTTCTCATTGAGATGGCTTCTTTTGTTGCAGAGCAGAGGCTCTCGATGCATGAACTTCAGTAGCTATAGCTCGTGGGCTCTAGAGCACAGGCTCAGTATTTGTGGCGGACAAGCTTAGTTGCTCCACTGCATATGGAATCTTCCCAGACCAGGGATTGGACCTGTGTCTCCTGCATTGGTAGGTGGATTCTCATCCACTGTATCACCAGGGAACTTCCCCTTTCAATGTTTATCTATCTACCTATCTATCTAATTATCACTTATACATCTATTTGTTTACCGTATGGCACTGGCTAGGATGTCTAATTAATGTTGAAAAGAAGTATTTTGAGCAAACATTCTTTTTTGATTCCTGATCACAAAAGAAAAGCAATCAGCATTTTACTATTAAATATGATGTTATCTTATGCTCTTGTAGACATCCTTTATCAGATCAAGGAACTTTCCTTTTATTGAAAAAATCTTTATTGAGATATAATTCATACACAATAAAATTAATAAGGTGCAACTCTTACCACAGTGTAAGTTTAGAATATTTTCATTATCCCCAGAGAAATTCTGTGCCCATTAGCAGCCCCTTCCTATTCTTCCATTTCTCCAACCCTCCCAATGGCAACTGCTAACCTACTTTTTATCTATAAATTAACCTGTCCTGGACATTTCACATAAATGGAAGCATGCAATATGTGTGGTCTTTTGTAATTGCTCTTTCATTTAGCATAATGTTCATCTAAGTTGTAGCTATAAAAGTACATCCTCCTTTTTATTGCTAAGAAATGATAACAATAATTATGATATACTTATTTATGATATACTTTATTCACTCTTTAGCTGGTTGTTTTCACTTTTTGACTATTATGAACATACATGTACAAGTTTTTATATAGACATGTCTTCATATGTTCTCTTGGGTATACACCTAGGAGTAGAAGTCCTAGGTCATATTATACACTAAATTTAAATATTTGAAGAATTGTGAGACTGTTTTCAAAAGAGTCTGAACACTTTAAATTTCTACCAGCGATGAATGAGGGTTACAATTTCTTTATTCCCTGGCCAACTCTCATTATTTTGTTTAAAAATTTTTTTCTTTTTTTTTTTTTTTAATAACCATTCTAATGGGTATGAAGTGGTATCTCATTGCAGTTTTGATTTGAATTTTCCTGATGACATTGTCCATCTAGTCAAGGCTAGGGTTTTTCCAGTTGTCATGTATGGATGTGAGAGTTGAACTATAAAGAAAGCTGAGTGTCGAAGAATTGATGCTTTTGAACTGTGGTGTTGGAGAAGGCTCTTGAGAGTCCCTTGGACTGCAAGGAGATCCAACCAGTCCATCCTAAAGGAAATCAGTCCTGAATGTTCACTGGAAGGACTGATGCTGAAGCTGAAACTCCAACACTTTGGCCACCTGATGCGAAGAGTTGACTCATTTGAAAAGACCCTGATACTGGGAAAGATTGAAGGCAGGAGGAGAAGGGGACGATAGAGGATGAGATGGTTGGATGGCATCACTGACTCAATGGACATGAGTTTGGGTGGACTCCGGGAGTTGGTGACGGACAGGGAGGCCTGGGGTGCTGCAGTTCATGGGGTCGCAAAGAGTAGGACATGACTGAGTGACTGAACTGGACTGAACTGATGACATTTGTGCATTACTTTGCACAATTCTCCAAGCCAGGCTTCAAAAGTACATGAACTGTGATATGCAGATGTCACCACCCCTATGGCAGAAAGTGAAGAAGAACTAAAGAGCCTCTTGATGAAAGTGAAAGAGGAGAGTGAAAGAATTGGCTTAAAACTCAATATTTAGAAAACTAAGATCGTGGTATCGGTCCCATCACTTCACGGCAAATAGATGAGGAAACAATGGAAACAGTGAGAGACTTTATTTTGGGAGGCTCCAAAATCACTTCAGATGGTGCCTGCCCACATGAAATTAAGAGACATTTGCTCCTTGGAAGAAAAACTATGACCAACCTGGACAGCACAATAAAAAGCAGAGATATTACTTTACCAGCAAATGTCCATCTAGTCAAAGCTATGGTTTTTCCAGTAGTCATGTATGGATGTGAGAAGGAAACATAGGTCTTGTCTGACTCTTTGCGACCCCATGGACTATAGCCTACCAGTCTTCTCAGTCCATGGAATTTTCTAGGCAAGTGTACCAGAGTGGGTTGCCATTTCCTTCTCCAGGGTATCTTCCTGACCCAGGGATCAAACCCAGGTCTCCTGGATTGCAAGCAGAGGCTTTCCTGTCTGAGCTACCAGGGAAGCCCTATGGATGTGAGAATTGGACCATAAAGAAAGCTGAACGCTAAAGAACTGATGTTTTTGAATGTGTTGTTGGAGAAGACTCTTTTTTTTTTTTTTTTTAAATTTTATTTTATTAGTTGCAGGCCAATTACTTCACAACATTTCAGTGGGTTTTGACATACATTGACACGAATCAGCCATAGAGTTATACGTATTCCCCATCCCGATCCCCCCTCCCACCTCCCTCTCCACCCGACTCCTCTGTGTCCTCCCAGTGCACCAGGCCCGAGCACTCGTCTCATGCATCTCACCTGGGCTAGTAATCTGTTTCACCATAGATAATATACATGCTGTTCTTTTGAAACATCCCACCCTCACTGGAAAAGACTCTTGAGAGTCCCTTGGACTGCAAGGAGATCCAACCAGTCAATCCTAAAGGAAATGAGTCATGAATATTCATTGGAAAGACTGATGCTGAGATTGAAACTGTAATATTTTGGCCACCTGATGCGAAAAACTGACTCGTTGGAAAAGACCCTGATGCTGGGAAAAATTGAAAGCAGGAGGAGAAGGGGACGACAGAGGATGAGATGTTTGGATAGGATCACCGACTCGATGGACATGAATTTGAGCAGGCTCCGGGAGCTGGTGATGAACAGGGAGGCCTGGGGTGCTGCAGTTCATGGGGTCGCAAAGAGTCAGACACGATTGAGTAACTGACCTGAACACATGATATTTGTAGCCTGATAGTCTAAAGATAACTAGAACTGCAAAGAAAATGTAAATTTAAGCCAGTGGTTTTACTGTTAATATTAATATTGTTATTATAGCTTTGAAACTTTTTATATACAGTAGGGTAAAGCAAATAAGACAATTTGTTAATGTTTTTAGGAAGCAATATTTTTAAATGTAAACAAGAGAATATAGAAGTAGAAAATTAAAGCAGTTAAGGGAAGCAAAGCTCTGACACTTAAATCTGAATTGGACACATAAAACTCCTGATTTTATATTAAACTTTACACATTAAAATTGTCTAGAACCATTGACACCCTAGTAGTAACAGTTATACTTAACACCTTCATCTCCGTTTCTAAATACCTTGGAGAATAAAGAAATCATCTTCTTGGAGAAATAGCTGATTCTTAGTCATGTGACATTCAGAGTATAAAGTGAGCCTAGGATGTCTTGTAGTTGTTGAAAGCAAGAGGAAATGCTCAAAGAACCATAGGCTTATAACAAAAGTGTATAAGGGCCAGATTGAAGAGACTCCCATTGACCAAATAAGGGACAATTCTAGCATTAAAAAGAGTATCAACTGTAATTGATTATAAATCCAAAGTGAGAGAGAAAAGAGCACATGCATCGTTTGTCACGTTGAAGATAACTTTTACATTAAATTTTCACTCTGACAACTTTGACTTAAAGGGAAAGAATGATCATTGAGCATATCTTGTTAAAAGATGATAAGGGGAAAAGTGTCAGCTAATAAACGTACAAGGAATGAAAGAATTAGAGTTACTGCTGATTGCTAATGGAAAAATAAGACTGCTTTTGCAATACATGAATCTAATTGTTAACCCTTAACCAAATCAATTTATCAAGATTGCTGTCCTTTCCAGCAAGAGGATCCATTCCAGGATAACATGTTACTGACTTGTCAAGTCTATCTAGTCTCCTTTAACCTGTCTATCCTTGAGTTCCATGTCCTTGACATTTATGAAGCATTTGCTTTTTAGAACATGACTTTAATGTGAGTTTGTCCAGTTTGTTTTGTAAGACCCAGGTTATGCATCACAGAAGAGGTACGGCGTTCTCATTGCATGCACTCAGCTGATATACCAAGTCCATTTGTACCATTACTCATGATCTTACCTTTGAGTCTCCTAGATGTCTCTATTATTAAGTTTCTTTCTTTCCTTTGTAATTAGGAAATATATTATGAAGAGACACTTTTGAGAGCAAGTAAATATTCCATTTTTCATTCTATTTTCACCTACCAGTTTTAGCGCTCATTGATATTTATCTGAATCATTTCTCTGATGACTGCCAAATGATTTTTTAATTTCATCATTTCTTTTATTTTTTGACTTTCTAGAATAAGAAAGTGTTTTCTCTTCTCCCTATCTCTTTATTGATTTATTTGAATCAGTGTGAACTCAGGGACTCATCCAATAAGAGTAATCCATTGCTATCTTAACCTATTTTGATAGTCACATTGCCCAAATTTGGTTATTAGAAGCTCCTTTAAGCTGTCTTCTATGTCCTTTTGACATGTTCCATTGAATATTTTCTTACTTTTTTGGCACAGCATGATACCTAGGTTCACCTTGTACCTTTCCTGCCCTTCTCTGAAATTAGCCATTTCTCCAAGTCCTGCTTCCTGTTAGTGGAAAGTGTGATTTGCAAATCAGGATTTGGGTACCAAGTGTGCTCATAGTTGTTGGAATATTACTTTTCCCGGACCTTATCAGGGGAAACAGCAGGAGATCAAGGGACAAATCTTTATACATGGATATGTCCCTGAGTTCACATAGCTCTGATTTTAATTTAGCTCCACAGGATCCATTCTACTTTCATCTTTTCCATATTTGTATTCTCTCTGCCCATCAGTGAGAACCCTATCTTCCACCATCCTTAGGATATTTACTTATTTGTTCAGTCACTTGTAAGTAGTTAATTCTTGATCCTGCCAGACTGTCTGTGCTGCCCCATTACAACATTGTCCTTGAGAGGGACACAAGCACTGCCTGACTCTGAAATGTTTTCCCTCCCGTTCTGATACTGTTTTCATTGCTACCATCTGCCACTGGGCTTCCCCTGGTGTCCTACTCCAGCCTCGTTCTCATACAGACTGCCATTACCCATCTTGTTTCTTATGGTAATGGAAATAAATGTAATGATCTTTATTATGTAAGGTGTTAGATTTTGGTTATATATATAAGTGCAATATGCACATATACATGCATGTGAATATACAAGTTTAAAAATATATATGTATATATAAGAATAAAATGATAGATATGTATAATCATAATCATTCATACATAATACATATACAATCATATATACATTCATATATAAATGATCATGTTATATATAATATTTGTGTATATGCACATAATATACTCATATATATATGCATGTGTATATACACACAATTTTAAAACAGGGAAGAATGTTCAACTTTGCAAAATACTTTCTCACTATTTAATGAGATGATGAAATAAATTTTTCCTTTAACCCATTAACCTATTAACGTGATAATGATAGCTTAATAGATATTCCAGTTTTGTACTATTCCTTCATCCAAAGAAGAAACCCTATTTGATCATTGTGTATTAAGTTTCTTGGTGTTTTATAGAATTACCTCACAACATATAAATTATGTGTTGTTCTGTAGTTTCTGTTTTGCACTTTATTTGTCAGATTCAACGTCAGTGTCATTCTTTACCTCTCTCTCCATGTTCAAGGGCCACTTAGGACTGAAATAATGTGTTCCTAGATGTTTTGAATGCAGTCATTAGTGAGATTGATGGAGCCTGGTGCTTTTGTGAGGGGTTAATCTTTGATAACCTTCTCAATTTCTTGACCGGTAATTGGCCTTCTTGGCTTTTTTTTTTTTTTTTTTTGGCTTGCTTGTTCTAAAAAATCTTTTATTGGGTCAGTTTGGTAATTTGTATTTCTTTAGAGATCAACTTATTTTATCTAGGTTTTCATGTATATTGTGTACTTTCATGCAAAGTATTTTCTAATAATTATTTTGGTTTCCTTTTAACTCATTACAACTACAAATTTTATGTGTTTATGCTTTCCTTACACATCTTTTAAAAAATGAGGTAAGCTACCATTTTATCCATTTTGTTTATATTTTTCAAGTGACCAATTCTTATGCTTATTATTTTTATATGTTTTTTTCAATATTATTCATATATGATTTTTTCTGATTTATTTTATTCTGCTTTCCTTGCATTTGTTTTCTTATTCGTTTTTCTTACCTCTTCCTCTAAACATGAACTCTTTTCTTTTTTTTGATATTTTTGGTAAGACTGAATTTTTCCTCAAAGTATTGCTCTTAGACATAACACATGGATTCTGATGCATAGTGTCTATATTAATATTATTTTCTAAATATCCTTCAATTTCATTTTCTATTAAGTCAACTTTTAAAATAGTTTTAATTTTTTAAGCATTTGGGAATTTTATTTTCTATATTGAAATTTAATTCTGCATTCTTTGTATTGTAATTTGAGAATATAATCTGAACTATTTTTAGTTGTTGTAATATTTTGAGAATATTTTGTGGTCCAACATAAAATGTTTCTGAACATACTCTGGGTACTTAAAGATGGTGTACTCTTTGTTTTCAAGGTGAAGAGTGTAATATATTAATACTTTACAGAATTAAAAATTTTAGAGAGACGATGAATTATAGAATTTGATTCTATACCTTTATATTTTACTGTTTACTTGATTTGTCATGGGTGAAGAGAATGAGTGAATTTTCTTGTTACTTCTGTATTCTCTTTCTATTTCTTCTTCTATCTTCTGCTGCTTTTGGTTTAAGAATTTTTTATGCTAGGATACTTGGCATTAATGATTTACAATTGATCTTCATTTAGACTGCCTCTTTTAAAGTGAACTTATTTGTCTTATTTAATGCTTTTTCTGTGAATTCAACACTTTGATATTAATAATGTAATTACTGCTTTAGTAATTGCCTGCTATATGTGTCCAATACTTAATCTTGTTTTAAGTGTATCTCTGGCACACAATAAATAGTTGTTTGATTTTCTAATCTACCTGAGAATTTTTTCCTTTAATATGTGACTTTATCCCATTTATATATATCATTATGCAGGTATTTTTGGTCTTAGTCCTCATCTTTTATAGTTTCTGCTGTTGTTATTTTATTCTATAGTTTTCCAAATTATCTGTGCTTTTAAAATTAAATAAGTTTGTCTATTTTCCTTCTGATAGTTCAGCAAATTTATAATGTGCTTTAAGCCCATTAGTGGTGACTTTACAGCTTTTAATAACATACTAAAGCTTAAGTTTTTGGATTTGTTGACTTTTGACACTACTCACTGCCTCCCTCCTGTGAATAAGAAAACTAGTTTTTGTTCCCTTCCACACACCTCTCATCTAATTCCTAATTTAAATTAATTATATGATTTTTAAAATTTTTCTTTATATCTACAATTTACATGATTGTATAAATTGATTTGTTTTTGAACATCAGATTTATTGAGGTATAATTTACATACAGCAAAATTGACCCTTTTTAGATATAGACTTCTGAGTTTTGACAAATGTATGCAGTAGTGTACACCACCACCACAATCAATACATAGCAGAATATTTCCATCACATCACATTTCTGTGACATTATAAAGTTCCCCTGTAGGCCTTTGTAATACATTCCCTACTCCATCTGCAGGGTCTGGCAGTCACTGATCGGATTTTTATCCCTATGGTTTTGCTTTTCAGGAATGTCACGTAAATGGAGTAATCCATTATGTAATCTTTAGTGTCTGCCTTCTTTCACTTAGCACAATAATATTGAGATTCATCCATGTTGTTGCATGTGTTAGTGGTCTCTTCTTTCGTGTTGTTAAGTATGGACACGTCACAATTTGTTTATCCCTTCCCAGGTCAATTGACATTTGGGTTGTTTCTAGTTCTTAGGGATTATGAATAAAGCTGCTTTAAACATTTGCACACAGGCATTTGTGTGGACATGTGTTTTCATTTCTCTTGGATAAACATCTAGCAGTGAATTGGTGAGTATATATTTAGCCTTACAAAAAGCTGTCAAACTGTTGTCTGAAGTGACTATCATTTTACAGTTCCAAAAGAAACATATAAGGATCCAATTACTTTGCTTCATTGCCAGTGCTTCGTGTTGTCACCTTTTAAAATTTTAGCTATTCTAATTGTTGTGTAATGATGTATTATTAAGCATCTAATTTGAATTTTCCTAATGGCTATTAATGTTGAACATACGCTCCCATATTTGTCTGCCATTTGAATCTTTTTTTGGTAGTGTTTGCTCAAATTTTCTCTTAAAAAAGAGTTCTGTTGTTTTTCTTATTATAGCATTTTAAGAGTCATTGTATATCTGGGTTCTAATCTGTATCATCTTTTCTTTTATGGCTTGACTTTCGGTATGTTGTTTGAGAAACCATTGCTAGCCTGACGTCACAAAGATTTTTTTCCCTTGAAGTTTTATAGTGTTAAAGAAAAATTGTAGCTGGATAGTAGTTAAAAAAATAAAAACATATTTTCCTCAGGACTATTGCAAGAGGGGGAAAGAGACCTCAGAATGGAACTGGGCTCAGTTCTGAAATGCAGCATGGCAATTGGGAATTTATAATCAAAGGGCAAGAGTGGGGATAGGGGGTCGAAAATTACTAAGCAGAAATGTCAGAGGTAAGGGAGATTCCGGCAAAACCGACCTAACAGAATTCTTGCTGAAGACAGGCAGGATGATCATACATCACTCTGGGGATCCTAGAAGGTGAGGAACTTGATCTGACATGATATTGAGAGTGGAGGGTTGTGGTTAAACCAGTATAGATTACTAAAGCGGAATTTTATAAGGAATGAACAAATGAAGCTGGGATAAAGTGCCTGACTAAAGTTTCGTCAAGCAAATTATCTTTGTCAATAGTTTTAGGTTTACATTTAGGTCAAAGTTTCATTTCAGGTTAGCTTTGTACTTAGTATGAGATATGGGTTAAACTTACCAAATTTTTTCTTTTATGGTTTGGGCCTTTTGTATACTAAGAAATATTTGTTAGCCCAAGGTTCCAAAGATTTTCTCACAGTTTCTTCTAGAAGCTTTATAGCTTTAAGTTTTACATTTAGGTCTGTGATTCATTTTGAATTAATTTTTGTTTATGATTGGAGATATGGGTCAAGTCTCATTTTAAAAAATTATACAAATCCCCAATTGTCCAGAATTATTTGTTGAAAAGTCTCTTCTTTCTCTGTTGAATTACCTTGGCACATTTGCCAGAATTTCACCATAGATACATGCATATAACTCTGGACTTTCAATTCTCTTCTAATATCTGTGTGTTTATCCTTTTGCCAATATAAAACTTTCTGGATTATAATAACATCATAAGAAGTCTTGAAATCAGGTAGTATGAGTACCTTCAACTTTGCTTCTCTTTTTTGAAATCATTTTGACTATTCTAGGACCTTTGATTTTTCTTATAAATTTTAGAATCAACAAGTTGATTTCTAAAAAAAATGTCTCCTGGATTTTTTTTCATTAATTTTTATTAGTTGGAGGCTAATTACTTTACAATATTGTAGTGGTTTTTGCCATACATTGACATGGATCAGCCATGGATTTACATGTGTTCCCCATCCCGATCCCCCCTCCCGCCTCCTTCCCAATCCCATCCCTCTGGGTCTTCCCAGTGCCTCCTGGGGTTTTCATTGGGAATTGTATTGAGTCTATAGATAAATTTGACTAAAAATGTATTGAACTGTGTTTTGAATCTGCTGACCCATGAACACAGAATATCTAATTATTTATTATGTCTTCAAATTCCCTCATCAGTGTTCTGTAGTTTTTAGGTCTTTTTGGCAGTTTTGAGGAGGGAGTATTATAGACTGGGAGTAGATGGGGAAACAGTGGAAACAGTGGCTGACTTTATTTTTGGGGGCTCCAAAATCACTGCAGATGGTGATTGCAGCCATGAAATTAAAAGACGCTTACTCCTTGGAAGGAAAGTTATGACCAACCTAGACAGCATATTAAAAAGCAGAGACATTACTTTGCCAACAAAGGTCCATCTAGTCACGGCTACGGTTTTTCCAGTTGTCATGTATGGATGTGAGAGTTGGACTATAAAGAAAGCTGAGCACCAAAAAATTGATGCTTTTGAACTGTGCTGTTGGAGAAGACTCTTCAGAGTCCCTTGGACTGCAAGGAGATCCAACCAGTCCATCCTAAAGGAGATCAGTCCTGAGTGTTCATTGGAAGGACTGGTGCTGAAGCTGAAACTCCAATACTTTGGCCACCTGATGCGAAGGGCTGACTCATTTGAAAAGACCCTGATGCTGGGAGGGATTGGGGGCAGGAGGAGAAGGGGATGACAGAGGATGAGATGGCTAGACGGCATCACCGACTCAATGGAGATGAGTTTGAGTAGACTCCAGGAGTTTGTGATGGACAGGGAGGCCTGGTGTGCTGTGGTCCATGGGGTCGTGACAAGTCAGAGATGACTGAGTGACTGAACTGAACTGAACTGGACTGAAAACAGCTATACTTCCTCCTTTCCAATCTTTATGCCTTCTGTTGCTTTCCATTGCTTTGTTGCTCCGGCTAGAATATTCAACACCATATTGCACGGGAGTCGTGAAAGCAGACTTTTTTGTTTTGTTCTCAATCTTAGGGGAATGCCCAAAGTCTTTCATCACTATTAACTGTGATGAACAACCTTCACTGGTTTTCAAATAGTTTAATTGATGCACCCTTACCATGAAAGCTGATTAAATTTCTACTCATCAACTTGTAAACTGAGTAATATTATCATTTTTATATTGCCTTGGCTCATAACATTTACAGTTTATTTTGTAACTTTATTGTTTAGTCTTAGATCTACATTTGAGTCAACTTAAAGAGTACTACCAGTACTTTGATAACATTTTCTCTATTTATCTCTTGGTTAGTGAAGTTCTTTTTGAAATTTTATTTAAAAAGATTCAGATGAACTATATTCTTAAATCCTTTCACATTGGAAATAGCTGCTGTTCTTATTTCTGAATGAAGATTTGCTTAGTTATTTTGCTAGGGTCTTTGTAACTATTCCTCTTCTGGAGTTGAGCATTGCTGTAGAGATATCCAAAGCTAACCTTTAAAAAAATTTTAATCCTCCTAGGCAATTTTGTTATTATTACTACTACTGCCTAGACTTTCACAAGAATATCTTAATCATTTAAGTATAAATTGCTTGCTTAGTGCCTTTAATTGTTTGGTAAATGTTAGTTCTCTGCTCTGACTTATTGTTGCATGAAGACCATTGTGTTCTTCTAAGTTTATTTATTTAATGGAGAACTCTTTCACTCATTCTACAGTGAAATTTTGTGTGTGTTCTTCATTGACTTTTTGTGAGCTGCTTTATTTACATAAATTCTAAGCTGATTCTGTTTTTGAAAATTACTGATTCCTAACAGTTGTCTTTGTATTGCTCCTTTCCCCCTCATTGATTACACAGTTCTGTTTCTGATTATCACTCATCTCTGAAGGAGGATAGTCTGGTCATAACTAGCTATGGCTTCAATAATTTGGAGGGGAGGGACCCAGAGGGTGAGCAGGAGCAGCAGGCAGTTTCAACCTAGGGTACTAAGTTGAGGAAACAGTCTATTGAGAAACCTTATAGTCCATGAAACCTCTGAGAGCCTCAGAGAACTTTCTAGTGCTTTCTGTGAAGGGCTCTGCCTGTGAACATGTCTCTTCCTAGTGTTTTTGTCATTCTGGGGACCCTCCTTCTATGAGCAGGATGCCTTTCTTCTTATAACAACAAAGGGTTTCGTGTGTAATGATGTCTGCTTCCTCCCACCCTCCTTCCTTCTTTCCAACCTTCCTTGCTTCATATCTTTCTGCAAAGAGACACCATAACGTAGTGGTTTTGAGCATGAATTCTGGAGGCATTCTGCTGTGATTTGAATCCAGCTTCTGCCACTTACAAGTTGCAGTCCTGGGCAAGTCACATACCCTCTGGGTGCCTCAGAGTCCTCACTTGTAACACGGGGATGATGGTAATAATAGTACCTACCTCATAGCCTACCAGGAATATGTGGTTTAAAATCTGTAAGATATCCTAAACAATTCTCATCAGAGTGTAAGAGCTAAGTGTTTATAAATATATATGAAGCTGTGTGTGACCACCAGCTACAAAGTCCTATTGATTATTATCATTATTCTCCATCCAATCACACAGGCAGACTTCTTGTATAAATATCATGTGTTGGTGTTTCTCACTCAGCTCCACAGCCCCTACTGCTGGCGTGTCAGCAACTTTTCTGGGCAAACTCCAGGAATTTGCTGTGCTATCCAAAGTATCATTGATGGAGGCCTTCAGGGACACGTGGTGCTTGGGGGAAGCTTGGCCTGCTGCACAAGATCTGTCAGTTTGCTGTCTTCCCTCCCAGCCCCTTTCAACTTGGTCCAGAGACTGCTGTCATTTGGCAGCTGGTTTTCATAGTCTGTGGTCTGAGACTGTGATTATTTTCCAGCTTCAATGGAAATGAAATTTTGGTCCCTGTTTTTATCATTCTTCTTGTTGTTTAGGTTGGTTTCAGGGAGCAAAGCAGGGGTAAAAATGTCTTTACTAGCTCATTTAGAATTAGCAGTTGAGTCAATTGGACTTAAGTTGATTTTATTGAATCAAAATTTAAATCACTATTCAGAAATTGCAAAGTTGTGTATTTATTTTCTGTAAATCAACCACTCATTCATGACAAATTACAGAGACATGTTTCATTTTGTTGTTTAGTTGCTAAGTCATGTCCAGGTCTTTGAGACTCTTTGAACTGTAGCCTGCCAGTCTCCTCTGTCCATGGGATTTCCCAGGCAAGAACACTGTGGTGGCTTGCCATTTCCTTCTCTAGGGGATCTTCCAGATCCAAGGATTGAACCTGCATTTCCTGCAGGTGAATTCTTTATCGCTTAGCCACCAGGAAGTCCACATTTCATTTTAAGCCTATATATTTTAGAGGACGAGCTACCCCATGCCCAAGGTCAGGGGCTGCGGCCGAGAGGAGCAACCCCAAGTCCAAGGAGCAGCGGCTATGCGAGTGCAAGAGGGCCGAGAGGAGTTACTCCACGTCCAAGGTCAGGAGGGGCGGCCGTGAGAAGATAGCCCTCGTCCAAGGTAAGGAGCAGCAGCTGCGCTTTGCTGGAGCAGCCGTGAAGAGAAACCCCACGTCCAAGGTGAGAGAAACCCAAGTAAGACGGTAGGTGTTGCGAGAGGGCATCAGAGGGCAGACATACTAAAACCATAATCACAGAAAACTTGCCAATCTGATCACAGGACCACAGTCGTGTCTAACTCAATGAAACTGAGCCATGCCGTGTGGGGCCACCCAAGACAGATGGGTCATGGTGGAGAGGTCTGACAGAATGTGGTCCACTGGAGAAGGGAATGGAAAAGCACTTCGGTATTCTTGCCTTGAGAACCCCATGAACAGTATGAGAAGGCAAAATGATAGGATCCTGAAAGAGGAACTCCCCAGGTTGGTAGGTGCCCAATATGCCACTAGAGATCAGTGGAGAAATAACTCCAGAAAGAATGAAGGGATGGAGCCAAAGCAAAAACAATACCCAGGTGTTGATGTGACTGGTGATAGAAGCAAGGTCCGATTCTGTAAAGAGCAATATTGCACAGGAACCTGAAATATTAGGTCTATGAATCAAGGCAAATTGGAAGTGGTCAAACAGGAGATGGCAAGAGTGAATGTCGACATTCTAGGAATCAGTGAACTAAAATGGACTGGAATGTGTGAATTTAACTCAGATGACCATTATATCTATGACTGTGGGCAGGAATCCCTAGGAAGAAATGGAGTAACCATCGTGGTCAACAAAAGAGTCCAAAATGCAGTACTTGAATGCAATCTCAAAAATGACAGAATGATCTCTGTTCGTTTCCAAGGCAAACCATTCAATATCATGGTAATCCAAGTCTATGCCCCAACCAGTAATTCTGAAGAAGCTGAAGTTGTATGGTTCTGTGAAGACCTACAAGACCTTTTAGAACTAACACCCAAAAAAGATGTCCTTTTCATTATAGGGGACTGGAATGCAAAAGTAGGAAGTCAAGAAACACCTGGAGTAACAGGAAAATTTGGCTTTGGAGTATGGAATGAAGCAGGACAAAGGCTAATAGAGTTTTGCCAAGAGAACACACTGGTCAGAGCAAACACCCTCTTCCAACACACAAGAGAAGACTCTACACATGGACATCACCAGAAGGTCAACACTGAAATCAGATTGATTATATTCTTTGCAGCCAAAGTTGGAGAAGCTCTATACAGTCAGCAAAAACAAGACCGGGAGCTGACTATGGCTCAGATCATGAACTTCTTATTGCCAAATTCAGACTTAAATTGAAGAAAGTAGGGAAAACCACTAGACCATTCAAGTATGACCTAAATAAAATCCCTTATGACTATACAGTGAAAGTGAGAAATAGATTTAAGGGAATAGATCTGATAGACAGAGTGCCTGATGAACTATGGATGGAGGTTTGTGACATTGTACAGGAGACAGGGATCAAGACCAGCCCCGTAGAAAAGAAATGCAAAAAGGCAAAATGGTTGTCTGAGGAAGCCTTACAAAGAGCTGTGAAAAGAAGAGAAGCAAAAAGCAAAGGAGAAAAGGAAAGATATTCCCATTTGAATTCAGAGTTCCAAAGAATAGCAAGGAGAGATAAGAAAGCCTTCCTCAGAGGTCAACGCAAAGAAATAGAGGAAAAGAGTGGAATGGGAAAGACTAGAGATCTCTTCAAGAAAATTAGAAATACCAAGGGAAAATTTCATGCAAAGATGGGTTCGATAAAGGACAGAAATTGTATGGACCTAAAAGAAGCCGAAGATATTAAGAAGAGGTGGCAAGAATACACAGAGGAACTGTACAAAAAAGATCTTCATGACCCATATAATCACAGTGATGTTATCACTCACCTAGAGCCAGACATCCTGGAATGTGAAGTCAAGTGGGTCTTAGAAAGCATCACTACAAACAAAGCTAGTGGAGGTGATAGAAGTCCAGTTGAGCTATTTCAAATCCTAAAAGATGATGCTGTGAAAGTGCTGCACTCAATATGCCAGCAAATTTGGAAAACTCAGCAGTGGCCACTGGACTGGAAAAGGTCAGTTTTCATTCTAATCCCTAAGAAAGGCAATCCCAAAGAATGCTCAAACTACCGCACAATTGCACTCATCTCACATGCTAGTAAAGAAATGCTCAAAATTCTCCAAGCCAGGCTTCAGCAATACATGAACCGAGAAGTTCCAGATGTTCAAGCTGGTTTTAGAAAAGGCAGAAGAACCAGAGATCAAATTGCCAACATCTGCTGGATCATCGAAAAAGCAAGAGTGTTCCAGAAAAACATCTATTTCTGCTCTACTGATTATGCCAAAGCCTTTGACTGTCTGGATCACAACAAACTGTGGATAAATCCAAAAGATATGGGAATACCAGACCACCTGACCTGCCTCTTGAGAAATCTGTATGCAGGTCAGGAAGCAAGAGAGAACTGGGCATGGAACAAGAGACTGGTTCCAAATAGGAGAAGGAGTACGTCATGGCTGTATATTGTCACCTGCTTATTTAATTTATATGCAGAGTACATCATGAGAACGCTGGGCTGGAAGAAGCATAAGCTGGAATCAAGATTGCCAGGAGAAATATCAATAACCTCAGATATGCAGATGACACCACCCTTATGGCAGAAAGTGAAGAGGAACTAAAAAGCCTCTTGATGAAAGTGAAAGAGGAGAGTGAAAAAGTTGGCTTAGAGCTTAACATTCAGAAAACTAAGATCATGGCATCTGGTCCCATCATTTCATGGCAAATAGATGGGAAACAGTGGAAACAGTGTCAGACTTTATTTTTTTGGGCTCCAAAATCACTGCAGATGGTGATTGTAGCCATGAAATTAAAAGACGCTTACTCCTTGGAAGGAAAGTGATGACCAACCTAGATAGCATATTAAAAAGCAGAGACATTACTTTGCCAACAAAGGTCCATCTGGTCAAGGCTATGGTTTTTCCAGTGGTCATGTATGGATGTGAGAGTTGGACTGTGAAGAAAGCTGAGCACCAAAGAACTGTTGCTTTTGAACTGTGGTATTGGAGAAGACTCTTGAGAGTCCATTGGACTGCAAGGAGATCCAACCAGTCCCTACTAAAGGAGATCAGTCCTGGGTGTTCATTGAAAGGACTGATGTTGAAGCTGAAACTCCAAAACTTTGGCCACCTCATGCAAAGAGTTGACTCATTGGAAAAGACCCTGATGCTGGGAGGGATTGGGGGCAGGAGGAGAAGGGGACGACAGAGGATGAGATGGCTGGATGGCATCACCGACTCGATGGAGATGAGTTTGAGTAGACTCCGGGCGTTGGTGATGGACAGGGAGGCCTGGGGGGGCTGTGATTCATGGTGTCACAAAGAGTTGGACATGACTGAGTGATTGAACTGAACTAACTTTAGAGGAGCAATTAAAAGTCTTCTATTAAATTAACATAATTACCTATTTATAAATCATGTAATACAGAAATGTCTAAATAAAAATCCCTTTGCCCCTTCCCCAAGTGTTCACTCCCACTTCCCAAGAGCAATCATTTTACTTGTTTCTTTTTTGAGTTCTTTTGGCAGTTAGCTTGGTACATTTAAATCATCAGCAGTGTATTTATATATACATATATATGCATATTTTTCTGGTTACGTATTGCACTACATAAAATAACAAATAACAAATTAGCGTGTTAGGACGTGTGTTCCATAGACTGCTGTCACAATTCCTCTGATAAAGTTACACTGTCTGAATGTTACATGCAACTTCATTAACCTAGTTTCAAGTACAGACTCCTTACGGTTTGCTATTAAAGTAGATTTTCACTTTCACCACAGAACTGATTCATCTGCTCTCAGATAAATGGGGATAATAAATATTATCCAGAGGAATCTGTTTGAAAGGTTTCTCTTTCTTTTTTGGTAATTTCTGTTTATGTTTAAGTCAGACATCACTTCCCTACCCAGATTTACTCAGTGTTTTCCTGAAAACACTTTAATTCATCCTTAGTTTTTTTTTCCTAATTGGTCTTTTGATTGGTCATTTGGTAGTTTTGCATAATACCAGGTCAGAATAGTTTATCCACAACTCCTAGTTAAAAAGTTCTGAAAAGCATAAGTTGTTGCTGGTGATGCTATTTCTTTGTAACTCATTTGGTTGCAAAACCTGACCTAAAATGATTTAAGGAATTTTTTATTCCCTCAAGTGTTTAGTTATGAGGGAATCCCATACTCCATTGGAGTTATAATACAATTTAATATGTATACAATATTACCTTACTAAAATCTGGAATATTCTGAATTCTGAAACAGTTTTGGCCTTGACAACTTTGAGTAAGGGCCTTTGACCTGTATTATAATAGTTGAGTACTATTAGTATTGGAATTTTTAGCTTGATTAAATAAATTAACCCTGTTTGCTAAATATCACCTTAAGCCATCAGTGCTGTCTATATTTGTATTCCTTAATGTTTAGTCAGGTAAAGAAAGTATGCTAGCTATTTAACAGAGAGAATTTAATCTAAGACCTTAGCTGAATGATTGCTAGAGAGTCAAAAAGCAAATAGAAGACAGTGCATTGAAACAGAGGTAGTAACGGAGGGAAGAGCTAACACCCTGGGGCTGGAAGAACAAAGGGAAGAATGTGGAATTATTAGAACACTGAAAATTGGATAGAGACCCAAGGGGTTGAAATTCAAGCCTGAAGAAGTGGCACTACTTGTCTGATTTGAGTAGGTGTAATGAAGTTGTTTCTGGAAGTGCCAGAAAATGACAGCTAGAATCACTTGCTGTTGACAGGAGGGAGGGCAACTGTTGGAGCAACATGGAGAGGTAGGGCAAGCAAACAAGGGGAAATCCTTTCTTCCTCCTATTGCCTTCTGGACTCCCTCTAGTGCCCTCTATTAGTAGAATCTATCAAAGAGCCAGCTGGCAATGGAGAATGCAGTTGCAGATTTTTATTGACAGGAATCCAAAGCAGAGTATAGAATGGTAGGTTTGGAACTGAGAGCTAATAGCTGGAAAATGGGTACAGTGCATATTTGAAACAATTC
This sequence comes from Muntiacus reevesi, assembly GCF_963930625.1. Taxonomy (NCBI): domain Eukaryota; kingdom Metazoa; phylum Chordata; class Mammalia; order Artiodactyla; family Cervidae; genus Muntiacus; species Muntiacus reevesi. The sequence continues at coordinate 234,971,175 of NC_089251.1, forward strand.
AGCATCCATAGAAAAGCATCTAAACATATTTGAATTTCCATACAGCAACAGTAACAAATATATTCACCTACTTCTTATACAAAAGAAGTTGTCTTAGTTTCACAAGGCTGTATTGGTCTTATAACTTCTTTTTCTTACTAAACATTTCATGTTTTCTTTCCCTCAGATAGTACTTCAGCTTTCCCAAGTCCTTTACTTGGTGGTATGATCAAATCTTCATTCTTTAACTATCTGAGTCTTTAATGGTCAAACTTTTCTTAGTTGTGATAGTTTTTCAAAAACTTTCATCTGCTATTGCAGATGAAAATACCAGAAGGCACCTGAAAGAATACTGGGGTTCCATGTACATTATCCTTACTGCCTCACTCTGTAGCAGCAACATGACTTCCCCTTGGTAACCAGGATCAATCGCTCTGTCAATAAGTGACCTTTTTCTTTGGCTGTTGATACAGCAGTACAAGGAACTCAACATGGCCATGCGGTATTCTCAAACTTCCAATTCAGTGGAATCATTGTTGTGTCCCTAGGTGGAGGCATTCCTTTCAGTCCTTCAAACCTACAGAATTCAAAATTGTGAGAATAGGAATCGAATAATCTCTGAGTAGTTGTCATATTGAAAGAAGCCACTCCTACTTCTATCCCTTGATGATTCTTGGATGCATTTGGCTCTAGGAGAGACAGCATCACATTGGACACGGAAGCAAAGCTTATACTGTAGCCTATAAAGGAGAAATGAAGCGTTTCAGGAACTGATGTTGTAACTGAATCTTCAGCAGGTCATTCTACTGTTCTTTCAGACCAGCCATTTCTGGGTGATGGGTTTATACCCCACTAGATCACCAGAAACACAAAGTTATGTTTATTAGCTTATTGCAACAAGGGTGAATGCACACATTGGGGATCATGGGATGGTTCAGGATTAGTCAAATCAAGGAAATTTTATAGGGTCTATGGAGCTGTAGTTAGCCGCAGAGTGGTCTTGTCAGAGATTGGTTAGAATTTATAAAACAGTGAAGTTGTAGGGATGTCAGTGGTTATGTCTTTAACATAAGAGTCCATGCAGTTCCCATGGTATCAGTTCATCAGTGGTCTTGGATCATAGGAATCTAAACGAGCTGCATTAAAACAGTGTGAGTTTAGATTGCTTGTTTCAGATGTTATGGTTTAGAACAGTTTATCTGTTTTGTGAGTCCTGGTGCGTTTTTTCAAGTCAGGGTCTCTGCTTTGATTTTCAGAAACTTTCTTACAGCTACCATCTGTTTTTCTTTCTCTTTCTTTTTTTAAACTCAATTTCATCAGACTCTCTCTCTGAAAGATGGACTGTTATCTTATGGGGATATGATTAGTCCAGGTCTGCACTGTCCCTTGAGAGGTTCTTGTCATATACTGAGTTTTCAGGGGTAGTTGTTTTCATCTCTTTAGTCATCAGGCCTTCTTGCTCTCATTGTTGGATGAGCATTTGTTGAATTGCATGGCGTGACAGTAGCCGTACAGCAACAGTTAAGAATCTGGAGATCATATCTTTGGCTTCCACCACACAGTTGCTGTGGTTGTCTTGTTTCAGTCATTAAATCATGTCCAACTGTTTTGTGACCCCATGGTCTGTAGCCCTCTAAGCTCCTCCGTGGGGTTTCCCAGGCAAGAATATTGGAGCGGGTTGCCATTTCCTTCTCCAGGGGATCTTCCCAACCCAGGGATCAAACCCGAGTCTCCTGCCTGCATTGGCAGGCAGATTCTTTATCACTGAGCCACCAGGGAAGCCCAAATAAGTAGATATTTTTGTCTGCAACACAAACATTTAAAAAAAGGATTATTATTAAAGTTCGATGCTACTTTAAAAGCAAAATACAAATCTTCCAAATATGGGTCACAAAGGTTTGTCTCATAAACTATTCAGATCTTCCTTAAATAATCAAATGATGTTTCCCTTTAATTAAGACATGGATCATTCAACTTTGCCAGTGTCTGAATAATGAGCCCCGAATCTAGTGACCATTATGGGTGAGGACCTTAGAAGTACTGTGATCGAAGGCCAGGGATGCCTATGAACTATCTGGAACCTGAAACCAACTAAGAAGGAAGAAAATGATCAAGAGTTAAAGTAAAAAATATGCAAAGGAAGGAAAGCCTACCAGAGATTTTCAGCATCTGTTTCAGCATCTTGTTCTGATGGTGTTGTGTAAAGTGAGTTTATTAGTCTTTTCCTCTAAAATTCAAGAACCAGAGCAGTTTGCACTACAAACTGGACTTGTTGCAGAGCCTTTTCTTACCCTGAGTCCATTAAAAAATTGCAGTCATACAAGTTATTTGGTAAGTGGATCAGAGAAGCACCCACAAATGTAGTGTGTATTTTCCTCTGAATCCAGAGATTTACCAGCTTTGGAGCTGAGAGACAAAAGCTAAAAAACCAGGACAGTATTTAACCTTCTTGAACTTTACTGAGTGAGAAGAAAGTTGAACTTTAAAAAAATACCAAGATGATTAAGTCTGTTGTCTTTCATTTCCATTATAATAGGAATGTTCAAAGTAATTGCCCATGGCACATGCTGACTATATGAAGTCCTTTCATAAGCATCATGTCATTTAATGCTGACCAGATTATCAGGAAGCAAAATTAGGAAAATTTTCATGTTTATCCTAAAGATCCTCGACTGTCTTTGGAAACATAGATCCATAATTTATAAGCACAAACTAACATCTTCTTTGAAACTCAGTAAGAACTGTGAGATTTCCTCAAGACTGGTCTGAAACTACTTACATCAGAATCACCTCAAGAGCTTGATGAAGACGTAGACTTCTGGATTTCATGCCCAAACTTTCCAAATGATATTTTAAGAATGGAACCCTGAACGTTCAATTCACCAAACTTCCTAGATGAGTCTTATGCTCATTAAAATTTGAGGGCCAGTGTTCTACCTACATAACTTAATTTCAGATTTCCATTGGTTATATTAAATTTGTTAAAAAGAATTTCCCTAAATTATCTAGTGCAGTGCTTAAGGAATTTTCTAATATAAACTTATTAATAAAATCTTTAACCTTTTGCACTCATTAATTGCATCTTAATAAAATAGCTGTATGAGTAGATATATAATATGCTATATGATAGTCCACCTGATTTATGATGCTTAGGTTCCTAAAAAATGTCTTGGAAGGAAAATTCATGGGTAAGACATTTTAGAACTTAAAGGAAAAAAAGAAGTTGGGGAATTCAAGTCCTATATGAAATTATTGTTTTACACATTTCCTTCTGTGAATGAAAAATTAAAAGGGTAAAGATATCTGATTAAATAAAGAGTCTATCATTGGGCACTTTATTGTTGCTTAGTCACTAAGTCATGTCTGATTTTTTGTGACCCCATGTACTGTGGCCCACCAGGCTCCTCTCAGCAAGAATTATCTCAGCAAGAATACTGGTGTGGGTTGCCATATCCTCCTTCAGGAGATCTTCCTGCTCAGGTATCGAACCTGTGTCTCCTGCATTGGCAGGCAGATTCTTTACTAATGAGCCACCAGGAAAGCCCATCATTGGACACTTTACATGTCTCATGTTAGTGTTCTAGTTTGAATTCCATCTGTTATAAGTGGCAGAAGGCCAAATCAAGCTGCTGCTGCTAAGTCTCTTTAGTCGTGTCACTCTGTGCGACCCCATAGACGGCAGCCCACCAGGCTCCCCCGTCCCTGGGACTCTCCAGGCAAGAACACTGGAGTGGGTTGCCATTTCCTTCTCCAGTGCATGCAAGTGAAAACTGAAAGTGAAGTTGCTCAGTCGTGTCTGACTCTGCGACCCCATGGACTGCAGCCCACCAGGCTCCGCTGTCCATGGGATTGTCCAGGCAAGAGTACTGAGGTGGGGTGCCATTGCTGTCTCCAAAATCAAGCTGACTTAACTTAAAAACACTTTACGAATGGCCTACATAATTGAAAAGTAAGGTTGGTAGTTTCCACTGGGCCTGGTACACAAGTGAGACCTTCAGGAATCTGTGTCCCTTTCCCTTTTTCTTCCCTCCTGGTCTCTGCATTGTCTTCATTTCAGACAGGCCTAGCCAGTAGTGCAATGAGATGGCCACCACCAAGCCCAGGGCACATCCACTGGCAAGCCCTAGGGAGAATCCTTCCTGTTCCCATAATAATGAAAATCCTAAGGCTGAAAACTCCCCATACACACTGATCAGAGGGATGAAGAACATTTAGTCGCCAGATATGGGTCATGGGTCCTGCTGGGTGTGGAGTCAGTTGCACCAGAATTTGCCCTGAGAATGGAGGAGGATGATTTCTCAAAGGAAATGAAGGAGGTTCTTTTCAGAAGAGAAGTATGGATCATGGGCAGATGAAAATAACAGCTACAGGGTGTAAACTGAGTAGTGTGAAATTGATTTCCATTTGCTGCCTTAAGCTATTTTAGGGAAATCTTTAGAATCTTCCTCCTTTAATGTTGCAATCAGATGCTTATTAAATTTATTTGTCTTTGTTGTCAACAACCTTTATAGAAAGAGGCTTCCTCTCTTCCTTTTCTTTCTCTTTCTTTTTCCTCATCTTTCTTTCAAATAATCACTTTCTAATTTTTGACTCAATTTTGATTTTCTCCTCATTCTGGACTCAGAGATAAAGAATAACTAGAAATGCTGGGGTGTAAAAACCTTTACTTACCTTTGATTTAACCTTTTTGACATATCTAACTGAGTCTATTTCATGCCCTGCCCCAGTACAGGGAATTATACAGATTTAGCCACAAGGAGAGTGTCATATGGTGTTTAAGCCCATAGTTCCTGCAGTCAGACTACTGGCTTCAGATCCTGTGTTTGCCATTTGCTAGCTGTGACATCATTGCCTTTTAAACCTTTCTATGATGTCTCAGCATCTTCACTCTAGAATGAGGTAAAGCAGTGCCTCTTCAATAGCATTGCCAAGAAGACGGACTAAATGATCTGATCTGTGTGGTGGATGATAAGCTTCAGTGAGTGTTGACAAGGGTCTTTATTCATGTCCAAACTCATGAAGACTGCTGTTGCCTTTACAAGTATCTCATTCTTGCTTTCCTTTCAGACACCTCTATGCAACTCCAAACACGAAGTCTACTCTCTCTCAACACTCTTCTCTTCTTCTCTGCAAAAAACTTCATTGCAAAACTCTCTACTCCAGTTCTGCCATGCACTTTACCTTCCTCTTCTATTTCTAGCTCTCAGATTTTGCTTTTCTCATTACTGCCAAGAAGACTGACTCAGCATTCTCCTCTATGGAACTGAAATTCTTGAAGTTGTTGAAAATGTATATAAAAGTAAATCCACATGAACAGCTCATATGAGTTAGTGAGGCCAACTCAAGGAGGGGGAGAATTTGTTCTATTATGTATTGATTCTTTCATATATTTCACAAACAAGTCTCTACTGCCATAGACCTGTGACTACAAGAGAGTTTGTAACATGCAGCTGGAAGTAAAAAGCTAAATGCTGTGTAGACTCAGCCCTTAAGGACAGGAAAAGTTTATATCCTTTTCCATTATTATGCACTTGACTTTAATGCAAATTAAACTCATTTTTACAAAATATCTGATTTTAAATATCTTATTTCTTTGCATCTAATGTATCTGCTGAAGATAATTATCAAAATTTTAACTAATAAGTATTAAATGCTGACTGTATACTAGGCCCATTGCTAACTGGTTTATGACTAGAAATCACTTTTTTCTCAGTGTTACTGCCTTAAGATTTAAGCAAAATCTTCAAGAGGTGGTAAGAATTTTCAAGATGGCCTCTAAAATGTTTCATGTTATTACATACACTTGATAAAAATAGTTTAGATGAATTTCTTTATTGTTGTTCACTAATCTGTTTCCAAAATTTTTCCTATTAAAAATAATACCATAGAAAAATTATTTGCTGTAATAGATCATGGCAAATACTTACTTCTTAGGATTGTGTATAACATTATTTAGGAAAACAAAAATTCTAAAAAACAGATCTACTTGGTGATATAAAGTATCTTATTTCTGTTAATATTGTTTGTATTCTTATTTTTGACTGTTTCTACCTCACCTTTGATGGAATTCCTAGTGAAACAAAACAAAACAAAACATCTCATGTCCTGAGTATACTAGTAGAGGGAGTATTCTCAGTTCTTATAAAGGCATCTGGATCTAGGGGCAAAGATACTTTCTAATAGGAACCTGAGATATCTGGGATGTAATGAACTAAAAAGTTTTGGATTTAGAGGTGAGAAATGTGAGTCCTGGATCCAGATTCTCACAGGAGAACATCATATTTTAAACTGCTACAAGACAAAATCTTGCCGACTGTCAATTTAATTTATTACTAGTTTCTAGAAGCTGTGCTAGTCTTTTTGGTAAAATTTGGAAGGAACAGTCTGATTAAACTTCAAGATTTAAAAAAAAAAAATCTCTCCTGCCTTCAAGATAATCCTTTAAAATATATATATATTTAAGCTATTTTCTGTGAATAAAACATAATACCTAACCCAGGGTAAAAATATGACATATTCAACTGACAATTCGTGCTTCCATCTTAATCTTTGATTGGAGGGCAGTGACTCTGAACCTAGTTTTTGGTCATTTAGTAAGACCTATAAGCCTAGGTGTAGTTAAAGAGGACCAGCTTGAAAAGCTGGTACCATTTGCTGTAAACCTCTTGACTCCTCTGTCAGAGTTGGAATACATTCCCCTGGCTAAGCAGCAGAGCCAGTTATTGAGAAAGAAATGAGGCACTACTCCATATACTGTGTGAATGCTACTTTTCAGGCTTCAAAAGATGCTGTTTGATTGAAAACCGAGGCCATGCAGGGTTTGAGCAATTAGCTTGTTCATATAGTAGGATTTCTCTTCTTTGTCCCACCCCACCTCTCCCATTGAGTATTAATGGAGTCAGGTATGGTGAGTAATTTGGACATCTTAAGATTCAAATTTCTGAATTTCTCTAGAGGACCTAGCACAGAAAACTTTGGTTCTCTATCTAGGTGCCATTGGCTTTTAGCCCAACATATTTATGCCTTAAATAAGCTAAGCATCTTAAAGATTTCTTCAAGATTTTGAGGACAGGAAAGACAAAGTACCTTTTAGCATTAAAGGTATCTGTAAGTTTCTCATTTCCTGTCCCTGTTGTATTCACCATCAATATTTCTTTCCTATCAACAGATTTCTAAACAGCTCTCCAATAGCATTCCATTTGAAAAGGAAAAGGAATTGATTCTGTCTTGAGGTAGCTAACATTAGGAGCTAAGTGCATATTTCCTGTTTGATCATTTCAACTTCATTTCCTAAAAATGAGCACCCTGAGTATTTAGCCTATTTGGTGGTGGGGGGAAAAAAAGCACAGACCTTTGGCCTACTGCCTAAAAAACCCAATAAGAGCTTAAGAAGCAGCAGCTTGGGAAGCAGTTAAGGATGTAATTCAAAACAAACCTAGAATCCTCAGATAGCCTTGGATAAAAATCTCAGGATTTCTGGGGTTCATTCTCACAAAGCACCTAATCCAATCGCCTATCTGGGGTCTGAATCCCATTACACCCTGCCAAGTGGTCACCCTGATGCATAATGCCTTATCATTGCAGGGACAGGAACCTTAACCTACCACAAAGCAGCCCCCTGCAAGTCTGATCACGAGGAAGATTTTCATTATGTGGATTTAGAATCTGTGTCAGGGTAATTTTAATCGCTGGTTCTAGAGAAATCAATGGGGGACACACAAAACAAGCTCAAAATTCTATTCCACAGCTCATCAAATTTCTAAAGACAGAGTGACACCGCCAATTCTGTCAACAGTTCCTGTGTCCCAGCTCTGTGTTGAGCAGACACCAATTTGTTTATGGTATTTTGTGGCCCTGGCACCTGAGCTCAACCCCTTATTCCAGTAGCTCTCTGAGGAGTGCAGAGTCACTCAGGACTGTCATCAACTCCATTTCAGGCAGTGGGATTCTAATTAAATAAAACCTTAAATTACACGGGCAACTTTGGCAAGTCTGTCCCACGACTGCAATCTATTGGGTGTAATATCAATTACTAAGTCATTTTCATAGCTATTTAGTAGGTAATATTGCTACACTCACTCTCACACACATACGACACACATATCACTAATAACCATTAATATCATTTCTGTTACTTTGTGTCAGGGGCGATTCAAATTTTGCTTTACATATATTGATTCCCTTAAGCCACTATGAGTTAGTTATTACTCTTACCACTTACTGATGTAGAAACTGAGGCAGTTCAGGAGAGAGGAAGTAACTTGCTCAAGTTTATGCAGGACGTGAGTGACAGCAACAGAGAGTGAACACAAACTCTCCAATTATATACAGAAAACATCTCACAATCAGTTATCTATTCTGGCTTCCAGTAAAAGGTTGGTCACATAATTCTATTAGGTGTCAATTTATATTGGTTCAACATTCTGATCAGTTCTTCCTGGATTATGAGCTCTCACCCAAGGTTTTATGTCATCAACAATTAAAATCTGCTTGTTTTCTAATTCTTATCCAAGAAATTGATAAAAATGTAAAACTGGACAGGGTCAAACAAGGACAGACCCTATAGTGTATTACACAGGCTGACAACTATCCATTAACTAATAACTTTGGATAGAAGTGTTCAACCACATATGTGGCTTTATAATTATGCCACTCTTCTAACTGAAGCTTTCTTAACACTAATGTCACAATACACTTGTGTGTTGTAATCATCTGTGAGATTTTCATAACTAAATTATTCCTTTAAAAAACAGCAGATTAAAGATTATCATCAAACTAAACTCATTCTCAGCTCATTTAATCAAACTTTCTTGAGTATGATAAATAAGGTAGGCAGTTATAACTGGCATGGGAATAATGGTGGATATGTCCTTGGGAGGGCTTCCCTGGTGGCTCAGATGGTAAAGAATCCACCTGTAAAGTGGGAGACCTGGTTTTGATCCCTGGATTGGGAAGATTCCCTGGGGGAGGGATGGCAACCCACTCCAGTATTCTTGCCTGGAGAATCCCCACGGACAGAGGAGCCTGGCGGGCTACAGTCCATGGCGTTGCAAAGACTCAGACATGACCGAATGACTTTCACATTCACATGTCCTCGGGAGAGTGGCAAGTAGCATATTCAACTCTCAAATGTGTAATGGTGGAAAAAAGGATAAATGTTGCTCTGGCTCACATTTTTCCATATGAGTTACAAGGATTTACTGAGAAACTTTGTCAAATCCATTTTGAGTTTTTCTTCTCTCCATTCCTGTGGCCTTGGCTTTGTATTTCTTTCAGAGTATTAGAATGGATTTTTCACCAGCTTATTCTGAAAAATTTCAAAAATACTGGGAAAATGTGAAAGAATAGTATAATGAACACCCGTATATCACCTAGATTCAACACTTTATTATACTTGCTTTATTTGTATTTATAAAGCAAATTTATATTTCTATATTATGTTTTATGAACTATTTGAAAATAAATAGCAAGCATCAATACAATTCTGTCCTGGGCCAGTTATTGGTCTATTTGATCTATTTTCTGTTCTTCCTCTGCCCTGCTCTGTATCACAGGGAGCTGGTACTTGCAAACTACATTTCCCAGACTCCCCTGCAACCGGGTTCTGTTTAGGTTTGAGCCAATGAGAAACACTGGCTAGGGAGGGTCCGAAGAAGTTGAAGACAGGATATTTCTACCACACTCCCTGCACTTTGGGTAGTGTGTTTGCCAATGTCTTTATTTTTGTCAAACAGCTCCTCTCTCCATAGTCCAGGCTTACACTGGGGACCCCCTGCCAATTTCCACTGAAACAGCTCTGGCTCCTAAGCTCTGGTAACACCACCTTTGAATTGGCAGGGGCTTCTTTTGTGACTCGGAGTTGACCCCTTGTCCTTTTGCCCTTTAAACTCTTCCAACAACTTTTAAACAAGTTCCCTGTATTGAATGCTTTCTTTTGAACTCCTTTTCTTATGAGTTGTTTCCTGATTCTGAAGAACAAAGGCTTTAAATTCTTTGATACACTTCTTCTAAAATAAGGATATTTTCCTATCAACCTCAATACCATTATCACTTAAGAAACTTACTAAAAATGTCTCTAATTTCATCTATTAGAAAAATATCAATAACATCAGATATGCAGATGATACTGCCCTTAAGGCAGAAAGTGAAGAGGAAATAAAGAGTCTTTTGATGAAAGTGAAAGAGGAGAGTGAAAGAGCTGGCTTAAAACTCAACATTCAAAAAACAAAGATCATGGCATCTGGTTCCATCATTTCATGGCAAATAAATGGGGAAACAACGGAAACAGTGAGAGACTTTATTTTCTTGGGCTCCAAAATCACTGCAGATGATGCCTGCAGCCATGAAATTAAAAGACGCTTACTCCTTGGAAGGAAAGTTATGACTAACCTAGACAGCCTATTAAAAAGCAGAGAGATTATTTGGCAGACAAATGTCCATCTAGTCAAAGCTACGGTTTTCCCAGTAATCATGTATGGATGTGAGAGTTGGACTCTAAAGAAAACTGAGTGCCAAAGAATTGATGCTTTTGAACTGCGGTGTTGGAGAAGACTCTTGAGAGTCCCTTGGACTGCAAGGAGATCAAACCAGACAATGCTAAAGGAAATCAGTCAATGAATGTTCATTGGAAGGACTGATGCTGAAGCTCCAATACTTTGACCACCTGATGCAAATAACTGACTTGTTGGAAAAGACTCTGATGCTGGGAAAGATTGAAGGTGGGAGGAGAAGGGGACGACAGAGGATGAGACGGTTGGATGGCATCACCGACACGATGGCCATGAGTTTGAGTAAGCTATGGGAGTTGGCAATGGACAGGGAAACTTGGAGTGCTGCAGTCCATGGGGTCCTTAAGAGTCAGATACCACTGAGCAAATGAACTGAACTGAACTGAATATCATCTGATACTCTAGTCCATATTAATATTTATCTATTTGTCTCCAAAATGGTCTTTATAGTGACTTCTTCAAATTAAATCCAATCAAATTCATTCCTTACATTTGATTATCATGTCATTTTCAGTTCAGTTCACTTTAGTCGCTCAGTCATGTCCACCTCTCTGTGACCCAATGGATTGCAGCACCCTAGGCTTCCCTGTCCATCACCAACTCCCAGAGCTTACTCAAACTCATGTCCATTGAGTCAGTGATGCCATCCAACCATCTCATCCTCTGTTGTCCCCTTCTCCTCCTGCCTTCAATCTTTCCCAGGGTCAGGGTCTTTTCAAATGAGTCAGTTCTTTGCATCAGGTGGCCAAAGTATTGGAGCTTCAGCTTCAATATCAGTCCTTCCAATGAATATTCAGGACTGATTTCCTTTAGGATTGACTGGTTGGATCTCCTTGAAGTAAAAAGGACTCTCAAGAGTCTTCTCCAACACCACAGTTCAAAAGCATCAATTCTTCGACACTCAGCTTTCTTTATAGTCCAACTCTCACATACATACATAACTACTGGAAAAACCATAGCTTTGACTAGATAGACCTTTGTTGGCAAAGTAATGTTTCTGCTTTTTAATATACTGTCTAGGTTGGTCATCGCTTGTCTTCCAAGGAGCAAGCATCTTTTAATTTCATGATGGCAGTCACCATCTGCAGTGATTTGGAGCCCAAAGAAATAAAATCTCTCACTGTTTTCACTGTTTCCCCATCTATTTGCCATGAAGTGATGGGACCGGATACTGTGATCTTAGTTTTCTAAATGTTGAGTTTTAAGCCAACTTTTTCACTCTCCTCTTTTATCTTCATCAAGAAGCTCTTTAGTTCTTCTTCACTTTCTGCTATAAGGATGATATCATCTGCATATCTGAGGTTATTGATATTTCTCCCGGCAATCTTTATTCCAGTTTGTGCTTCATCCAGCCTGGCATTTTGCATGATGTACTCTGCATATAAGTTAAATAAACAGGGTGACAATATACAGCCTTGATGTACTCCCTTCCTGATTTGGAACCAGTCTGTTGTACCATGTCCAGTTCTAACTGTTGCTTCCTGACCTGCATACAGATTTCTCAGGAGGCAGATCAGGTGGTCTGGTATTCCCATCTCTTGAAGAATTTTCCACAGTTTGTTGTGATCCACAGTCAAAGGTTTTGGCATAGTTAAAGCAAAAGTAGATGTTTTTCTGGAACTCTTCCTTTTTCAATGATCCAGTGGATGTTGGCAATTTGATCTCTGGTTCCTCTGCGTTTTCTAAATCCAGTTTGAACATCTGGAATTTCACAGTTCACGTACAGTTGAAGCCTACTTGGAGAATTTTGAGCATTACTTTCCCACTGTGTGAGATGAGTGCAACTGTGCAGTAGTTTGAGCATTCTTTGGCATTGCCTTTCTTTGGGATTGGAATGAAAACTGACCTTTTCCAGTCCTGTGGCCACTGCCAAGTTTTCCAGATTTACTGGCATATTGAGTGCAGCTCTTTCACAGCATCATCTTTGAGGATTGGAAATAGCTCAGCTGGAATTCCATCACCTCCACTAGCTTTGTTCTTAGTGATGCTTCCTAAGGCTCACTTGACTTCGCATTCCAGAATGTCATTTTAGTTTCTTTTAAATCTGGAAAAATTTCACAATCTCTCTTCATCTCCTGTTAAGGATACCAGATCAGTTGTCTTCTAGAATGTTCCACATTCTAGATTCTTCTGATTTTTTTCTTTTTGGTGCTGCTAAACATCTTCTTCTTTTTTTGATGCACCACATGGAGTGCATGCGGGATCTTAGTTCTTAAACCAGGAATGAACTCCCACCCCCTGGAGTGGAAGCCCAGAGTCTTAATCACTATACCATCAGGGAAGTCTCATCTAAACTTATTCTTGAACTTATGGACTTTATAATCTGCAAGTTAAGTATAATGTCTTGATTAAATTCAAGTTGTGTTTTGGTAAGAATGATTCATAGATTTATTTCATGTTATGTCATACCAGGAAACAACACGACAGGATGTAATGAAATGCTTAATCACTTAGGTAAGATTATGACTATTAGATCTTATAAGTAATCAATAATAAGGGTATTTTTTGTTTTTGTCATTTTTTTGTAGCCCATATGATATCTGATTGAATATTAGTGTTGTATTGAATTGAATATTAGTATTGTTTTTCTATTAATGTAAATACAATACAAATATTCAATCAGCCATCCTACAGACTACAAAAAAATGGCAAAAACAAAATGCAAATGTTGGAAAATACCCTTATCATGGATAAGCTTATGTTAAAATGCAAAAGAAATACAGTACTAATATTCAACACACATATATAATATATATCATAGTGGTCTTTATAATTTCTATAGAATACTACCTTGGGGACTGAACACATTCTGCAAATGAATGGCCAGGCATGAATTTTATAGTCGTGTGATTGCTTTTCTTATATCCTAGTTTCTCTTTCACTGATCTCTTTCATTTTTTGCTGATCTCCTTTCCTTTAACCTTTACATTTAGTAAGGAAGCAATGACATAGAAGCAGGTTGAAACTAAAGTTAACTTGCTTTCTGCCCATTCAAATCAGTTGACTCAATGTGTCTGAAAATGAACCCATTATCTTTCTTACCAGACTTGCTCTTCTCCTTGTATTGCTTAACTTAGTGATTAGCCTCATTCCACAACCACAGCCACCAGCTGAGAACTCGTTTTTGACCCATGCCTGTCACTCACACCTCTCATCCAATGATTCCCCAAGGTGTGTCTATTCTGTCTTCCTGGCTGTGTCTTCCTCAATAACTTGAAACTTATTACTCTTACACAAGTTAGTTTTTCACCAGCTCTCATGTAAGCTTCTTCAAAACACTGGCCTCCTTGCTTCCATGTTCTTGCCTTCAAATCTTTCTTCTACGTTCCTCTCAGAAGTTTGTTCTAATGTGCAGTTTCTCATCTCAATATCCTGCTTAAAGTCTTTTCATTATTTTTATCACCTGCAGGAGGCAAAGCCCTCCATATCAAGATACTGTTCAGGTCTTCAGTCCCACACATCAAAGCTTTGCCTCTTGCTCTGTCTACAAGAGCCCCCATATGTTACAGTTACACAATAGGCTGTGCTATGCCCCCTCATCTGCACCCTTGTGACGATGATGTGGAATGTCCCTCCACATCATACTCACCTCCCTTCTCAGCTAAAGGACTGTCTTTGTGTGAGTCCCTCCCTGACTCTCTCAGACAATGTATCATTGAATCTGAATACCTAGCAGAGGGCTGACACAAGAAGGTGATCAGTGTATGTCCCCCTACCCTACTGAAGTGGGTACCCAGCCACACTTTCCCCGACAACCTTCAAAAGACACTTCCTGATCCCTTTTTCCATCTGAATCAGCCCCATCCCCCTGAATCGCTCTTTTAACAAAATTTTCTTTTACTGCCTGAACTTGTGATGGCTAGATATAAATATAAAGATATTAAAAATATAAAAATATGTCCCCCAAATGGACACTTAAGGCTTAAAGATACTCAGACCAGCATCAGGGCCCCTGCCTAGGCCTGTAGAGAAAGATAGAAGTCTAATGAGGTCCCAGAAACCATCAGGACAGAGGATGTCACTGCCAAGAGTCAAGGGCCTAAACTCAAATTAGGGTTTGGGAGCCATGGCAAGGCTAAAAGCCTAGAAGAAATAGCCTTAAGAATTCCACTGTATCCTTCCTTCCATGTCATCTTTGGGGATACACAAGGCAATGATGAATCTAGAAGTTGATAGTTTGTATCAGCTCTGTGAAATCACACAATACAACTGAAAATAGTTGTATAAAAAGGAAGACTGAGGATTGGTCTTAAATTGCAGAACATTGAATAACTTTTTTCCCCCCTTGAATGAATCTCTGTTTTTTTGCCTCTTTTAGAGCATAGCAAATGAAAGCCAGGAACCTAGAAAAGAATAAAAATAAACCAATGATGAATTTTAACAAGGCCAATTCAGAAGAATGCAAATACGACTGCATGAATCTGGATAGGAGAAGGAAAAATGTTCAAAGAAAAATGATTATACAAAGAATGATTAAAAATAGCAGCACAAAGTATGGGAAAGTTTAACACATGAAAAAGAAGAAGTTTCTATTTTCTAACTTCTTTGTGTGCTTAATATCGGGTAATCATGTCACTATTCCTAAAATCCTCCAATGCCTTCCTAATGTATTCAAAATAAAACCCCAGCATGACCTGCAGAATCTTGGGATTTATCCTCTATCCAGATTTCTAGCTGCATTTCATACCTCTCCCCTTCTCCCTCACCAGGTTCCAACTACAGTGGCCTTCCTTCTGGTTTTCATATAAACCAAGCTCCTTCTTGCCTCAAGGATTTTGCAGATATTCATCCCTCTTCCTGAAATAGTCTAATCCCAGGCCAACCAGTTCTGTGTTGGCCTCCTCTAGCTGTACTTCTCCTTAAAAAGGCTTTGCCTGATCCCTCTTTCCATGTAAACCCCCATCTCCATTAGTCTCTCTCTTAGCAAAAATTTCCTTGATTGTACTAATCAAAAGTTATACTCGTATATTCCTCTAGGTGATTATTCATTTAATGTTTGAAAGCTTTATGAATGTAGGAATCATGCTTGTCTTGCTTACTGCTGGACGGTGGGAACTCAAAAGTTAAGTTTTGATCGAGTAAGGACTGCAAAGGAGGATGAAAAAATAGACTCGTGTCTATCTTTGCAGTAGAGGCTGCTATTACCCCTCAATCTCTCTCAATATTATCTCTTCCTCATTAGTAATAGAACCTCAATTTTGACCCAAACACAAGGCTTACCAGAAAAATGTGCATTTTCCCAGAATCCCTTGTATAGCTTGGTGACTAAGTTTTGGTGAATGGGATGTAAGAGGAAGTATCATTTGCACTCATGAGAAAGAGCTTCACACGGAGTTTTGGGTCATTCCTTGATCTTTCACTCTTCCTACTGGCTGGAGTAGAGACATAATTGCTGGAAGAAGCCGACTCGACTTGAGGTGGCATGTGAGGTGAGACGGTGCCACACAGAAGGACCTGGGTCCCCGGTGACTTCGTGGAGCAGTCTTGCCCTTCTAGGTCAGGACTATGGAGCTGCTACTCACAGCTGTACCTAATCCCTATTGGTAAGAATTGGTAAGATGCTGTGGGACAGGGCTTGGGGCTTCAGGAAGTCTAAGTTGAGTCTTGAGAAGGCTGGAGTTAAATGGAGCAAGGACATTCCTGGGAAAGCAAACTTCATACACACACACACACACACACACACACACACACACACACACACACTATGCAATTCAGGGTTCCCTGGTGGCTCATTTGGTAAAGAATCCGTCTGCCAATGCAGGAGACCGCCTACAATGCAGGAGACCCAGGTTCGATCCCTGAGTCAGGAAGATGCCCTGGAGAAGGAAAGGGCAACCCACTCCAGCATTCTTGCCTGGAAAATCCCATGGACAGAGGAACTGGTGGGCTACATACAGTCCATGGGATCACAAAGAGTCAGACACAACTGAACTTCCACCACCACACTATGTAATGAAGTAGCATAGCATATTTAGGCAAGGACAGTTAAAACTCTAGAGTCAGCAGTGTACAAGAGATAGAGCAAAAGCAGATTACTAATAAACAGTTTATAAGAGCAGGTTAGAGACACATAAAAGATTGCAGTTATGGCAGAAACTGCTTCCTGCCCCAGCATCTGCTCTCTTCGTCCCTCTTAATTGTGGTAAGTCTTCAGTCATATGAACTAGAAATTCTGTTTCTCTTCCTTTTGATAAATGGTAAGATTCCACCTCCCTGCTGCCTTGTAGTTAGACATGACCATGTGACTTGCTTTGGCCAATAAAATATGAACTTTAAACCCAGAGTGAAATTCATGTTTTCTCTTTCCATCCCTCCTTCCCTCCCTCCCTTCCTCTTTTCCCCCCTCCCTGTTCTTCTCTCTCTTATGATGACTGTCAGTGTTTCTGACCTTGGTTCTGGATTTCAGTGTGAAGATATCATGGATCAGAGCCCTAACAATCCAGGGTGGTCATGTAACAGGAGAGAAAAGTAAGTCTTCAGTGTGTTAAGCCTCTATGGTTTTAAGATTGTTAGGTTCTGGAATATAACCTGGCTTATTCTGACAGGACCATGATTTTATTTAGAGTGGCAATGCACTCAGAGGCAATAATATTTCCCAGATTCTTTTGTAGGTAATAATCATCAGAGAAGGGATTCCCAGGTGGCACTAGAGGTAAAGAACCCACCTGCCAATGTAGAAGACCTAAGAGATGCAGATTTGATCCCTGGGTCATGCAGGTCCGCTGGAGGAGGGCATGGAAATCCACTCTAGTTATTCTCGCCTGGAGAATCCCATGGAAGACAGCGGAGCCAGAGTGGCTACAGTCCATACAGTTGCAAGGAGTCAAACATGACTGAAGTGACTTAGCATGCATACATGTGTTGTCTAATAACTAAAGGCTTGATAAAAGACATAGTAGACGTGTTGTCTATAATTTCTGGAAAGATGCATAAAGAAAAGTGACATAACTAGAGAGGACCCTTTTTGGCCTCTTGTCCTTCCTCATTTTTGTCATCTGAAATTCAGGCAGTGATCACCAAGCGCTATCTTGGACCATGAAGCTATGTAATTCTTATAAAACTGAACATGCAACTACCATACAACCCAGTAATTGTACCCTTGGGCATTTGTCCCAGAGAAATGAAAACTTGAGTTCACACAAATACCTGTTCAAGAATGTTCATAGCTATTTTAATCATAATAACCCCAAACTGCCAAACAACCTAGAATTTCTTCAAGAAGTGAATTGCTAAAAGAACCGTGATACACCAATAATATGGACTACTACTAAGCAATAAAAAAGAAGCAAACTCTTAGTATACAACACACGTAACAACATTGATGAATCTCTGGAGAATTATTCTGAGTGATAAACCCAAATATTATATATGATTTCACTTATATCATATTCTTGAAATTATATAAACAGAAAACAAATTACTGATTATAACTTGTTCTGATGAAAATGTTCTGTATCTTGACTGTTATCATTATCAATACCTTGATGTGATACTGTGTTATAGTTTTGCAAGATGATACCATTGGGGAGAACTGGGAAAAGACACATAATATCTCTCTCTACTATTTCTTACAATTGCATGTGAATCCATAATGATTTCAAAACAAAACAAAACCTGCCTCCCTAAGGTAAAAAAAAAAATCACAAAAACCTGAGATTTACCCCAGACCCTTGTAGGAAAAGGTCTCTAGTATCTGGACCTGAAGACATATGGCGTTTTTAAAATAGTTTTCCAGATGAATCTAATATTCAGCAAGATTTGCACTCTCTAGAGAGCTGGTTTAAAAAAAGCTACCATTTGCTGTCCCATGGCTTATCTAAGACCATAAAAACAGCCTTATCCCCACATCCAAACCAGGTCATACACAGATCTTCCTCAAATTACAATGTGGTTACATCCCAATCAACCCATCATCAGTTGAAAATATCATATGTTGAAAATGCATTTAATAATCCAACCTACTGAATATCTTTGCTTAGTCTAGTTAGCATCACCTAGGACCTTTAACACATACTGGTACCCAAACTCACCCCCAGATACCTCTCCTCAGGTCTGTCTGACTCTAAAACCCATGGGACATTACCTTCCAAAAACATAGCACAGGGCATCTTCCTCATGGAGATCCTCTTCATTTGGGGTGCCAGTCACCCATCAAAAGTGGGCCAGAACGCAAAACTCTTAGTCACTTATTCCTACAGCTACTTTGTGCAGATATAATCATAAGACAGCACAGACAGAGACAAGCTAGGAGATTGCAAAGTAAATTGAAGAGAGTGCTTGGGAAACATGACAAATGAAAGCCATACAGTGGGAGAATGGAAGGATTGCCCAGAGGCTTGTAGCTCCTATTTTACATGTGCACAAGGAATGAGTTATTAGTGAAAGGGACAATAGGGCTTTCTCAGAGATGGAATATGCCTTTTACTAAAGGAGAAAGTAAACATTACTTAGAGCAAATCTCATATCATACCTTAATGTTTACAAAGGAGACAGAGGGAGAGAGGCCAGGAAAGAACAGATTTCCCAGGGGAGGAAATTGCAATGAGAACAAGTAATCTGGATCAAGCCAGAGCATGTTTGAACAAAACGAATACCCGAGGATAGAGGAAACTCAAAGGATAACACAGGATTTTACACAGTAGGAACCTCTACTAGATTGATTTTGGATGGTTTTAAAGTGGTAAATGTAGTGGAATGCCAGGGCAAGAAGTTCTATGAATGAATGCTATTTTCTACAGGTTTCAATGCTTGAAGACTTCTCCCAAGTTCAGAATCAATATTTAAAAATTAATTTTAAAATTTAAGCTTTAGCTTTCAGCAATAGGGGAGTGACTAAATGAGTCATAGCACAAACTGTGAAATTGAATAGTCCGTAGTTTTTAAAAATGATGCAGAGGACAGTATGCAAATGACATAAACCCAGGATAACTCTGATGAATTAGGTGAGAAAAAAAAAGATACAAAATATATGTGCTTACAAATATATGAAAAATATGTATTTTCTTTTATACTTTCTTTGCTCATTTCTAAATTTTATTCAATGAGTATGTATTATTTTAATAAACAAAATAAAAAAGATAAATGTTATTTATAAACTTGTAGTCCTCTTTCATGTTATATATCCTTTTCTTCCTCCTGGGTACTCATAGAAGGTATTTTTGACACCTCTGTTAGGTTCCTAACTTTTTATCTCTTCCCTGGGCTATAAGCACTGCTTTTTTTCCCCTCAGTCTTTCTTCTCCCAGTTCTGGCTTTGCTAAAATTTTGATTTCTCCTTTCCTCAGGAAAGTCTCCTAGAAGACCCTGACTACCAGGTGGACGTACTCTAATATTTAGCACATGCTGTCTTCTATAGAGTTTGTATTGGTTTGCTATTGCTGCATAACAAACGAACACAAACCTGACTTAGAATAAATTCATTGTTGTCTCACAGTGGATCAGGAATCTAGGAATGGGTCAATCGCGTCCTTTGCTCTTCTCAAGGCTGAAATCAAGGTTGTGGCTGGGACTGTGGTCTCATCTGAGGCTCAGAGTTCTCTTCCAAGTTCCATGTGTGGTTTTCCTTTTTGCTAAAATTCAGTCTTTCTGTGGTTTTAGGTCTGACATTCCCATTTTCTTGCTGTCTCTTGGCTGCAGTCACTCTCAGCTTCTGGGGGCCACCCTCAGGTCTTAGCCATATAGCTCTCTCACAACATGTCAACTTACTTTTTCAAGGCCAGTGGAGAGTTGCTTCTATGAGTTTCTTTCAGGAGCTCAGGTCCACCCAAGGTAACTTCTTTTCAATTAACTCCTTGTCAACTGAATAGGATCCTTATACAAAGAAAAAAAAATCACTTTGACTATAATTTAACCTAATTATAAGAGTACTGTTCCATAGTAGTCACAAGTCCTGCCCACTCTCAATGGAAGGAGATTACATTACAGAGTGTGTACAACAGGGAATGCAAATCATGGGAGCCATGTTAGAATATTGCCTACTATAAGATACATAGGTAAATTAAGGGTATTGCAAACATTGGATTAGAATTTGCTTAAAATATGCTTTAACTGAAATTCATAATAAAAAATACTTTCTGAAGTACAAACCATTTTTGTGCAGATTTCAGCATAAAACTTCTTCTGCCATTTATGTTTACTTGAAGAATTGCCCAAGAATGCAAGGTAAGCTACTTTAAAAAAAAAAAACAAAAACAAAAGTACCATTTGCAACAGTTATCCCTGGTAATCTGGTTTTTCTTGATTTTTATAAAACCAATGAATGAATAAAATAATCAGTCAACCAATCAAACACAGCCTAGAAATGAATGCTGAGGAAAATAAAAGGATGCTTATTATCATTTTTTTATATTGGAGGGAAATTGCATTTCAGATTTTCTTTGAAACAAAGAAGTCCTGCTATTAAAAACTTTGAAACTCTTTTCAGAAGTATCCACTTGCGGTAGGGTAGGGCTATGTGATGAGTATTAAGATGGGATTGGGGTAGGGCAGAGTAATGAAAAGATATGCCTGATCTTTCCTAGTTTTCTTTGGGATTCAACTGTTCTCCTTATAGCTTGTGCTGTAATAAGCTGCTTCTGGGAAAGAATTTTAAAATCTTGCCTGTTCTCTTCACAGCCAGGTCACACCCCAGTATTTCCAACCCAGCTGGTATGATAGCAATTAATGGATGGCACTTTTATAGCACTTACTATGTCTCAGGTATTTCTCAAAGCCCCTTTTACATAGTAACTCATATAGTCTTTTCAATAACTCTTGTGAGGTATGTGTATTATGACTATTATTATTACAAATTAAACCCACAGCTGGTTTTAGCTTCATTTTTCAGCTTGGCTTCTCTATCCTTAATTTTCAGTACTCTATCTCCTGCCTCTCATTCTGGTTTTCCCTTTTTTTTGTATCGGCCATTTTGTTCAGTCACTGGATTAACTCCTTCACCTGGAAGCTTTGAACACTTTGGAAACAAACATGTTTATGTCTCCACTAGTATTCAACCTATTCCATGCTCGCCTTAATTAGATGAGAGCTGGGCTCTCTTATGTTGTTTTTAGAATGACTTTATGGACAATGCAGTCTCTAGAATATTTCCACAGCCCACGAGGGAAGAGGTTTTGGTCACAGTATTTTAATTGCAAGTGGCTGAAACCAACTGATCCTAAGCATAAAATATTAGATCTCACAGATCTTAAGGACCTGGAGGCTCCCAGAGGTGAACTCACAGAAGAAGCTCAAGAAGACACAATAGTTCACAGAAATTTGGAGCCCCAAGGACAAGCACTGTGAGCTCATCTTTGAGTCCCGTCTCTGCTGGGCCTCATTTTGTGGCTTGGGCCTCTTTACATGCAGAAAAGATGGCTGTCTCTAGCTCCAGGGCTGCACCGTCCCGTTTTATCTAAACCTGGTACCAACAGGACTGCTTTCACCCAGTGTCTGGGTATTACTTTCAGGGAAATGTTCTGATTGGCCTGGCCTGGGGGACTGATGGCGCCCTGTGATGGGACCATGAGCCTGTGTCTAAGAGTAGCGGTGAAGCTCTGCCACTAGGCTCACGGGGGAGGATAAGCACTCCTCAGAGGAAAGGGAGCTGGTCCGAAAGCAGAGGGGAATCCTGCTGTGAGACAAAAACCCTGGCTGCCACTGCCCAATGTGGTAGGGAGATCTTCAAATATAACTTAGTTTCCAATGAAGTGTCTAAATAATTCTCTCCCTAAAATTCAGTCTTCATTTAAGTGACATAAATTAAGACATGGCTTGCACTGAACGCAAACTATAGAACACAATTCAGCGTGAAAATCACAGTGCTGTCGTATAGGGCTTTATGACTATGCAAATCCATACATTAAAAATCACCAGTAGTGGGAATTTTCTGCACAAGTACAGGCAGATCTCAGCGCCAGGAGGTAGAAAGCAGTAGGAGCTGGCGCAAGGGACCAGAGGAGGACCAGCTGGAGCCCCAAGTGAGCATTGAATGCACTCCCGTTTAGGCTGGTGACAGATATGGCTGGTACAGAGCCCACTGCCTTGAAGGTGCACAAGACCTCAATAGGAGATGTCAGGCCACTCAGATTGGAAATTGAAGGTGTCTCAACAAGTGACAAGGGTACTTTCACCTTGGTCAGGAATCAGCATAAAGAACCAGTAAATTCCCTGCTCCAATACTGATTTTTGCTGCAGTTAAGAATCAAGAGTCTGGAAGTCATTTAAAAAGGAGATAGAGGAAAGGGCAGAGAAGGAGAAGAGGCTTTTAGGAAATACTTCACTAATCTGAATTTGTGGAAAGGGTTCTGAGATTGCCTTGTAAGATGACACCTTAAAAGCCTAGATCTGGGTAACAATCAGATGCAATGTCCAAAGACAGCTTGTACCCTAAGGGTGGGAAGTTCCTTTGAAGAGTTTCTGAAAGCTTCTGTTCAAGGAAGCCCCTGTCATAAGACAGTAAGATGTTTGCAGTTTTCTTCCCCCTTCCCCTCCTTTTTGAGGTAAATTCTGGCAGATGGTAATTCAGAATTATGCTTTTCCATGTTTAGTTTTCTTTTATGCAGACAGTGCAATGCTTGGACATGTCACGAACTTAGCAAAGAAGAAGAATATACCTTTTAAAAAATTCAGTACCCCAAATTTGGAACCCAGAAAATTGGAAACTATGAAGAGTGCACATTTAAATCTTTAACACTGCACCTCTAGGGGGTTGGGGGTGGAAGTGGGATGGGGAAGGATGTAATTCAAATACCAGCCTGGAGGAATCATTTCGATTATGATGTGTAGGAAGAAATGTAAGAAGTTATTGTAATGAGGTCAGTTCTGGTCCTTATGTTATTAGCCGACCAGTGAGGACACAGATGAGGCAGAAGAGAAATTAATTAGAGTGTTGTGGAGGCTTTACAATCTGAGGTATTCAGAAACTTAGCAAAACTAGGTCTGTGTTCTTAAAAAAAAAATAAGATTATAGAGAGACCTTATTAAAGCACAGAAGGCTTAGCTATTTAAGATGGTGACATACATAGAGGTAGGAATGTGCAAAGAAAAGCTGAAAGGCAGCCAGGCCCTGAAGGAATTTCAGTGGAATTTCTTCACCGGAGGAGCAGTTAATAAATAGAGCAGATATCTAAGGGCAGAAACTAGAGCAGCTACTACAAATAGTTTTTTTTTTTTTTTTTTTGAGAAGGGAGTGATAGGAAGTCAGAGACAAAAATGGGGAAACAAAGAAAAGCAAGCTTCTTAGCCAGCAAGCCCAATGAAAATGTCTGTTCCCAAATATTGAGAATGTCATATCATTTAATAATCATAAAATACACTTAGCCGTTGGCTTTGGGTGCTACTTTCTGATTAATAGTAGATATCATTAAGGACTACATGGAATATAACACTTTTCAAAAGTCTGAAAGACCATTTGCTTGGTTTTGTTGCCAACATTTCCAGTGTTTCCCATGGCATGGAAGGATAGGAACAAGGGCTAGATAATCCTCTGTGCTCTGAAGTGGTCCTCTTCCCACTTTTGATGGGGGGCATTTCTTTATAAGCATACATCAGGCCTTGTCTGTGGCAGTTTTAATACACTGAATGCTTATGAATCTGAAGCTCCGAGTTTTTATTACTGCTCCCCTTGGTCAGGTAGATTGGGATGGTTACTAGCTCATTGTCTGCCAGAGTGTTATCCTTTGAATAATCAAACAATGACAAAAGGGAATGGATGTTAAGTGTGCCTAAGTTTGGCTAGCATATCTGTGACTTTATCAATATACAGATTTCCTCTCACTTCACCACTCAAAAAAAATTTTTTTTAACTGAGATTCAACTTGGCAAAAACTAACTTTAAAATTTGCCAATGGATCCACAAGAATGGAACTGTTACTGGTTATTCCTGTTGTCATGTCTCTATTTGCGTCTATCTCACTGTCCATGAACAGTGAAAGAAACCTTTATTGAAAGCCTTGAGATTTTGTGGCAGAAGGATGCTGCCAGGGTAGCAGCTGGCAACAGCCACTGTGAAGGGCAAAGCTGATGGGTGCGTGGAATGTCTAGAGCGGCCACACTGCATCATTTCCCAGACCCTGGGTCTCATGATCACCTGGGGTGTTTGCAGAGATGCAGATTCCTAGGTGTCACACTAGAGCTGCTACAAAGAATTCCTGGATTTGTGGCCTGGAGAATTAGGATGTGTAGTTAGTTGAAAGGGAAGACATGACAGGGCCTGGGGAAGCAATTTTATGGATCTCAGCTTACATTCAGCCCAGACCTTCCTGGTAAGAGCAATGGCAAGCAAGGGTCATGGTGGGTCCTCAACAGCAGTGATTTGGGAGTGCCAGTCAATCAGGGCACATATGAAATTGCAAGAGCCTATGAGGCATGAACTGGGGCCAAATGACAGGCAAGCATTCAGGGAGTGTGTTAGGAAGTATAGAATCAGCAATGAACAGAATACTCTCTGATATCCTGCATGTACTGGAAGTTATTGGTTGCAAATCTGGCAGATGCAAGCATAAAGCAATTCACTGAAAGGCTTGGAAAGGTACTTGCTGATTGAAGGTGAAGCTGAAGAGTGAGATAATCCAGAGGAAGGGAAGGTACAGCAAATAAGCTTTCTTCTGGTTCCCTTGGCTAGAAGAGGACACTTTGATGTACAACCACCTAGTCTGTATCAGAGGAAGAGAGGAATTCCCATAAAGGAGCTCATGGTGTACTTACTAAAAGTAAGGATGCAAAATAGGGGTGGATACAGGGCAGTCAAAACAAATGACTCACTCAACCCAAAAGCAAGCAAACCAAGGAAAGTCAGCTTCACCCTGCGGATAGCCAGCAATGTGGGGCATCCCAGTAAGCAGGATGAACTGGGCGACAAAAGGGCAAGAGAAGAAACAGAAACTTCACAGGACCAGGGGCAGAACGAGACAGGGTTAGCGGGAGGACAGATACTCTGAAACTAAGAGGAGAGATGCTGTGATGTCTTTCTGCTTAGGAAAGATATACAGAGCTGTCCCCTGCTCCTCAGCTACCGGATTCTTCCCAGTGAGCAATAGCTCCACTCCGGGAGCCCTCTCTGGGCAGAGGTGCTCCTTGCTCTGCAACCTTCACTTCAGCTTGGTTGCCCTCTGAGACACCATTCAGCCTCTTCCTGGAACCATCCTCCTTTGCCACTGCACTCGCCCCTTCCACGTTGCCATGGGAACTGTTAAATTGCCTGGGGCTTCCACGCTGTTGCCTATCCCCCCCACCCAGGGTCAACCTCTTTAGACTTCGGGGACCCCTCCACTGAGGACAGCTATGCTAGCTCCATGGTTGGTTAAATAGGCCTTTGTGGGCTGGCCTGGGAATCATACCACTATTTATAACAATTTTTTTCTATGGGGAAATTCTTTGAGTTCCAAACACCCCATTGACTGGTGACCTTTTAGAACACAGCAGTCCTATCTCGACTCCACAGTGGGGTGAGATCACTGGGAAGTTTCAGAGCCAAACTGGGAAGAGGAAATCAAGGCTGGGGCAGGCTGGGGTCAGAAGCCAGGAGCAGGGAGGTGTCTGTGAAGGGACAGCAGGGTTGGGGAGGCAGGGGTTAGATGGCAAGTTCATAACAGAGAGATGTCCAGGTCAAGTGGAAGTTTGAATGTGGATGGATCTAAGAGAAAACCTGCAGGAATGGGGATGGGCAGGGAGACAGTAGATGACGTGATGAGCAGACAGGAAAACCAGGGTGAGTAAAGTGTGGTCAGGCTGTCATGGGGCTAGAGACACATTGTGGCAGTGTCTTTATTATCTCAGCCCCCTCCTGGGGCTTGACTACTTAGAGCTGGGCAACTTGGCCTTCTAGTGTTTGTATCTGTTCTTGCATTGAGTGAAGTGCAATCCCTAGGGAGCTGTGGGCAGGGAGGGCTTACTAAGACCCATGGTCTTGGTTGTTGGTACATCCCTGTTGGTACCATTTCTTCCATTTAGATCCCTCAGGCTCATTGCCCAGATTCCCTGTTGCTGCTTCTTTCATTCTGGTTTCTCTTTCTTTCTTTCCTTTCACAAAGAACTTCTTCAAGCCTGCAGTATCAGTCTTCCAATCTCTCTGCATCTATGACCTTTACTCTCTGCCTGTCCCACTGCAATGGATGAGTCAACCTGCAAGGTTGTGTTTACACATCAGGCCAATTTCTCTACTTGTGCAATGGATCTCATTACCTACTGGCTATTTGCAAGGATGCTCTCTCTCTCACTCCTGTATCACTGCCTATTGTGACATTACTTAAGGTAAAAACATATGTAACAACTTTCACTTAGCAATTAGGCACACCTTGACCTCACAGTTCTCTCCAGCTTTCCTCCTGTTTCACTGGTCTTTTGTAGCAAACCCCTTGAAAAAGAGCTGTTCCTTTCAAGTCTTCTAACCCTCCTCTCCTTTTCTCCCTCCCTTCTGTCAGTTGCAGCTTTATTGAGATATAATTTATGTATTTTACATTTCACATATGTAAAGCATTCCATAATTTTTAGTGTATTCACCTAGTTGTCAACCATCACCACAATCAGTTTTAGAACATTCTAATCACTTCAAGAAGAAAGCTTATACCCATTAGCAGTTACTCCTCATTTTTCCACAGTCACGCCTAGGTCCTAGGTAATCAATCACTAATCCATTTTCTACTAGTTTTGCAAATGCAGTGTTCATTCTTTCTTTCCTGATTTTAGTGATTTGAGTATTCTCTCTTTTGTGCTTGATTAGTCTAATCTGCTAATTTTGGTCTTTCCAAAGAATCAGCTTTTGGTATCATGGTTTCTATTGTTTTTTTCTTCTCATTTCACTAATACCTGCTCTAATTTTTATTGTTTCTTTATTTTGGGGGGTTTAGTTTGCTCTTTTTTCCCCTTAACTGTTTTAAAGTAGAAGGTTAAGTTATTCCTTCTATATTTTCCTTCTTTAATAATGCAGGTTTTTACAAGGATAAAATTTCCTCTAAGCGTTGCTTTATCTTCATCCCATAAGTTTTAATATATAGAGTCTTCATTTTTATTCATCTCAAAATACTCTTTATGTGATTTCCAATGAAATTTTCTTTGAGATTTTTCCTTTTAACCTATTGACTATTTTGGAGTGTATTGTTTAATTTCCACATATTTTCAAAGTTTCCAAATTTCTTCGTTAGTTATTTCTAATTTCACTTCATGGTGTCTGAGAATGTACTTCAAATGATTTTATCATTTGAAATATGTTGTTGCTATTTAATAGTCCAATATACATGGGGATAGGCAGCAGTTCAACTAGTGCTGACTACTCCTGATTTTCTTTCAGTCTATGCTTTAAAAATTGGAGATAGTCTTTTTTATTCTAATATTATGGAATTAATTGAAAAATTAAGCACCTGCCTTAAGCAAGCAGATTATTGTAAGGGTTAATATGGATCAGAGCCTCTCTTTCTACCCATGATCAATCAATTATCAACTGATTTAAAAACAAATTGTAATTTACTGTGTACTACCCTGGTGTGACTGCTGTCTAATGCTAGCTAGTATTTGTTGAGTTTGAGCTGCATGGCAGGTAGAAAACAGGGGTTCAATAAAGTTAAATATTTTATCTAAAGATACATCTCTAATTGGTTCTGGGTTGAAGTTACAACTCTTGTTACTATCTTGATCTCTCATTCACAACTAACAAGGGATAAAGGAACAAGTTAAATGACACCATGAGACAAATTCAAAAGATGGAACATTTTTTAGGATAACTGGCCTAGTCTCTTCAACAAATTAATGTCATTTAGAAAAGAAGAATTAAAGGAGTTCATATTCAAAGAATCTTGAGACATTTAAACAGTTGCAATGTGTCATTCTGGAATGGACAGTCATTTAAACAAATTGCCTGTAAAGAACATTGTTGGGTCATTGGGAAAACTTGAATATGGTCTCAGAATTAGATAAGTAGAACATTTACTGATGTGCTTGTTAACTCAAAAAGCAGATTTTTGAACTAGATGACAGTATGATCTCATTTTGATAAAAATAAGCATGTACAGAGAATAGGGTTTAAAAGTACTTACTCTAAGCATTATAGTAATGATACATAGATAGTAAGAATTTTAATAATTTCATATGTGCTTCTTTGTATTTAAAAATTTTAACATACATGTACTGCTTATTGTGGGCTTCCCTGGGGGCTCAGATAATAAAGGATCTGCCTGCAACGTGGGAGAACCGGGTTCGATCCCTGGATTGGGAAGATCCCCTGGAGAAGTAAATGGCAACCCACTCCAGTTATTCTTGCCTGGAAAATCCCGCGGAAGGAGGAGCCTGGCAATCTATAGTCCATGGGGTTGCAGAGTTGCTGCTTATCTATTAATAAAATGTTACTTTTTTTTTTTAAGAGAGTCAAGTGCTGGATTTCAAATGCTTTGATTGCAGTTCACAATCTTGATCCTGATTCAATACTGTGATCTTGGACAAGTTACTTACCTTTGTAAGCCTTGTTTTTCTCAGTTCTAAAGTAGACTTGATCACAGGATACTTTTACACAGTTACTGTGAGGATTAGAGAGGTAATGAATGGGAAGTACTTAACACAAAGTCTGTTATCTAGTAATAACCTGATATATGTTAGTTATTATTACTGTGCTCAAGTGTTGCCAGCAAATATTTGAATATAGCCTTTACCCAAGAAGCTGAGCCTACTTAATGCTTAAAATCATGGCTTTGGGTCATCTTGAGGCATATTATAGAGTGAGATATCCGTGAATGTGTTTCCTTAGATTCGTATGCTAAGGGCCATTCTTTATGTCTTAGCTATAAACCAAATAAGGTCCCTGAACTAAGGCACACTCTGTTCCTAATGATCTGTAGGATCCAGATACATGCCAATGCCTGTCAGGCAACTGATGTACTTGGGAGTTTATCCAAAGTATGCTTCTCTCCAGTACCCTTAATCATGATTCAAAGGTTTACATTTCCCAGAAAGGAATTTCACCATGATAAGGGCACTACTACATACTACTCATATTACAGAGCTATGTTATCTGTCATAAAACCACAATTTTATAAGCTTTTTTTCATGATATATTTAGGATTGCTCTGTATATGAAGTTCAAGATAAAACTCTTCAGGGAGGCTTCTTTGAATGAATCAAAATCAACACAATGACTTTTTTTTTTTTAGAAAAACGATTAATATCCATATTCTGCTTGAGGAATCAAGGATGCAGTTTACAGATTTTGTGAGATGAAGGTTTGTTTTCATCAGACTGATGAAATTGTGTTAGTACTCTAGATCATCTTGAGTCAGGTAATCTTAACTGTCCACACAATGCTCAAGGCTCCCAGGAGTTGGATCAAGTTCAACGGAATTGTTGGCTTCCCATCTTACCCTTCACCCACCCTTCTCCCCTTCAAATGTCCCAGTAAATATCGAGAAAATACAATACAGGAAGTTTCACAAGTCCTAGTTGATGATTATTGACATCACCAGGCATTACCCAGTTCAATAAATGTTTGTTTAAAATCTAATATGTGCCAGATTCTACTGGGTGCTGAGGGAGATAAAGATGAATGAATTTGGTCTGAAGGAAAAGTGATGAGAAAGATATATGAGTAATTGACATTTATTGCAGGTAGGATAGTGCTGAAATTGAAGTGTAAATAAAAAATGGTTAGTGAATGCCAACCAGGAAGATTTTAAATCCTGAACAAAGAGCAGAGAAACCTGATCTCTAGGCAGGGCTCTTTGTTTTTCATGAGAAGAGACCTACTCAAGCTAACTCAGGGAAAAAGGAGTTGTTGAAAGAATATGAAGATCACATAAATGAAAATACCCCCCAGGCTTCGTGAGCAATGGGGCCTGAGGCAGCTGAACTCTGGAGGAAGCAATTTCCAGTCCCTCTTATCTGTGTTTTTCCCTGTTCCCTCTCTGTCTCTGCAGCTGCCCTCTACTTTCGCTCAGCTCTACCGAATTGCTAGCCCTCGTTTAACAGGACCTTTTGGGTATGGTGTTCAGTACTATTTGACTATAGTCTCTGTATTTGGGAAGGAATCTGATTTGTTGCTGATGAGCTGATAGACATGCTGGCCTTGGCTGAGCCATTGCTGAGAAGCAAGAGTGTGCAGAACAGTGGGAACCTGTAACTTACTGAGTTAACCCTTAAGGGAGCTTTAAGCAAATTACTGCCTACTATAGTGAGTCAACTTTTAATTTACCATTAAAAGAGGTATGGATTTCAACTGGGGACCAAGATTGGAGGACATTTCTGATCTGAGCAGAGCATGAGCAAAAACAAAGAAAGAGGAAAGTCCAAGGATATTTAAGTGCCTCAAGTGACTGGAGTACAAGCACAAGATGGGGACCAATGGATTTTGAGATTGTGAGGCCAGAACCAAGGAATTTAGTCAATAGAAAATGAAAAGAACTTGAAACTATTTTTCAAAAAGATACGTACAAAAGATTAAAAAAAAATGTTCACACAGGTGATGTTATTAATGGTCAGTGTGGTTTTTTTTCACGAATAACTTGTCATCCAGCATTTTAATGGTCACAAAAAGCCTCTTGGTATGGAACTGATCACTCTAACAGGAAGACACAATGGGACAGTTTACAAAAAAAAAAAAAAGATCTTGGGCTTTGGAATCAGGAATATATGTGTTCAAATCCTGACTTTGCTATTTTCCAGCTGTGTGTCTTGGGCAGGTACTTAGTTTCTCTAAGCCTCTGTTCTCACCTGTACAATGTGATTGACTGTTCAGCTAATTTATACTTGTATGACATAATGGCTGGTTAAGTGTTCATTAAATTGTTTTGTCAGTGTCTGTGTTTGATTATGGTGGAGTGTTAGGAGCGTCTTCCCTACTCCTATGTTTGTAGTAAGGATTGAGTGCCACAATGTTTATAAAACGCTTTGCAAAGTGCCTGGCACATGGCAAATAGTCATTACATATTAGCTTTTTTTTTTCTTCTATTTCTCTTTGAAAATTTCAAATGTATAGTATCATGAGAACTTGACTCAACATGGAGTCTTCCAGTCAGCTAGTTATATTGTGACTATCTGAGGTAACTAAACAACCTCAATCCAGCACAGAGAGGTAGAAAGCTCCTCACTGTTCTATGGGAGGAATTACTTTTTTCAATAAAGACTTGCCCAAGATCTTGGATGTAAATACTTCAGATGTCCAGTCATCCTTCCTGGACCCTTTAATCCCTCAATAGGTACTGATTTCTAGAGATCAGATGTAGTACCTCATTCCAGTGATTCCTTATTTTTGCAGTTGACAAAGGACAAACTCATGGTTAGACTTTAGATGGTTATTATACTTAATGACTAGGGGAAAAAAAAGTGATCATCTCCCAAAGTAATGAGTATTAATTTCAGTCAAAAGAAAGAGAAAAAGGAATTTGTGATAGGCCTTGGCCACAGAGAAAGAAAGAATGTGGTCCTCTTTTTTGTCTCCCTAGAGTTCCTCAATTTTGCATACTTGAAGCAACCTAATAACTTTGGATTTCCAAGCATGAGGATATTTTCTGAAATATTTTTTTAAAACTCCATAGGCTTTTGACTCTGTAGTATTGAAATCCACACAGTTTTGGATGAGACATCGTCTGCTGGTAATTGCTATGGTCATTTATTGTAGGAGGATATTTATTAATGTTACACAGAAAGTATCATGATGTCCATTTTTTTTTTTAACTCAAGAGACTTGACTATTCTCATTGTTATGGTTTAAAGAAGAATGCAAACTTTTCACAGAGAATACAGATTCTGAGCAGGATTTGACAAGAGCAAGATAAAACTTTTGAAAGATACTTCAAAACTATAAGCCCCCTTTCTTGTCTCTTGAGACTCTCCCTACTGAGAACAAAGATGGAGTGAGAGAACCAAGTTCAAGGTCAGTGGGCTACTGGCCTGGAGCCTGGTAGTGGTGTTGTCCCACGAGGAACAACTTCTTCCCTCTCCTTTTTTTTTGTTTCACCTACATTTTTATGAGTCTCTACTTAAGTGAGTACATTTTATACTGTTTGCCCCAGAGACAGAACTCTGAGGGTGACAAGGAGCTGCAGCTCAGGAACTAACTTGAGCATCAGACTAGCACGTATTGGAAAATGGAGGATGAGAGCAACGCAAGGCTCTGAAGAGGATCCAAACTGGGCCAGAACTATTCTCTTCATCACTCTTGCTAAAGATTTGTCACCAGTTCCATAGTGAGAAAGAACTGGGGATTGATTGCTGAAACACTTATTTATTATTTACAGTTAATTGTATAAAAATGTGTAAAGTAAAAGGAACATAATTCTCACACTACATGTGGTTTAGTCATTTTCATTAAGTCCTTCTATCTTCATACAATCCTAAGTTAGAATTCAGAACCCTTCAGGAATTGGTACTTGTGATTCCTAAGCTGTTATATCTGCCTGACCGTGTAATTCAATGCACTGGTGTCCAGAGCAAGAGAGCATTGAGGCACTGACTGCTTATCTTAAACACAGTGTAATTTGTAAAGCGGAACTACACAGAAATTGACTACAAAGACCTTGCTCTTGACAATTTCCTTAATAAACACTAAAGGTGCCTCTAAAATATGTGTTAAGTCTCTCTCCTCTTCTAGAAAGGAACCAAACTCTCCAATTATGTCCCTTTAAAGAAGTTTAGAATCTTTTGTCCAGTCTTCATGACTGCAATATTTTTGTAAGTCTGGAAGAACATTGTCAAATGTCTTTGCCCTCAACCCTGATTCTCTACAGAGTCCAGATTCCATATTGTGCCAACATTCCTAGAAATGTTAAAACACTTCCCTGATACCTCTCTGACTGATAATAATATATAGAACTAATAATAATGTATAGAATTCCACATATCAAATCTTGAAATAGTTACGGAGGAAGTGGAAAGCCATCCTGGGGAACTCAAGTCAGTTAACATGCTTTGTTATTTATGAAGGATCACTTTTATGATAACTTGACAGTTATTCTGGAAAATAATCAATGTTTTTTCTTTCTTTTTAAGAAAGTGAAAAGAGAAAGTGTTAGTTGCCCAGTCCTATCCAACTGTTTGCAACCCCATGGGCTGTAGCCTGTCAGGCTCCTCTATCCATGAGATTCTCCAGGCAAGAATACTGGAGTGGGTAGCAATTCCCTTCTCCAGGGGACATTTCAGACATAGTGATCTAACCCAGATTTCTTGCATTGCAGGCAGATTCTTTAGTGTCTGAGCCACCAGGGAAGCACCCCATCCCCTCCACAGAAAAACAAGACAAGATCGAACCCAGGCCAGGGCGCACTGCTAGACCACCAGGCAGCATCAGATTACATGCCTGGCCTTTTTTTTTTTTTTTTAAAGTTATGCTACTTAACATCACTTTCAGAAATTATTTGTGTAGAGGAAGAAGTTTTAACTCTTAACAATGAATTTCTGATTTTTATATCATTGTAAGTGAAAAGGTATTAACGCATCCTCAATTGATTGGCAACATATACCAGACATTGGCTTTTCCATAAAAAAGAGAACATAAATTCTTGATACATAATTGATTAATGATTGTTGTATAACAGCAATAATTTGTTTTGTTTTGTTTTTAATTAATTAATTTATTTATATATATATTTTTTCAGTGGGTTTTGTCTTACATTGACATGAATCAGCCATAGAGTTACACGTATTCCCCATCCCGGTCTCCCATCCCACCTCCCTCTCCACCCGACTCCTCTGGGTCTTCCCAGCCCACCAGCCCCGAGCACTTGACTCATGCCTCCCACCTGGGCTGGTGGTCTGTTTCACCACAGATAATATACATGCTGTTCTTTTGAAACATCCCACCCTCCCCTTCTCCCACAGAGTTCAAAAGTCTGTTCTGTACTTCTGCGTCTCTTCTTCTGCCCTGCATATAGGGCCATCGTTACCATCTTTCTAAATTCCGTATGTATGTAACAGCAATAATTTGAATGATTCTTCAAATTTGGAAGAATTTTTTGGTTATAGTATCCTGTTTTTGAAACAAGTAGCATTTTGAATTATGTAATTCCAAAGCTCTGCATAACAAATCAAGCCTAATTTGTAATACACAGTTTATAAAACATACCATCTGGCAAAAGTTCTGCACTTACTACCTGAGGCCCTGTAGACTGGTATTATAGGATTCTTAAAAGGGTTTCAGTGGTCTTTGGTGGGGACTGCTGAAAAGACAGCTCTGCCTTTTCTGGATCGGAATTGCTTGACAGATAGTAGTGGAGGGCGTTTTGTTATTATAAGTAGAAGAGCAGCAGCAGCCTTGGGCACCATGAAATCAAGGGACAGCTTCTTTTCCTGCTCTGAGGCATTACATAAGCACCTGTATCCTGTAGTGGCCCCTAAAATTTGACCCCTCACTCTGATGAGGGGAACTTTGTGCTAGTATTAATTTCATTTAAAAATCTACAGGTCTTGGGATGCTTCTTGGTCCTAAGAACTGCTGACAGGTTCATACTCTCTACACAAGGTAAAATTTATTTTCTGGAGAATTTGCACATATAATCTCTCTTTTCAGTCTCAGTATCACTGGGCATTCTCTTCCCTTTAGCTGTAAAATTGGTGTTGAAGAGTTCTTTACAAAAATTTCATTCTTTCACACGCGTCTGCTTTTAGAATTCACAAACACAATTTCAGTAATTCTTATTGTAGTTTTTCTAACTTAGTTCTTTCTTCGGACTTCCCTTTTAAAGCCAGTTTTAAAAGGCCCAATCTTTGTCTACTGTTGAATAACTGGAGTCATTATTTCGATAATAGCATTGGAGAGGTGCTAAAGTTTTTCAAAACTGCAGATTGACCTAATTAATGTCTTTTCTGAGTTGTGCTAATTCCCCCATTAACCACTCTGGGGCCTCTTAAAACTCCCCAGCCTCTGCCGCCATCTATTCAGAAGTGTTATGTGCTTAGAATAGGTTGTGATTGCTTTGATTATGAGTAAAACGGCAGTGTTTTAAAAATGTTTGCAAAGTGTTTTCTTTCTTGTCATTTATTTCTTGGATTAATCATAACTCTCACTTACTCCTTTGCCAACTTTTAATTGTCCTGCATTCTGCTTTCCTGTTCTCACCAAAGTCGTCTCTCCCACGGTCACACAGGAGCTCCTATTTCTTGATGATTGACAGGGAAGAGGATTAAGCATAGACCTGGATCAGAAGTATTCTCTTAACCACACTGACTGAAGATAATTATTTCCCAGTGAGGAGAGACCAAAGATTGTTGCCAGAATCCTTGTATTGCCTTCATCATTTGTTACTTAGGACTGTGTACAGCAAACTGTACATAAAAATAAGTTGGTCTGTCATCTCTCTATTACATCTTTGTAGAGCTATAGTTACACATGGATCCCGAAGTAGGGGTGTTGACCTGACCATGGGATTAATATTTGTGTGCAGAGAATATAAATAGCTGTTCTGGCAGAATGATAACTTAAAGCTTATGTCAGGCTGAATGGCTTCTATTCTACACAAGTGCCTAGATGATACAAACAACCCTCTCTTATAGTATTGTGCTTCATCACAAATTGTGATTGAATTTTCTTATGCAAGACTCTTTTCTCCCCCCCCATATGGGAGAGTTAATTCTGCACGGACAGCTAAGAACCAAAATAAAAAAGCAAAAGGAAACATATAAAGGTAGTTCAGCAAAAATGTGGATGCTTGTTTCATGATTTGTTTGATAAATATTCTAGTTTTGGTGATGGCTTTAGTTTCTCATTCTTATTTTCCATGCCCTGCCATCTTTGTTTTTCAGAACACTGTGTTAACCGTATGTTTCATATGCTTTGACATCTGGTGTCTTGTGAACCCTGGAGAGACTATCCCTACCAGGGCTAGCTGGTTCCTAAATATAGTAACTGACTGGCCTGTGAAAGAATTTTTTATATACAACCCAACCCATACAGAGCCCATAGGCCCAGCTCTCTGTTTGAAACAGCTCTTACACTCTGGGACAATATTCCCACACCCAAGATCATCCCATTTACGCCCTTGGACCTGCTGAAATTATTCAAAGTAGTCAATCCTAAACTTGTTTAGCCTGTCTCACCTGTTACTTCCTGCAGAAACCAAGATGATGGCTCTTGCCCACATTTCCCCTTGCCTCTCCTGACCAGTCCTGGTCCTCCACCTTGTGGCTGTGCCCCGACCCCTGCCACGAGACGGTGTACCCCTCCTATTGGAATTTGTGAGTGCAGCAACTATCTTTTCAATGCAGACATCCCGTGATCTGTTGGCCTCACCATTTGTGTGTTTGTGCGTGTGTGCCCAGTTGTGTCTGACTCTTTGTGACCTCATGCAGAGGTAGCCCACCAGGCTCCTCTGTCCATGGAATTTTTCAAACAAGAGTACTGGAGTGGGTTGCCATTTCTTACTCCAGGGAATCATTCTGACTCAGGGACTGAACTCACTTCATCTGCATTGGCAGGCAGATTCTTTACCACTTCTTCACCTGGGAAGCCTTAGCCTCACCATATCTGAATAATAATAATGCTTACATTTTATAAGAACCTATTACTTTCAAAAACTGTATTATTTAATCGTGTTAATTTTAACTGTTCAATTCCTTTGCTCTCTGCCCTCAGTCTGCTAGAATAAATTAGAGAACAGATACTTGTCTCTTGTTTACTGATGAAATTCTAATGTGTTGAATACTTTGGCCTATAGTCTACACTCAGTAAATATTTGCAGAAGGGAATTAGTTACTTATTTGATTTATTTTGTTATCATTTTTTCTTTTCAGAGGCACTCTGTAGAGACCAGATGGGCCGTGGCTTTAGCAAGGATCAGAGTGAAGGAGAAATTTCTGCCTTGTCTTGTGTTTTCTACACGCATGGAAGGAGCAAACAAAATAACCCAAGGGACATTATGTGTTCACTTACAGTTCACAGTACATAGCTGCTCTTGCCTGTGAGAGCTATCCAATATTAGCCTAAACTCAGGATCCTGACCAAAACCTATCCCTTCTCTCTTGGCTTATTCACTTGTAAACTGAGGAGATGGACAAGATTGATGGACTAAATAATTTTCAGGAATTTTCTGTTTAGTATCACAAAGCCAATAAACATTATTGTCTTCATTTTAAAGATAAAGAAATCGAGGTTCAGGGAAATCACATAAATTGCTCAAGGTCACACAGTTTCTTAATGAGAAATCCAAGAGTCAAACCTTTGGGAATCAGTCTATGTCTCTAAACCTATAGCCTCTACATCTTTTAACTTTTTTTTTTTAAGTCTGATATGCTTAGAAAGGTACACAGTGAGTTATCACAAAATGATTACATGGGTGAAACCCATGCCAAGACTCTTGTTAAGAAATAGAAAAATCACAGAAGCACTCCTTTCTTGAATTCCATCTCAATACTGTGCCTTCCATCTTCCCCAAAGGTAACCACACCTTGAATTCCAAAGTTTAACCTAGTTTTGAAATTGATATAAATGGATTTCTATTTATATTCTTTTGTGCCTGGCTCTTTTGCTTAACATAATGTTTGTGAAATTCACTAACATTTTGCATGTAAGTGCAGTTTGTCATTTGATATGTCATTGCATGAATATACTCTCATATGCTTATCCATCTGATGATTGATGAATACTTGGGTTGGCTTGTCATACTTCCAGTTGGCTTGTCATGACTAATGCTACCATGCACATTTTTTGGTACATAGTTTTGGTGCACGTGTGTGAGCAATTCATTTGAGTCCTTGCCTGGAAATGAAATTGGTAGGTCCAAAGGTGTCTTCAGCTTTCTTGTAAGCAGTGTGTGGAAGTTCCAGTCGCTTCACATCTTTGCAACATTTGGTGTTGTCAAACTTTTTCCATTTTTGTCTTCTAGTGGATAGTTGTGTTTAATTAGATGTGAATTTGCATTTTTAATGACTGAGATGAAGTATTTTGTCTTTTATTTATTGACTATTGGCTGTTTTTTGAAGTGTGTCTTTAAGTATCTTTTCCATTTTTCTGCTGAGTGGACTGTATTTTTTTTCTTGATTTATAGAAATCTTGAGCATCTCTGGATAGATTTGATTTTATGTATCATAAGTATCTTTTCCTCCTGCAACAATGTTGCTCTGGCTCTTGATTGGTGACATCAATACTAGAACTAATATAAGTGCTCCAATGTTGGACAGACACAGATTGACTTAGTATTTACTGCTCTATCTTTTGTGTGAGTGTCATCACTAGACATGTTAAACTTCTCAGGGTAATTCTGGGCTGATTTCCTCAGGGTGATTTTTGAGGGGGAGTGGGAAGATATAGATCTATTTACACATATATGGACTTAACAGAGACTGAAAACAAATTTCTAGAATTCATATTTTGAAAAGAGGACTGATAGAAAAGTGTATAGATTCAATGATCTTGAAATAAAAACTCCTTAGCTACAAATACCAAACCACGCTTTCCCCTCATTTCACCTCTGAACCTCATCTTCATCCTGACCCTCTCTCTATCTCCCTTGATCCTCACCTATGAGAGTTGGTGATATCCATTCTCTAAGGGTAAATTCAGGGTTATTTTATCAAGGATGAGACAATGTCAGGGATAAGCATGAGGATTTTACAGAACATTATATGATAATTTAAAAAACTGAAAGAATATTTTAGGTGTGATGTCAAATGTTTTATTTTTGGATGTCAAAATGGTGGAAGCCAGAACTCCACAGCATAGACTAGCACAGACAGTATATGGAAATGGAAGTTGGTTGGTGTAACACTGTCTGGTTATATCCAGAGTTGCAGACATCACTCTGTACGTCTTTGTTGAATGCAACCTGCCTGTGCTTTATGTCCTTAGAAGTTCTGATCTATTCATATAGGTAAGTGTGGCTTATTTTATCGTGGTACAGATTGATATTTGATGTACTAGAATACATGTTAACTTAAAGCAAAATCTATTCGTGCTCATACTGTGTAGAGGCAGCTGACCTGAATAAAGGGGAAAATATCTACCTTGGTCAGTTAAGAATAGAGCTTGGGAATGCACCTAAGTCTAATGTCTAAAGAAAATTATCTCCACATATAAGCTGATCAAAAAATCAAAATCATAGAAGGTTTTAAAGTTCAAAGAAGGTTTTAAAGTTACCTGAGGTTATCTGGTTCAAAAGTTTCAAGATCCAGGATTCCTGATTAGGATTCTGTTGCTTTATTCCTATTGTTTGCCACAAGTCCTCTGCACATGTGTACATGCATTTTTCTGGGGAGAGGATCCAGAACATATATGTGATTCTCAACAGGAGTCTTCGACTCCTCCACAGTTGCATCAGCTGAACTTGTCTAACACCTTTTAGGTAGATGAGGAAACCATCTTACTTAAGACTCCACTTCTAATGTCTGGAGAAACAAGAACCAGACATCACTATTCCTGACTCCTGGACAGGCACTTTAGCCAGGAATAAAAATGAGGTTATAAGTGGAAACTTGCATAGGGAGCTAGCTTACAGTCCTTATTAATGGGATTAGATGTTTTTTTAAAAAATCAAATCTCACTTTCATTTATAAGAGGATTCAGTAGAAATCCAGGATTCAATAAACCAAAAAAGTTGCTCTATTGCTAAGGCATCCATTTATTTAGTAAGTTGGGGGAAGTCTGTAATTAGTTAACAGTAGACCTGATTAGTAAATTCTATCTGCTCTCACACTGTGCTAGGTTTCATTTGAGTGCTGGGACATACTTTATTAACATGGAAGCGCTGTCACAGCTCACCTCTTGTCACTTGAATCAGTTGCCTGCTGGCCTGGCACTCAGTTTCGTGTGGCAGAACCTTACTGAGTCTGCATGATAATGGACCTTTTAAATCCTAAACAATAAACATTCATTTCACCACTCCACCCAGAAAAGAAATGCTCTCTAACCTCATATCAGCCACAAATAAGACTTTGAAATCAATTCATAGTGCATCGGCTTCCTGCCTGGTTCATGCTTTGCAGCAAATAATTTTAGTAAAATATCCACAGAGCATGTGTGTTTTGAATATGCACAATTTGAGGTATGGCGTGCAATGGGGTCCTCAACCTTTTTGTGGCATTTCTGTTTTTATCCGTAGAACAAATTTTATTGCACAAAGCTGATTTGTATGCATTGGTAACTAGGCTTAGGAAGCCCTGAGATGGGCTTCAGGGGAGAAAAAAAAAAGTCTGTGATAATTTCCCCAAAGTTTAGGGGAAAATTTTAGCATCCCCAAATCCTCTGGTTGTTTGAAAAATTATGTTTCATGGAAAACCAATTTATTATATTTGTGCTTGTCAGATTCATTAGAATATTCTCATGCATAAAGTATCAGTTGTTGAAGAAGCCAAGATGAGTGCCTTTGGCCCTGAAGAGAAATATTTTGTCAGACTGAGAAGGAAGATCAAATAGTTATGTCTCAAATTCCCTTCTGTTGGGGTTTGAAGTTTGAGTCAGACCTTCTTCCTCGTATCTCCCAGGCCAGACTTCCATTATTTCATCATGCTCCAGTGCTCCTGGGAGAATTTGATTTCTTAAAATTCATGAGAACTCAAGGCCAGGAGGGGCAAGTCTCAAATGTTTTCAGTTAGAGGACCACTTAGGGAGGCGAAGAGCCTTGTCCCAACTCTTGCTATTGTAATCACTCCCCTTCTTCCTCCATCACCCCAGTGCTGCTGCAATTAGTGGCAAAACTGATGCTACTTTTGGGAATTTCAAGGAGCTGATATGTGGTTTTCATTAGCATAAGAAAATTAGTAACTTATGCCAGAAATTGAAGCTTTGGTTGTGTTCAACTATAACATAAACCTTAATATGCAGGAGACCAACCCCAAACAACATGGAGGTCTTCCTGGCCCCACTAGGATGGATATCTTAAAATAAGGCCTTGTAGTGCAGTCATTGAAGATTAACTAGGCCTTTCCTTATATTCATCCCTTCTCTTTCTCTCTTTTTCTGGCCACATGTTTGCTTTCAGGCAGGGCTTTTTCCTAGTTCTAATCATACATTCTAATTAAAAATGGGGGCCTCTCCAAGTTTATTGTATGCTCTTTATTTTATGTTTCAAGAGCATCTTGAAAAAAAAGAGAGAAAGAGAGAAGGCACGTGCCAAAGCTATTGTAAGGTATGAATTCTATTTTAAAATCACTGCAGTGTGTTTGAGATAGAGGCATGATGCAATGGTCTTCCTTATTGCAGTTATGATTAAATATAAGGAGTAGGATCAGCCTGCAAGCTTATCACTATTCTGTGCTGTAAAATTGCCCAAGAGTAAAATGCAAATACAAACAAGGAGTTTTAATGAGCCAATGTAATAAAAGATTCAGGCAACAGAAAGCTGGTGGCTGTGCTTTGGCCCCTTCCCAATGGGTATTTTGAACCGGACTCCTTTAGAGCAAGTCTGAGTTGAGTTGAGTCAGTTTCCAAATATAAAAATATTGCAGATGAGCTCTAAATAATATTATTCATTTAGAAGGGTGTTTTTTTTTTCATTTCCATACATGTGAGAAGTAACATTGAACTAACCCACAAAAAGAACTTTATGAAAATAAGTAAAGCCAATTTTCTTATTTTTTCCTTTGTGAATTAGTATAAATGTTTTAGGCATTTAAATTGACTATAACCAATAATTCTAGATTAGGAAAAAGGCTTTTTTGGACCATTAGAACTAGAACTCTACCACCCAGACAATACAGACAGATAATAGAGCTCTAATTAAGATTTACACTAAATTATCATCCTAAACTGAAGGGTTTTGTGTGTGTGTGCGTGTGCATATGTGGTAAGAACTTTTAAATCTACCTTCTTGA
Source organism: Muntiacus reevesi (assembly GCF_963930625.1). Classification (NCBI taxonomy): domain Eukaryota; kingdom Metazoa; phylum Chordata; class Mammalia; order Artiodactyla; family Cervidae; genus Muntiacus; species Muntiacus reevesi. The sequence goes on from NC_089251.1 coordinate 235,013,351, forward strand.
CATATTTCAATCTGTCACCATGCTGTGCATCAGCTCTCCAGTACTTATTCATCTTGCATGACTGATATTTTGTACCCTTTGACCACATCTGCCCATCCCCACCCTTGCAACCATCATTCTGTTCTCTGCTTCTGTGAAATTAAAATTTTAATACAATATAAATAGTATTTTAATGGTCAGACTGAAGTGTATTTCAGTTATCTCTTTTAAAATGGCAAAAGCTCTTTAGCTTTCCTCTCTGTGAATTTCATACTTTGGCCAGCATATAAATATTCTAAAAGAGCCAAAGACGGATCATGATAAATGGAACGAACATTTGGATTGATTCTGGCATATGATGAGTTTTCCTTTCTCTCTTCCTTTTTTTTTTTTCCACAAGAACTGGTTATGATTTTAGACTTTGGCCAAATGGAAGGCGGTGGTAAGGTAAGTCTGCTCACTGTATCCCCAAGGGACTATTTTACTGACAAAGGTCCTGTGATGAATAAGGAATATGATGGACTTTCAGTCACTGATAGGGGAACTGATTTGCATGGCTCAAGGCCATTCTGAACATTCTGTGTTTGTCCTCCAAGGCCTTTGGAGGACAGAGCTGAACATCCCCAATAGTGAAAGAGACATCTTGAATAGTGGTGGGCTCGTCAAAGAATGCGCACATATTAGACATTTGGATCCCAGTGGGCAGTTCTCAGGAAGCTGGGACATACACTGTCTTCCTTCATGGTGAGATTTTAACTTTTGGAAAAGAAATGCTTTCTCATACTTTTCATGATTTTCTTTTTAACCTGGGTGCACATCCTGGAATGTTGGAATTGTAACTATATCCTGAATTTTGACTAAAATTCCTCTTGACAGAAACATTTAACTCAGTGATGATGCATTTTCCCTTTGTGATTGCAGAGTCTCTGCCCAGGCTGATCAGGAGTTCTTACCCAAAATAGATTCCAAAATGTGAAAGCAGTAAATCAAGTCACCATTTTAAGAGGTGCAACTCATCTTACTACCTCACTTGGGGGACAAATACGTTGTTAAGCAGGATTTTCTACTTGTTTTGAAGCCAAGAATATAATTATCACTTGATAATTTATGGGGTGCCAACTCTTTAATGGCATTTAGTAAGCACTAAATTGCTTTAAGGGACAGAGATACTGTGTCACCTGCAATTCATTAGAAGGTCACAGGCCTTTGTAAAAAAGCAGCAAGTTGGAGCTTCTGCTCCAGGCAGATATTATTGTGTTCTGTCTGTGAAGACTCCAGAGTTTGAGTTTTCCTGACGTCTCCATTTCCTGGGAACATGATGCTGAGGATCTGCTATGCATTGGGAGGTTTGAATGGAAACAGAGTGGCTTTTCAGAGAGATGTCCTTTCAAGCTCCAGAGGACCCAAAACAACTGACTTTCAATATATGTTGATCTGACTTCACCGCTCATACAATTTTGATGAACGATCTCCTGGTCATAATGCTTAATTAAAAATTCCTTTTGTGTTATGAACTTTCAACCTTATGAATACGCCAGAAACTTCAAAACTGTTAAAGGAATATTTTACCTGTTGCAAAAGTACATATTTGGGGAAGATGAAGGATTTCTAAGACATGAAAAGAGAATAAAATCTTTGTAATACTAAAATCTGCCAGAAAAAAAAAAAAAAAGAAAAAATAACCCACCTAAATTTAGATTTTCACAGGGCTTAGGTACAGATGTAAAGGTGTTGCAAGAGAAAATTTGATATACACATAGGAGTGGCAGCTGTTACACTTTTAGCTTCTTTCACCTTCTCTTTTAAGTCAGATTTCCCTGACGGCCCTTTTATTATCTAAAAATCTCTTGGTTGTTCCTTCAAATGCACCACTGAAAGTTGTCAGGTGCACATACACAGCATATATAAAGAGTCACATAGTTCCTAAAATGTTGACAGGTGTCTGCAATACTCATCACTGGAGATACTTACTGCTGAAGTTAAGGCACAATATTGAGATTGATAAAGATTGAAAGTGATGGGGGAAAAGAGACTGAGCTTAGTTCATGAACAGCTGCAACCATTCCCAAATGTTTTTCTGCATAATCATGCAAGAAATTCATCACGCATTTCCTATTAAATATTTATGCAACTTGCTCCATAGGAGGGCTGTGGTATTTATTAATTCCCTGGTGTTTGGTACGTTTTGGTACATCTACTGCCAGCAATAAATGTGTCATGCCTAGCAAATTCAATTCTTGGCAGAAAATATTGGAAGATAATACTTACTTACAGGATATTGCAAACTTTAATTATGCCTAAATGATTTTCAAGACTATTTTGAAATAAGCAACTGATTCCCTTGGCTTTTAGATGAAAGGAAGGGTCAGTGGAATGGGAAGTGGAAGGGCAGACAGAAGCATTTCACTTTAAGTGCCCCATCTTTGTGGGAGGTGATCCATTTCTACCACATATTAATAATTACCACAAAAAGTAATTTGGTCTAATGGTTGTCAGCAAGTGTTCTTCTACACAACTGAGATTTCCTTATTCTAAGACTTTATTAACTGAAAGGATGAAATTGAAAAAGCTAACTATAAAAAATTGTCCCCTAAATTAATCAGTACAAAACATTAAAATCTCTAAGCTGAGGTTTTACCAACATAGATTGCAAAATATCAAAATGAGCATTGTTGTCTGTAATTCAGAATACTTCAATATGGGCAGACACAGGATAAAGTGGCATTTTGTTCAAAACAATGCTTATTTTGTGAATCACACTGAACTAGAAACCACCGGAAATAAAATGGACAAGACGTGGGTCTTGTCCTTGAAGTGTTCCCAAACAGTTTAGTCGGGGGAGAAAGACATTCATCCAATGAACAGTTAGAAAAGACAATCACATATGTGATCATGTAGAACTAACTAACTGTTTTCCTAATATACACCATATTTACTTTTCCAAAATACTTAAATAAACACTTTTTCTCATGACTACTCCATCAAATAAGAAGAGCAGATAATGTCCTCATTTATTACGTGGGGAAAGTTGAACGGCTGGTCGATATTTATTCAGCACGTTATTGAAGAATTCTGGTTAAAATTAGTTATTCTGACTCTTGGATACATAGGTAAAACATCACCTAAGGAACCTTTAGAGGATGCATCCAATGCGTGCTAAGCTGCTTTAGTCAAGTCTGACTCTGTACAACCCCATGGTCTGTAGTCGGCCAGGCTCCTCTGACCATGGAATTCTCTAGGCAAGAAGACTGGAGTGGGTAGCCATTCCCTTCTCCAGAGGATCTTCCTGGCCCAGGGATCCAACCCAGTCTCATGTATTGCAGGCAGATTCTTTACTATCTGAGAAACCAGGGAAGTCAAGTAGCTCCCTTTTCTTCCACAGCAAAGGATACTCAGAACAAAGTTTAAAAACAATATGGATTTTTGCTTCTGTTTCTGAGGAAGTGGTTTGCATCAGAGAACTCTTTAGCTGGAAACAACTAGAAAAGTTAGATAAAACAAAATAAAATAGTTAGTTTCAGGATATAGGAGAACTGTTGAAACAACCAGGAATGGGGAGGGAGGGGATTTTCCAAATATGGGGGAAACCTCAGAGATTTCAATCATTGGTCTGCACTACCCCCCCCTTGGGGGTATTGCTGATTCTGGCTGTGGGGAGCAGGGATGAGTATCACGAATTTGCCTTCCATCAGTTCAGTTCAGTTCAGTCACTCAGTCGTGTTCGATTCTTTGTGATCTCATGGACTGCAGCACGCCAGGCCTCCCTGTCCATCACCAACTCCCGGAATTTACTCAAACTCATGTCCACTGATTTGGTGATGCCATCCAACTATCTCATTCTCTATCGTCCCCTTCTCCTCCTGCCTTCAATCTTTTCCAGCTTCAGGGTCTTTCCCAATGAGTCAGTTCTTCTCATCAGCTGGCCAAAATATTGGAGTTTCAGCTTAAGCATCAGTCCTTCCAATGAATATTCAGGACTGATTTCCTTTAGGATTGACTGGTTTGATCTCCTTGCAGTCCAAAGGACTCTCAAGAGTCTTCTTCAACACCACACTTCAAAAGCATCAATTTTTCAGTGCTCAGTTTTCTTTCTAGTCCAACTCTAACATCCACACATGACTATTGGAAAAACCATAGCCTTGACTAGATGGACTTTTGTTGGCAAAGTAATGTCTCTGCTTTTTAATATGCTGTCTAGTTTGGTCATAACTTGCCTTCCATAGAGAGAGCTATTTGCCAGGGGACAAAAAAAACCAGGAGAGATTTTATTGAGAAGGCAGAGAGTGGCTAAGATAAGAATGGAGTGGAAAGCTAAGACTGACCTAAGGCCAGACTTCTCCAAAATACATTTGATAAAAATATAAACATGTAGTTCAGAAGGCCAAGAGATTGAATAGAAAGCCTGAAAAAAACTTTCTGAAGCAGTTCTTGCCATGCTAAAGCATAAGGATTAGAATTTGGGGACCATCCAGAAGGAGGGTTTGATCCCTGGGTTTGGAAGATCCCCTGGAGAAAGAAATGACAACCCATTACAGCTTTCCATGTATCTATCTACCTATCTATATATATGTGTATCTCCAGTATATATATACATATATATATATATATATATATATACCTCACGTTTATTTATTTTTCTAGTATTACATAAAAAATTACTGAACATACACTGAGACAAAATCATAAGAGAAAACCTGGAAGACAGAAACAGATCTATAGGTAATGCAGGTATTGGTGTTAGCATACAAGGATCTTAAGTATGATTAGGATGTTAAAGAAAAAAGACACAAAAATATAAAAAATTAAAATTTTGCCAAACAGTTGGAATACATTTAAGTAGGAATTAAATAGGAAATTCCTGAACTGAAAAACCATTAACTCAATAGATGGGTTTCACAGAAGAACAGATTCAGCAGAAGAAATGACCATGTTGACTGGAAGATATGGCAGCATAAAATTATCTAAATTGTAGCACAGAGAGAAATAAGAAAGGAAAATATAGGAAACAGAATAATAGACATGTATAAAGGAGTAAAAAAAATTCTATCATATGTGTCAATTGAACATATACAGAAAGGTGAGAGCACTAGCAATATTTGAAAACACATTTGTCAAAAATTCTCCTAAAATGATAAACACATGGATTTAAGAAATGCCTAAAAATCTAAACAGGGTAAATTAAGAGAAAAACAAACCAAGACATATCATAGTAAAACTGCTAAAAGCCAGAGATGATAAGAAAAAATTTAAAGCACCAAAAATAGGTTAATTATCTCCAAAGAAACAATCAGAAGAATTGCATCTGACTTTTTATAGAAATGATAGAGATCAGAAAACAACATAATGCCATCTTTAAGGTCATGAAAAATATATATCTGGATTCTACGTTTGACCAAAAATTCTTCAAAAATAAGCTGAAATAATACATTTTTTAGAGAAACATAACAAAGAGATGTTTAAGTAGTATGTGTTAGCTGCTCTAACTCAGCTCAGATGATAAAGAATCTGCCTGCAATACAAGGGACCTGGGTTAGATCCCTGGGTTGAGAAGATTCCCCTGGAGAAGGAAATGGCAACCCACTTCAGTATTCTTGCCTAGAAAATCCCATGAACAGAGGAGTCTGATGGGCTACAGTCCAAGGGGTCGCAAGGAGTCAGACACGACTATCTTTCTTTCACTTCCCATGTTTAAGTAGTAGATAATCCCTAAAAAATAGAATTCTTGTGAATGAAATTTTAACTTAAAAAAATAAAAGGCTTCAGATGGAAAAACAGAAATGCAAGGAAGAATGAAGAACACAGAAAGGTAAATATATCAGCAAAAATAAATCCTGACTGTAAAAACCATTAATACTAACATCTGCTAGGTTTATATATATATATATATATATATATATATAAAATACATGATAACAATGCCAAGGTAAGAGGTGCTGGGCTGTACAGACTCAAAGTATTCTAAATTCTAGAGTTGTAAAGGGAAGTTGTAAATAAATAATTTAATCTTATTTTACCACGTCTTTGATGCATGCTATAATTTCTAGGGCTACCACCGAAAGAATATTAAAAGAAAGTATAAATACAAGGTAACATGGAAAAAATGAAATAACAGGTTTGATTATTTTAAAAGAAAATGGGAAAGGAGAGAGAAAGGAGAATAAAACAGACAGGACAAATAGAAAACCAGCAGAAAAATGGTGGCTGTAAACTCTAATTTATTATAATTACACTGAATAAAAAAGAGTTACATACTACTGCAAAAATTTAAGAATTTCAGATGCTAAAAGTAAAACTTAACAATATTTTTAAAAATATTAATTTTAAAACACATGCTTTAACTATAAGGACACAAAAAGTTTAAAAAGGATGGAAAAAGATATATCAACACTAACCAAAAGACAGATATGTTTCAGACAAAGTAGCCTTTAAAGTAAGAAATGTTAAAACAGATTGAAAGAAATAAATTCATAATGAAAAAGAGATAAATGTACCAAAAGATATCACAATTTAATATTTGTAGCTGCCTAGTAACATAGTTTTGGGGATTCCTGGGTGGTTCTGTGGTAAAGAATTCGCCTGCCAATGCAGAAGACACAGGAGATGTGGGTTAGATCCCTGCGTCAGGAAGATCCCCTGGAGAAGGAAATGGCAACCCACTCCAGTATTCTTGCCTGGGAAGCTCCGTGGACAGAGGAGTCTGGCAGGCTACAGTCCTGTGAGGTTGCAAAGTGTTGGACATGACTGATTGAGCACACTTGTACACAACACAGTTTCAAAATGTATAAAGCAAAAATTGATGTAAGTAAAAGAAACAGGCAAATCTGCAATCAAATCCATAGCTCACCTTTCTTAATGGGTGATTAGATAGACAAAATAATCAATGAAGTTATAAAAGTTCTGAACAATAAAATCAACCAACTTAGGCTAATTCATACATACAGAACAATGTACCATATAATGTCAGAATAGTCATTTGTTCAACTGCAAATAAAACATTTGCCAAAATTGTCCACTTGCTACATCATCAGGCAAGCCTCAGCAGATTTTAAGGATTTGGTAAACTAGAATATGTTCTCTGACCATGGTGGAATTGACTTAGAAATCAATTAACTAGAAAATTCCCAACTTCATAAGAATTAAATAATCTAAGTTGTCACACATAAAAATAAAAAATACTGTGTATTGAATGATAAGGAATATACAATTTATCAAAGTTTTTATGATGCACCTAAAGTACATACAGTCACATACTAGGAAAGAAGACAGAAAAAGAATGATCTAAGCTTTCATTTCCAGAAACTAGGAAAAGAATAGCAATCTAATAAAATAAAAGAAAGATAAAACAAGTTATCAGCAGAATAGAAAACAAACAACACAGAAAACAATTTCGACAAAGTTAGAAGTTGGTTCTTTAAAAAGATGGATTAAATTGTTAAATCCTAGCAAGACTGTTCATGAAAATGAGAGGACACAAATTATCAATATTGGGAATGAAAAGCAGACATCAATAAAGATCATGGACAAAGGAACAAATGAAACTAGAGTAGTATAGACAACTTTATACTGTTAAGCTAGGTCATTTAAAGGGAATCAATAAATTACTAAAACTTTTAACAATTAAATCTTTTATTAAGGACCTTTTTTATTAAAGAAATCAAATCCATTATTAAAAGTCTTGCCACAAAGAAAACTCCAGGTTGATTAATTATTCTAAGCAGTTGAGAAAGAAATAATACCACTCTTTTATAAACTCTCCCAGAATACAGAAAAAAAAAGAGAAAGCATTTTCCACTATGTTTCATGAGGCCATTATAAACCTGTTACTGGTAACAGAAATTACAAACTAATCTTTTCCATTTATTTAGAAGCAAAAATCCTAAACAAAACAGCAATTAAATCTAAATATACAACTTGGAAATTTGCATGAAACCAACTAGGATTTACTACAAAAATTTATCTTAAGTTTTTCTTTAGGAAAAATGCAGGCAGCCTAAACAAATGGACAAAAGAATTGTATAGGCAATCCATAAAGGTAGATATCTGAATTTCCATAAATATATAGAAAGGTGCTCAACTTCATTGAAGTTCAGGGAAATGCAAATTAAAACCACAGTGATAGTTCAGTTCAGTCACCCAGTCATATCCGAATCTTTACGACTTCATGGACTGCAGCACGCCAGGCTTCCCTGTCCATTGCAAACCCCTGGAGCCTGCTCAAACTCATGTCCATCTAGTCGGTGATGCCATCCAGCCATCTCATCCTCTGCCGTCCCCTTCTCCTCCTGCCTTCACTCTTTCCCAGCATCAGGGTCTCTTCCAATGAGTCAGTTTTTCACATCAGGTGGCCAAAGTATCGGAGCTTCAGCTTCAACAGCAGTCCTTCCAATGAATGTTCAGGACTGATTTCCTTTAGGATTAACTGGTTGGATCTCCTTGCAGTCCAAGGGACTCTCAAAAGTCTTCTCCAACACCACAGTTCAAAAGCATCAATTCTTCAGTGTTCAGCTTTCTTTATAGTCCAACTCTCATATCCATACATGACTACTGGGAAAACCATAGCTTTGACTAGATAGGCCTTTGTTGGCAAAGTAATGTCTGCTTTTTAATATGCTGTCTAGGCTGGTCATAGCTTTTCTTCCAAGGAACAAGCATCTTTTAACTTCATGACTGCAATCACCATTTACGGTGATTTTGGAGTCCCCCAAAATAAAGTCTCTCACTGTTTCCATTGTTTACCCATTTATTTGCCATGAAATGATGGGACCAGATGCCATGATGTTCCTTTTTTGAATGTCGAGTTTTAAGCCAGCTTTTTCACTCTCCTCTTTCACTTTCACCAAGAGGCTTTTTAGTTCTTTGCTTTCTTCCATGAGGGTGGTGTCATCAGCATACCTGAGGTTATTGATATTTCTCCCACCAATCTTGATTCCAGCTTATGTTTCATCCAACCATGTAAAGATATATACTATATACTCAAATGAGGTTTTTGAGGTAGTTGGTAGTGAGAGTATAAATTCGTTTAATTATTTTGGAAAGTCACGTATTTGACAGCGGGCTCAGAGGTTAAAGCGTCTGCCAGCGTCTGCCTGCAATGCGGGCAGACCTAGGTTTGATCCCTGGGTCGGGAAGATCCCCTGGAGAAGGAAACGGCAACCCACTCCAGTATTCTTGCCTGGAGAATCCCATGGACGGAGGAGCCTGGTGGGCTGCAGTCCACAGGGTCACAAAGAGTTGGACACGGCTGAGCGACTTCACTTTCACTAAAGCTAGTCAAGCAATTCCGCTTCTGGAATATACATATATATTATATACATACACACTCAGAAACACATATATATCTTTCACATATACGTTCACTAAAAAATATGTACAAAACTGTTCAAAGCATGTGATTCATAATAGCTCCAAACTAGAATGAAACCAAATGCTTGTTAAGAGTAGACCACTTTTGTAGTAGCCTACAGCATTGACAATGAACAAGCTAAGCCACACAAACAACATGAATGAGTCTCACAAACCTATATTGACCTAAAGAAGACAATCAGAGAAGAGCACGCAGTACACGAATTCATTTGTATAAATTTCAGAAACAAGCAAGATTAATACATGGCGTTGGAAGTAAGAGAGTGGTTTTCTTTCAGTTCGTGACTAAAAGTGGACACAGATGATTCTAGGGTGGTGGCGATGTTCTATTTCTTGATCTAGTGCCTATTATATGAGTGTATTTGCTCTGCACAGTTATGATTTACTCACTTTTTGGTATTTGTTGTACTTTGACACAAAGTTTACTTGAAAAGACTGCTAGGAAGCTCTTAGATAAAGTGTCTTTCAACCAAACAGCAATTCTCTCAGTTGACTGAAGAGAATTTTTTTCCAGTGAAGAGAACAAAGGAAAACAGGTAGCAAAGCTGTTCTTCCTTTACCCACAGATCCTGTGCGTGCCCAGGTATGAGAGGATAATGTCAGTGTGAGGCAGGTGAGAAAGAGAATTCAAGATAAATGGAAGATTGGTGCTATAGAAAGAAAGATGTGAGACAGATGCCTTCTGAGTGAGATGAGGACTCTGTTTGAAGCAATTTATCTTGCTGACTGTTAGCTGGAACTATGTGACCATAGATAGAGAGATGTCCATGAGTTGTGGCGGATGTGGACTTTGCCTCAAAGCAGCCAGAGAGTTGGTTGAAATCATTCACCATAGGGTGGATGGAAGATGGGCAGATAACTCACATCTTCACATAGATTGTCTGTTCATCTCCCATCCGCCTACCTGTAGGGAAATTTCTTCTTCCCTAGGAGATGAAGAGCTAGTTTACTTGTTTTATTATTTTGGTTTTCCAAGTACTCTTGTTTTAGCCACAACAGGAAGCGTTAGACTGCAAGAGAAATCCCAAATTCCACACTGAAAAATAATAAGCTTTTCTAAGTTTTAAATACCAGTTGAGTTTTCATCGTTAGCATATTTTTTCCCCTAATTAGAGTTCTGATTTTTTTTTTTTTTTGATGAGTGTGACTGTGGGCTGTGTGTGTGTGTGTGTGTGTGTGTGTTGACATATACTCTGCTAACAGAGTGGGATATTAATTTTCTCCTCCTTTCTTTGATCATAAAAATAGTTCTTAGTGTATATAAGGTACAAAATCTGAGCTTCCTTGATCTCTTGGGCAATTTAAATCTTGTTTCTACTTGTGTAAGTTCCCTGAAAGTCATTGTTAGCTTCTTAACAGAAACAGAGAATGACATGAATAAACTTGTTTTACTATAGGCTGCAAATATATGCTTATCTGGGCCTAAGACATGTTTTTATGTTGCTAATACACACTTAAATGATCTGAATGGCTACACTAGAAGAATCAATTTAAAAATATAACCTAAGATGAAAAGAAAACCCACTCAGGACAGTTTATAATTTTAAGCTCTGAGAAAATTGTAAATGCTCAGCTGCATTAGATTAAAAAAAAAAAAAAAAAAAAAACCCTTCCATAATATTAGCTGAGAAAATAGTGCATTTGTAATAACATATATACCAATTTACCACTCAGACGTCTTACACAAGTAAAACAATAAATTGGAGCTCAACAATATATACAAGCTAAAAGCCTTTCATAAACGTCCTCTGCGATGAGTACATTATTTTCAGGAGTTACTATATGCTGTACCTATGCCGGTTTGTTAATCCTTTCCTGAAAGGAAATAGATAACAAAAGAAATAGGTAATAAATGAAATCCCCATGGATACCCTTGACAAGAGAATCAGCGGGTTGCTAAAGTAGGGGTTCTGCCCTCTGAGCACCTAGGGGTGGATGCTTAAAGCTGGAAGGGAGCTCTAAGTCTGTCCTGGGCTGCTGTGAAATGATCACACACCACCACCAGCAGAATCCTGGAACTCACTTGAGCAGGTTTTGGATTTTGATCCAGAATCTCTGGGTGTGAGGTCTGGGAATCTGCATTTTCATTTATTTATTTTACCAAGCTTTTCCCAGGGATGGAGTGATGCTCACTGAAGTTTGAGACCTGCTCCTTAAGAGGCTATCTAATTAACCTCCTCATTTTCAGATGAGGTGGTTGAGGCTCAGAGAGGGGAAATGACCAGCCATTTCGTGGCAGAACTTGAGTAGATCTAAGTTTTTCACTCCTCCTTTCCACCATACCTTATAGCTTCTGAAGCAGTTTGTTTCCTCTTTCAGTGAATGCTATAAACATCCTAAGAACTGATGCTATATACCCAGAAATAGGACTCTGGATAATTCTCAATTTCTCTAAACTACTGAGGTGACTTAGCATGTGCCACACATGCACACATATTTATTTAATTTTAAAAAACACCGGTAAAGGGAAGTCCAAATGATATGGAATGATTAAAATTAACTCCTTCTTTTTCATTCTTTAGAGAGTAAGGAAACTCTCCCTTTGACCACTCATAAAAGTGTGGTGGTGTATAGTCACTAAGACTTGTCCAAAACTTTTGTGACCTCCATAGATGGTAGATCACCAAACTCCTCTGTTCATGGGATTTTCCAGGCAAAATTATTGAGTGGGTTTCCATTTCCTTCTTCAGGATATTTTCCCAAGCCAAGGATAGAACTCGTGTCTTCTGCATTGACAGGTGGATTCCTTACCACTGAGCCACCAAGGAAGCACTGAAAATGTGGTAGAGATGTAAATAATTTTCATCTAGTGACAAAAGATAATTCCAAGGGTTACAGTTTATTAACTTGTATGACATTAATCAGTTTTGTATATAACCAATCTTATCCTAAGATTCCCTTATTGATTAAGTTGCTTATAAGCACTCCTCCAGTTCTTATTTGAACCAGGCTTAACACCTATGAATGGGATGAACTGGTTCCTTCATTTCATTAATGAGTTAAATACAATCTTTGACAAGTATTTATTATGTAGTTGGAGTGTTCTCTAAACTTTTAAAAATTGTGTTTTAACATGAGAAATAAATCACTGTAGAAGTCATGGAGGAGCGAAGAGAAACTTTGTGACGTCTTCCCTAACTTCACTGGAGTTCATGATGTTTCCTGTTCTCTGTTCCCATGACACACCACGCGTGGAGAACATGCCTCTCATGTGTGTTTATTGCATGGCTGCAAAGGCTTCCTTAAGGCAGGGGCTGTTAGTGGGCTTTGTTTATTTTTTGTGTTTGCTTAATGGTGGATGCTTTTTGTTTCATGGCAGATTATTAAGTTGACTGGTTCTCTTAGTGAATGACGATCCATTACAAGACTTAACGCTGAATGAGAGTCAAGACCCAGTCACATATATTTTTGCACTTCTCACTGTACACTGTTCCAAACAGATTTGCTGAAACAGGGCCAAGGTGGGGAAAATTGTGAAGAAGTTGCTTTGGTTTTCGAGACCTGCATCTTAGTGGAAATAGTAATAATAGCATACACTATTCCTCACTTCAGTTCAGTCACTCGGTCATGTCCGACTCTTTGCGACCCCTCAGACTGCAGCATGCCAGGCTTCCTGGCCATCACCAACTCCTGGAGTTTGCTCAAACTCATGTCCATTGCGTCGGTGATATCATCCAACCATCTCATCCTCTGACATCTCCTTCTACTCTTGCCCTCAATTTTTCCCAGCATCAGGGTCTTTTCCTTTGAGTTGGCTCTTTGCATCTGGTGGCCAAAGTATTGGAGCTTCAGCTTTAGCATCAGTCCTTCCAATGAACACCCAGGACTGATCTCCTTTAGGATGGACTGGTTGGATCTCCTTGCAGTCCAAGGGACTCTCAAGAGTCTTCTCCAACACCACAGTTCAAAAGCATCAATTCTTTGGTGCTTAGCTTTCTTTATAGTCCAACTCTCATATCCATACATGACTACTGGAAAAACCATAGCCTTGACTAGATGGACCTTTGTTGGCAAAGTAATATCTTTGCTTTTTAATATGCTGTCTAGGTTGGTCATAGCTTTTCTTCCAAGGAGCAAGTGTCTTTTAATTTCATGGCTGCAGTAACCATCTGCAGTGATTTTGGAACACGAAAAAATTAAGTCTCTCACTGTTTCCATTGTTTCCCCATCTATTTGCCATGAAGTGATGGGACCAGATACCATGATCTTAGTTTTCTGAATGTTGAATTTTAAGCCAACTTTTCCACTCTCCTCTTTACTTTCATCAAGACATATTACATACTTTGCAAAGATAAGCACTTTTAGTTGTTGCTTAGTCACTAAGTTCTGTCTGATTTTTTTGCGACTACATTGACTGTAACTCACCAGGCTCCTTTGTCCATGAGATTCCCCTGGCAAGAATCCTGGAGTGGGTTTCCACTTTCTTCTCCAGGGGATCTTTTCAACCTAGGGATCAAACTAGTGTCTTCTGCATTGTCAGGCAGATTCTTTACCACTGAGTCACCTGAGAAGTTCTAAGCACTTTTAGTTATATATATATATATATATACCCCTGCATTGGTAGATGGGTTCTTTATCAGCTGAACCACTGGGGAAGCCCATATATATATCAACCTCATTATATATATAATATTTCAGCTTCATAATATTCTAGAAGCTAAATAAATTTTATTCTCAATTTCAGAGGAAGAAACAGAAAACACAGATTGGGAACTTACTCGACAAAGTTATACATCTAGTAACAAACAGAGGATTTGAACTTGAGTCTCTAATTCCAAAGCCCAGGACTCTATCAAGAGGTCATCAATTGCTGGCTTTAGATGCCTAGGCAAGTCACCCAACCTCTTTGAGCTTCCTTATTCTATCTGCATGAAGTTATGGAGATTAGAAACAATATATGAAAATCACTACCACAGTGTCTATCATTATCAGTGTCTAATTAAAGCTAGCATCATCAGGATTTCACTGTTACCCTTCTGTACCTTTTCCCCTGCTTGAGCTTTGCCTGTTCCATTCACCTAATCTCTCCCTCACTTTCAGCATTTAGCCCTCATACCCCTTCCCCCGGGCTTTCCGAGTGACTCATCAGTAGAGAATCCACCTGCAGTTCAGGAGCCTCAGCAGAAGCCCTGGTTTGATCCCTGGGCTGGGAAGATCCTCTGGGAAAGGAAATGGCAACCCACTCCAGTATTCTTGCCTGGGAAATCCTTTGCACAGAGCAGCCTGACAGGCTGCAGTCCATGGGGCCGCAGAAAAATTAGACACAACTTAGTGACTAAACACACACACACACACACACACACACACACACACACACACACACACACACACACACACACTTCCCCGAGCTGTCAGGACTCCAGGCACCTGCACTCTACCAGGGTTTATTCTTTGGAGGTTCTGCCTCCTGCCCTAGAGCAATGCTTCTCAGATTTAAACCTGTTGCAGGAACAGCCGCAGCGTCTTATTGAAATGAAAGCCCTGATGCTGAGGTCTGGGGTGGAGCCCAAGAGTCTGCATCTCTAACAGTGTCTGCATCTCAAGCCAGTGTTTCTGCTCTCAGTCCTAGCACTGCACTTGGAGAAGTACAACCCCAACTTTTTACCACTTTCCCTCTCTACCCTCTTTCTCTCCCTAACCCAGTCTCATTCACTCAAAGTTTTTGTTTTGTTTTTTGCTATTGTGATTTTGCTTTTTTTTTCCTTTGCTATTTATTTTGATATATATTCAAAAAATATTTGTATTTTGCTATTTGTTTTTGGCCATTGTGATAACAGAAAACTATAGGTATTCATGATTTCTCCAGGTTAACAAATTTACAGTTAAATCATTTTCTGCAGTTCATAGTTTCCATCTCTCTATCACCTCAGGCTTATGAAGAAGAGCTCACTGATAATTTTAAATATGTGTGAAGAGGAAGCAATACTTGTGAGTGAGGTGAGGATAAGGTAGAGTGTAGGGAGGATGCTTTCCGGGATAAGTCACATGTCCTAATGGCCATTTACTTGCATAGGCTTATTGATCAATTAAATTAAGTAATTCATAGTACTAAATAACTTCAAAGTTTCTAAAACAGGCCAATTAATTCTCTTATGAACTTATCTTTCATCCTAAAAGTGGGTTATGGATGCCAGCACACAGTCTTCCTGTTGAAAATGTTGATTAACTTTTTGTACAGTGGCACTGTTAATAGGCAGTACTGTAGCCTTGGGAACTCTAACAAAGATGGACAGAGCCCAGTGAAATGGTGTGATTGCTATATCCTTTCTACCAAGACCAACTGGGGCCCTCCCAAAGCAAGCCTCAGGCAAACTCTGCCCAATAATTGACGCAACCAAAATTTAACCAAGTTTAGAAATAACTATCAGAAAAGAATTCATTATATACATATGTATGTATGTATGTATGTATATGGACTTCCCTGGTGACTCAGTGGTAAAGAATCTGTCTGCAGTACAGGAGACCTGGGTTTGATCCCTGGGTTGGGAAGATCCCCTGGAGGAGGGCATGGCAACCCACTCTAGTACTCTTGCCTGGAGAATTCCCTGGACAGAGGAGCCTGGTGGGCCGCAGTCCACAGGGTCAGACAGAGTCAGACATGACTGCATCGAATAAGCACCACTTTCAAATGTTGTTCATTTTTACAGATTGGGACATTGGGTCATAGGGTTTAAGTGTCTGAAAGATCCCAAAGGAATTAACTGATATCTAATATCTAAAAAAACCAAAAACCATAAAATCAACAACCATTCAGAAATTCCCAGTTTTATTGACCATTACTTATAAATATAATTCTCATTTTTTAAAATTGAGGTATAGCTGATATACAATATTATATACACTTCAAGTATACAACATAGTGATTCACAAACTTTAAAGATTATACTCTATTAATAGTTATAAAATATTGGCTATATTCCCTATGCTATATAAGATATCCTTATACTTTATTTTATACACAGTAGTTTGTACCTCTTAATCCCATCCCCCTAGTTTTCCTCTCGCCCATCCCCTCAATGATAAATGCTAGCTTACTGTCTGTGAGTCTGTTTCTTTTTGTTATATTCACTTGTTTATTTTTTGGATTCCACATGTAAGGGATATCATACAGTATTTATCTTTTTCTATCTGATTTATTTCACCCAGCCCAATATTTTCCAAATGCCAGTCAGTATCTTATGCCTTTACAATCATCATCAACATCATCATCATCTGGAAGGTGGCTCTGCTTCCCTCATGTATTACCTGAGTGTGCAAACAGAAATGCATGCTGGTAAAGGATGTTATTGTAGGTACAAAGGAGCAGACTTGAAATGTTTCTGTTTGAAGGGAGCTGCCATTAAAGGCAGTTAACTTTCCACCGACGGCACCGCTGGTTGTCCACCCGGTCGCACCCTGCTGCTGCTCCGGCTGCCGGCTCAGCCACCACATCTATCCTGCTGTCAGACTTTGACAGGCGAGAGGGAAAGACAAGAAAATAACCAATATTGCTCTCCTCCCCTCCAGCTAGGACCTGAGCATGGACACAAATCCGATGTTAAGGACCTGAAGGCCATTCAACAAGGACATTTTGAGAAAGGTCTTCCTCCAAGATAAAAAGAGATGCATGGAAAATCTGTCTTTCATCTGCATTTTGGAGTGCCTCTGTGAAGACAGAATTCGCTGGAACTGAGGCAGCCATTTTGTCATCACCCAAGAAAAAGCCTGGGGACAAAACCCAAAGTCTGAGTAAAACAAACAGAAAGATGCAAAGAATCTGGGGCCTCAGTGGCTTTGTGGAGATCTTGCTTCAATTGCGAAACTGCCCCTGTTTCCAGACTGATTGTTCTGCGGGATGATAAATGCCCTTTATGTTTTCACCGCTATCGGTGGGCTCTTCTGTTCCTTGCAGCCCAGAGCTTACCAGCTGGGATTGCAGTCCTGGGCCCTTCAGGGCAGAGTAAGCTGTGCTGTCTGGGCTCTTCCAGAGAAGGCAGAGAGCATAGTGTGGTCAGCTGCCCTTGGAAACAGGCTCTAGTGGAAGCCATAGGAGTTTTCTCTGCCAGCCCTGATCAGGCAGCCTGACCCTGCTTTTTTTCTCTGCCAAATTCTTTGTGTCATTTGCAACAAAATCTCAGTCTGGGGGTCAATGGAGGTTTTTTAGAACTTTCAGTTTCATGGAGAGATGTTTGAGGGAGTTTATTTCTGTTTAAATTATTTCTTTATAATTTATATAAATTATAGTCTCTCCAGTTGTATGAGTGGAATGGAATTTAAAAGCAGATTATTAACAGATAGTGGCCATTTATATCCTTTGCAAGTGAGGTCATATATAAAGGTGTTTTCCTTAATAAGGGAAACTGTTTTCACCATTGCAAAAATTATCTGAAATTCAACCCATGACCTCAAACTATATTGCAATGTGTTTCTATGTGTTTACAAACAAGGTAGTAACTCTGAAGTAAAATACTGTGGAAACTTATAGGAGCTGTTTGTGAAAAATAAATTATAAGGTATGCTGATCTTGCCTGTCCACTTTCCTTCTGATTTTTATTACACTCAAAGTTGCTTTTTGATTTAGACTGATCTCCCTTTACACAGAGATTTACAGACTTCTGACTCTCTATAATCATATGCTATTGCAGTTACTATTTGAGTATATGACTCCTAACATTTCAAAAAAAGATGATTTTAGAATTAGTAAATCCTTACCATTTTGGACCTACATAAAGCCTCATTGGCTTAAAATTTTGAATGCTTCCATGGATCTTAGATCTTGCATTCCTCTCTACCCCGCCTAAATTTGGTCTTAAATATCCAGGGCCACTTCTAGCCAGATGCTAGAGATGAGTACAGTTTTAGATATATTCAGGGGTGATATTAAAATATTTAACGAGGTATGACATGGTATCATCCAGTCAGCACAGATGCTAGTGTTATGCTATCCAGGTGCCTATCAGCCTGGGATATATTACGCTGACTGGAGGGAGTAGGTTAAAAAATAGAAGAACTTACTGGAAGTTCAGAGGGGTCCTCAGCTTAGGCAGGATCAAAATAAATTTCAGATAAATGTCTCATTTGAATTTCAACCTTCTTATCCCTTTCCCTCTTCAGTTCAGTTCAGTCACTCAGTCGTGTCCGACTCTTTGCGGCCCCATGAATTGCTGCATGCCAGGCCTCCCTGTCCATCACCAGCTCCCAGAGTCCACCCAAACCCATGTCCATTGAGTCAGTGATGCCATCCAACCATCTCATCCTCTGTCGTCCCCTTCTCCTCCTGCCCTCAATCTTTCCCAGCATCAGGGTCTTTTCAAATGAGTCAGCTCTTTGCATCAGATGGCCAAAGTACTGGAGTTTCAGCTTCAACATCAGTCCTTCCAATGAACACCCAGGACTGATCTCCTTTAGGATGGACTGGTTGGATCTCCTTACAGTCCAAGGGACTCTCAAGATTCATCTCCAACACCGCAGTTCAAAATCATCGATTCTTCGGTGTTCAGCTTTCTTCATAGTCTAACTCTCACATCCATACATGACTACCGGAAAAACCAAAGCCTTGACTAGACGGAC
This sequence comes from Muntiacus reevesi, assembly GCF_963930625.1. Classification (NCBI taxonomy): domain Eukaryota; kingdom Metazoa; phylum Chordata; class Mammalia; order Artiodactyla; family Cervidae; genus Muntiacus; species Muntiacus reevesi. The sequence goes on from NC_089251.1 coordinate 235,032,242, forward strand.
CTTTGTTGGCAAAGTAATGTCTCTGCTTTCTAACATGTTGCCTAGGTTGGTCACAACTTTTCTTCTAAGGAGCAAGCGTCTCTTAATTCAATGGCTGCAATCACCATCCGCAGTGATTTTGGAGCCCAGAAAAATAAAGTCAGCCACTGTTTCCACTGTTTCCCCATCTATTTGCCATGAAGTGATGGGACCGGATGCCATGATCTTAGTTTTCTGAATGGTCCCTCTCGATAAGAGTTAGATGTACCTATATGCTAATGGATAAATAGTCTTAAGCTTTTCTTGGGTTCCTATCAACCCTTAAGTAGTTTGTCTTAAAATTAGCCCTTAGGGAATTCGCTGGTAGTCGAGTGGTTAGGGCTATGCACTTCCATTGCAGGGGGCATCTTTTCTATCTCTTGTCCAGGAAACTAAGATCTCAAATGCTGTGAGGCACAGCACCCTCCCCTCCCCTACTCTGCAAAAATTACCCATGGGTTCCTAGTTAAAGCAACTTTGTTGCCTACTATACCCTAACACCATTTTTCATGACTTTGTAGCAGTATGGCCAACCTTTCCCCCTTCAGCATATAAAGACCTTTTTTATCCTCACCAACAACAGAAAGCTAACTGCTCTGAATTTATGCAAATTCAGTTTTTAACCTGCCAGCCAAAGAATAGGGCACAGAGATTAATTCTTAAGATGCTTTTCAGCTTTTGAATCTGGTGTTCCAAGGGAAGATGCTTTTGATTTTTCGTTTTGGCAGATTTGATGTAGACATAAAGATGGGAAGTTAATTGTTAGCTCTGGGCATTCAGAAAAGGTGAGGATTTTTACCCACCCTGCTTAGAAAGGACATATTTACTGCCTAAGGATTTAACTCCAGATAGTAGCATCTGATTCAAATGGAAAATACAATAAATGTCAAATAAGCAAATTGGTTGCATGGGGGCGGGTGTGACTCATTAGAGAGAGAAGAGAATTAGCATCACTAATGAGAAATATTTCTAGCAAGACTATTGGATCCTTGTCTCACTTTTGCTAGTGTCATACTAGGAACTCTGGAATATGAGATTTTGATTTCCCCCAGTTCCTTTACTTTTAGCACTGATCAAGGGGAAATCTGTTTCCCTTTTACCTCACAGGTGTGTTGGATGTTTGAATATCTGGAAGACAATAGCTTGTGTGACTACTGGCACCTCAGGCTGATTACAAGTTTTATCCTTTTGTTTCAACTGGTTTAGTGGGTATAAGGGGCACCGACAGCAGGACTGCTTGTCAGGCAAGGCAGTCGCTTCCTTATTCAGTGGAGACGGATTGCCACCTGGGTCTTGACTCTGTTGTGAGATTCGCTGAGGGATGACATGAACACCCACTGAAACGTCTATGAAATGTCTGCCTCTTGAGTGTTCCAGCTGATCCGTTCCCCACCCTCTCGCCTGACACTCGTTTCCTCGCTGACCTCGCTCCAGTCCCAGGAGTGAGCTTCCTGGCCTTGATCCTGGGCTGGCAGAATCAGCTACCTCTTCTGAATGTTCAAAAGGCCCCTCTTGGCAAGCATCTCTCTCCTGGAGGAGGAGCAGGGAGTCAGGCACATCACTTCTTACTGATCTTCTTAAGAGTTCACTTTACTTGGCTGAGGCCCAGGGTTATCTGGAAGGAATGATATGTCGGCTGACTACCACATTTGCAGAGATGTTAAATGACTTTCTCAGTGTTTTGAGGTATATTCTTTACAGATAAGACTGACTTCATGAAAAAAAGTCTACCTATTCTCTGCCTTGACCTATACCTACTTTTTTAAAATCTTGGAATATAATGCTTTACTTCACCTCATTGATTTATCACACAACTACAACAACACAACCACCTTCCAAATTCCTGAACACATAATATATATCTACTAATTTTGTTAATTTCTTCATCACCTCTTCTCATATTAAGCCTTTGCAATCTGGTTTCCACTCGTACCAAACAACTGACATAATTTTTTCTGTGCTTCTCTACCAGCCATTTGTCTTTTTTTCACAGTTACTACCCCATCAAGTCTCTCTGGAGCATGTGGAATTGTTGATTATCTTCTTTCCTTAAAAATTTGTTCTAGGCTTTGTCTCTGTAATGTGGAAATCTTTCCTCATCTCTGCAACATTTTCTTTGGTGACTCCCTTTGCTTTTCTTAGATTTTAACTCAAGGTTTTGTTCTTCTCTCTGTGCCCAAGCATTTTCAAAATTAATACTTTTATCAAAATGGTACTGAATCCCTTTAAGGATCTTTGACTTCACACACACACACACACACACACACACACAAATCTGTTTCATTCTTCAGTCTACCTGATAGTCATTTCCATTTGGATGTCTAATCTCCCCTCCCAAGTTCTCCATTCCAGGAAACAGATAGATTGAATTGGGCTTGAATCTTGGATCTAAACTTATTGGCTGTGGTACTCTGGGCAAATTACTTTATATTGTCTCAACTAGAGAATGGGGCAATGATGGTAAAGTCTACCTCAGTGAGTTTAAGAAATAATATATGGAAAAGGTTTAGCACAACACCCTGACATCATAGTAAATGCTAAAAAAGTTTATTATTGGTAGTCATTACCTATAGTACTGCCTTCTCCTTAATCTGTACATCTAGTAATTCACCAAATTGTTTCTCTTCCACCTTCACTGTCTCTCTCTTTTCCATCTTGGCTTCATTTCCACTATCCCAAAAATGAATATTTTCATGGATAGAATATCAGCGTTTCTTTGCTGTGTGTTATATCATTTATTAAGCTGTTTCCCAGTTCAAAAAAATTTCCCACTAGTAGTGAATTATATTCAAATTTTTCAGTTGGATATCCAGGTCTCAACATCATTGTTTCTATACTGGCAGTCACTTTCATCTGCTTCTACTTAAGACATAGAATTCTGCTCCAGTTAATGCAATCTTGTCCCTGAAAACTTCCTTGTCCCAGAAAACGCCATGCCATTTCCACTACCCAATGTTCTCTAGATGGCAATACCTGCCTTGGGTGGGGTATCAGTGACATGGGCCCCATGTATTTGCCCCAAGTTATCTTTGATAACTTCCTAACAAATGCATCTTTGATCAGTTGATTTTGAAGAAAGAAGAGAATCTTCTCAAAAGTTTTGGAAACAGGATACAAAGTGATAGAGGGCATAGAAAGTATAAAAACCTAGAAATATTTGGTTCATATTATCAGTTCTCTGAATTAGACTAGTAATAGAAGGTATGGACTGAGCATTATTGCATTTTGCCAAACACTGTATAGTACATGCAATCAGCCCTGTTTTCCTCTAGTTGTCATCTAACCTTTTTTTCAGTATCAAGACATAGGACTGCACAGCATGCTATGACCTCTAGATCCTCTTTATAAAGAGAAAATTATATTCTGGATTATATGCCATGGAACCCACTGCCAAATTGACTGAATTAGCATTTGAGTGGTCACTGTTAAACAGTATGTATTGATTGAGTTCCTAAAATAATCAAAGCACTGTTTCAGCTTGGGAACCTCAAGAAGAATAAAACATGTCCCTTTACTATGCATGTTCTGAACTTGCCAGTATTTTCAGGGCTGTATATATTTTTTCCAAAATTAATTTTTATGAAATAAATACACTTACAAAATTAAGAATATAAAATACTATTTCAAGACTTCTGATGGAAAATGGCAGTCTCCTGCTGTATTCCTCCCTGAGTTTCTTTACTCAGAGGCAACCACATTTAGGTCTTGTAGGTGTTTGTTGATCTAATTAACTCAATTTTTATAAATAATGTTACTTGACTTTTTAATTCTTACAAGATGAGAATTTAGTTCTCTTATTTTCCCCACCTCTGTTCTTTCTTACCTTCCTTTTTTAAAAATAATTACAATTTTTGGCAAAGTAAATATTCAAGGTTTATATTACTTTATTTATATCAGCATTTTTCTCCACCCACTAATTGTATTATGATTACAAATTCTTCCTTGCACAACGTTTTGTTTCTTATACAATCAATAATTGGCTCACTTGGTCATTTAAAAATCATCTTTGTTTCTATCTTTATTTTTAAAAACTATAAATTTCTTTCTGCTGTGGTCAAATGTGTTAAATAACATCAGTTTTCATCCTGACATACTCCACTCCCAGAAACTCTCTCTTAGGATTCTGGATTTCATGTTCTTATCTGGACTAGCTGTTCTCTTAGTTTACTGAACATCTAGCATTATGGGACATCTCTTGAGCTTTCTCTTAAGTTGGATTTTGTATTTTTCTCTTTCTGATTTTACTCTTTTTTTTTTTTCTTTTAATAGGACATGCTTTCTTAGCTTCCCGGGGAGGAATTTACGAGAATAAAATTTTGAGATGTCTTTTTCTGGTTTCAGGCTTGAGTGATAGCTTGGCTGGGTACAGAACTCTAAGTTAGAGGTCATTGTTCCTTAGAATTTTGAAAAGCATTGCTGCACTGTCTTTCATCCTTCAGTGTTGCTGTTGGTAAGTTCAACAATTTGTTGACATCATTCCTCCACTGTTAACATTTCTTTTCTTCAACTCTGTGACTTTTTAACTTTTAAAAACACATTTAACTTTAGTTTCTGTGGTAGTTGGAGATAATTTCAGGGTTCAATTTTCCATCTTTATCTGGGAATCTTTAGTGTCATATTAGTTCTGAAATGCTGAATTATATCATTGTGTAGAGTTTATTCTAGAATAAATCATAGGGAAGTGTCTTTATAGGACCATGAACTGATTATTTAGTGACTATCAATCTCATGTGTTTCCTATTCCTGCCTTATGTTTGAAATTAATCACCCCTTTCTCAGTACATCTCATTACTTTTTTCATCATTTTGAGCATAAAATATTTAATTATGCCATTATACTATTTCAAGACTGTGTCTGAGTCTGATTTTTAAAAAAACATTTATTGAGACCATTTAAATGCCGTAGAATTCACCTATTTAAGCATAACATTCAGTTTTTTAGTGTATTCCCAGAGTTGTGCAACCATCAGTGTGATCTGTTCTATCACTCTCTAGTAAAACCTTCTAGCCACTAACACATTTTCCCCATTTTCCATTCCCTCCTGTCCCTACAAATGCTAACCTAATTTCTGTCTGTATAGATTTGTCTATTCTGGACATTTCATATGAACAGAATCATAAAATCTGTGCTTTTTTGGTGACTGGTTTCTTTCACTTAATATATTTTCAGCATATCTAGAAGCTATTAATGTCTAACATATTTATCAAATAGATATATGAATAATTCTAAGTTCATTTTTCAAATATGCTGTCTGTCCTTTCAAAAATTTTTATCTAACCATGCTCCCTCCCAAAATTTTTATTTCAAAAACATTTGAGGAAAGTTTGGTTAAAAATTAAGTATTCTAAATATACATTATTCTTAATTTATCTTCACTGTATGAACAACACACTAGCCACAACCAGTTCCTTCATACTTTATGCCTTCTTTAGTTTTTGTTTTTTTTTTAATCCACAACTCTGGCACTTAATCAAGTCCGTAGTCATGACCAGGGCAAGACTGAAGCAAATAAAGTTTTTAAACTTGGTTCTAGAGTCTCTTTACTTCGCTAAAAGGGACTGCCTTGGTCACCAAACTATTATAATGATTTAGTGCTTGTGGAACTCTTCTGGTTTAACAGCAGCGTGGATTTTCCCCCTGAGAGGACTAAGTATTTCCTATTTCAATCCTTTCCATTTCTTTAAACCAAATGGAATTAGGTCAAGGCCGGGGCACTGGCATTCCTTCCAATGTCTGTCTAGAATAAGGTCAAATTTTGTAGGTTCCTTTCTTTTTATTTCTCTGTCTACTCAACATGTGAGAACCAGAGAATTTTCTAAGACTTCTAAAATATACTGTTCTGGTTCCCCCAAAGCCCTGAACCCTCAAAAGAAAACACAAATACACAATGGTTTAGAAAGGCTTAAACCTGAGTATCTAAGGATAATTTAAGAAGACAAGTTTGAAGAAAAAGGAATAGAATAAATGACTTCCTCGATACCTTTCTGTGATTCTAAAGAATTTCAAGTCCTAACATAATGATACTAAAATATGTGGAAGATAGTGGTAGGGTAAGTATGAATGGAGCAGGTATTAAAAATTAAACTCATATCTACTTGTATGCTATAGCTTCCATCGATGCTTATGATTTCAAAAGCAAGGATTTCAATTTTTTTTTAATTTCAATTTTAAAACGAGTTTAATGGCCTTGAATTGTTTTTGAACAGCTGGAAAGCTTTTACGGTAACATCAAAGGTGATTACTCCTTCATGGCAAGAGATCAGGGGCTTTGTGTCTCTTGGACTGATGTTAGCTCAAACATTTTTTTCCTAAACACACACACAGTAATTTTTTTAAAATAAATCTTTTATTCTGAATTCAAGGGCTCTGAAAAAGCTTTAAATGCCCCCTATAGGGGAGTTCAAACCTAACAATGCAAACATCTGACTTTATCCTTATGTTTTTTTCTTCAAAAAGATGAGAAAGACACAGGGGAAGTTTGCCTATTTTTATCCATGAAACAAGGTCACTAAACATGTTATGCCAGTTAAATCAAATTCTTTTCTTTTAAAAATGTTTCTGTGTAATATGTTAGGTCTTCTTTTTGCTGAAATTTAAGAGTGACATGGGTTCTGTAATTATTATTTCCTAGTTGGTTACAAGCATCTGAATTTTTGGTTGACATTTCTGATGTAAATATAGCTAGCTCTAGCATTCTGATTTAAAAATCTGCCTACATTAGAAGGAAATTAACCTTTTAAATAAGCCAGTGTTCTAAGGAATGATTTTAATCAAATGAGCTTTAAATGTTGTACCTGCAGTTAGAATTTTTAGAGGGATTGCAACTCCCCAGTGATCTACATTTTGAAGGAGAAGAAAATCAAATAAACCATGGAAAAATTGACTGAAAATTGTCAGGAAGATCCCAATGAAGCTAAGTTTCTTTGACTGAAATGGTTTTTAAAATAACATCAGATTCAGAAATAAAAGTAGGAAGTGATTTTATTATAAGTAGTTTTGATATCGTCAAAAGAAATTATCAGGTTATATTAATATCCAATAAATTATATGTTTTCTGTTGGAATCGTCTATGATATACTTAGTTATCTATTTATTTCATATTTGACAGATGCTTTCACTGTTTTAAATAGAAACACTGAGGGTGGGGCTAAGGAACTCTTGCAGAGAAGTGCCAGATCTATCATACAGAGCAGGTTGTTAAAATATTAAGTACTTCATATACATATTAAACATTTGAATGAAAATTATAGTGCATTTTTAGTCTTAAGTATGTTAGACATATTTTTATCTTATTTTAATTTTCTTTCAGTTGACTTAGCTGGATGTTGAAGTCCCAATCCCACCAGTTAGTAAAAAATTTCACCCTGAGAATTCTTGGGGTTCCTTCTTATCTTGTGGCTAGGTTGATGTGTTGGGGTTTGTTAAGGATTAATTTGTTTCTTCCCAAAAGATACGTTTTGAAGTCTTAACCTGCAGAACCTCGGAATATGACCTTATTTAGAGAGTCGTTGTAGATATAATTAGCTAAGATGAGGTTATATTGGAGGCAGATGGACCATTAATCCAGACTGGTGTCCTTAACAGAAGAGGGAAGAGACACACAGGGAGAAGCCAGCTATGTGATGATGGAGTCAGAGACTGGAATAATGCAGTTAAGACAAGGAGACTCAAGGACTGCCGGTGCCTCTGGAAGTGAGAAGAAGCATGGGATGGTTTTCTCCTGCAGGTTTCAGAGGGAACATGGCCCCACCAACACCTTGATTTTGGACTTCTAGCCTCCAGGACTGTAAGACAATGAAGGTCTGTTTCGAGCCAGGAGTTGGTAGGAATTACTTTGTTAGGAATTGATACAGGGCTTTATACCATGCAAGGGGTTGATGCAGGGCACCTGGCTTCTGGTCCTCTGGACACACAGATAAACGCCGAGCAGAACACTGCCCCTGTTGATCCTCTAGGCCTGGTATTCCCTGTTTGCCTACCATGCTTGGGTTTCAGGTACTGTTTAGGAAGCAGGGATCTCTGATCTCTTCACCTGGTACATCAAGTGTACAAGCTACCGTTAGAGCTCTGACTCATCCTCAGAGCACTGTGCAGAGGACTAAGACTTCCTCACTCCCTCTTCTAGCCCTGGGAGATTTTTAATATTTTGGAAGGTAGCCCCCTTCTGCCTGCTCTTCTAAATTACTCTGTTTCCTCTTGCAAAATTATGTCTCCTTTATCTTTTCCTCACATCTTATAAATTCTCCTAAGGGATAAGAATTTTGGAAAACATCAGACAGAGGGTATTTCTCTGTGTCCACTCCCCAAACCCTCATTCCTACTTGGGTGATGAAACCACAGGCAGTGGAAGAGTGGTTGATACAGGTAGACTGGGGAAGGAGAAAGTGGAAAATATAAATAGGAAAGGTTTATAAAATTCTTAAACTATTACCCAGTCACAAAATTATTAACAAGAATATACTAAATCATCCAATGGATTTTAAAATAATTTGCCCAGTCTCCTTTGTCCTGGCAGTAAATTAAATTTAGCAGGCTGATGCTGAAAAAGATCAAGAAAGCAGTGTTTACTGCAATGCTTCAGTGATGGGAACCATTGATGGGTCTTTCCAAGATTCCATTTTAGGAAATTTTTGCATGAATAATTGACTGGCTCAGCCATATCCATTACTGATCACCAGATGACAGGTATATTGATTTTTAAGACAGGCAAAGTAACCAGACACAACAAATTATGAGCCAGTTATCTTGGCCTTCTTCAGTCAGTGATTCCAAACCTGGCTCAGACTCGGTGAGGCTCATTTTAAAAATATACACCCAGACTTCACTCCTGGACGTGGCCATCTGGAATAAGATCAGGAAATTGGTGGTATTTAAAAATCCCTACATGATTTTGGCCAGTTTGGGGGAAGTCATGCTCTAAAAGATGAAGTTAATTTAATAATCTGAGCAATGATTATTAATATATGTGTAGTCTACATAAGGGCTTCCCTGGTCGCTCAGATGGTAAAGAATCCACCTGCCAAGGCAGGAGATGCAGGTTTGATCCCTGGGTTGGGAAGATCCCCTGGAGAAGGAAATGGCTACGCACTCCAGTATTCTTGCCAGAGGAGACTGTGGGGTTACACTCCATGCGGTCTCAAAGAGTTGGACATGACTGAATGACTAACACACACGCAGTCTACATAAACTCATGTATTTAATGTTTTTGGATACTGTCTTCTATCATTTATATAAACTTTGCCCTAGTAGAATTAGCTCTATAGGTTGTACTGTCCAACTTTATTTTGGAATCTACAATGTTAATCAATGGAGTTCATTAACTTCCTGGACATAAATCTTTATTACTGTCCCATCAGGCTGGTAAGAAGAGTTTTTGCCATTTGATAAAAGAAAAATCTGAGCCTATTTCTTTTTTTTAAATTTATTTTTTAATTGATGGATAATTGCTTTACAGAAATTTGTTGTTTTTTCTAAGTGATACCAAAAAGTAGTCAATTAGCAAGGCATCCCAAATATCCTTTAGCCCAGTAAGTTTAAATGTATACTTCCACATTTCCTCAGGTGTTTGGATGTCTAGTTTGACCTCAGTTGACACTATCTAGTCCTTTTAATTTTACACTATTAGTATATTTGAAACTAATCATCAAAGTATTCTAAATTAATTGTGCTGTTTGACTTCTAACAAAAGTGATTCATTTTCAATAGAAAGTTGCCTTTGAAATACCACTACTTTTGTAATAACCTACAAGGGGAAAGAATCTGAAAAATATTCTTTCTATATAACTGAATCACTTTTCTATATACCTGAAACTAACACAATAGTTTAAATCAATTATACTCCAATAAAAAATTTTTTTAAGCAAAATACTGCTACAAGAGTCTCACTTGTTTCAGCAAGTATTGGGGATGTCATGTGAGTGTATGTGTGTGTGTGTGTGTAGCAAGTTGTGCCTATCACACTCCTTTTCCCATCCTTGGCTAAGATATATGCCAGTCACAAATAACAATGCACTGATACAATGATTACAACAAGATCAAGTGAACTGCTTAACTACCTGTATCTTGTAAATTTAGAACAAACTGTTGATCTAGTAGATTTAGGAAGACATAAAGTCTATCCAGGCACTAAAATTCACCAAATAACTGAGATAAAAATATACCTGTGGAGAGGCACCTAACAAAAAGACACTGTCTAGTTAATTGTAGAACAAGGAAGAGTCTTTGTTAGTTTAGGGACTTGATAGGGAGCCCAGCCCAGAAAGCCAAAGTGGAAAAGGCTTCCAGGAAAGCAAGGGAAGGAATGCTAACCAACCCAACCTACTGGGGCTTATCACTTCTCCAGAGTTGTGGTATTTAGAATTGTTTGTGTAAGAAGTAATGAAAACCTGGCAGGCTGGTACCTGTTAAGTTGCTGACATATGTTGTCCATGCGGCCTGTTGACTGGCTCTGCATTTCTACATGTGGGGGCCAGAGTAGCTACACAGCCCTCGTGTCGGCAAAACAAGGCAAAGTTTGCCAAGAAACTCAGCTCTGACCTCAGTACCACCTCCTTTTCTTTCAATTCCTGTTCAAGGGTGATGCAACTTGGCGTTTGGAGGCGCATAGTGCTTTGGGGAGCCTCACATTGATGCTGTGAATTGCTTTGCTCCTCTCTTCTCATATGCCTGTTTTCCTGCACAAGATTTCTGGCTAAACTGCTTCTTTGACTTGGTTTTGTTTCCTAGTCTGACTTAAATCTATGTCCTTTGGTTTTTACTGGTCCTCGAAACTCAGCATCTGGTTATTTTTGACATGATTCAGGAGTAAACAGAGTGTTTGAGAGGAGGAGTGCAAAATGCCCCTCCAAAGGGATTTGGAGCAGGTTGCTTAAGATGAGCATTTGCCACAGACACTGCTCTTCTCCACTCCGAATCCTTTAGGGAGGATGGAATTCCAGCTTGGTTTGGAGTATGTTTAAATGTTTCCACTTAGTATTGGGTTTTTAATAGAAAGTTTATCCTAAAATAATCTGCTGAACAAAATGAAAAGAGCAACAACCTGCTCAGTAAAAAGACTAATATATTTTCAGCAAATCAGTGCCACTCATTATGGCTTTTACTTTATAGTGTTTGAATAGGGGGCTGGTGAAAAGTGGGAGGCAGGCTGACAGCTTCGTGTAGGTGGGACACCGACAGCCCTAGGGTATACCATTCACACGTCACCTCTGAGTGATGACAAAGTGATTCGCCTTGCTCCTTGGGAGAAGTTTTCCAGAATTTCATACACGAGGGAAAAAATCCAATGAAAATCAGAGAAGCTGGTCACCATTAAAATACAGTGTTGGGAAGTTTGTTTGTTTGTTTTCCTCAAGTTTGAGCTGGAAGTTTCAGACGTTCCTCAACTTGAAGGCATTTTGCATCTTATTAAATGGTACCTCCATGTGTTGCTCTTGCCAGTGCTCTGGGGCTTGTCTCGAACAGCTCTGTGTCCTTTGCCTTCGTAGCCAACCCATTAACAAATGTGGTTGCGTCAGTCTCTGAAGTACAGTGTAAGCAAATCTTATCTCGGCCGCGGCCATCTCCTGCCCAGACATAACCCCTCATCGGTCCTCCTGCTTTCATTTGCCCCTTCCAGTCAACTCTGTCAAGAGCAGCCAACATGATCTTTTGTGTGTGTGAATTTTTATTTTCATCAACGTTGTCTATGTGCATAGTTTAAGAAGTCATAATTCTACAATTCTTATAATAATGACCCAGAAATAACAAGGAGCTATCTCCTCCCCATTCTCCATTCTCAGTCCCAGTAGTAATTGTTTTCAATCCTTTTAGCTGCCCTTGTTCATTTCTCTGTATTTACTCTACATTTCTAAATTGCATGTTTATACTACTTACTTAATTTTTCTATTCTAGACATTATTTTCTGACTTTCTGTTTACTATTGAAGATGAAAATTTAAGCCTTTTTAAATTCTTCTCTGCCCCACCCCATCTTCCTAATAGAATGATATCATAATTTCAAGTTAGATCAAAATTCAATGTTTTTATTGCTCTGAATGTGATTTTTAGTCACAGCTGAGTCATGTGGCTTACTATTGTTATATTTCCTTTCCTGTTTGACTTGTTCCTCTTGTTAATAGTTGTTTGGTTTTTGTTGGCTTAGTTATCTATATACATATCACCAATCCAACCCTCATTCTCCCCAGAAAGTGGAAACCCCAGTACCAATATATGCTCATGTTCCAAAACAGTCTGGTGAGTTTCATGACCTGCAACAAGTCCCATGGATTCTATTTTGCCATCATCCTGAAGATTTCTATTGCTTCTCTATTATATCCTCTGTTTCCTAAGATATTGAAGCAACTAAAAGGATTTTGTTCTGTCTCCATACTTGGTTAAAAGAATTTATTCTAGGTTGGAAATCATTTTTTCTCGAAATTTCAAGTCACTGCTTCTTTGTTTTCTAGCTCCCCTATTAACTTAAGTAATCCATGGTGTTCTGGTTCTGGATACTTTGTATGTGACACTCCTCCTCTTTTATTCCACCAGTTCCTCTTAGGAGGACCAGGGTGCCTTGGTGTGAGTTTCTTCTTGCTCCCTGCATTGGTTTTCCTCCCTGTGTGTTCTTCTTTTTGCTATTTCTTTATTTCGTTTTTGACTCTCTCAGTAAAGACATTTCCCACTATCTAGTGATCTCTCGCTTTCCATTTATATTCAAGCAAGCTGCTGGAAGCTTTATGGAGAGGACTTGTATGCTGGGGACCTTTACTCCAGACCAGGGTTTGGCAACCTGAGGCCCACAGGTCAAGTCTGACCCATGGCTTATTTTTGTACAGTGATAAAGATGGTTTTTTACAAAGTGCTAAATGTTAAAGAAAATTGGGAAAAGACCAAAATTTTGTAACATATGAAACTTCTTCATATTTTACTTCAATTAGCTTACTGTAGAGAACAGTGAATCCTCTTAGCTGGAATTCCTGTATGGAAGAAAATGGTCTCACATGTCATACCCAGGTGTTGGGCTTGTATTCTTGAGTTAGAACATTTCTGATCTCTTCATAGTCTGGATCCCAACTGCTAGAGAGTCCTAGCACCAGTACAAGCTAGTCAACTCAGGAACCATCGCCTCAAGCCTACTTCCACCTGAATGGCTGGAAAAGACAGTGCTGATAGAGCTGCTCTGGAAAGAAGACTGCTATGCCCAGAGTGGAAATGTGCTGTGTCAAGATTTGCAAATCCCAGATGGGGACCTTCTGCCCCAGAGAGGAAGCACAGAGCAGAAACACAGCAGAGACACGGGAGCGCATGCTCACTCAGCAGCCAAGATGACTTGTGTTTTGTTAAAAAATTTTATTTATTTATTTGTCTGTGTTGGGTCCTAGTTGCATCATGTGGAATCTTCCTCACACCATGTGGCATCTTTCATTGTGGTACATACTCTCGGGTGGTGGCCTGCAGGCTTAGTTGCTCTGCGGCATGTGGGATCTTTGTTCCCTAGGCCAGGCATTGAACCTGTGTCCCCTCCATTTCTAGGCAGACTCTCAACCACTGGACTACTGGGGAAGATCCCTGAGGTTAATTGTAATGTCAAAGTAAACACAACATCTCAAAAATGTTGATCAGTTCACATCACTCTACTACTTAATTATTCCCATGATTTCCCATCACATTTAGCCTCCTAGCTTTGAACCTAGAGAGCCCTTCTGCTCTGGGCTCTTCTCTCTCACTCCACCTCCTAGCCTTCTGTTTACCCTATGCTTGCTCTGCTCCACCCACACTGGCCTCCTTGCTGCTCCTTGATCTAGCTGAGCTAGTTTCCTTCTCAGAGGCTTTGTATTTGCCTTCTCCCCTAACTGAAACCCCAGTGACTCAACAGTAAAGGATCTCCTGCAATGCAGGAGACACAGGAGATGCATATTCGATCCCTCAGTCAGGAAGATCCCCTGGGAGGAAGAAATAGCAACCTTCTTCGGTATTCTTGCCCGAAAAAATCCCTTGGACAGAGGAAACTGGCAGGCTACAGTCCATGGCGTGGCAAAGAGTCGGACACGGCTGAGTAACACAACATGCACATAAAGTTCTAACTGGTACACTCTCCAGATCTTCAGTTGATCTAATCTCTTATTTCATTCAGATGTCTGTTTAAATATCACCTCCTTAGGGAGACTTTTCCTTACCATCTTCTATGAAATAGTCCCCACACATTGTCTGTCACTCCAAATCCTCCTTTCAAGTGAGTTTTGTCTCCTTTGTCTCAGGTCTGTTTCCCACCTTCATCTGGTCTTTATGGACTGCAGAGATTGAGTCTTGGAAATTACAGCTCCCAGCCTCTTTTGCCAATTGACTTCCAGTTTAGTTTGGTCAAGGCAGAAATTAGTCTTTGGGGAATGTATTGGAGGAGAAGAAAGGATGGGACAGGAGAATCCTGGAGGTTTCTCCCCTTTTCTCTTTGGGGATGGCATCTCCAGAAATAATTGTGTCTTCCACAGTTCTAGAATTCCGGTTCCTTGACCCTTGGGCTTCAATAATAGGGCTTCCCTGGTGGCTTAAAGGAGTACTTTAAGCATTTCTAACTATGCCATTACTAATTCTCAAGATTAAATTCTGCACTACTGTTTATTGGGCTCCTGTTTTCCTGCCTGGATTCTGATCGATCTATCCTGCTTTATATTTTTCATGGCATTTATCACTTCTCGTTATATTACTATCAATTTACTTCTTTATTTTCTTTCTCCCTTATGAGAATGTAACTTCCATAATGCCCACATGCTTGAGGACTTTGGAGCAAGCATTTGAATCTGCTGAGAAATAGAGGGTCATGTATTTCCTCTTCCTGATGAGTGAACTGGAAAGAAAAATTAGCTGTGTATTATTCCTGGAGAGCAGTAGGGAAGGAAGTAGGCACATTCAGAAAGATGGGGGGTCAAGTTCTCCAACCGAAAGCTCTAAAGTCTCCAAAAGTTCTCTATAATACTTCTAGCTTCAGGGAAGTAGGTCTAAGTCCTAGATCCAGGAGCCTATTAAGGGGAATGAGAACTGGCCCTTTGGAAAGAAGGAACCTTGGGAAATGTTTGAGCACATTAGGGGACCTGTGGATGGGCAAGGGGAGGAGGCAGCAGGACTTTCTATTAACCTGAGTAGGTGGGAGCTCCTGTGTTAAAACACGAACAGCTGATGTTGGACACTGTTTTGCATCCTGTTGTAAAGATTTGCATACTTTACTATGAATGGATGTGAATAACAATGTGTAATCGGTATAAAAATGTATATTTGAAAATACTCAAACTAACCACATGCTCTATATGTTCTTTAAAAAGCTCAGCAATTTAATTTGCTTTTGGATTCCTGATGTGCTTTTCTTTATTTCTGGCTGTGCTGGGTCTTTGTTGCTACGTGGGCTTTTCTCTAGCTGCGGTGAGTGGGAGCTACTCTTGTTGTGTGAACAGACTTCTCACTGCAGTGGTCGCGCTTGTTGTGGAGCTCAGGCTCCAGGATGCCTGGGCTTTAGGAGCTGCCGTGCAGGGGCTCAGTAATTGCGGTGCATAGGCTTAGTCACCCTGAGGTATGTGGGATCTTCCTGGATCAGGGGTCAAACGCCAGTATCTTGCATTGACAGGCAGATTCTTTACCACTGAGGCCCCAGGGAAGTGCCCTGATGTACTTCTAAGAAAACAGACCAGTAATATAAACAAACTGGTAAGTATCAATCCCAGACACACCCCAACGTATGAGATGAGTAAGTATACCTGCTTTGATAAATATGAGAAGGACAGATGGGATGAAGGATGAATTCTTGTCTCCTCACAGAGGACTATTTACATGTAATATGTGGATTTCTTTGATCTATATTAGGCCATTTTTAGTAGCCACTTTTATTTCCAAGTGTTATTTAGGAGTTATGGGTCTTAATTTCTAAGTAGGTAGAATTGCTTCTGTATTTTTTTAATTTATTCTAATTTTATTGGATTATGACTATGGGATATGGTCTTAAAATATCTACTCTTAAGATTTTTGCTAGAGACCTCTTTTTTGTGGCCATTACATAATTGATTTTGTAAATATGCCACAGGTATGCAGGAAGAAAAAGAATATTGTTTATTTGAAGTATTTCTGGTTACATTATAATGAGTGTTTACTGTAAAACTTAATCCCTTTTTTCATATTTGTATCTTCTTATTCTTACTTTTTAACCCACTTCCAAAGGAGTTATTAAAAAATCTCCCACTATGGTGGCTTTTTGACACTTCTAAAGACTTTTCTTGTTTTTATTCTGCTTTGTACATATAGATCCATAAATGTTACCCTCTTTGAAAGATATGTTTTATCTTACGATTTTTGACTTTTATCATGTTCTCTCTTTATCTTGCTTGATAATTGGAACCTGAATTTTAACTTATGTGAAATTAATATTTCCTCTATTTATTTTTGTGATTGCCTAGTATTATTTTGTTCTCTCTTTTGTATTTACCCCTTTTTAAAATTCGACTGCTGAAAAGTACTTTTCTTATAAGCAATATATAGCTCAAGCTTAAAAAATTGCTTTTCTTCCTGAATATTGAGGTAATAGTACCTGTTTTTATTTTATTTTATTTTGGACACACTGTGTGGCTTGTGGAATCTTAGTTCCTTGACCAGGGATTGAACCTGGGCCCTGGCAATGAAAGCGCCCAGTCCTAACCACTGAATATTTAGCACCTGTTTTTAACTATAAAATTTCAACTTAGTGACACTCAGTGTTACAATTGATTTACTTAGTTTTATCGTACCTTTTTAACTAACGTTTACAGCTTAATTTGTTGTGCCTTTATTTCTTTTTTTATAAGTTTGATCAAATTACTTTTCATTATTTAATTTCCCTTGTCAATTTGGAAGTTCTCTTTAATATTTCTAGTCTATCACTGGTGTACTTCTTTTTTCTCACCCTTTTGATCAAACACATATTTACCCATTGGATTGACCCCAAGTCTTGAACTATCCAAAACCTCAGGCCTGTGGTCAATTTGTAAGTGAATGATGTTCTTCAATGATGCGGTGTTTTCCTTTCCACTGGTAGGGTTTCAGAAGTTTGAGACATTAATGGTAAAAACTAGGCACATTCTAATGGTAGCATTTGTGAAGAAGACCAGGAAAATACAAACAAGAGAGAGTACACTCTTTGAGTATCAACACGGGGCTCACAAGGGGAGCCACAGATGCCCAAACATGAGATTAAGAGTTAACAGCTTCAGATGCAGTGGAGGATCAGAAGGTGGGCCTTTAGTCTGATTTGGCAGAACTGTCTTCTCCAAGTTTTCCACGGTCTCACTTAGGAGAGAGCTTCTGTTTCAGTGTAACCAGGAGGTCAGAAGAATGCTGACAAGTATGGGGCTTGAAAATACAAATTACTTGATAGCTTTATGGTGACAAACCTAATGATCAGTAGTAAGAATGATCAGAGTTTTATACAAATGTGGAATAGCATTTAAACCTGTTACTGAGTCCTCATGTTCCCTAAGTTAAACATGATAGCAATGAACTAACAAATATGACCCTAAAATGCACCAGTATCTTTAAAAATACAAACAAGTTACTAATCAGTGGATGTAGTTCTCATCTACTTATGAAGCAGTGCTGTGTTTCCCTCCAAATGTCTGAGACCAGCTCCCCGGGCCTCTATGGCTTTGAATTTCTACTTCTCAAGACCATCACTTTTTTCTAATGGACAGGATATGGAGTGGGATTTGAGTGAAGGCTACAGTCCCTCCAGAGACCATCTCTCTGGCTTTTCCCTCCTCATTCCATTTCTCTTTCCTATTCTGTTTTTTTTCAATTAACTCTGGAGAGGCCATCTTGCCTATTTTCTCCTAACATTGTTGTTGTTCTGTCACTAAGTCATGTCTGACTCTTTGTGACCCCATGGATTGCAGAATGCCAGGCTTCCCTGTCCTTCACTATCTCCTGGAGTTTATTCGAATTCATGTCCTTTGAGTCAGTAATGCTATCTAACTATCTCATCTTCCCAATATATTTGGATTTTAAATTTGGCTCAAAATTTTGCTCAAAAGGCAGTTTTTTTCAAGAGAATTCCATGACTAATCTTAGCCCATTTTGTAATTTTGGCTTTATGTCCCCCTCTCAACTTTAAATATATATAATTTTCTCTCCCAATCTATATAATAAGCTCTTAAAGGTTATAAAAATGTGTCTTTTCTCGGTTTTCTCCTTTTAAACTCTAGAATAGATATAATGGGCCTTACATACTTTAAAAATGTTTGTGTAACTGATGTTTGCACAGGAATTGTAGAAATATGCAAATATAAAAACGTAATGAAGAATTTTTAAGACACAGGTAGAGCAGCATTCAAATTATTTTAGGGCAGGTTATTGGAATATCAATGGACTAAAGGAAAAAACTGTTGTTAGAACTACAGGAATCAGTGAACTAGAATTCTAACATTAAATGATGTTATTGAAAATGGTGAAAGCACCAACAACACAATAAGGATGGATGAAAGACATAAAAGCATTCTCAGAGACAGAAATACAAAAGCCCCTTCTTAAACACATGAAGAGATACTCAATCTCACTTACAGCAAGAGAAACTAATATTCACTGATAGGAACTTCTCACTATGGCCAAGGCAGACTAAGAAAGATCAGATTTCATTTTGTACCTTAAAAAAGTAGAAAACTAGATAAAATATATGAGACAATAATTTTGAGATATTAACAACAAGCAGCCCAGTCTGTGATCCCTGAGAAAAATTTAACAAACAAAAATTAGACCTATAATTACTCTAGCTTACTGTGCCTAGAGTTTTCAGGCTTCAGTGTAGAAAGAGGGAACCTAACAGAACTACACTATCTGCTTAAAAAGAAAAGAGAATGGAATTCAGGGAGACTAAAGGCTAGAAACTATGGGGCAGATACTTCAAAGGAGGTACTGGCTCAGAGAGATACAGATCTGCAGTGGAGTCTTTTGAGTATTTTGTATTTTACTCATCACTAATACATGGGGAAACAGTGGAAACAATGACAGACTTTGTTTTCTTGGGCTCCAAAATCACTGCAGATGGTGACTGCAGCCACAAAATTAAAAAATGCTTGCTCCTTGGAAGAAAAGCTATGACAAACCTAGACAGTGTATTAAAAAGCAGAGACATCACTTTGCTGATAAAGGTCCATACAGTCAAAACTATGGTTTCTCCAGTAGTCGTGTATGGACATGAGAGTTGGATGAAAAAGAAGGCTGACACTGAAGAATTGATGCTTTCAAGCTGTGGTGTTGAAGACTCTTGAGAGTCCCTTGGATTGCAACGAGACCAAACCAGTTAATCCTAAAGGAAATCAACACTGAATATTCATTGGAAGGACTGATCTGAAGCTGAAGCTCCAATACTTTGGCCACCTAATGCAAAGCACTGACTCCTTAGAAAAGACCCTGAAGCTGGAAAAGATTGAAGGCAGGAGGAGAAGGGGACGACAGAGGGCGAGATGGTTAGATGGCATCACAGACTCAATGAGCGTGAATTTGAGCACACTCAGAGATAGTGAAGGAAAATGAAGCCTGGCATGTTACAGTCCATGGGGTCACAAAGAGTCAGATGCTACTGAATGACTGAACAACAACAACAGTTTAAACATAGGGCTTCCTGGTGGAGTTAGTGGTAAAGAACCCACTTGCCAATGCAGGAAAGCAAGAGACATGGGTTTGGTTCCTGGGTTGGGGAGATTCCCCTGGAGGAGGGCTTGGCAATCCACTCCAGTACTCTTGCTTAGAGAATCCCATGGACAGAGGAGCCTGGTGGGCTACAGTCCATAGGGTCATAAAGAGTCAGAAAAGACTTAACAACTGAACAACAAGAACAAATGCTTAAGATTACTTAATGTCCAAGTATTATGTCTTTCACTGGAGTCAGTTGTCATACTGTTCATGGGGTTCTCTTGGCAAGAATACTGGAATGGTTTTCTATTTCCTCCTCTAGTGGATCTAGTGGAGACTCTAGAAGTCTCCACTATGAGCCATCCATCTTGGGTGGCCTCCACAGCATAGTTCATAGATTCATTGAGTTATGAAAGCCCTTTAGCCATGTCAAGGCTGTGATCCATGAAGGAGAACTTTAAGTAGTAGAGCTTTATTGGTCCTAGATTAAAGTCTGATCTGAACCTATCCTAATAAAGTGGAACAACAGATTGGTTCCAAATAGGAAAAGGATTACGTCAAGGCTGTATATTGTCACCCTGCTTACTTAACTTATATGCAGAGTACATCATGAGAACGCTGGACTGGAAGAAGCACAAGCTGGAATCAAGATTGCCGGGAGAAATATCAATAACCTCAGATATGCAGATGACACCACCCTTATGGCAGAAAGTGAAGAGGAACTGAAAAGCCTCTTGATGAAAGTGAAAGAGGAGAGTGAAAAAGTTGGTTTAAAGCTTAACATTCAGAAAACTAAGATCATGGCATCTGGTCCCATCACCTCATGGGAAATAGATGGGGAGACAGTGGAAACAGTGTCAGACTTTATTTTTCTGGACTCCAAAGTCACTGCAGATGGTGACTGCAGCCATGAAATTAAAAGTCGCTTACTCCTTGGAAGGAAAGTTATGACCAACCTAGATAGCATAGTAAAAAGCAGAGATGTTACTTTGCCAACAAAGGTCCATCTGGTCAAGGCTATGGTTTTTCCAGTGGTCATGTATGGATGTGAAAGTTGGACTGTGAAGAAAGCTGAGCACCAAAGGATTGTTGCTTTTGAACTGTGGTGTTGGAGAAGACTCTTGAGAGTCCCTTGGACTGCAAGGAGATCCAACCAGTCCATCCTAAAGGAGATCAGTCCTGGGTGTTCATTGGAAGGACTGATGCTGAAGCTGAAACTCCAATACTTCGGCCACCTCATGTGACAAGTTGTTTCTTTGGAAAAGACCCTGATGCTGGGAGGGATTGGGGGCAGGAGGAGAAGGGGACGACAGAGGATGAGATGGTTGGATGGCATCACCGACTCAATGGGCATGAGTTTGAGTAAACTCCGGGAGTTGGTGATGGACAGGGAGGCTGGCGTGCTGTGATTCATGGGGTCGCAAAGAGTTGGACACGACTGAGCAACTGAACTGAACTGAACTGAATAAAGTTTAAAAGCAAACCTTGAAAGTTTAAAAGCAACTGATTTCAAATTACTTAATTGTGCCTAAAAGTATACAATATTTTTAAAAGTAATACTACTAGGCATGCAAAAATGCAGACAATATAATCCATTCTGGAAAAATATTAGTCAATACAAATAGAAATGATGGAACTAGCAGGCAAGGATGTTAAAACATATGCATCACTGACTCAATGGACATGAGGTTGAGCAAGTTCTGGGAGATGACGAAGGACAGAGAAGACTGGCGTGCTGCAGTCCTGGGGGTCTCAAAGAGTTGGACACAACTGAGTGACTGAACAAATAAATGTACTTCACCTGTGTAAGAAAATATAAACAGTACAGGAAGAGAAACAGAAGACAAAAAAATGATATTTGTATAAAGCACTTTTTATAAGTTTTCAAAATAAATGAAAATTAAATATCCAAAACAGAAAATGTTTTGGATGAGGTTAATATGAAATTAGTAGTTGTAAAATAAAAGATCAGTGAATTTGAAGGCATTGCAATAGAACTCTCTGAAATGAAACCCACAGAAGAAAAAAGATTAAAGAAAACTGAGGAGCAATAATTTATAGAATACTATTGATGGTTTATTATACATTTAATTAGAATCTCATAAAAAAGTGGGGATAGAAAAGATATTTTAAAAAATATTGATTAAAAACTCTAAATTGATGAAAACTTCAAACTCATAAATTCAAAAACGCTTAATGGATCCAGCGATTACACATACAGAAAACCAGGACAAAACACATCATAATAAAATTGTTGAAAACTGCTGACAAAGAAAAAAAAATCTTGAAAGTAGACAGAAAATACAGACACATTGTGCACAGAGGAACAAAGATAGGAATGATAGAAGCATTTTTATCAGATGCTTTGCAAGCCAGAAGACAGTAGAGATATAGCTTGAAAGTACTAAAAGAAAAGAAATCTGCAACCTAGAATTCTTCAGTGAGTCAAAATGAAAAGTGAAAAATGTCATTTAGACATATAAAAGGTGATGGAATTCATCAGCATATCTGTACTTCAAGAAATGTTTTTTTTTTTTTTTTTTTTTTTAATAATCAGAGAAAAAGAAAACAGTACCAGAGGGAAATGTGGATCTATGCAAAGAAATGATGAGCACTGGAAATGGGTAATAAGCATATGTTCCTTACTTTTAAAATCCCCATGAACCTAGCTATCTGCTTAAAGCAAAAATACCAACAGTGTATTGTACATGTTAAAGCATGTGTGTTGTGCTAAAGTCTCTCAGTCGTGTCTGACTCTGTGACCCCATGGACTGAAGTCCGCCATAAACAGCAGGAAAAGGTGTGACGAAATAACACAAAGAACAGAAGGATAGAATCAGTTCAGTTCAGTTGCTCAGTCATGTCTGACTCTTCGAGACCCCATGGACTGCAACACCCCAGGCCTCCCTGTCCCTCACCAACTGCTGGAGTTTACTCAAACTCATGCCCATTGTGGAGAAGGCAATGGCACTCCACTCCAGTCCTCTTGCCTGGAAAATCCCATGGATGGAGGAGCCTGGTAGGCTGCAGTCCATGGGGTTGCTACGAGTCAGATAGGACCGAGCGACTTCACTTTCACTTTTCACTTTCATGCATTGGAAAAGGAAATGGCAACCAACTCCAGTGTTCCTGCCTGGAGAATCCCAGGAACGGGGGAGCCTGGTGGGCTGCCGTCTGTGGGGTCACCCAGAGTCGGACATGACTGAAGCGACTTAGCAGCAGCAGCAGCAGCAGCATGCCCATTGAGTCGGTGATGCCATCCAACCATCTCATCCTCTGTCGTGCCCTTCTCCTCCTGCCTTTAATCTTTCCCAGCTTCAGGGTCTTTTTAAGTGAGTCAGCTCTTTGCATCAGGTGGCCAAAGTATTGGAGTTTCAGCTTCAACATCAGTCTTTCCAATGAATATTCAGGACTGATTTCCTTTAGGATGGACTGGTTGGATCTCCTTTCAGTCCAAGGGACTCTCAAGAGTCTTCTCCAACACTGCAGTTCAAAAGCATCAATTATTCAGTGCTCAGCTTTCTTTATAGACCAACTCTCACATCCATACATGACTACTGGTAAAACCATAGCCTTAAGTAGACAGACCTTTGTTGGCAAATTAATGTCTCTGCTTTTTAATATGCTGTCTAGGTTGGTCATAACTTTTCTTCCAAGGAGTAAACATCTTTTAATTTCATGGCTGAAGTCACCATCTGCAGTGATTTTGGAGGTCCCCCAAAATAAAATCTCTTCCTGTTTTCATTGTTTCCCCATTTATTTGCTATTAAGTGATGGGACAGGATGCCATGATCTTAGTTTTCTGAATGTTGAGCTTTAGGACAACTTTTTCACTCTCCTCTTTCACTTTTCATCAAGAGGCTCTTTAGTTCTTCTTCACTTTCTGCCATAAGGGTGGTGTCATCTTATGACAGAATAGAAGTACACTATTGAATGGTTTTTACACTTATATTTATAGAGGGTACAATATTATTTAAAAGCAGACTAAGATAAGTTAAAGATGTAAATTTCAAACCCTAAAGCAATCACTGAAATAATAAAACAGAGAGATATACCTAATTAGTCAACAGTAAAGATAAAATGGAATTGTAAAAAAACACTTAGTTAACCTAAAAGAAGACAGAAAATGAGCTAGTCGGGGGTGTGGTGGGGGGAGAAGAAACAAAGAATGACTGGACCAGAAAGAAACAAGTTGGAAAACAGTAGATTTAAACTACTCTGCATTATTAATCATGTAAATGTAAATAATCTAAACATCCCAATTAAAATATAGGTACTGTCAGACTCTGTATTAAAATGCAGGATCCAGTGATATGCTGTTTATAAGAAACCCATAAATTTAAAGAATTAGGTTAAAATAAAAAACAGGAAAAAATAATACTATACAAACACACTAAGTAAAAAAGCTTGGTTGCCTTTATTAATATAAACAGAATTTACAACAAGAAACAATAAGCAACAAGGGAAAGAGGAATATTTCTTGGGAAAACAAGTCAGTTTATCAAGAGAACAAAACAAATCTAAGTGTGCAGGCACCTACTAACAGTGCTTCAAAATACATGAAATGAAAACTGATAGAACTTGAAGGAGAAATAGATAAATTCAGAGTTTATAGGTTCTCTCAGAGTGGGAACGAGGCTAAAAATGTTATTCCTGTTTTTTCCCTACATATCGGAGATATTAGCTAGTATAGTATGGCAAGGAAAATAAATAAAAGACACACAGATTAAAAAAATAAAATTCTGCAGATCTCCCTCAATTTATGATAGAGTTACATTTCAGTAAATCCATCATAAGTTGAAAATATCCTAGGTCAAAAATTCATTTAATACATCTCAACATTCAGAAAACTAAGATCATGGCATCCAGTCCCATCACTTCATGGCAAATAGATGGGGAAACAGTGGAAACAGTGTCAGACTTTATTTTTCTGGACTCCAAGATCACTGCAGATGGTGATTGCAGCCATGAAATTAAAAGACGCTTACTCCTTGGGAGGAAAGTTATGACCAACCTAGACAGCACATTCAAAAGCAGAGACATTACTTTGTCAACAAAGGTCCATCTAGTCAAGGCTGTGGTTTTTCCAGTGGTCATGTGTGGATGTGAGAGTTGGACTATAAAGAAAGCCTGAGCGCCAAAGAATTGATGCTTTTGAACTATGGTGTTGGAGAAGACTCTTGAGAGTCCCTTGGACTGCAAGGAGATCCAACCAGTCCATCCTAACAGAGATCAGTGCTGGGTATTCATTGGAGGGACTGATGTTGAAGCTGAAATTCCAATAGTTTGGTCACCTGATGTGAAGAGCTGACTCATTTGAAAAGACCCTGATGCTGGGAAAGATTGAGGGCAAGAGGAGAAAGGGAACGACAGAGGATGAGATGGTTGGATGGCATCACCGACCCAATGGATATGGGTTTGGGTGGACTCTGGGAGTTGGGTGATGGATAGGGAGGCCTGGCGTGCTGCGGTTCATGGGGTCACTAAGAGTTGGACATGACTGAGTGACTGAACTGGACTGAACTTCCAAACATCATAGATTAACTTATCTTACCTTTATGTGCTCAGAATACTTATGGATCTGAGAGTTGGACCATAAAGAAGGCTGAGCACCAAAGAATTAATGCTTTGTAACTGTGGTGCTAGAGAAGACTCTTGAGAGTCCCTTGGACAGCAAGGAGCTCAAACCAGTCAATCCGATAGGGAAATCAACCCTGAATATTCACTGGAAGGACTGATGCTGAAGCTGAAGCTCCAATATTTTGATCACATGATGTGAAGAGCTGACTCATTGGAAAAAACCCTGATGCCGGGAAAGATTGAAGGTGGGAGGAGAAGGGGAGGACAGAGGATGAGATGGTTGGATGGCGTCACTGACTCAATGGACACGAGTTTGAGCAGACTGAGAAACAGTGAAGGACAGGAAAGCCTGGAGTGCTCCGGTTGAGTTGGACACAACTTAGTGACTGAACATTACAATGAGATTGGGCTTCTCAGGTGGCTTACTGGTAAAGAATCTGCCTGTCAATGCAGGAGAAGTGAAGATAGGTTGGGAAAATCCGCTGGAGAAGGAAATGGCAATCCACTCCAGTATTCTTGCCTGGGAAATCCCATGGACAGAGGAAGCTGGTGGGTTACAGTCCATGGAGCCGCAAAAAGTTGGACATGACTGAGTTACTGAGCATGCATGCACAATAAGATTGGTAATAAAAAATCAGATCTATTTCTATGTAATTCTTGCTAAGCAATTGAAACTAAATGTCATTTACAAGAACATCAAAATATGAAATATTTAGAATTAAGTTTTGAAGAAATATTCAAAATCTGTGCAAAAATCTACAGAACACCGCTGAGAGAAAAGAAAAATCAAAATTGATTTAAAGAAAAGTCATCTTTATGGATTAGAAGGCAATATTGTAAAGATGTTAATTTCCCCCCAATTGATATATAATTTCAATGTGATCCCAATAAAAATTCCAGCAGTATTTATAAAACTGACAAGGTATGTAGTACAGGTATGTAGAAATAAAAGATACACTAGAATCATCAATACACTTTAAAAAAAAAGTACTGAATTTGTTACAGTATTGTTTCTGTTTCTTTTTTTTTTTTTTTTTTTTGACTGCAAGGCATGTGGGATCCCAGCTCCCTGACCAGGTATAGAACCCACATTCCCTGCATTGAAAGGCAAAGTGCTAACGACTAGACCACAAGGGATGTTTCCCAAGATGCTTTTGAAGAAGAGCAAAGTTATAGAACTTACACTATCTGAATTCAAAGCTTATTAGATAGGTAAAGTCATTAAGATAGTGTAACATTGGTGTAAATACAGACTGAGCAATGGAACAGAGCAGTGTCCAGAAATAAGCTCTCATATAACGGCATTTGATTTTTGACTAAAGTGTCAAAATAATTCAACAGGGAGAGGATAGTCTTTTCAACAAACTGTGCTAGACTAAATGGATAACTAAACATAAAAAGGTGAAACACAATCCTTACCTTATATTTAGGCAAGAATTAACTCAAAATGGTTTATAGATCAAAATATAAAAGCTAAGCTAATGACTTTTAGAAAAATAAATATAGGTGAAAACCTATGTGACCATAGTAACAGAGATTTGTTAGATAGGACAAATCATAAAGTCATAAGTGGTTACAATGGACTGAAGTCCAATAAATAAAGTAAAAAATTTGAATCTTTTTATCTCCAAAAGACTGTTGAAAAAATGAAAGGAAAACCATAGCCTGGAAGAAAGATTTGTAAGTTCAGTTCAATTGATCAGTCATGTCCGACTCTTTGTGACCCCATGGACTGCAGCACCCCAGGCCTCCCTGTCCATCACCAACTCCTGGAGTTTGCTCAAACTCATGCGCATCGAGTTGGTGATGCCATCTAACCATCTCATCCTCTGTTGTTACCTTCTCCTCCCGCCTTCAATCTTTCCCGGCTTCAGGGTCTTTTCAAGTGAGTCAGTTCTTCGCATCAGGTGGCCAAAGTATTAGAATTTCAGCTTCAACATCAGTCATTCCAGTGAACATTGAAGACTTATTTCCTTTAGGATGGACTGGTTGGATCTCCTTGCAGTTCAAGGGACTCTCAAGAGTCTTCTCCAACACCACAATTCAAAGGCATCAATTCTTCGGTTCTCAGCTTTCTTTATAGTCCAACTCTCACATCCATACATGACTACTGTAAAAACCACAGCCTTGACTAAAAGGACCTTTGTTGGCAAATTAATGTCTCTGCTTTTTAACATGCTGTCTAGGTTGGTCATAACTTTTCTTTCAAGGAGTAAGCATCTTTTAATTTCATGGCTGCAGCCACCATCTATAGTGATTTTGGAGCCCCCAAAAAGAAAGTCTGACACTGTTTCTCCATCTATTTGCCATGAAGTGATGGGACCGGATGCTATGATCTTAGTTTTCTGAATTTTAAGCCAACTTTTTCACTCTCTTTCACTTTCATCAAGAGGCTCTTTATTTCTTCTTCACTTTCTGCCATGAGGGTGGTGTCATCTGCATATCTGAGGTTATTGATATTTCTTCCAGCAATCTTGATTCCAGCTTGTGCTCCATCCAGCCTCATGATGTACTTTGCATATAAGTTAAATAAGCAGGGTGACAATATATAACCTTGATGTACTCCTTTTCCTATTTGGAACCAGTCTATTGTTCCATGTCCCATTCTAACCGTTGCTTCCTGACCTGCATACAGGTTTCTCAAGAGTCAGGACAGGTGGTCTGGTATTCCCATCTCTTTCAGAATTTTCCACAGTTTATTGTGATACACACAGTTAAAGGTTTGGCATAGTCAATAAAGCAGAAATGGATGTTTTTCTTTAACTCTTTTGCTTTTTCTATGATCCAGCAGATGTTCGCAATTTGATCTTTGGTTCCTCTGCCTTTCCTAAAACCAGCTTGAGCATTTGGAAGTTCACACTTCATGTGTTGTTGAAGCCTGGCTGGAGAATTTTGAGCATTACTTTGCTAGTGTGTGAGATGAGTGCAATTGTGTAGAAGTTTGAGCATCCTTTGGGATTGCCTTTCTTTGGAATTGGAATGAAAACTTACTCTTTCCTGACCACTGCTGAATTTTCAAAATTTGATGGCACATTGAGTGCAGCACTTCCATAGCATCATCTTTTAGTATTTGAAATAGCTCAACTGGAATTCCATCACCTTCACTAGCTTTGTTCATAGTGATGCTTCCTGAGGCCCACTTGACTACATTCCAGGATGTCTGGCTCTAAGTGAGTGATCACACCATTGTGAGTATCTGGGCCGTGAAGATCTTTTTTGTATAATTCTTCTGTGTATTCTTGCCACCTCTACTTTATATCTTCTGCTTCTGTTAGGTTCATACCATTTCTGTCCTTTATTGAGCCCATATCTTTACATGAAATGTTCCCTTGGTATCTCTGATTTTCTTGAAGAGATCTCTAGTCTTTCCCATTCTACCGTTTTCCTCTATGTCTTTGGACAGATCACGGAGGAAGGCTTTTTCATCTCTCTTTGCTATTCTTTGGAACTCTGTATTCAAATGGGTATATCTTTCCTTTTCTCCTTTGCTTTTGTCTTCTCTTCTTTTCATAGGCCTCCTCAGACAGCCATTTTGTTTTTTTGCATTTCTTTTTCTTGGGAATGGTCTTGCTCCCTGTCTCCTGTACAATGTCATGAAAGATTTGTAAAGTATATCTCTAATAATAGACTTTAGCTAGAATATAGTGGAGAATGAAATGGCAACCCACTCCAGTGTTCTTTCCTGGAGAATCCCAGGGACGGAGGAGCCTGGGGGGGCTATCGTCTATGGGGTAGCACAGAGTCGGACATGACTGAAGTGACTTAGCAGCAGTAGCAGCAGAATATTGAAGAATACCATTTATACTCAATAACAGGAACGCAACATGATAAATACTGGGCAAAATATTTGGATAGACATTTCACCAAAGAGGATATATGAATGGCAAGTAAGTGCACGAAAAGATGCTCAATATCATTAGTCATAAAGAAAAAGCAAATTACAACCTCAGTTACCATTATACATCCACTAAAATGACTATGGTTAAAAACTGGCAATATTTTGTATTGGTAAGAATATGGTACAAATGAAACTTTCACATATTGTTGATGGGAATAAAAAATGGTACTGCAATAATTTGGCAGTTTCTTATAATGTTAAAAGTACACACCATAGAACTCAGCAATAACACTTCTAGTAATTTATCCAAAGAGATAAAGACATTTTAATACAAACACACTCAGATATTGACTGCAGCTTTCTTCATAATAGTTCTAAATTGAAAATAGCAAATATGTCCATTTAGTTATAAATAGATAAATGAATTTTAGTTTATCCTTACAATGAATGGGCTACTACTTTGCAACAGAAAAGAGTGAATGATAGGTATGCATTCATGGGTGATGTTCAGAAAAATGCTAAGGGAAAAAACTACAGAAGAAGAGTATATACTATATAAAGTTTATGTGAAGTTCTATAAAAGACAAAACTGTAGTAACCGAAAGCAAATGAGTAGTTGTTAGGGGCTGGGGAAGTGGGTAAGGCATTAACTATCAAGGAGCATGAGGGAATTTTTGTGTGTGATAGAAGTTCTCTGTATTATATTTGTGGTTGTGGTGACATGAATACATATGCTTGCCAAAACTCATCAAATTGTACACTTAAAATTAATGTTATTATATGAATTCTGTCACAATAAAGTTAATTTAAAAAATCTATCTTTAGTCAGTTTTTCATCTATTAAACTGGCAAAACCCAAAAAGTTTGATAATGTACTGTATTCATAAGACTTTGGAGAAATAGGCATTGTTAATGCATCACTTGTGTGAGTATAAAATAATTTATTTTATTTGGAGTGTCTGTCAAAATTATACATATACACAACCTTAGATGTGGAACTTCTATTTTTTTAAAAGTTATACCATGCATATAATTGCATACCTGCAAAAAGTTTATGTGCAAGTATGCATGCTACCTTGTATAACAGTAAATGACTGGAAACAACCTGAATGTCTATCAGTGGTTAACCGCTTCAATAAATTATGGTACATCATGTTATGGAAGGCCAGAGAGCTGTTGAAAAGAATGTGGAAGCCTTTATAGAACTTCAGAACTTTATAGAACTGAAGATACACTATAAATTGGGAAGAGCAAGGTGCTGAAAAGTGTTTAAAAAAATACAGAAGAGTGGGTAGAAAAAAGAAGCCATATTGGCTTGTACATGCTTAACATTTTAAGTTAATAAAATAGTTACCCACTGGGAAAAAAGGGAACTAAAAAAGTAGGACAGTATATACATTTTATGCTTTAGAATTAGAATTCTAAATTAAATGACTTAGAATTCTAAAAATTAAATAGTAGTTTAAAAGATAAAAATGAGATTTAGTAAAGCATATGTAATATAAATACAAATATAGGAGGAAGCAAAAAAAAAAAAAAAAAAAAAAATCCCTGAAAAGAAAAAATGTATCTAAGGGGAAAAGGAAGAACGTAGATGCCAAATAAGGATGTGGATGATGTTAATTATGATACAAATTGATTAGACACCTAATTAATGTTCTTAAATCTTTTAGACATGCATGAAAGATGAACAAATGATGTCTATAAAAGAAGTTGTGAAAATCTTGAAAACACACTCATTAAAATGTATTAAAAATATTCAACTCAGCATACAATTTAGTAGCTATGGATGATATTATTAAGATAATTGCCATCTTTATTCATGAAATAATTATAGAAAACCTACTGTGGCTATATCACTGTAACTACAGGAGATGTGAACCAGAGACATACTTCTCGCCTTTAGAAGGCTAGGAATTCTTGATGAGGGCAAAGCCCAAATGCATTAAAAATTAAATAAATAGGAGCAAAAATACGGCAAGACCTGCCTGTATGATCAGGTAAGGTTTCAGCAAGAAGATGGGGGCCGAGGCAGTAAGCAGGCACAAAACAGGAGGGCCATCCTTTCTAGGATGAGCTGTTTTTGAGTGGTAGGAAGTATTGAGGGGTAGAGAACAAGACATTGCATAGATTAGACCAGAGGGAAAGACTTAGTGTCAGATATGGGGAGATAAGGGGAAGATAAAGTAAGGGCGTAAGAGGTGGAGACCTTTAACAATAGACTGTGATGTCTGAACTTCTTAAAGGCAGGGGATGCCACTGGAAGCTCTGAGAAGGGATGAACTCCGCACAGTGGAGTTTTTCATTAAAGCATATCTAGCTGCAGTGAACATGGATTGCAGCACTGAGTGACTGCAGGCAGAGACCAGTTAGGAAACTGTTGTAATAACTTAGATGTGAAGAGATAACTAAGATTCTAGATAAGTGCGTGGCTATGGAATTGGAAAGGAAGGTGTTGATGTAAAATAGATGATCTTACAAGAATCAACACATTTGGTGACTTACAGATCAGATCTGTAAGAGAAAGGGAGGAAAGGGAAGAATCAAGACGTATCCTGCATATGAGATTGTCTCAGAGAGAGAACGGTGGAGCAATGACAGAAAAAATGAAGTCAGGAAGAGATGCTGCTTTAGACCTAGAAGATGGGGAGTAGGAATTTTAAAATACCATGTTGGAGTGGTACGCTGGGTATCAAGTAAAAATGTCCAGAGGCGAGATCAGACTTGGATAATTTAGATATGGAGGTCATCAAAGGACAAAAGGATAAAGAGGGAAATTAAAAGTGATTGAGGAGGAAGCTGATGAAGGAGAGTGGTATGAACGAAGAGTGGCTTTGATAACGGCTAACACAGGGGGAAGGCCAAGGGAATGGGGACTGAAACAAGGGACCATTAGATACAGTGTTTAGCAGGTCAATTGTTCCAGTAAAGTGGGCAGTTGAGCGTAGGATTCTGCGATGGTGGAGGAAGAGGCTTTAATATATAAGAGACATGGGCACTGACGACTTGCTTAAAAAGGTGTCAAAAAGATAAAAAAACAGGGAGAAAAAATATAGCCAGTGTACTACCAAATGGCCATAAATTTTGGGAACCTGAAGAGGCACTATGCCTGAGTCCTAAAAGCAAGTACTAACTACTTAATGTACACAGTTGTGTTAATTAAAAATTTTTAATGGATGGTGACATTTTTATCAGGGTATATATTTAAAAGAAGGCAAGTCTTCCAATAAAAGTGAAGAATACTGTCTTTCTTTGCACTCTGGAATGGAGGTCCCAGTTTCAACTCATACACATGTGTTGTCTGCTCACATTTTTTTGCTAGAATGACAGTTCCCTTGTCTCTTGTCACCCATAGCCAGCCCAAGCCATGCGGACCTTAGCATTTGCAACTCCGGCTGTAATACTTTTCTAATGCTAAACCATTCCAAAGAAAGAAAAACATTAAAATAATGCTAATTAATTAATTAAATACTTCAAAAATTGGGAGCAAACTCATCCTGACTTTAAGTATACCATATTTTTTTTTTTTAACAAATTGGTTTTGGTAGATTGGTAAGTTTTATTTCTCATTGCTGTTTTCTTCTGAATTATCTCAACGTGTTGTGCCTGCCCCTGGCCCCTGCCCCACAAGAGGCACTGATGAAGGGTTGAGGCCTCTTGCCCTGGCCTTTGCTATGTGCTTCTGATTGCATGAGTGTTCCTTTTATCCTGCTCTGTTTAATTACCACGCAAACCCTCTGTTGAGCTTTTAATTAACAAGTTATCTTCATCTGAAGACTGGAAACCCTGGGCTCTTTCAGTGTATATTAGACAGCTAAAATATGAAATTAAAGAAAACAGAGTTTTAGCCAACAGAAACAAGTGACTCATTTCCTTGTGAAAACACGCAAGGTTTATGTTACTCTGGCAACGATATTCCAGAACAGCATCCTCCCCTCCCTGTTTAGAGCTTTTCTGTGTTCCTGTTACAGTCTGCGTTCCATGGTGACCTAATGGGGAACCAAGTCACTTACTGATTCATGAGACAAGGAAATGGGACTTTCATGCTCATAGTTCATCCTGTGTCCTTTTGACCGAAAGAGGAGAAGCTTAGTTTGTGCACAGAGATGGGCTGCAAGGAGAGACAAAGAGCTCTGGACTTAGTGCTGTCCTAGGGTCTAAATGTGATCCTGCTATGACTTTCAAAACACCACCACTGCTTCCAATATGTTAGAATTCTAAGTGCCTGTTTTTCTAAAGGCAGCTGATTAAATCACAGTGTGTAACAAGCAGCCTGTGTGTGTGCCGCACGGGGAAATGAAGATTTAGAGACTCGTTGCGCAAAGACCCCAGATGTTTTTGGGACTCACATCATGGGCGGGAATTTCATGGTGCTTCGGGCCAAAATTTCAACCCACATCAACATCAACGCAGCTCTCCCAGGCAGAAATGTCTAGAACAAGAAACAGTTGCAGGAACCCTCTTTTTTTCTAGGTTTTAAACTCTCAGAAGTACTCAAAAAGAAGTGGAGAGGATCTTCAGCATATTAGGTTTTGCTGCTTTTGTTACTTAAAAACTGGGATCTGGATGAAGGGAGAACTTCAAAGTTTTAACTTTGAAGTCTTTTTGAGCAGCTTTATATTTTTACTGGAAAGGCAGTGAATTTTGTAACTATTAGAATGCAACAGACCAAAAATTACTGGTGTTTCGGATTTTTAGTTTTTTTCTTATACTAACAACCTATCTGCAAAAGAGATACTCAGCTCTGCTCAGTCATTTTTCCCCCTTCACACTGTCTTGCCAGTTTCTCTTTGGACACAAAATAGAACAGGCATAGAGAGAAAGAGAGAGAGAGAGATAAGAACAGTGGGAAGATGTTGAACAATTTACTGTCAATTTATACATAATGTGAGTTTATATAATGAGAGGCTAAGAGAGGGAAAATAAGTTGAAAATAGTAAAAAAAAAAAAAAGATCATAATGGTTGAAGGTATTTTAGGGGAAATTTTGGGGGGAAGTTAGAAGAAAGATTCAGGAATAATAGTGGTGGTGACAGATAGGAAGGGAGAGAAAAAGAAAATTTTAAGAAGAATTACTGGGACTCATACATACTCATCATAGTTTAGGAAATACAAGAATATGATTTATTTTGTAACTGAAATTCAGTTTATTTGCAAAGATGGTATATTTTTAGCCACAACACTGCTCTGGGACATGAACCATGCGGGTCATGGTATTATAAGCAATAGAAAAGTATTACTATTAAAAAATTGCTTGACAAAGCTAGGAATTATTCCTACTGGAAAGGTAGTCTTAACTTGGGAGAAAGTTGAATATTGATTCTTTTCTATTTTCTTCTTTTTGTGCAATACCCAAATATTAAGCCAGAAGGCAGAAGTCAACAGCAACTTATTAAGTTAAAACCTTGTCATTCTGTGCTGTCGTCAAGAAGGTGGCTCTGGTATGAGGCAACTTCCCTTTCATTGAAACAAGTGAAAAGCAGTGGGAACAATTTTGAGTTCTAATCATTTATTTATTAGAAGAGCACTTTTTTAATGAAACAATTTACTGATTTTTTTTACTGTGACTTTTCTCTCTTTTCCCCAAACATAATCTCTGCTTCTAAATTAAAAAAAAAAAAAAAAAGTAGCCCATTTTTGTGTGTGTGGCTTGTGAAATTACAATTCCAAATTCCTTATAGATATACTGATAAAATCTTTTCTCTTTTAAAATTAATAATCCAAAGTAGTTGCAAGATATTTTCAATTTGTTCAGCAATGTAAAATGATAAAGATAAATTATTTGCTGCACAGGATAAGGAAAGCATGTTTCACATTTTGGAAATGTAATTTTCTGCCATAAAAATTAATGGATGACATCTAATGGATGAACATAACTGTATGAGTCAGATAATTTGTATATGTTACAAACTTGAAATATAAAATATGAGTAAATTATAATTGACTACAAAAACTGAACTTGATAGAAATAAACACTGACTACAGCCTTGGCCATTAGTCTTGAAAAAGATGTTACATGCCACAATATACTGGTTATGAGATGCTTTATTATTGTTAATGAACCAGTGAAATTAGTGTTAGATTCCTCATTTGCTTGACCAACTGTTTCTTGGCTTAAGTATTATTAAATCTCATGATAATATCACCCAATTTGATGAATAATTTTACTTATGCAAATTTAGGAGAATATTCTGGTGAATTTACTGTGTGAATAAACATTTACTGTATCTATATGATAAGAGAATGGATAAAACTGGGGAAAACTCTGAAATCATGGAGCCATAAAAGGGCTATTCCCCATTCTTCCCTCCCCCTACCCCCTGGCAACCACCATTCTACCGTCTGTCTCTAATGAACTTAGCCACTCCAGGTACCTCATGTAAGTGAAATCATGCAGTATTTGTCTTTTAGTGACTGGCTTATTTCATTTAGTGTAATGTCTTCGAGGTTCATCCATGGTGTATCATGTAAAATATTTCCTATCCTCATGAGGCTGAATGATTGTATATACCACATTTTGTTTGTCCATTCATCCATCAGTGGACACTTGGGTTGCTTCCATTCTTTGGCTGTTGCATATAATGCTGCTATCAATGTGGGTGTGCAAATAGTTCTTTGAAGCTATGCTTTCATTTATTTTGGATATATATGCAGAAATAGAATTGCTGGATCATATGGCAATTTTATTTTTTATTTTTTTGAGAAATCACTACAGTGGCTAAATCATTTTACTTCCTTACTGGCGAAGCACAAGGATTCCATTTTCTCCACATCTTTGCCAACACTTAAAAAAAATTTTTTTTGTTGGTCATCCTTATCAGTGAGTCCTTGATTAAATTTAACTAAATTCAAACATTAAAATTATGCCTTTTGTGCTTGTAGTGAAAACTTCAAACATTAAAATTAACCTTTTATATATGTAGAAAGAACCATAATTCAATTTTTGCTGAAATTGCCTATTCTTTTTTTTTTTTAGTTTTTATCTTTTAAAAAAATCTTTTTATTTTATATTGAAGTATAGTCAATTAACAATGTTGTGATAGTTTCAGGTGAACATGGAAGAACTGTACATATACCTGTATCCATTTCTCCCCCAAGACCCACTCCCATCTAGACTACCACATAATATTGAGCAAAGTTCTGTGTTCTTATGGTTTTGGGGTAAGGGGAGAAGGGTGGGGGAAGGGATACCTAGGGGATTTGGAATAGGCATGTACACACTGCTATATCTAAAATGGATGCCTATTCTATTTTTAAAGCTTGTTTTTCAAAGTGAGATGTGTGTTATGTAATAACATATTTTAAAATAGAATGATTTCACATTTAGGGGTCCATTTATCTATTGCTGAGTAATGAAGCACCCCAAACCTAATGTGCTGAAATGACAACAATAATGGCAATCAATAATTTAGCTCAGGAATCAATCACCTGTGACGGCTCTGCTTTCAATGTGAGGTGTAGCCCTCTTTTCTCCCCTCATTTTTTCTTCTCTCTTCCCTTCCCCTTTTTCTTCCTTTCCCTTGTTCTGCTTTTTCTCTCTTTCCTTTCTGTCATTTATTTCCTCCTTTTGTTTTTCTATTTCCTTTCTATATCTTCTTAGCCCTTCTTTTTTCATCTTTGTAATGCTCAGCTCTCTGTTAAATGCTGGGGCTTCGTTAGATGTTAGCACCGGCTTCTGGGATGGATAGGGTTCTGGCTTCATGTTTTCCTTCATCTCCATCCTGCGTCATATCCCCACATATCTAAGTTGGAATCTGAGTCTGCATATTGGCGCTAGTTACACCCAAACTCACAGTTTTAAGCTTTAAAACCAAGATTTATCATATGGGAGCCAATTTATTTCAAGGTAATCAAGAAATGATTTGCCCTATTGACCTCCAAACATAGGGAACAAATAACTTTTATGAGAATCGGTGATATTTGGAAAGGATATTCGGAAAGAGTGAGTCAAAGCTGTTTGGTAAGCTTGTGAAAAACATTTTCCCCCCTGGTTTTTAGTTTATTTAATTCGAGTACCTTACCAGATGCTTTGGGTTCAGTTCCAAATGGTCTCTCCAAAGCTAATATGACAGAATTAATTAAATCACTATTCACCTCCTTTCTCCCTTATCCTGTTTCATGCTCTCCTTCAAGTCTCCTTTCTGGCCTGAAATATTTTGCTATCTTGAACCTAACAGTTTATTTCCTCTCCTCAACTGAAAGGTTACTTTAGTTCCTACTGGATTTATACAGTCCAGATGGGTAATGCTAAGAGGTAACTAAACAATATTTCAATCAATTGCCTTTTATCTCTGCTGGCTTTTGTGTTGCAAAATTTTAAGGCCAAAATTTTAACACTTATCTTTCTATACAAGAATGAACAAATAAGAAACAAGAAAGACATCATGACATAAACTCTTCAATATTAATTAAACGAAGAGCAGAATATG
Source organism: Muntiacus reevesi (assembly GCF_963930625.1). Lineage (NCBI taxonomy): Eukaryota > Metazoa > Chordata > Mammalia > Artiodactyla > Cervidae > Muntiacus > Muntiacus reevesi. The sequence continues at coordinate 235,069,722 of NC_089251.1, forward strand.
TGTTGGTTTCAACTTTTATCCATTTAGATTTTAAGCAGGGCAGAAGCCTCTGGATACTGTGTAAATGACCGGAAGCTCTCAGTACATGCTGGATGTACAGGATTTAAGGCATTTGAAGGTGAAAACTAAATTTGATATGAAAATGGATCTAGCCATCAACTCCTAATCCCCAAAGGTATAATACACTTTGGGAAGCTTTGAGAAGTTAAGCATGGAAGCCATGGGCCACTACAGAATGTTCCAGTTTTTCTCATGTGATCTGCTTGATGAATACTAACTTTTGGTTACTCCTGAGAAAATATAAATGTAAAAAACCATATTTTTACATTCAATTTTCAGGGTAGAAAACTTGGAAGACAGTAAGAGAAAAGCATCATTAACACGTTCATGAACCAAAAATACTGTTTATTTCCATGAACACATGCTTTTTCTTATTAAAAGTGGTATATTTTTTCCATGACAAAAATGTTTTACAGTAATATTTATAAATATTTTACAACTATACATAAAAATATTTTGTAAGTAGCACAAGCATATGGTAACAAAGTTTCACACTATATGAGAGAGTTCAGAATGGAAAATAAAATTTTCTCCTGGAAAGTATGACAGTTTTGAGGGTGTCTTCCAGAGGTTTCTCTCGGGAGGGAAATTTTCTCAGAGGCCCCCAGCAAGCATCTTCTTTCCTCTCATTGGTCATGTGGCCATTCTTTTTTAATTTTAAAAAATTATTTATTTAATTAATTTATTTTTGGATGTGCTGAATCTCTTGGCTATGCAGGCTTTTCTCTAGTTGCCCCTCGTGGGGGCTTCTCTCGTTAAGGAGCAAAGGCTTCAGTGGTTGCAGGGCTCAGGCCAAGTTGCTCCATCGTATGTGGGGATCTTCCTGGACCACAGATGGAACCTGTGTCCCCTGCAGATTCCTAACCATTGGACCACCTGGGAAGTCCCCACGTGTCCATTCTTAAAGCAATCCCTGTCCTCAGTGGCTTAGTGGATCCTGAACCAGTCAAGAAACATGGGATCACAGTGATTGAATAGAACTAGAAAAGAGGAAAACGGATGTGAGGGAGACAGCTTTGATGCTTGTGTGTCCTCATCTACACACCCACGGCTCCATCCCTCCACCTCTGATGCCCATATGATACCATCTCACCAATTCAGCCTCGCTTCTTCATGTCCCCTCTCTGATTCAAGGTGTTCAAGAAGGAGAGGCAGCAATTAAGCTTGGTTTCTCATTGCTCTCCAAGCCCACTAGTATTTTCTGGTCCTTCCCAACAAAGAGTAGCTTCTGTATCTCCTTAATTGAATTCTCAGCCTCAAACTAGTTGTCAAGAAATTCCCATTGTCTCCACAGTCTACCAAATGTTTTACACCATTAGCACCATCCTTATTGGTATCCCCAGCTATCTCTGGGATGGTGCTGTGACAGTTCTCCTCTATGCAGACTGTATTTTGTTAGCTGCCAGAGGATATAAACATTTCAAATGTTGTTCAACATTTCCAATCACAACTAAAAGAGGTCAGACCAATTCACATTCCCATAAAGAAATGAGTATCTGTTTCTCATCAAATTCTTTCCAACTGGGTGTACAATCAGTCTTTTGATCACTGTAAGTTTTATAGGTTAAAAGCCAGAAATATTAATTTTGCTAATCTTCAGGTCATTGAGAGTATATTTTTGAGCAATTTGTGTGTGTGTGTGAAGAGTTCCTGCAAGAAATATTCTCTGAGCCATTGCATATCTAGGAAAATCTATTGCCTGCACACATGAATGACAAACCTGTAAGTTTTTGCTTTACAGTACAATTATATCTTGTTTGTTGAAGCCAAGTGTGAAGGTTGGCTGATTTTTATCTTTATGTGTAACTTGACACCATTTTGGATCCTTGAAAATTGTGGGATTTTACTCCTTTGTTTCTAGACTTTTTCTTCCAGAATTTATTTAGGTATAAATGTGTATGTGTGTGTATGTGTTTGTGTATACTAGCTTCTCTCAAGAACATTTTCTCATATTTTTGTTATACTATTGCCACCGTCCATGAGTTTTAGTTTCTTCTTCAGGAAATCCCAGTTTTCATAAATTGTATCTTGGCTCCCTGTTCCCTCTGTCTATTTGTCACTTTATATTTGATCCACTTTTCTTTGCTAACTCTCCTAGGATAACACACACCACATCTTGCACATCTTCAAATTTATTTATTTATTTTTTTCAAATTTATTAATAACACATTTTGGTTATTTATTCACCTGTTTCATTCAGTTCAGTTCAGTCACTCAGTTGTGTCTGACTCTTTGCAACCCCATGAACCACAGCACGCCAGGCCTCCCGGTCCATCCCCAACTCCCAGAGTCCACCCATGGACTCAAACCCATGTCCATTGAGTCGGTGATGCAATCCAACCATCTCATCCTGTGTTGTCCCATTCTCCTCCCGCCCTCAGTCTTTCCCAGCATCAGGGTCTTTTCAAACGAGTCAGTTCTTCACATCAGGTGGCCAAAGTATTGGAGTTTCAGCTTCAACATCAGTCCTTCCAATGAACACCCAGGACTGATCTCCTTTAGGGTGGACTGGTTGGATCTCCTTGCTGTCCAAGGGACTGTCAAGAGTCTTCTCCAACCCCACAGTTCAAAAGCATCAATTCTTCAGCGCTCAGCTTTCTTTATAGCCCAACTCTCACATCCATACATGACCACTGGAAAAACCATAGCCTTGACTAGACAGAACTTTGTTGGCAAAGTAATGTTTCTGCCTTTTAATATGCTATCTAGTTTGGTCATAACATTTCTTCTGAGGAGTAAGCGTCTTCTAATTTCATGGTTGCAGTCACCATCTGCAGTGATTTTGGAGCCCCCCAAAATAGAGTCTGACACTGTTTCCACTGTTTCCCCATCTATTTGCCATAAAGTGATGGAACCAGATGCCATGATCTTAGTTTTCTGAATGTTGAGCTTTAAGTCAACTTTTTCACTCTCCTTTTTCACTTTCATCAAGAGGCTCTTTATTTCTTCTTCACTTTCTGCCATAAGGATGGTATCATCTGCATATCTGAGGTTATTGATATTTCTCCCAGCAATCTTGATTCCAGCTTGTGCTTCCTCCAGTCCAGCGTTTCTCATGATGTACTCTGCATATAAGTTGAATAAGCAGGGTGGCAATATACAGCCTTGACATACTCCTTTTCCTGTTTGGAACCAGTCTGTTGTTCCAGGTCCAGTTCTCACTGTTGCTTCCTGACTTGCATATAAGTTTCTCAAGAGGCAGGTCAGGTAGTCTGGTATTCCCATCTCTTTCAGAATTTTCCACAATTTATTGTGATCCACACCGTCAAAGGCTTTGGCCTGTTTCATTACTAAGGCATTTAAAAATTTTATTCCTTGGAGTCACACACTAAATAATTTCAAAGATCAGCTGAATGCCACGATGTTCCTTTGTCCATAACTAAATTGAGGTTATGGACCATACAATCAGACTTTACCCAAAGTCTTTGTCTGAGACTGTGTCAGTTGCACACATAACTGTGTGAGGACTTAAAGGTCGAAATGGATGACATGTGTTTAACTTTATGCATTGTACCAGTTTTGAACTTTATTTCAAGAAGATTAATTAAGCTTTAGATAGCCACACAATTTCTGTAAACAATCATTCCCTACTTCTTACATGCCATTGTCAGCATTTATAAATAAAAGATTCTGGGTTTCACAAATTACTAGATTAGATAATTAGGGATGAACTGGCTGGAGCAATTATGAGGAAACCATGTGCAGCCTAACCTTGATCCACTGAATAGCTGGACAACATAGAAGTTGGTCTAAAACAGTAGTTCTTCATTTTGGTTGCACTATGGAACCATCTGGGGATGCATGAATGAGCCCAAACACACCCACGTCTCCAGACACAGTGCCCACTGCAAGCTTATCACATAGTCTGAACATACTGACCCCCCTAATGTCAAGCAAAATGTGTGATGCATAGGCCCTTTGCTCCAGCCGTTACATTTCCAGGAATTTGTTTTACAGAAATGCTTGCATATATGCATAACAATTCATTTTTAAGATGTTTATTCATCCAACAAAGACCCCTGGAGCCCACATTCAGGGCTAGCACTGTTCTAGACACTCGGAACAGTGAACTGCCTGTGCTCAGCAAGATTACAACTGGTAGGAAGGAAGACAAACACACAGAAAGATAAACTGGAAAGGTAACAGATATTATAAATGCTCTGCAGAGAATTCAAATATGGTCCAATGAGCTCCTCTGGAACTTTTACTTCTCACAAAGGACTAGGGGAGACACTGCTTTAGGCTCCTCTCTGTCTTGACTTTCCATGTTATCTCCACTCTACTGTGGAAGTCCGTGATGGGGAAGACCTCTGTGAGGTGTCTCCACCTAGAATTCCAGAGACTATGACCTGGGAAGCGAAGCAATCTTTTTTGTTTTTGCATGCTCCCAACCTTATCTGTAGCTTCTTTTTCTCTTTAAAATATTTGTTTTTATTTTGGTAAGATACACATTACATAAAACTTACCATTTATGCCATTTCAAAATACAATCTTGTGATAGACAGCACATTCACAGCATTGTGCACCCACCACCACCATCCATCTCCAGAACTTTTCATCCTCCCAACCTGAAACCCCATACTCCTTTAATAGTAACTTCCTGTTCCTCTCTTTCCCAGCCCCTGGCAACCACCCTTCTTCCCATCTTTATAGATTTGAGCATTCTAGTAACTCATAGATGTGGAATCTTCCAATATTCACCCTTTTGTGTCTGACGTTCACTTAGCATTTTGTCCTCAAGTTTCATCCATATTGCCGCATGTCAGAATTTCCTTCCTTTTTAAAGCTGAATAATATGCTATTGGGTATGTATAGACCACTTTTTGCTTGTCCTTTTGTCTTTCTATGATCATCTGAATTGTTTCCAAGTCTTGACTATTGATAATGTGGGTTGCTGTTATGAAAATGGGAATTTAAATATGTCCTTGAGGTCCTGCTTTCAATTATTTTGGAAGTATAGCCAAAAGTGGGATTGAAAGTTTGTATGGTAATTCTATTTTTAATTTTTTGAGGAACTGCCATACTGTTTTCCATAATAGCTATGCCATTTTACATTCCCATCAACAGTGAACAAAGATTTCAATTCTCATTAACAATTATTCCCTCATATTTTATAGGAGCTCTTAATAGGTATGATATAATATTTTGTCATGGTTTTAATTTGCATTTCTCTGATGATTAGTCATCTTTTATCTGCTTATTTTTGGCCATTTTTATAAATTCTTTGGAGAAATTTGTCTATTTTTAAGAATTGGGTCATTGGGTTTTTTATTGTTGAGTTGTATGAATTTTTATATGCTGTGGATATTAACTAACTTATTATCAGATACATGATCTGCAAATTTCACCCATTCTGTGGGTTGTCTTTTCACTCTGTTGATTATGTCCTTTGATGTATAATCATTCTACTGGTATTTTGATTTCTGAGAGAGGTATATTAGTCTTTGTTATGATAGACATTTATTAATTTTTTCTTATAGTTCCATCATATTTTATGTTATATTGCTAAAGTTTTATGTTTGCTGTGTGAAGTTTCTTGATTGACCATAAGTTTTATTAATGAAAAATATAACTTTATTTGCCTGTTCTTTAAAAATGTTTTTTCTAGAATCTTGTTTTGTCTTGCATCATCCAGTCTTATCATTTCCACAGTTGCTTTTAAATATGATTCTTGATTCAAAAAAACTTTTCAGAACTTTGATAAACCTCTCTACTGTCTTCTTATACTTGGCATTGCCAATAAGAATTCTGCTACCAATCTGATCTTTAGATGATATTTTTTTTCTTCCTGAAAAGCTTGAAAGTTTTCACTGTAGCTTTAAAATTTCACTACAATATTTCTAGGTGTTACATTTCTGTTATTATTCTGCTTAGCCTTCAATGATCCCTTAAGTTTGAGAAACCAAGTCTTTTTAAGCTAAAAGACTTTACATTGTGACTTCTGGAGGACCTCCAAGGTGACTCTCGTGGTAAAGAACCTGCCAGTGGAGGAGACATAAGATACTTGGGTTCGATCCCTGGGTTGGGAGGAACCCCTGGAGGAGGGCATAGCAACCCACTCCAGTATTCTTGCCTGAAGAATCCCATGGACAAAGGAGCCTGGTGCGCTACAGTCCATAGGGGCCCAAAGAGTTGGAGATGACTGAAGCAACTTAACACACGCACACACAGACTTCTGGACGAGAGGAAGTTCTGGCTGATATGGGGAGAAGTATGGTTGAGTGGTCACTGATGAGGAAAGAAACACCCAGAACTCACACAGCGGGAGGGAGCTCATGGGCTCAGTCCATGGTCCTGATTCAGCTTCTGCCTGAATAACTTTCGAGCTTCCAGTTGTTCATGGTCTATATTTTAACATAAGGGATCTCATATTAATTTTTATCTTAAACCTGATATAGGTGGGAGCAGACCCAGCACTGAGCTCCACACTTCAGATGTGATCCTAGACCCACATTTTTGAAGATTTGTCTCGGGCCCAACACTGCACATATTACCTACTACATGTTTACTGAAGTCCTGGGACTAAATAAATAATGTGCAAACAGCTGAAAAGGAAGAAAAATAGATTTTAATAGTAAATGTAAATGAAGTAATGGGTAAAAATAAAAGAGATCTAAAATAATATATGCATGTTAAGTTGCTTCAGTCATCTCTGACTCTTTTCAACCCCATGAACTGCAGCTTGCCAGACTCTTCAGTCCATGGGATTTTCTAGGCAAGAATTCTAGAGTTCTCCAGGGCATCCTTCCAGAACAGGGATCGAATCTAAATCTCCTGCACTGTAGGGGGATTCTTCACCACTGAACCACCAGGGAACACAAAATAATACAAACACTTTTAAAAGTACAGTTTTAGGTACAAAACAAAATTGAGAGGGATGTATAGAGATGATCCACATACCCCTTACCTCCATACATGTATAGCCTCCTCCATTATCAACATTAAAGTCACACATCTTTTATAATTATAGCTAAGAAATAGGACACATGTATTTTACTCCAGTTTTCTACTGCTGAGTAGCAAATATCTTAAAAATATAAAATAGCAATCATTTTAATATGGCCACAGATTCTTCTGGCCAGGAATTAAGCAGTCTGAGCAGGGACAGCTTGTCTTTGCTCCATAATGTTAGGATTCTCACTTCGGAAAACTTGAATGGTTGGAAGTGACTGAATCAAATGATCCTGGAGTTACTCAGAGTCTCCACACAGATTCCTGGTACATGGGATGGAAGGACTAAAAGGGTGGGCTCAGCCAGGACAATTAGCCACAGGTTCTATGTGTGGTCTTAACGTGTAGCTTGGGCTTGCTCTAGCGTGGTGGCTAAGAGGGACAACTTCTGAGGGAGCTTCTGAAGGATGAAAATTCCCAGGGAACCAGGTGTGTTTGAATGACCTGTTAAGGTCCAGCAGTAGAAATTATGTAACATCACTTCTGCCTCATTCTATTGACTCTCAGTGAGTCCCCCAGGCCAGCCCTGATTCAAGAAAGTGTCATGGGGGAGTGACAAGGACACATGCAGAAAAGCAGGGGAATGGAAGATGTCATTGCAACCATTTTCAAATATAACAATCTGCCACACCTATGACTCGTGTTTGGATAAGAGGACAAGAAACTGATAAATGTTTCTCTGGAGAAACTGGAATATGTGTGCATATATCTCTTAAAATTTTTTTTTAATAAAATGTTTGTTTTTGCAAAAACATTTTTAGGTGGTGATCATGCCCTTTGGCAATGTATAATCTGTGCAGAAATGTTGACTCCCGCTTTCTGGTCTACTTAACACATCTTCCCGCTAGAAGAGGAAGCCATAGCACTTATTTCCTAAACTAAATTGAACTTAAAGAAACAAAGGCAAAGGAGAGGTGCTATCTAAACAGGAGGGATGTGGCTTATTTGTCTTCAGGGTTACCACTGTGACTTATTAGAAATGGTTTAAACTGTTGCTGAAATGATTTAGAACCAAAGAAGAATCTCTGGTACAATAAAGTTTGTTCAAAACTTCAATGAGTTTTCTGGAGGAAGATCACGAAATCCCCTTTCTTTTAACTGTCAGTCTCACTTGAAAGTTTGCAAAAATGTGATAAACACAGAATGAACAGGATGAATGATAGCCCATTAGTAGTCAAGCAGATGTTCTTCCTTGACCTTGGGAGGCCCAGCTCTCTCCGTGAGTGCTACAGGACTAAATTTACTCTTCCGGAAGAGGGAAGTGAAAGGGAGGTGTTTGAACTCTGAGGTAGATTGTTTCTGTGCTTTGAGTCTAGAGTTTTCCCAAGTCTTGTAATAAGGATGATTGAGTTTTGCGGTGTCATTAAAAAGATTCCCATTGCTTCTATTTAGAAAAGCATTGCCTAGATTTTGCCCAAATATTAGTTTATGAGTTGAAGCATTTTTCCAAGTCTTAGTAATTTTTGGTGAACTTCTGCTACTTCGTTATATTAAGCCAATGTAAATGTGAAATTAAATCCATAGAACTAAATAAATGTGCATGATGAATGGAACTTTGGCTTGTGTTGAGTAGTCTCACTTAGAGTATTTCTGAGCTTGAAGAAACAGGGAGCAGCCATCAATGGGAACGTTGTGCTCTGCAGAAGCCAGCCTACATAAATATTTTATTTAGCTGAGATAATAACAGATTCTTAGAATACCTTTTTTTTTTTTTTTTTTTTTTACTGTTGCAATCAAATGTGATTTGGTCCATTAAATTTTGACTATAAATCTAATACCAGTGAAGTTAAGCAATTATTTAGGCTTATCAAAGATTAATTTTGATTAATCTTTTAGAACAATACACAGAATCTCATACCTAGGTGAGATCCATAGCTCTTTTTATAAGTAACCATTTTGCCAGTTACATTGAATATATTTTGCATATAATTTTTAAAAAGAATAACTTTAGGGTTGTTACATAAAATGTTATTGTTTTTTTAAAAACAATTCTTAAGAAACCCAGAGATTTATATTTTGGAAAAAAGCATTATGATCTGAGAATTTCTAGGAGTATAAAATACAAGTAATGGACTGTCATTAAGCCATGCTATCCTTCCACACTCTCCTTTATGCCCTCCCAGATTTCTGTCCTTCATCTCTTTTGGAAGAAAGAACAAAGGAGAGCAGTTTAATCCGCAAGAAGAGAGATTATCATTAATTACAAGGCAGAAGAGCCTGTCCTTGAGAGTTATTAAGCAGCAAGCACTGCTGTTTGGGAATATCCTTTTCATATTTTAAAGTTGGATAAGTTCCCAGGTCCAGCCTGGGAAGATGGACAGCAAGCCTGGCACTCTGCTCCCAAAAGAACAGCTTCAGTGCTGGATCACTCATTAGTCAACGGTGTCCTGCTCAGTCTTGGTCCCCAGAGACCCAGGAATCTCTGCCAAACCAAAATGACCAGAAAAAGAGTGTTGTCCCCCAGCACAGAGATAGAATTGACTTGTTTTCTGGCTCCCCACTCAGTCTCAGGACTCTTGTTCTATTTTCCTGAAGATGGTGGTGCAGACATGGAACATCAACAGCAATTCTGATACCACAGCAGCAGCAACCACAACCACAACAAAGACTGTGGAACCCACTCATGGAAATGGCACCACCTCATTCGTGTAAAGCCATGTAAAATGAAGCCTTTACATTTTATTCATACATGGTTTTAAAATAATGTTCTATTTTGATGATTCACTAGAAATTACTGAAGTCTTTTGCTTAAGGGCTAATATTGATACCCATACTTCTTTTTTTGTAAAACTAATCATTTAACTCAACTGATTGTGTTTTTTTTCACTGTTTCACTTAGGTGGATAAAACAACATGAATGAGATTGATGAAAATTAATAAGCATTAGTAATAGTGAACATATATTGAGTACTATGTGCCAGGCATTGTATGTGTACTTTATTTCATTCTATATTAACAGTCACCAGAAGTCTATGAAGTATCACCCATTATTATCATCCCATTTTACAGATGAGTACCCTGAAGCTTACAGAGATGAGGTAAATTGCTTGAAATCACAAGCCAGTAAGTGGCATAGCCAGAATTAGATACTAGCTCTGCCTGACTCCCAAACCCAACCTGGTAACTGTCTTCATGCTCATGGGGTTATGAAGAATGACAACTGAATACAATGTCATGCTGATGTGGCAAATTCAGAAATTGCTTGGTTTCAGTGATTGACAAAAACAGTTAGCTCAAGACAATTCTTATCCATCTAAAACTCCAATTCAAGGCACACTGAAGTGATGCCAGGAGGCCAGGGACATTAATTTGACAAATGAAGAGTGTACATTGTCACCCCTGGGCAAGGAAGTATGCTTTCAGAATTCTGCTGCCTGTCTCTGTCCTAGCTTGTAAATCTCTAGCTTTCTATACTCCAACATCGAGGTAAAAGTCCAGCTGGGCATTACAGATTTCAGACCTAGACTGGGGCAATGATTCATGGCCAATTCAAATATTCTGCCAATTAAGTAAAGGACACACTCTCAATGCAGAAAATCTTCATTAAAATCTACAACTTGTAACAAAAATATTGTCTACAACTTTTTGTGTTCTGAAGGTAATCCTTAGCAAATATTAATTTCTCCAGATGTTAGTTATACTAAGAGATAACTTTTACTGAGCATTTACTAAATACCAATACCTTGCTGAACTTTGTTATGTATCGACCCACTATATCCTCACATCTACCTTATGCATGAAAGACTATTATTAACATTGTTTCCAGCTGAGAAGATATAGAATTAAGAAGTTAAAGAACTTGCCCAGTCACATGGTAATTAGGAGAGCTGGTATATATGATTCAATAGTCAGTGCTTACAGTGTAAGGAGGACATGCAAGAAGAGAGAACAAGCTAAATTCAGAAAGGGAAGTGAATTTCTACCTCTTCCTTTTTCTTTATTTATGGAGATAAATTCATCAAGGGCAGCCTTCAGGTTGATAGGAGTTAGACATTCCTTGGTCATTAATTTTCTCCTGTCTTCTAGTGCCTTCCTAGCTCCTATTTCCACCTCTGCAACTAATGCTCTATAGTCTGTATCCTCACTTATCCTCTCCTCTGCACTGTCATTTTCCTTTTCCCTTGTTTTCTCTCAAATCCTGGCATATAAACCTCCAGTCCTGATGAATTCAGCTCTTGCTTCTCTTCAAACAAAGCCCCACCAGCTCCTAGGAACTGACAGAGAAAACTCTGCCAGCCAAGTGGACGTCTCAGTCCTCATGCTCGAGTGGTGCTTAATAGCATAGAACCCTGGACATGTGCTTAGTTGGGTTTAGACACTCAGTAGTGTCTGATGCTTTGTGACCCCTTGACCTGTGACCTGCCAGGCTCCTCTGTCCTTGGGATTTTCCAGGCAGAAATACTAGAATGGGTTGGCATTTTCCATTTCTCTAGGGGATCTTCCCAACCCAAGGACTGCACCTGCTTTTCTTGCATTTCCTGCATTGGCAGGTGAGTTCTTTACCTCTTCTCCACCTGGGAAGCCATCCCAGGGCAGATGCTTCATTAATTCTCCTTCATCTCATTGCTGTATTTTTAGCCCTTGCCCTTGTTATTGCACATCTGCCCCTCAGTCCCAAGAAAAGAACTCCCATCTTCTTCACCAAGAAGCTATCTAAGCTTGACCTTTTTTTTATCTCATCCCTACCTCACCCCTGTATGGACCCATACTTCGTGGGAACTTCCCACGGGAAATTGTATGAATGACAGTCAAATCTTGAGGGTGTGTGAGATTGCTCCAGTGTACTGTGAGAATCTAAAGGTACTAAGATAGAAGTTGACATTTATTAGATGGTCAAAGCAACCAAGATAGTGGAGTGGAGAAGAGAATATCAGAGGAGGGATCCAGAAGGAGGTGGTGTTGGATAAGTCAGAAGAAGAATGGAAGGTCCATAGTGTTAAAGGTTGTAGAAGGATCGACTTAATTCTTGAAAGTCAATTGGTAGATTTCATTGTGAGAAGTTCAGCAAGTACATGTGCCCAACACTGTTCAGTGAAAGGGCAGGAATACGAGGTCAGAATGCTGTGGGTTGAAAAACAAAAGGTAAATTTTATGAAAGTCATGAATCTGGAATACTCTGTGTTTAGGGGAGTGTTCAGGATTCTATCATACTTTATTTTCCTGGTCTCTACTTGCCTTCTCTGCCTAACTCCAGTTCTGCGTGATTTACCAGCATTTATAGGCATAGCATTAGAGCATCTTTCAAGATGTTCAGTTGTAAACAAAGCAGAAATAGGTGGAAGAGACTAAAAATAAATGTGGGGCTGGGAAGAAGTTGTTTTCATTTCTTAAGATGGGACAGGCTTATGCATCACCAGATAATTGGTTCCTATCTACAAGAATGTTTTAGCTGAGCTCTGTGCAAGGCAAGGCCCTAGCCCTCATGTGGCCAAAGTCCATAATGATTAAATAATTATATTAATTAATTAAATAATTAATTCTAAGCAAATTATAATTGGATAAACTGTGGCATAACAGACACTCTGGGACTATAAGAGAAGGATTGCCTGTGGGTTTGAGGAAGGACACGTAAGACCTAGCCAAGTGAAAGGAAGAGTGGAATGAAGAGAGCATTCAACTATAGTGTAAAGCCTATGCAAAGGCCCTGAGGCAGGAGGGTGCATACCTGCAACCAATAGGCAGTACAGTGTGGTTGGAGCACAGAGCAAGAGAACGAAGAATGGTTGAGGGGAGGCTGGAGATGCAGATGGGATCCATGCTGGGAATGTAGCTCCAAGATACAGGGGAGGAGCTTACAGAGAAGGTAAGGTTGGAAATAAAGAAGGGAGGGGATAATTACCATAGCAACCTCCTGGAGAAATCAGAAAGAAATGGAATACTGATTATCTCTAGGCAATTCCACATTGGTTTTCCAGAGTTTTCTCCAACACATCAAAAATGGAATTCATCTCTTCTCTTTTGTACCCCTCTTCTGAGATTTCCTCCCTACTCCATCCTTCTGTGCTGGCTTTTTAGCCTGTATTCTCCTTCCTGGTAAATGAGATCAATCATGACCAAGATGCCTAGTTTAGAAAGTCATGAACCCAGAGGTGGGATTACTCTAAACTGCTAGTAACTCTTATCTGTTTTATGTGATCAGGTCCTGAGTCCTGAGATGTCTAAATCCTAACTGCCTTCAGATCTGTTCCCTCTTCTCTACCCCCAGACACTGTTCTACTTCAGTCTCTCAGCTTCTCTTGGCTGAACCATTGTAACAACCTCCCATCCCTTCTTCCTGTCTCTAATCCATCAAGTGCACAACTGGTAATGCAGTCATTTTAATATTTGCTTATATGGATGTGACTCTTTTCTATAAGAGAAAGAAACCCTTCCTACTTTCTCCATTATCTGTAGTGTAAAATCCAAACTTCTTAGCTAAGCATGAAGCCTCTGGCATCTAGAAGACTTCCGTATCATCTCTTGCTTTGTTACCTCATACACATTTCAGAGCTATTTGCAACCTCTTCACTTATGCACATCAGCCTGGAAATCCCCATCAGCCTGGAAATCCCCTCCAGTTACGCACATCAGCCTGGAAATCCACAGATATGTGCTAATTCAAATCATCCTCCAGGTCAAGTGTAGTTCCTCCAGAATGTCTCCCTGTCCTTCCCACCCCAGGCAGGTTATGGTCCCTCCTCACTCTCTCAGAGTGCCTTGTGTGTGCACTGCCAATATCACTTATTACACACTGCCATGGCTATTGGCTTGCTCTCTGATTTTTCTACTTAACTGTGCATCTTGGAGCTAGGAACTGACATAGATTTCTTAACTGTCAAGTTTCCAAAACTCAGCACAGTGCCTGGCATAAGGCAGATACTCAACATAAATGTTGGACTCCATATACAGTTCATGGGTCGCAAAAAGGCTCAGACATGACTTAGCAACTAAATAATGACAACAATTATGAATGATGAATTGGATCTGTTTTTTTGACAATTAACCAGGAATAGGAACTATATATAAAATTTTGCTGGAGTGCCCCAAATTATAGTAATGAAACTGTTTAGATTTTGATTTAGAAGTCAGATTAGCCAGGAAATTATACCCCGTACATCTGAGTTGTGATTACATGATATCAGAAATTATCTGAGAAACTTCTGTAGTAACCTGTTGTAATTTGATGTATCTAATTTGTTATTATGACCTTTCAGATCCAAAGAGACTTAAGGTGGTTTGTAAAGATAACATAAAATTCCAGAAGATGATTATGTTGGTCTCTACTGATTGTGAGTTTTCTACTCTTTCTAAATCAAACATGGATTTTGTTCATGTGGCAATGGGCCCAGCAAAGCAAACTCATTTCCCAGGGTTCCTTCCATCTAGGGTTGGTCGTATGATAAAGTTTTGGCTAATGAAAATAAGCAGAAATGGTATGTGCCTTTTATATTTGTGTTTCTTCTTCATTTTTGGAGTGAGGAGAAGAATTTCAGTGCTGGAGAAGAAGAGCCACCTCGAGTGCACACAATTGTGGAAAGGAAAACCTCCTTATCTCCTGAAGGAAAGATTCATGGTTATATGAGCAAAATAAAACTCTCCTTGTTTGGTCATCTATTTAAGGACTTTCTCAAGTTCACAGCCAAACCTAATTCTTAATTGATAGAATGTTATTGTTTAGTCACTAAGTCAAGTCTGACTCTTTTGTGATGCAATGAACTGTAGCCTGCCAGGCTCCTCTGTCCATGGGATTTCCCAGGCAAGAATACTAGAGTGGGTTGCCATTTCCTTCTCCAGGGAATCTTCCTGACCCAGAGATTGAACCCATATGTCCTACATTGGAAGGTGGATTCTTTACCACTGAGCCACCTGGGAAGCCCTAATTGATAGGATAACAAATATTAAAAGTAGATAAGAAATATGAGACAAAGGTCATGTACATAAAATAGAACCAGGGATGTACTTAATACAAAAAGTCTAGACTGTGAAATACAGTATACTTTGCATGGGCAGACCACACATTTGTTTCTAAGGTGTCTAGAAGACAACAGCAAGAGGGAAATGTGGTCAGTTATCTATCTGTAAGAGAAAAAGCAAAGTCACTTAGAAGAAAAAAATGAATTTTGATAGCAACACAAGACAGATATTTCCTTCCAAGGCTTCTTATACAAGGAACAGCATGACATAGTAAACAATGTCCTTGTTAGCTTCCTTACAGAGGCAAACAGCTCTGGGTTGTCCTAATAACTGATGGCCTCATCCAAAGTGCAGTGAAGCAAAACAAAATATCTAGACAAATGATGGGTTACACTCCAGGCAATCCTCCACAGATATACTTTCTTTAATTTTTTAGATGAACTACATTAAAAATCTGAGAAAAACTGTAGGTCTTCCAAAGAAAATGCACACGTGCACCACACTTTAACTACAATTTTAGGAAGCTGTGTACTTTCTAAGGATTTGGAAGTTCTAGGCTAAGAATCCAGTTCAATCTGAATTTTTTATATCTAGTAGCAATGAAGACTTATTTTTTTACATGTCCATATTTTCATGTAAGAAGGGTAATTAACTACCTGGTTTTAGTTAGTTACGCTGAGGGGTTTTCTGAGATGCAGGACTTTCAGTGCTAAAACCAGGTCAGTCTCAGGGAATGTGGTAGAGTTGGTCATAGTATATATAAGGGAAGAACCACATGGCTTAACATTCAGCCACGTCTCTGTGTATGTGTGAGTTGTAAAGGTTGGCAGACTTCTTTCTATGAAAATTAAGGAATTCACCAGGATACATGTTTGAATTCATAGTCAAGTACTGAGGAACTCTCACTGGCATATCCAAGAAGCTTCATTTAAGTCAATTTTGAATGTACCCAAAATTTATAAACAAACAGATAGACTTGTTTCCAAAATCCAATCCTTTTTCATAAATCTACAATAATTTGTATCCAGCACTCATCTTGATGGGTTTTTTTGGTTGTTCTTGTTGTTCCCGGGTACTGATAATTGTAGCTTCTTGGTATATTTTCTGAAATAAATACTTTGCAAAATGTATTTCAAAGTAAGTAAATTGAGAGATTTGCTATGTGGAAATAAGTAGCCATAAACCATTTATAAGTTGGGGACAATTATTCACAATATATAACTTTGGTTGTAGGATGGTTGGTTTTAGCTTTTAGAATCAATGAGGTCCTTCTTTGTGGTGATATTTGTGTAGCAGGGCCAGACTTGATTAAAACCACAGCTAGACTCTCATATTAAAGCCATATTACTAGGTGTAAAGCAATTGTTAATTTTATAATCTCTCTAACAGGAAGGTTGGCTCTGAAAAGATGGTTAAGCAATAAAAGTGGTTATTAAATTAAAAAATGATTGTTATATTGGTAGAGAAGTCAAAATCTCTTTGCTTCATCTGTTTGGCAGTTGTTAACTGTCTGGTCAAGAGGTCTTTCCTATCATCTTTCTTACAGTAGGTAGTATGCTCATAAAACTCTGAAGGAACATCAATGGTCAGTGTTCTCAATTCAACTAGTTTGCCCATCCCCCAAGTTCAAACTCTTGTAAAAGTCAAGAAACACTGAAAACAATATATAATATTTCTGACGATTTCTTCACAAGAAGATAAAGAGCCTCTCACTTGTAGGAGATACAGAGGATACTGGCAGGGGCCAGTCATGTTTGGATTGGGAAGCAGCAGCCAGATGGTGACTGGAAACCCTTTGCATGAGCATTTCTGGCAAGAGAGCTCCCAGAAAATCTTCAAGGCTCCCTAAATTTCTTGTGATTGCTTCTCTCATTCTAAAATGTACCTGATTTTGTGTTTGTAATTTTATATTATTCTTATTAAAAGTGGCCTTCCAAATAGTATAAGTTTCCAGTCCCATGAAACAGAAAACTACCTCATGTGAAGACCACTAGATCTTTCTTTCCCTGAGACACTTTCTGTCTTGCCAACAAGAGACTTGCGTATGTCCTTTCTATAGAACAGTTAAGAAACTAACTAGGGCCATGGTCTAGCTTTCAGTAAGTAACCTGCTATACCTTTTGGTTCAACTCCAGGGAGCAAAGGCACTGAAAGGTGGAGCCCAGAAGGTTAATATGCTCCACAAGTTCCTCTGAGCACCAGAAACAGCTATTTATCGTGACTCGGGCAAGTTCCACTCCTTACTACAGAGTAAGCTGGGACAAAGTAAGAACAATAGGCGTAATCCTGGTTGAGTAGGAGAGAAAAGGGATAAAGTTGGAGCCAGAGGCATTATTTTGCATTATACTAATAGGAAGTACAGCACTGGGCTTGCCTAGAACAGACGTACAACTCTGTTAGAAAAATTGTATGTGCATGTGTGTATGTGTGTGTGTGTATCCCCGATCTTCCCTCTCATCCCAAAGTAAAGTTTCGAATGTGGGCTCTCCTATTGTAAAAGATAAAAATCATTCAAGAGTCTTCTTGAGTTGGTGATTTAGTCAGTATATCATGTCTGACCCTTGTGACCCCATGGACTGTAGCTTCCCAGGCTCCTCTGTCCATGGGATTTCCCAGGCAAGAATATTGGAGTGTTTTGCCATTTCCTTCTCCAGGGGGTCTTCCCCGTGCCTGGATGGAACCCATGTTAGATCATTAGATATTATCACCAACTCAACGGACTTGAGTTTGAGCAAACTCTGGGAGATAGTGAAGGACAGGGAAGCTTGGCATGCTGCAGTCCACAGGGTCACAAAGAGTTGGACAAGACTGAGCAACAAAGCAACAACAAATCAAAGTTAATGACCTCCTATAGAACTGATCAATCTGGGATTCAAGTGTCAGAAGGCCATCAGGATAAGAATAAGTGCATCAAGAACAATAATCTTTGTGCTTACTTTATGGATAAAAGATATCATGTTGATTTGGTGGAGCAGCAGTTAATTATGGGAAGATGAAATTTCCCTTAAAACTCCAAACAACCATTGCATAGGTAGAATACACTTTGTCTTTCAAAACTTTTCTAAGATTAGAGGGTCAGATGGAAAGAATTTGTAAGCAAAGTTAGTCTTAGCACCAGTGACATATAGAAAAAACAGCACCTGTTTGCCAAACCCCAGGTTATATCCCAATAGTGTTTGAAAAAATGGGAGTTAAGAGTATTAGTCAGTCAAGCACATTATCAACATGAATGCGGAGGTGCTTTGTCATTCATTCCTCATCTCATGTCTCTCGTTGCATGTTTCCAGATTACTGATGCTTCCTTTCAAAGGAATAAACCACTGGACAAAGAAAAATGAGCACATACCACTTTGGGATTTCTGAGTCAATAAAATTTGACATTTTAGGTGTCCAAGTGGAGAAAGGAAGATAGAGGGTGGGAAGGATTTTTAAAAGAAATTGTTGTAAGCTGAATATGAAGAACTTGGTGACTTTGGGGATTAACTTCTTAGTTCTTCTAATCGAAATGGTGTTTCTGTCTCTGAATTTCTGCTATATTATATAACTTAAGATTTGTGAATACCTTTATTTCCTTTTTAAATTAAAAATGTCTTTTATTGCCTTACCAAATAGCTTCCTGCTATTTGTGATGAGGGCTCCATTTCCCTTTGGTTAAGGGATACACGAGTTGGTCTTATTATAACCACTATTCTTGAGCCAAATTTGAAGCAACATTATTAATGCAAACCTAATCTCTTCTGTGTGTCTCTGTTTTACAAGGGCATGTTCTGAAACATGATAAGAAAAGCTATCCTTGAAGTATTTCTAGACAAATTAAAAGCAGGAAATACCAGAGATTTCATGTGCTGAACTCTCATGAGATTTACTGCCCAATTTAGCAGTTTCAGCATGAGCCTGGGACATGCCTCTGTACATTTTGATGTGAATTCCAAGTGGACTGAACTTGTAAAGCTTTAGAATTTCATCCATCACTTAGCATTTCTTTGATTTGGGGTTACATGTCACCATTAATCATAAAAATACAAGGTCCCTTGAAGTATTGCTACTTGGGCTCTTCTGTGGAATTAATGGGATAAATGAGCAAACCAACAAACAAATCAAGCTGATCTGGGAGTATAATAATCCAGATTTAAGTCTAAAAATTACTTAAAAATTTCAAATTATTTTCAGAATGACTTAAGTATAGCATTCTCTGAGGAGTCTGATGTGACTTTCTGGAATGCTTTTCTTTGCCTTGGTGAGGAAATTTAGCAACAAATGTGAAACCTGAAGCCACATATGAAGTCTCTTGGGTGTCCTGCCCTCGATATAGCTATCACCACACTGTTTATGCCCCTCTGACATCCTGGTCCCAGCATTGTTAAGACAATGAAGCAGCCGATTACATGAAATTAAAAAAAAAAATACATGTGAAATTCGTGGCTAATGGTTCCAATGAAATATGAGTTATTTTTACTTAGAAAAAAGGATGTTCGCTTAATTCTCTTACTTGAAGTTTTTCATTAGTTCTTCACTAGCTATATCTGAGGTGCTAAGATTAAGCTCATAAAAGTTTTAATGTATTGAGGTTAAAGGAGAAGCAAAGACAATTATTGGGAGCTTCTTTTTCATAGAATAAATTTACTGATTTAAAGGATCTTTGCTGGGATTATGTTCTTTATACTTTTTTGACATTAAAAAAATTCCTTTCCTTTATGAAATGCTGGTATTTGTAAATGTAAATTTGAGGAAAAAATGACTCAATTGGACAAGTAAAGACTTGGTAATCTTAAAATGTCTTTGAAATTTACTGGTCTGTAAAAGTCAAAAGTTTAGGAATCACTGCCCTGTGAAATGACAATTAACTTCTTATTATGGCATGTAACTCCTTCCTAGTTAGGCTGCTGTTTGTTTTGCAACCTCATTTTCACCACTTTAAACACAGGAATTGTGGAACAGAGACATGCTTAATGAGTTGTATCACACACTGTGAAATTCCTTCCATTCCTTGTCCTTCTGGAAAACTCCTAATTATTCTTCAAAACTCAGGGAGGAAAATGTTACCTCCCCTGTGAAGCTTTCCCTGACAACCCCATCTAGTCTCCCCAGGAAGAAACTGGACACTCCTAGTTTTCCATTCCTACTGCTTCCAGGTATGACCCTGGTCACATTTCATCATAACGGTGTGTTTGCTTGACCACGTGCTCCATACAGAGTGAGATCCTTTGGCTAGAAATTTTTATTTTCTTGTTTATTTCCTTACCTTCTGCGTATAAGCCAATGATTGACACTTGGTAGGTGCACAATAAATGTATGATTGGATTTTGAATAAATGAATGACTGAACTATATTTTGCAAATTGTCTTTTTGTTCATCTCTTTAGTCATTTATAAGAAATATTTAAGTGACTATTATGAAATAGCTTTATGAAGCACCCTAATAATTGCCTAGTGTAAAATACAACCTTTATTTGTGATTTGCTTATAATCCAATTGGGAAAGACCAAAAAAATTCACATAGATAATGTTATATACCAATACACAAAATGAACAAAGATGAGGGTAGCATGTTATTGTGAACTAGTGGATCCTAAGGTCAATGTTTTCTACTTTTACTAGGAGACTTTATAACAGTTTACATTGGCCAGATGTTTCAAGGAGGATGTGGGAATTGGTACAAATATTATGAGCCCTCTGTGCTATGTGGTCAGGGCCTCACAAAATCAGAACTCTTGTTCTCTGTCCCAAAGTTTCTCCCTCCATCCACTCCACAACCCTTTGACTCATCTGCCTGTTTATAGCCTCACCTCATCCCTCATGCTTGACATCCAGGACTGCTTCTCTGTCTCTGATCCTTCAGTTTTTCTTTCTCAATAGTAATTGATACTTGCTGGTTGATTTTGCAGCCGTTCATAAAGGCTTAGGGTAAATTATCCACCTGGTATTTTCCAATCCATTCTTTTATTATGTTGACAAGAAATCTGAGGCCTGGGGTGGCTACGACTCACCTGGGATCCTCCAGCTATGATTAAGTTTCTACCTCCAGGATTCTTCCCACTCTCTTACTCTGTATGCACATGAAACATCTTTAAGATGATCAAAACAAATTAAAATGTGGGTCTCTCTGAATTGGGTTTTGTTGCTTCCATGAAAGCTTGGTCACTGTCCTATTCACTTGAGGGCAAAGGATCTATAACTTATTGAATCAAATGTTCATTAGATTTTTTTTACATGACTTCTACTTGACTTTGACGCTTTTTATTAAAAATATTAAATGTTAAGTAGAAATAAAAATAAAAAGAAGCTAAGAGAAAACTGAATGATGAAATTTGCGTGGTAAAGGGCTACCTGAGTGCCACACCGTACATCGTGTGAGAACCACTGGTCTTCTCTGGACCTCAGTTCACTCATATGCAGGAGGAAGCAGAGATTATTTATTTAAATACACCTGCATGCATGGGTGCTCAGTTGTGTCTGATTCTTTGGGACCACATGGACTGTAGCCTGTCAGGCTCCTCTGTTCATGGGATTTCCCAGGAAAGAAAAATGGATTGGGTTCCCATTTCCAAGAGCTCTTCCAGATCCAAGGATCGAACCCATGTCTCCTGCATCTCCAGCAATTGGCGGGCAGATTCTTTACCACTTGAACCACTTGGAAAGCCATTATATATACCTATTCCTAACATAAATATGTACATTACACACACTCACATGCACAGTCATACTCAGAAATGTAATTTTCCTTTATTAAAATTCACTTGTGGGGTATCTTTCAGACTAGTTTCCCTAAGGACGCAGAAAGTAAACCCTAAAATACCTTTCTTTCTTCCTAATTTAGTCTATGAAAAGTGGCATTCAAATAATAATAATTTGCAGAATTAAACACCATTGAATCTTAGCAATTATTTAGAAGGAAATAACTACTTTCATTCCTACTTGCAATAAAGTAGAAAAAAATCGAAGGTCATTTTCGTCTTTATTCAAGCCGCTGGGTTTACTTTATTTCTTTTAAATCAACTTTCAAGCAGCATTTAAATATGATTTTGTTTAATTTAAACCAATTTGTACCCTATTTGTATTTACTGAGATGTGACAGAAGTCCCAGCTTTCCATGGTTCTGTTTTTGTTTTTGGATGAAATCTTAGTTGTTTAATGAACTTCAATATTTATATTTAGTTAAAGCTCTGCTATCATTTATAACCAGATGAGACAGCCATGGGAAGATAAATTGATAATTTATTCCTTCTGCATTAGGGAAACAGTTCTTGTATTTACAATATGCTTAGCATAGCAATTCCCTGCCTAGCCTCCTAATATTTGTGTACATTTTATGGTGGAGTGTGACTTTCAAATTAAAAATGATTTGTTGCAAGAATATTGGCTAGGAAATACATTCTGAGAAGAGATAGCAGAGAAGATGTAATGAAATTTTTCACCACTCTTAGCCCTGGGCTATTCAATCATTTTTGTTCTTTAAAGCTAAGAGGAAGAAAGGGAGCCTCAGACTGAGTGGCAGATGTTAAGTCAGGAAATGGGAACTCCGCCTTCCTCAGAGCTTCCAGTCTTCTCGCTGACCTTTGTGGCCTTGCTGAAAGGATTTCTCTGAATTGAATGACAACGCGGAGGCGGTGGGTAGTGTTGCAAATCAGGGAATGCGGGTGTGACGGAGAAGCCGTGACCTTTGCCCTGCATGATAGTTCAGACCTAGGTTAGGGGAGAGGTGCGAAGGACTTTGCAGCACTGGGTGGTCTGGCCGGGTCTGAGATCCTCCCACCAGGAGGACTCAAGAGTCTTACTCTGCGTGCTCCCACCCTGGCTCCTGCTCCACGTCTCTGGGTCTATCCTCCAAGTCTTCCTTCAGTGTATCTCCAAATTGAGTAGCGTTTGATGCTCAGGCATGCAAGCGTAGATACACAGAATATGTCAGAAAGCCAGTCCTCCCTCCCACCTCAGGGCGTCCACACCATGGTGGGGCTCAGATCAGATGCAAAGTCTTGCAGTAAGAGGACACCAATTGGCACAGGATTCAGTGACAGGAAGAACGATTCTGAGAAGAGTCTTCCCTCCCACTGGCTTTACTGGGATATGATTGTCACATAACACTGTGTAAGTTTAAGGTGTACAAGGTGAGGGTTTGATACACATTTATATTGCAAAGGATTACCACCACCCGTCACCTCACATAGTCACCTGTTTTTGTGAAGTGAGAACTTGGTAAATTTCAAGTACTATACACAATAAAGTATTGTGAACTATAGTCACCATGCTGTTCGTTCAGTTCAGTCCCTCAGTCATGTCCGACTCTTTGCGACCCCATGAATCGCAGCACGCCAGGCCTCCCTGTCCATCACCAACTCCCGGAGTTTACCCAAACTCATGTCCATCAAGGCGGTGATGCCGTCCAGCCAGCTCACCCTCAGTCGTTCCCTTCTCCTCCTGCCCCCAATCCCTCCCAGCATCAGGGTCTTTTCCAATGAGTCAACTCTTCGAATGAGGTAGCCAAAGTACTGGAGTTTCAGCTTCAGCGTCAGTCCTTCCAATGAACACCCAGGACTGATCTCCTTTAGGATGGACTGGTTGGATCTCCTTGCAGTCCAAGGGACTCTCAAGAGTCTTCTCTAACACCACACTTCAAAAGCATCAATTCTTCAGTGCTCAGCTTTCTTCACAGTCCAACTCTCACATCCATTCATGACCACTGGAAAACCATAGCCTTGACTAGATGGACCTTTGTTGGCAAAGTAATGTCTCTATTTATAATATACTATTTAGGTTGGTCATCAATTTCCTCCCAAAGAGTAAGCGTCTTTTAATTTCATTGGTGCAATCACCATCTGCAGTGATTTGGAGCCCCAAAAAATAAAGTCTGACACTGTTTCCACTGTCTCCCCATCTATTTCCCATGAAGTGATGGGACCAGATGCCATGATCTTAGTCTTCTGAATGTTGAGCTTTAAGCCAACTTTTTTACTCTCCTCTTTCACTTTCAACAAGAGGCTTTTTAGTTCCTCTTCACTTTCTGCCATAAGAGTGGTATCATCTACATATCTGAGGTTATTGATATTTCTCCCAGCAATCTTGATTCCAGCCTGTGCTTCCTCCAGCCCAGCGTTTCTCATGATGTACTCTACATATAAGTTAAATAAGCAGGGTGACAATATACAGCCTTGACGAAATTCTTTAGATCTCCAGAAATTACTCATCTTATAACTGAAAGTTTGTTTTGTCCCCTTTTATCACCTTTACCCATTCTTGTTGTTCAGTCACTAGGTCATGTCCTACTCTTTGCAACCCCATGGACTACAGCACTCAGAACTTACTTGTCCTTCACTATCTCCCAACCTATAAACCCCTAATCACTGATCTACTCTCTGTTTCAATGACTTTGGTTGTTTTAGATTCCACATATAGGTGAGGTCATGTGATATCTGTCTTTTTCTTACTTATTTGAACAGGGCCTTTTGAGGTAGAATTCTTTATGCCATTTTTGTTGTCATTACTGCAAAAATCAATGAAATAATCCTGTAACAATTTAACTTTTCAGGTAGGAAATTTGAGAATTTTTTTTTTTTCGCTTTTATGTGTTTTTAAGAGATACCAGTTACCAACTCTAAGCAATTTATTGCCTTCTTTATCCAACTTGGTCTATTTTTTCAAAACCTGCATCTTTTACAAAGTATCACAGTTTGAGTCACTCCTGTCTCTCTGAATGTATTTGTCCAATATGGATTATCTTGTGTTCTCCCATTATTGCTTATTAACCTTGTAACCTGTTAGAATATGTGGTTTTTAGAAGCTTTCCCTGCGCTTCCCTATGTGAAACCCACTGCCAAGCAGATGAGAATGGTATTTATCACAGAGGGGCAGGTTTTCACTGCCGATAAGCATCAACTTTCTAGAGATCAGGCATGGAAAAGTGATATGAACAGTTTCTATGAAGAGGAGAAAACATGGAGAAATGAGGACCCTAAAGGGAATTTCCATGTGGGTTGAAGAGATGGGTGAGTTCTATGAAAAAAGGGATTCTCCAGAAAGCAAAGTAGTTTAGAAAAGGAGAGCATTAGCAGAAAGGAAATACCTTAGATCTCAGAATGCGGCACAATGATTTTATCTGTAGTGATTGGGCAAGGCCATCAGCCACTAGGATTCTGAAGATATAACCTATCACTTTCCTTTTATGGGGTTCTGTGATTTTGGAGAGAGGCTGAAATACATTCCCTTTCCAAGGGGGTAGGATTTATGCTAAGAAGACTCTTTTGGACTTCTGCTGAACTGGAAAAAGAAGGGATTAAAAACCCAGGCAATGGCAGGACCAAGGCACTGGCTATGACAAGACTCTGAAATGGAGGCGCTTCTGATTTTGAGAGTACAGTGATGACAAGTTTGGGGGGGTGGGTGGCAAGGGCAATGGGAAGCAAGAGTGAAATAGAGATAGAAACCATCAAGACTCAGCAGTAGAAAAGCTTCAAGTCAAGATGTTGAGGTTTGTCCACATAGAGTTATGAAAAAAAAAGACAAAAATTCAAACAATGTAGAAAGGTGTAAAACGAAAAGTGGAAAGTTTCTATCCCAAACCACACCCCTTTCTGACACTTGAGGTGTTCATTATTTAAAAATATTTTCATGTGGGTGGTGTTGGAAGTCAGTACAGTGCATAACCTTTGCAAGGGACCGGGTATTATTGTTCTGGTGATACTATGTTTCTTGATCTGGGAGCTAGTTATACAGTTGTACTGAGTTTATGAAACTTTTGTCAAATTTTGCACTAATTTTCTTTTAGCCTATATTATGCTTAAAGTTTAAAAGTTGATTTACTTAAGCTGTATTTATTTTTAAATATCTCAAACTTACAATAAGATACTGAGAATAATGCAGCAAGCACAAGCATGCACATAACCACCCTTTTTAAGAGATGCAGTATTACAGAGACCATATGCATCTTCACTTGAGCACATTTCCTCCCTCTTCTGCAGATAACTGCTATCCTCATTTTGTCATTTTTCTTTTCTCATGAGTTTCTGCTTTCCTCAAATATATATGTACCACTTTCCTCCCACTATTGGACAGTAGAGCCATTCCTATGAAACCTTTCACAAGCAGAAATGGTGTATAGAGATGAAGCAGTTACCTTAGGACATATGCTAATGGATAGGAGGTCGGCCGTGTCGCCCTCGCTGCTTGGGATGTGCTCCCATTCATTCTACAATGGCTCCCCATAAAACAAACACTGAAGGGTATTTTCACTTTTTACCTTTTTCCCTGAAAGCAAAAATCCACTTCAGTTTTCTTTTGGTTAGTGAAACAGGTACTAACATAAGTCTTTTGTAAAAGTGAAGTGTTATAACAGGTACTTTGAAAATTAGAGGTGCTTGTATTCCTAAACAATTTACATACTGTTTTGAATGTTCCATGATTTCCTCCCATATGTATCTCTTTGCAATTTGTCTCATTTTAAAAAACTGAGGTGAAATTCTCAACATACAGTTAACCATTTTAATAGTACAATGAAGTGATATTTAGTATATTCACAATGCTGTGTAGCTGCCAGCTATTTCTAATTTCGATACTTTGTCATCACCCCATAAAACACCTCATACTCATTAAGGAATCACTCCCCATTTCCACCTCCTCTTAACCCCTGGTAAACTCTATAATCTACTTTCTGTCTCTAAGGATTTGCCTATTCTGAATATATCAATAAAAGGGATCATATTATATGTGACCTTTGTTGTCTTCTTTTACTTAGCATAAAGTTTTCAAGGTTCATCCAAGTTGTAGCATGTTTCAGTATTTCACTGATTTTTTATTAAAGCCACCCTAGTGGGTGTGAAATGATATCTCATTCTGGTTTAATTTGCATTTCCTTAATGACTAATTATGCTGAACATCTCTTCATGTGCTTGTTGAGCCATTTGTATATCGTCTTTGGAGAAATGTTTATTCAAGTCTTTTGCCCAGTTTTAATTGGGTTGTTTTTCTTTTTATTATTGAGTTGTAACAGTTCTTTATATATCCTGGATACTAGACACTTATCAGATACATGATTTGCAATTATTTCCCCCCATTCTATAGGTTGTCATTTTCACACTATTAATAGTGTCCTTTCATATACAAAATATTTTAATTTTAATTAAGTCCATTTGTCATGCTTTTCTTTTGTTTCTTGTGCTTTTATGGTTCTATCTAAGAAGACTTGCTTAACTCAGTTATGTAGATTTACTCTCATATTTTTCTGAAAAATTTTAGAGTTTTAGCTCTTACATTTTAGGTATATGGTCCATTTTGAATTAATTTTTGTGTGTAGTGTCAGAAATTCATTTTTTTTCACCATGAGGCTATCCAGTTGCCCCAGCACCATTTGTTGAAGAGACTATTATTTTATCACTGGATTATCTTGCACCCTTGTTGAAAACCAACTGTGTTTGGGTTATTCTTGCACAGCTTTGACTTCTGTAACTTTGCGTTAAAATTTGAAATTGGGAAATCTGAGTTCTCCAACTTTGTTGTTCCTTCTCTGGATTGTTTTGGCTAATCTACGTTCCTTGAGTTTTCATGTGATTTTAAGATGGCCTTTCAATATCTGCAAAATAACAGCTGGAATTTTGACACAAACTGCCTTGAATCTATATATCTGTTTGGGAATTATTGCCATCTTAGCAATATTAAGCTTTCATAAACTTGGGATGCCTTTATTTAGGTCTTGTCTAGCTTTTCCCAACAACATTTTGTGGTTTTCAGAGTGCAAGTTTCACATTTCTTTATTAAATTCATTACTAAGTATTTTATTCTTTTCGATGGCATTATAAATGCAATTTTTTTCTAATTTCATTTTGAAGTTTTCATTGCTAGTATATGGAAATATGATTGATTTTTGTATATTGATCTTGTGTTCTGCAACTTTGATGAACATGTTCAAATGGCATTTTAGTGGATTCATTTGACTTTCTTTGACAAGGTCATGTCGTTGGCAAAGATATATAGTTTTATTTCTTCCTTCCTTTCAAATGTAGATGACTTTTGTTTCATTTCCTTACCTAATTTCCCTGGTCCTACCTCCTGTACAAGTGGCAAAAGTAGACATCTTTGGCTTATTCTTGATCTTATGGGAAATTTCATTGATTTATGTTCTCATATTTATTATAATCTCCTTTCTGCCTGATTTAGATTTCATTTACTCTGTCTTCTAGTTTAAGTTGGAAGCCTAGATGAATTATTTTAGGTATTTATGCTTTCTAATATAGGTATTTAATGCTGCACTTTTCCCTTTAAGCACTCCATAGCTGCATACCATGAATTTTGGTATTTGTATTTTTACTTAGTTTAAAATCATTTAAAGTTTCCCTTGAGATTTCTCTTTGACCCTTCTGTTATTTAGAAGCTTTTTCTTTGATTTCCAAATAGTTGGGAATTTTCCAGATATCTTTCTAGTACTATTTTCTGTTTATTTTTATTGTGGTCTAAGAACAAACTTGTATGATTTCTAATATTTTAAATGTGTTAAAATTTTGTTATTGCCCAGAATATGGTGCACCTTAGAGAATAACTCATGTGCACTTGAGAAGAATGTGTATTCTACTATTGTCCAGTGAAATGTTTTATAAATATCAATTACATCAAGTTGTTTGATTGTGCTGTTTGGGTCATGTTTATTCTTACTGGTTTTCTATCTATTTGCTCTATCAGTTCCCAAGAAAGGAATGTTGACATCTCCAACTATAATTATGGATTTGTCTATTTCTCCTTTCAGATATATCAGGCTTTTGCTTTGTGCATCACAAAAGTCTATTGTTGGGCAAATACACATTTAAGATTCTTAGATCCTCTGGGAGAATTGGTTCCTTTGTTATTGTGTAGTATCCATCTTTATCCCTGATAATCTTGCTTGTTCTGAGATTTACTTTGATTGAAATTATTAGAGCTATTCCAGTTTCCTTAGATTAGCATTTAATAGTTTATCTTTATTCTTTTACTTGAAAACTTAATCTTTATATTTAAAGTAGATTTATTATGAACCATATATAATCTATAGTTTTCTATGTAAATTAATGCAATTTATGAACTTTTCTGACATTTCCCCCAAGAAAGTCAAGATCTTTTTCTTCTTGAAATATATGTAATCACTGGACTATAACAGAAAATTTTTATAAACAGTTTCCTTGGATTTTCTCAGAGTCAAAAATACTTATTTTCTAAAGATGCTTACTTCAGGTACACTTATTTAATATTGAACATGATGAGTTGGCACAATTATGTGGCTAAGGGGCCAGAGGACTCCAGAAAGATAAAACTACTAAACTGAGGAATCCTGAGTTTCAGGAATCTTTTCTTAAATTCAGAAAGGATTACTTCATCATATGCTTATGCCTTAACATAGCAACAATTTGAGCTGAGTGCAAGCACAGAGTTTAGATGAGATCAAGTTCAGCACTTTTTTGATTCGCAGATGAGGAATCCGAGAACAAGGGCTATGTGGCTCTTTCCATCTTGTTTTCCTGGTGGTTTCAGCACAATGGAGAGAGTTACGTTGTTATATTGTTTCTGTGATTGTTTTACCAGTAAGATCCCACCCCAGCAACTACTTAGATGGATGCTTGTGAGTGACCATGAGTGTAGAGGGAAATTGCTTTCTAGGCTAAGCGTCGGGCTTCAGGAAGTGTGTTATAATAAATAATTTGTCCCAACCTTGAGCTGTGCTCCGTGTCTAGTCTCTTTTTCAGCCATTTCTCAACATTCTTGTGTTGATTTTCTCATTTACAACTTTGAAATTTGAATTAAGTTTTTCCATTTGTATTTGCCAATTCCAACTTAAATTGCTTTTTGTGATACTAATTTTCTCTTTGCTTCTGCATCCTATATCTTCCATCTAGAAGGTTTATTGTATAAATGACTACTACTTGGCTATACACAGCTAACATTTCAGATTTACCATCTCTGGTATAAGTTATATAAACAAGGGCCTGAGAATTTCAGAGTCAGTTTTGATTTGGTTACAAAAAAATCCAAAACTTAAAAAAAAAAAAAAAAAAACACCGAAGATCAGAATTGTGCAAAGTTCAAATATAAATATAAATATGTTTTATATTTATATTGTAAAAATAACAAGAGCTCTTCCTTAGATATTTTAAGTTTCTTATTCTGATTATTCATGATAACCAGCAAATAAAAAGGGTCTTTAATTTAGAGAAAACAATCACCAAATATTTGCAGCATTTTTCTTTTCAAACGTTTGAATTGTTGGTTTTGTTTCAGCATGGTTCTTAATTTATCCAAAGAGACTTCTCAGCCTGTGCTGTTACAGGGACTCCTCACAGTATAAGTAGAATGACTGTTAGTATGTCTTTCCATTATTACAGAAACTCTATTTTTTGAAAGTGCCTTTAGCAGGATTCTGGGAATTCAGTGTAGGTTAACAGTGGGGCTCCCACCATTTAGAATTCTTTTCTCCTAATGAAAGGAGTCTGAACCCTTGAACTCTGTCAGGGACTTAGGCATGTTCCCTGGGCCTGATTTTCATCCTCAGAAAATGGAGGTCAGACACATGTCAAGAATAAAGGAAGGGCAGATTAGAGTGCTTAAAGACTCTGTACATGTCCAGATGACACTAATGTGTTGACCATAGTGTCTGGAACCTGCTAGGCACTTGGTGAGTGAGTGAATGAACAAACGAATCAATGAGTAAATAGTGAGTAGAAATGACAGCGAATAATCAGGGAAGCAACTAATTATACACATTGTCGAATGTCTTACTTTCAATGTGTTAGCCTGGAAATTGTTATAAAAAATGTAATGTTTCCCAGATATGTTCCTTTTCTAAGGGATTAAGGTAGTATAATTTGGTAATATATTTTCATAAAGAAATGGTTACTGCAGATGCTAATTTAGGATAAGAGTTTCATCATTTCTATAGAAATTGGCTTTATGACCACCTTACCTGATGATAGTACTTGTGCTCCTCATAGCTACTTTCTTCCTTCATTGATAGTTTGATAAACATGTGACATAAAATAAAGAGGACAGTAATGTCTGCATTCTACCTCTGTAATTACAATGATACTTGGTTTATGAGTGCAGGTGTGCAAGACATAAAAGTTTCTTCATTGACTCAACTTCTATTAGGTTGGCAGAAAAGGGGAAAAAACTTGAAATCTTTGTTAGACTCCACCACACACATATACACTCAGCTCTTGGAATTGTGCCAAGTTTCTGGGAATTTACATCTGAATAGCACTCAGGTTTGAATGGGGGGAAGGCACAGTGTACATTATTCCAGTCATTGTACCCACGTGATACTGCCAAGATGTCCCTCATCCTTGTTTGTATGGCTTCATCAGGTCCGGATGGCATCCTGGCTCAAACTTGGGGCACAGGAATTTTTTGGTAAAGCTGCCTAAAAGACCATTTTGCCTGATGTGTGCCCTGGTGCCCTTTCTCTTTGGGGTCTTCCTCTGTGGGACTTCGCTACCAGCCTGGTGAGCTTCAAGGGATGTATTTCTCTCCCTCATCTCAGCCTGCACTATCCATCCTTCACTTCTCCTGCTGCTCCCCAACCAAAGAAACAACTCTATCTAGCAGAGTGGTGATCCATCTGTATGTTTTTCCAAGGCACTCAGTCAGTGGCTTTTAGTGAAATATGTGAGAAAGACTTACAAGAAGCTTTAATATTTTGCTCTGCCACTTATCACCCTGTCACCAACTCCCTGCTTGAAGTAGGACAGGAAAGAGAAGTTGACAAGAAAAAAAAAAAAACACCCAAACAACAAAAAAAATTATTTTAATCCATAAACAAATACCTCAAAGTAACAATACAATCAGAGTGAAGTGCAAGGTGGAGTCAACGTTATTATTTGACTATGTTCCAAGCCTTCCACTAGAGTTTTTCAGACATTTTACTTCATTCCATCATTATAACAAGACTGTGAGTGGACGTGATAATTCCAATTTTACAATCAGGAAACCAAGAGTTAGAGAGATTAACTAGCCTACTCAATATTAAATTTGAAGTCAGGGAGTGAAATTCTAAATTCTGTACTTTTCTCTACTTACTTTGTTTCACTTCACAACCATACACATGTGATAATCAATGAAAACAAGCATTGCAAATGAGAAATATGGGAGGATAGCTATTTAAGATTATATTTGACCAGTTAAAAGCTATATGGGGACATATGGAATGAGAATGAAGGTCAGAAAGTTAAAGTTCAGTTAACATGGACCTCACTCTTTTCGGAACATACAATGTTGCTCAGCCCAGATATTTGTCAACCCGGGGAACTGAAAAACAGACTGTGGTGCATCACAATGGAATATTACTCAGTCACAAAGAGGAACATACTACCGATACACTCAACAATGCAGATGAATCTCAAATGCCTGATAACAAGTGAAGAGAACCAAACTAAAGGCTACTGAGTCTGTGATTCCATGTATATGGTTCTCTGGAAAAGCCAAAATTATAAGGATTGTTTCATATTTTGATTGAGGTGGTGATCACATGACTAAACATGTTTGTCAAAAATTGCAGAAATGTACAGTAAAGGAGTGAATAATACCAGATGCAAAGTATACTTTAATCTTTAAAATGAGAGAAAAACACAAAGTTATTTAAAATTAGCTGTTTTACTAATTTCATTAGAAATGTCTTACCTTATGGCTTTTAGGTAAATTTTGAAAAATAGAATGAATTCAATCCCATAATCTTAATAACCAGCTTCTTCTTAATATTATATAAAACCCACAGACCTAAGGTATCCCAAAGGTCACCTTTCCTCAACTAAATAACGATACATGATAAGTTGTCTCAGTCATGTCCGACTCTTTGAGACACTGTAGACCATAGCTCATCAGGTTCCTCTGTCCATGGGCTCCTCCGGACAAGAATACTGGAGTGGGTTTCCATTTCCTCTTCCAGGGGATCTTTTCCACCCAGGGATCAAACCCGTGTCTTTTGTGTCTCTTGCACTGGCAGGTGGGTTCTTTACCACTACCGCCACCCAGGAAGCCCATAGTGAAATCTAGATGCTCCTTAAACTGAAGAGAAGAGAAAATTGCCAGGTGCCTACAGACCAATAAGTTTTGAAGTAGTTCTTATTATTAGCAGACATATAAAATGTACAAAATGAGCCACTGAGTAATAATTAAACTTGTTTATTAATTATTGCTTCAAATACTCATAAAACAACTATACTTGGCTGTATGTTATTTTTACACAGAAGATTGACAACTGCCAGTAATCCAATTTAAGGGAGAAGAAGCTGCTCAGTCCTGCATAAATAAGATGCTTCAAAGCTGGGAGAGTTTGGGGGTCATCATTTGATGTTTTGGAGAATCATTACTCAAGTCCTGAATATCTACCTTTGCTGAGACAACATAAGCCATAGACTCTCCTTCCTGCCATGGAGAAGTCTCTTGACCATCCCCTTGGTTTTTGAGCTTTGTAGTGGCAATTTCACGGTGGGTAAGAGGAAGACAGTCAGCTTGGCTAATTCACACTGAGAAAAGCAAAGGGTTTCTTAAGGATCGTAGAAAGAGAGCCAGAAAGAAGAGGGAGGAGAAGAAAGAGAAGGAGAGCCTAAACATATATGGAGAAAGAATATTTGAATTTATTTTTCTGTGTGGTATAAACAAAAGCCTCTTCTGGCATTTTTAAAAGACTGCAGTAAAGATTTAAATTGCTTTTCCATTATTTCTGGACATGAAGATTGCTTTTTCTCCTGAAGGTGACACCATGCCAGGATGAGCTGTGAAGAGGCTCAAGTTTTATAAGTAACATATCTGTCAAAGCTTCAGGCTGACTTTCAAGAAAAGCTGTTTAACTTCCAGTGATGTGTAATTTAATGAAGGAAAAATATAAAACTATTAGTTTAACCAAATAGGAAATGCAGAAGAAACTCTAATATTTTCAGTATCTCTCAGAATTATACTGTCAATCTTCAAGAGCTAAAGAAACCAAAATGATGAGCCCTGGTGATGCAAAACAGCTTGTCAACACGATTCCAGGCATATCTGTCAGGGGCAGGTGTGAATTCAAAAACTCTTTAGACAACATATATGAACAAATCTTTGACTCAAACTTTGGTCATTATACTGAAGAGGGAAGTTAGTCTGTAATTATCTGGGTGTCTAAATGCTTTTTCAGTTATTAAAAGTACACACTTACACAATTAATATGTGGACCTCCTGAAAAGCTACTATTAAATTGATGACACATCACACAAATTATGGCATCTTAGAATCGGGTGCACAATACTCCAAAAGTAATTTTTCAGCTACCATATTTTTATTCCAAGAGACTCACAGAAGATATTTGACTAATGTGTTTCTTTGGTCCACATTTGTTTTCTAGTATTATTCTCATGACCTCCAGACATCCTGAACTATTCCGATTTTGGATGCTCTAAAAGTTTGACTAGCACTTCATATAAGAATTTTACTGGATGGGGTATGTGAGTGGAGGAGGTGGAGGTGGAGAGGCAGAAAAGGAACTGATGGTGGACAAAGAGAGGTAGGAGGAAGAGAAAGGGCAAAAAATGTTGGCAGGTGTGCCCTGCTTTTTATAGAACGTGGCCCTGAACACCTGCCCTCAAGCATGGTGTGTGTGAGAGACAGAAGTGTTGACAATGAAGTGATGGTGCTTGTTGGCGGCTTTTCTTTTCATCCATACCCACAGGGTTTGGCAGGCTTTGCTGCTTGCAGTTTGGGGTCCTGCTTTCTTAACTATCTCTGTGGTTTGTGATGGATCCACAGGCATCACAAAGCAAGAGTCCCCTCTTGTAAATTTGGAGCTGTCTGTCCCCTGCACCAGCATCTGCTGACATTTCAGTAGGATTGCGGGAAGGTATGGGCTTATTTCAATGTCTGAACAACATCTTGGGAAATTTTCCTTAGTAGGAAGAATGTCTCTGCATTGCCTGTATACTTGGTTTTTAGGTGTTTTTGGCTTGTACCTTGCACTCTTGTTGATCAGACTGATTTGTATTTGGAGGGAGCAATAATGATTAAAAATTGCTCTATAATTTGAAAAATTCATCATTTTTTTCTGAATTCTAAGTGATAAGACTGATCTCTGTTTCCTTGACTATTAGCAGTGTGGTAGTGTTCAGTTACTTGCTTCTATTAATCATCTATTGAGGAAAATCATGACTAAAGCAAGAACTCAAAAACCCAAGAAAACTTGACTTTATCAGTAAAGCAACTATCATGTGCTCTACTTGATATCAGCAGAAGATCACCTAAAGAGATCAAAGACTGACTATGTCTTTAAATGGGAGGGGTCTAGCATTTATTTATAATTTATTCAGCAAAAGGCTGTGCCAAGCGTTGTTCTGGGTGGTAGATTTAGAACTAGTCCAGAGCAACTGAGTCTTGGCTCAGATGCTGCCTATCTTATGGTGTAGGAATAATCCACGACTCTGGTTAGTAGTATGCTGTATTCAGAGCAGGTTTCACATTGAACTTCTCTGAGCTCATTTCTCAAGGAATTTCACTTATTACTTTCTGTCAGTTGCTCATTATTTTCCTTTATAAATGAATTGGCTAAGTGACATGCATTACAGATATATCATATTTCTAAACCTCCTGAACCTTACTTCTGGTAAACATAGGCATTCGCCTTGAACAGAGGAAGTCACAGTAGCAAGCTGAAGTTGTTACAGAAACAATGAGAACTCTTCAACATTCAGGAATCATCATGTTTTCTAGAGTAAATGATACAATTAATGCTTGATACTGGATTGTTTATAGACTTCCTCCTGACTCACAGCTCTTCACCTGTCAGTTCCAAAGAGATGGAAGGTTATTCAGAAGACTTAAACAATAATTCAAATATTGGTATATGGAGCTGCTTTAAAAAATCTTGACAGGCTTTTGCCTGTGATAGATTTATACTTCTTTCATTATTGTAGCAGAACATCAAAAATTGCCTCTAAGAAAATTAAACTTTTTCCCTTTCTTCAGAGGACAGCTAAAACATGTTCATCTAACTAAGTATTTTTGCATGTCCAGAGAAGACCATGGAACAGTAGAAGAGCTTAGCACACATGGGCGATGGAGCCAAGTGGGCTGGATTTGGTTCCTGGCTTTGCTGCTTCCAGCTGAGTGGCCTTGAGCAATACTTTCTTTCATACTACCTCAGTTTTCCCATCTGGAATATGGAGATGGTAAAGTCAACTTCTTTCATGGGGTTATTTTGAGGCTAATGTACATTGCACAAGGGCATTTGCCTGAAGAAAGGATTAAAAGAAAATGTTTGCTTTTCTAATATCTGGTTCACGCACGCTAAGTAGTTTCAGTCGTGTTCATACTCTTTGTGAGCCTGTGGCAGTGTAGTCTGCCAAGCTCTCTATCCATGTGATTTTCCAAGAAAGAATACTGGAGGGGGTTGCCATTTACTCCTCCAGGGGATCTTCCCAACCCAGGGGTCCAATCAGCATCTATTTCCTGCATTGGGAGGTGGTTTGTTCACCACTAGTGCCACCTGGAAAGCCCCTACATCTGATTCACATATTCACATTTGAGTAACATTTGATTCTGGCAAGATGAGGATGCTATTATAGTTGCTCATTACCTTCTTAAATTTCTCTATGGAACAAAGTATTTTATCTAGACTATCTTCCCAGAGTATGGATCAAAAAGTTACTTAGAGTGTGTCAGTATCCTCTCTGTTTTTGCCTGTGGTGATTAAATGATGGGAAGCAGCATGGAGTTATGGAAGGAACAAGGTCTTTGGAGTCAGGCCACTGTGGTTCATGTCTAAGCTCTGCCACAGACAATGACTTAAGTGCGTTTACCACCTGCAGTGGAGGCACTGATACTTACCTCCTAAGGCTGTTGTGAGGTAAGTGCAGTATATGTACTTAGCATATATCCTAAAGATTAACAGATGTTGGATGAATGGTCCTAAACCATCCCTTGAGCAGAATGGCCAACATCTAACTCAAGTAGGCCCATCTTCCTTACATTCTATTTTGCCCACCTACAAACCTCTCAAACCACTATAAACACAGCCAATTCAAATAGAAGTCAGACATTTAATAGGTTAATCTACAGCCTACAAAGTCAACTGGTATGAAAAACTCTCTTCAAATCAGGGTGATGAGATCAGCTTGACCAATCAGCTCCTGTTTCAGTAAAAAAAAAAAAAAAAATTGAAAGAGATTTATGGAGGGAAGAAGCAGGAGCTAAAAAGCCAAGACTTGAGGTGGTCAGGCCCACAGACATGTTGATGTGATGAGGAAGCAGAATCTATGGGCTGGCATCAGACTGTGAGACAGCAAGACAGAGTTAAGGGAACAGAGGGTGAGCTGCTTGGCCAGCAGCGTGAGCATCAGGGCCAACAAAGCCCAAAGATGCAAGCCATCCAGATGGCAAAACCTCCTTCAACTCCTGCTACTGAGGGAGTTCCTAGAGGGGCGCTATACATGGACTCCCCAATCGGTTAATCTCCCTGAGGCTGACCCTCCTCACTTTCCGTTCTTCCATGAAACTAGAGGGTTCATTTTCCTGTGAGTTTCCAAGAAGGTCTGGGCCACTGGCAGGGGCTCTTGTTTTATCCATTTCTATTTTCATTCACAGTATAAATTACCTCTATTTTATTTGGGGTCACTAAAGTAAGTCCCTATTCCTCTCTTCTCCAAAATTAGTATTGTATCTTCCAGAAATATGTCTGATACCGAGGGAAGATAGTCTCTGAGCGTGGGGTCTCATGTTGCCTGTGGAATTGTCCTGTTTATTTTTGGGTCCCAGCTTGGCTAGCTTTTTTTGTATAGATCCTAGTAGGAATTGGCTTACTAAGCTTGAGTATTAGATGTCAGACACTTGTAGGGACTAGTGACTAATTAACTCTTCTTACAACCTTTAATTTTTTTGCCCTTAAATAGAGGCAGTGTATAGAGAGGTTAAGAACATGGCTGTGGCATCAGATTACCTGTGTTTTATTTCTGCCTCTACCACCTACAAGCTTGGACAGGTTTCTTATTGCTCTATGCTTCAGTTTCTTTATTACTATACGCTGTACTTAAAAATTATTGCTGAATATCATCTATCTTCTATCAAAACACTTATTTGTTTTATCTGTCTGCTTAGTTATATTTCTCTTGTTTGACTTTTATCTCCTTGAGAGTAGATGGGAATGTACTTTTGCATTTCCATTACTTAACACATAGTAGACGCTCAATAAATTATTTTAATATTTCCTTTTTGAAAACAGTATTCTTGAAAAACTGTCATCCTAACAGCTAACTTATGGTTCTCTGAATCTTATACAGATTTTTATATCTCTAATTCTTTTACCACATATTGACGTAAACCTGTGGTATGTATTATACTTACTTTATTAATTAATTTTAGTAATTATTCTGTTATTTAATTAACTTCAGTTCAGCAAATTTAAAGCCCTTTAGAGTTCACTTTTATTTATCAAGTTTGTCCCGTTCTTCTAATGTGTTCTGGTTTGCTCTATTTTTACTCTAAATTAATTATTGTGCTTTTCATTCTTTATTGTTTAAATTAAGGTGTAATTGACTTAAACCTAATGTTATATGTTATGTTAGTTTCAGGTCTACAGCATAGTGATTCTATATTTTTATACATTACAAAATGATCATCACTATAAGCCTAGTTACCATCTGTCACCATACAAAGTTATTACAATATTATTGACTCTATTCTCTATTATGTATATTGCATCCCATGACTTGTTAATTTTATAACTGGAAGTTTGTGCCTCCTAATCATCTTTACTTATTTCATCCATTCTCCTCAGCCACCTTCACTCTGACAAGCACTAGTTTGTTCTCTTATATCTATGAGTCTGTTTGTGTTTTTTTTGGTTGGTTCTTTTTTTTTTTTTTTTAGATCCCACATTGTGCTGATCAAGTTTGCATGTCTTTCTGCTGGATCTATCTGCTTCTCCAACTTAGCAAGGTCATTTTGAATTCCAATCTCATCTGCTTTGGAGTACACTTTTTCTCCAGGTAACTATGCCACCTAAATCAATGAGTTTCCTATTTCTTTTTAAAAATAACTCACTGATATAAGGTTAAATAAATAGTATCCACCTGATTTACAAATACAAGGTGTATTCTTCAAAGCTATAAAACCGTAATTAGACATGCAAAGAACCAGGTTTAATGAGAGTACAATTGTTTCATAGAAAACACTTTTTAAAAGTTATTTATTTAATTTTTGGTTGCACCGGGTCTTCATTGCCCACGGGCTTTCTCTGATTGCAGTGAGCCAGGGCTATGTTCAGTTGCCTCAGTGCGGCGGCTTCTCTTTTTGCAGAGCACAGACAGGCTCTATGCACATGTGTTTCAAGTTGAGACGCGTGGGCTCAGCAGCTGTGGTTCACAGGCCCTAGAGTACAGACTCAGCAGCTGCGCACACAGGCTTAGTCGCTCCGCAGCGTGTGGAGTCTTCCTGGATCTGAGATCAAAACTCGTGTCCCCTGCATTGCCAGGTAGATTCACTACCACCAGGGAAGTCCCTGTAGAAAACATTTTTATGTAAGAAAAACTTTTGTTTATGAGGACAAATGGTCCAATAAATCTATAATTGCTCAATGCCCTAGAACCCAACATTTCAATTTATTAAGCCAAGAATTAGCCTCATGTAATTTTTTTTTTAGTTGTTTTAAATTTAACTCGAGCCTGCCCACATCTGAGTTTATCCAGTAGATACACATAGTACCCTATATGTGGGTGTAAATAAAAATTTAGCAAACCAGCAATGAAGAATGTATCCTAATTTTTGTGCAGTTTTGATGAACAACAGTTACAGTCTAGATCAGAACAGTTTGCATAGATTTTCATCAATAATTGGTAGAGTCTCGATTTTAATGAGGTGAAACTCTGACTCCAAGGTATGTTACTCTAAAGATGAACCAACAGACCAAAATCCTTTATTGTTTCATTTGATGAAAGTAATAAATCTCAATAATGTGTTTTCAGATAAAAGGAAATCATTCTTTTTTATCTTGGAAAAATGCATCCTTATTAGAAATCTAAGATAGCATCTTAGGTAAAGTTGTACTCCAAAACACCTTGCCTCATTTAAAAGTGTGTTCAGCTTTCTTGGTGTTCATGCTATTCTGCAGGTCACAGAAAGTGACCTGAGCTCTTTACCATTGGTACCTACAGGTTTCTATTCAGTCCTCAGGAGAATGTCATTTCATTGCTCATTCAACCAAACAGACCTACAGCAGTTTGTTTATATGATCACCTCCTGGAACAGTAAAAAGAATCATGACAAAGGTGATGATTTACAGTCATAGTTGCAATTTAGGCTGAATTTTAGTGGATTAATTTGCTTCATTGAAAAAGTCTTCTGCAGAGGTCTGAAGACCTGTATTCAAAGACTAAAACAGTCTCCTGGGGCTTTCAGCTTGATTTTTTTGTTTTGCCCAACTGGGGCTTTTCCTTAGGTTGTAAATTCCAGCTTTCTAATGTCAGATCCTTCTTTTGTTGAGCTTTAAGGCATTTCTGGAATTACTCAGCAAAGGGACTCTGACAATTCCTTGCCCTGTTCTTAGGTCATAGAGCTGATTTATGTCTAAAGGAGGTTCTCTAAACAGTAGATGAAATTGGTGAAATGTTATCCATTTATTAAAGTGGGTTCAAGAGTTCCTCCTGCTGATCAGTGGGAGTTGTCCTAAAAAAAAAATTGACCCTGAGTGCATTGACTTATTGTTATTCTGTGTTTTATTACAGGAAAGTGAAAGTCACTCTTAAAGAAAATGTTTACGGTTGAGTAAACTAACCGTGTTTGGCACATTCTAAATACGCTATTTCAGGTTGATAGCATATAAGCAGTTATAAGAATGACTGTTCTTATTAACATGAATGCACAAATTATTTATTTAACCAACATTTATGAAGTATCATTTCTCTTCAGGAACTGCTCTATGTATTGTGAACATGGCAGCGAATAAGTCAGACAAACTCTTTGCCTTTTGTAACTAAGTGGGACAAATACCAAACAATAACAAATAAATGTATAGCAAAATCATAGGTAATGTTCAGGATTATAAAGAAAAGAACAACCCAGCATAGAGAATTGGGAGTCATCATCCTTTTAGGTATGTATACATTTTCTACTGCTGCTTTAAAAAAAATTACTGTAAATTTCATGGTTTAAAGTAATTTAAATTTATTATCTTATAACTCTGTAGGTTAGAAGCTTCACGTTCTTAAAATCAGTCCTGAAAGCAGAGCATCGGCAGGCCCCAAGGGGAATCCTTTTCCTTGATTCCAGATGCTTCTCAACATTTCTTGGCTTGTAGTTCCCTTCCTCCATCTTCAAAGGCAGAAATATCACATCTCCCCTATCTTTCATTTGTTATCACATCTCTTTCTGACCATGGCTGGGAAAGGTTTTTCTGTTTTGAAAGCTAGTATGATTAGATTAGCCCACCCAGCTAATCCAGGACAAGCTCTTTCTTTTAAGGCCAGTTAATTAGCAACCTCAATTCTAGCTGCAACCTTAATTCCCTTTGCCACATTAGAAAGCATATTCTCATTTATTCAGATGCTCAAAGTATATCAGGTTTCACCAGTGGGAGCCTTTTCAAGCCAGGACCTGTGTTCTTCTGACATATGTCTGCCATCATTTGAGTACTTTCTCACTTCCGGCTCAGTAAGTTGATCCAGGTTCACTTTTGTACATTCCCAGTCTCAGCCCAAGAATCAGTCATTTCTCCAAGAATTCTTGGTTTCTTTTAGTGAAAAACTAGTTCTTGGCTGCTAGGTCGGTTTAATGTTTTTGAGGTCTGGATGTGTTCTGAAGACAGAGTCTGAAGGCATGAGTTTAAAAAAGGGAAACAAGACGAGTCCAAATTTTTTAGTATTATTATTTTTTTAACCTGAGCTAACAGATGGATGGAGGTACCATGAACAGAGTTGGGGAAGCCTGCAGTGAGGGGCAGGTTTGGAGGGAGGTTCTGAAATCAGTTTAGCCACATTAGACTGTGATGCCTATTAAACATTCTAGTGGAGTTGGCAAGTTGGCAGTTAGATGTCTGGGTC
Organism: Muntiacus reevesi; assembly: GCF_963930625.1. NCBI lineage: Eukaryota > Metazoa > Chordata > Mammalia > Artiodactyla > Cervidae > Muntiacus > Muntiacus reevesi. The sequence goes on from NC_089251.1 coordinate 235,111,621, forward strand.
TACGGTTTTGGAGAGAACACTGGAGTGGGAATCATCAGAGTATTGGTGGTATTTATATCCATGAGGAAGGATAAGAGCATCAAGGAAATAAGTGAAAGGAAGGGGGCCGAGGTCTGAAGTCTGGGGCACACCTGCAGACTTCAGAGGTCAGGGAGAAGAGGAATGAAGGAGACAAAAGGAGAGATCACTGAGGTAAACGGAAAGCAGAGAACTTGGTGTTCCAGAAAGTGAAAGTGGCTCAGTTGTTTCCGACTCTTTGTGACCCCATGGACTGTGGAATTCTCCAGGCCAGAACACTGAAGTGGGTAGCCTTTCCCTTCTCCAGGGGATCTTCGCAACCCAAGGGTCGATCCCAGGTCTCCCACATTGCAGGTGGATTCTTTACCAGCTGAGCCACCAGGGAAACCTAAGAATGTTGGAGTGGGTTGCCTATCCCTTCTTCAGGGGGTCTTCCTGACCCGGGAATCGAACTAGGATCTCCTACATTGCGGGTGGATTCTTTACCAGCTGAGCTATGAGAGAATACCTTCTGGTGTTCCAGAAGGCAGATGGAAAAAAGCATATCAAGGAAGAAACAGTGACTGACTGGGTCAAATGCTGCTACTAGATTAAGTGAAGAGAGGACTAAGAACTGTCATTGGGCGGCAGGGGCAGTTAACTTGGTTAGAATGGGTTTAAGCCAGAATAGGAAATATGGAATTACACCGAACAAGTGTAGACAAATTCTTTTAAGGTACTTGCTGCAAAGAGGAGCAAAGGAATAGGGTAGTTAACTACTGGAGAATTAGGGTCACAAGAAGGTTTTTTTTTTTAATAAGATGTTAGAAATACCGGCATTTCTGTATGCTCATGGAAGTCATGATTGGGTAGGGAGTGGAAAAACATAAATGGCAGCAGGTGGGGTGGGCAGAATCTGTTTCTTTGTCACGTCTAGCTGTGTCCCTTGGCTCTTGGCTGCCTTTTGGCATTTTCAAACCAGTAGCAACAGGTGAGTCCTTTGCATACAACTTTCACACCTCTTCCTGTCAGTCTCTCTGCCTTTGCATCCAGGGAACATTTCAGATTTTAGGATTCATACAGTTAGCTTGGATCCACCTTACAATTCATGAGTGTGTTCCCATCCCAAGGCCAGTAACCTTGATCACATCTGCAAAATCCTTTCTGTCACGTAAAGTAACTTAATCACAGGTTTTGGTGATAAGAACTCCCTAGGGTCATTATTCTATCAACCACAAAATCCCAGGGATATCAGAATTCTTGAAATAGATGGTTTCTTAGTTGGTTTTGTTTATTCCTTTAATCTCCTTAGCTAACTCTTTAATTATTTAAACTGAAGTAAACTTCTTGTAAATTTGCTTGAATTCTAAATGGATAGGGCTCAATTCTATGTGCATCTATACACGGGCTTCATGGATCTGTCATTTAAGTTATGCTGACGAGCTTTGCACTCACTCAACTGTCATTGCAAGAAAAGCTCTCAGGTTCATTTCCCAATCTTCTCATGCAAATACTGTTTTCCAGACTTCCTTGCACCTGGCTTCTAGCTAAATTCCAACAGCGGAAGCCTGGTCAGAGACTAGATTGCAGGATGGAGGAAGGAGCCTCTATTGCTATTTCTAGTCCTGAAGTGACTATATTTGTTTGTGGTTCCCACTCTCCTGGGCAGCACCACGGTTCATGGTTCTAGCTCCCACTGGGGGCCAGGCTTCTGGATTCTAGTACCATCTTCCCCTCTCTTGGAATGGTGTGGCTTCCTGTTTAGTCTTTTGCTTGCCTTCATTCCCTATTTGGTTTCTCAGCTCTTCTATCATTGTGTAACCCATTAATTATATTAAATTTCCTCTATTTGAAATATCCAGTTTCTGTCTTCCTGACTCAACTTTCACTGATAGCTTGGAAAATAAAACTATACTAGTTTCAATCTTGCATTTGAAAAATAACCTTCTTGTCAGTCTGAAAGGGACTCTGGTATTCTTAAAAAAGAAAAAGTTCAACAGAAAATCCATTCCGCTTGTTTAGAGGTATATAAAGATATTTTAGCACCCTCTTGTCATTTCTGACATGAAATATGCAGCATGATGTTTACTTACTGAGACTGATGTCATAGGGTGAGCTTTACTGGTACATGAGAAAGGAATTTCAGGAAGCCACTCTGTGAACTGCTGGGGATTAAATTTCTGAATGATGAGCCCAGTGGTGTTGGTATAGCAGAGAATGGGACCATATTCCACCGACAATGCCAATCAAGGACACTCAATCATGGCTTTAGGGCACAAAGAACAGGATAAAGAGAATTCCACATGTCTGAGAAGTGGTTTCCTCTATTTCAAGGAGAGGGAAAACTAGGGCAAGAATGCAATCTGGGCTGCTGGGTGGCTGGCTAATATTCATTGCTTAAAAAAAAATTATACACACACAGTGGAGAAGGACGAAGGGAAGCCTGCTCGCCTCTGAATAGCAAGGCTATTAGCAAGAAGAAAGAGATTTAAAAATAATTTACATACATGATTATTAGGACGGAAAAGGATGACTCCAACTGCAGTTCTTGACACAACTTTGTGGCTTTCTGTGGTTGAGATAATGTACATAAAGCAGAGACCCCACCATCTGACTAATTAACTCGGCAGCAGGGAGGGAATGGATGAAAGGATAATTAATAGGTCAAAGACCCAATGCTGTGTTATGATTATTTGAATAATATTATGATAATTTGAATAACGCACAAGAGTTTCTGAAAATTGGTTGCCGGCTAGGACTCCAGCTGACAAAACATTTGAATCACGCTCATTTTATACCTCCTGGGTAGCTTTCCTTCCTTCCTGAAAGTAGTAAGCATATGTTTGACTGCGGGGGGAGGGGAGGGAAGAAGAGGACACGGGGAATGACTGTGGAAAGAGAGACTGTTTTAAATGTCCGTGACGGAATGATACTGTCGTAGAAGTCCACAGCAGAAATCCTCCAGTTCAGTTCACATTGAAGTGACCTTAACTGGCAAGGACAGTTGCAGGCCAAGACAATAGATACGATGGCATTCAAGCTCACAAGGACTGTTCAATGAAACGAAAAACCCCGTGCTTATTTCCTGGTTTAAAAAAAAAGAAAGAAAAAATTAATTAATTAGTTTAGATCTATGTTTGATGGATTTGCATCTTTATTTAGAAAAACAATACCAAAGAATCATTTTTACTTCAAGCCAGTAGGGATTTTAAACCAGGACATTTATTTAGAATTTTTTAAGCACATTGCATGTTGAAAGTGTCCTACACAAAAATTTCTTTTAAAACTCATGTGGGTTATTGACAAACGTGGAAGCATTTATAATATAATATTCCCACGATTGACAATCATGCTGCCCATATAGTTTATTAGGCTTCCCTGGTGGCTCAGCTGGTAAAGAATCTGCCTGCAATGTGGGAGACCTGGATTTGATCCCTGGGTTGGGAAGATCCCCTGGAGAAGGGAAAGGCTACCCACTCCAGATTCTGGCCTGGAGAATTCCATGGACTGTATAGTCCATGGGGTCACAAAGAGTCGGACACGACTGAGCGACTTTCACTTTCACATATCGTATATCATTTCAGTGGCTTTTTTTCCCCCTTCAATTCCTTTTACTGAGAAAATGGACTTCACTGTCAGCATCCAAGCAGCAATCTAGAACGTGGCCTGAGGGTTTTTAGGGCAACTAATAAAAAGGCCAACCTGTTTTCCTCTGCATGAGTTTATTTCCTGCAGGAGTTCTGCGTGAGTTTTATTATTTATATGAAAAGAGTAGCTTCTATCTACCTTCCCATTAATCCAGTGATTCTAATCTGGGGACAGTTTTGTCCACTAGGGGACATTTGACAATATCTGGAGACAGTTGTAAATGTCACGATTTAGGGGAGGTACTGGTATCTAGAAGATGAAGACTAGGGATGCTGCTAAACACCCTACAATGTGCAGGGCAGCCTCCACAATTAAATCTGCAAAGGGCTGAGGCTGAGAATCTATATTAATCCAAATGTGGCTTTGGGTGAATCCAAGAATGATGCTGCCTGGTCCCATGGCTGCACAGTTGTCAAGTGTGAATGAAAGCATTATAAACACTGCTATGTTAGTTAATAGTAATGAATTTTTGCGTGGGATCCATCCTGCATTCAATGTGTTTTGAATGCTCAAGTAATCCTTAACATTTCTGTAAGCTTTGGTCCTTCACTTCTAAGGTTATACTTCTAAAAATAGGGGAAATGGAGCAGGCACCCCACTGCATATGACTAACCGTCTAAACTCTTACACTAGCATGTTAGGTATAGTTGTCGTTGTTATTGTGTAATGATTATGTCTGATTCTTTTGTGACCCATGGACTGGAGCCTGCCAGGCTCCTCTGTCCATGGGATTCTCCAGGCAAGAATATTGGAGTGGGGGGATCTTCCTTCTCCAGGGGACCTTCCCAACCCAGGGATTGAACCCAAGTCTCCTTCTTGGCAGGCAGATTCTTTACCACTGAACCACCAGGGAAGCCCAGGTATAGTTGTTATATGGCTACAATTTGGTTATTACGGATTAACATTAGTGAATGGGAAAGTGCAAGTAATTCTCAGTCCCAAGAAGTCATAGGTCAAAGATGAACCTAGGTGATAGAAAGAGTATATGTTTCCGAAGGGCTGTTCAGATAAGCAGCGACCCTCAGAGGAGCTCTAAGGCCACTGACAGACTGCTTGTGCAGCCTGGTGGGATAGAGCTGTGAGTACTGAGAAAGGCAAGCAGGACTTCAGAACAGAGCAGAGCTCTGTGCCCCTAAAGATATGATGTGGGTGCCCACGTGTGCAGGGATTGCAACTCTGTGTGTTCTCCCTTGCTATTTGAAAAAATTTTCATTCTCAAACATTCAGTTGAGAGTGTGCCTGCCACATATTATTTATTATGACTGGTAGGTAAATGAGACAGACAACTTCATTCCTGAAGTAGAACCACAAACAAGAACTACACATTTTCAGGGGACAGCATTGAGAATAAAGAATATGTTGTGCTTCGTATTTAAGAATGCTTATCATACAATTTGATTAAGAATTTCACTTGTATTTTAGAAATGGTGCCAGGACTTTAGACTAGATTAGAATTTCAGTTTTCCAGCTTAAATATTCTCTCCTTGTTTTTCATCCCAAAGCAAACATTATTAACATTTAGGTTGTCAAGCAGCCCACAAGAAACACCTGTGTCCACCATCCAGTTTCTGTAAACACATAGAAAAATCAAAAGGAGAACAAGTATCACTTCTATATAGTCAAGTTCCTTGGTGTAGAGCAAGAAATGATATGCATTTTAATAATTAGAATGTAATTATGGAACTATAAATATCTCTGGTTATGTACTGATATGTAATTCTTAAGTTACAAGGGTACATAGTTATATAGCTATCTTTGAGAAATAGGAGTCATCAGATACAGAAATTTTCATGATCTCATGTCGTGAGAATGTGGAATAATACATTCTCTCCTGATTTCTGTCACTTATTCAGCCTTGTATTAATATTATAAATGCATGTTTCTTACTTTTGTATCCTTAACCTAAATGAAAATTTAATGAAGTCTTCCTGTGTTACAAAAATGGAGAATGCAAAAAAATATATTGACTTTTGCTGTTGACAAAAGGATTAGGAAGTAAGTGATAAAGGTATACTCCCTGACATCCATCAACACAGTGGGAGATAAAATATGTGGGAGTGCACTTTAAATTTCTATTAAATAATAAACTAGACTTAAATAATAAGCATTTGCACACATCGTGGGGCTTCCCCAGTGGCTCAGCAGGTAAAGAATCCACCTGCAGTGCAGAAACCACCAGAGATGCAGGTTTGGTCCCTGGGTTGGGAAGATCCCCTAAAGGAAGAAATGGCAACCCACTCCAGCATTCTTGCCTGGGAAATCCCATGAACCAAAGCACCTGGTGGGCTACAGTCCATGGGGTTGCAAGGAGTTGGACGTGATGAGAACATGTGCACCACGCACACTGTGGTGTTAAGTTATGAAGAAATGATGGTGATGCTTCGTTTGGGTATTTGAAGTAGATAACTTAAGGGAAATTTTGGTAGCTAGAAACAGTATTTAAAAGCCAGAATTCTGTTGGACTGATATTATGAAATCCCATTGATAATACATTGATTAACATGACTCTTCTGGAACATGAGGATTGTCAATATATGCTAGAAAATGAAGCTGAATATTAAAGAAGGAAAGTTATTTTCCTGGAGGGAGCAAAAACAACAAATAAACAAACAAATGCTAGAAGACTATTAAAAGCTATGATCTGGGATTGATGGGCCAAATGGCAAATGATAAGAAAAATGAAGAATGAGAATGTGTGTGTGTGTGTGTGTGTGCGTGTGTGTGTGTAACAGACATTAAAGAAGGGCCACTAAAATACAGAGGTCTTGCTTTCTAGAAGATTCCTTCATCAAAGCAGAGATCAGTTCTTAGGGTACAGATGCGACCATGAGCAAGATCAGGTGAAGCCTTTTCTTAATTCAACAAGGGTCAGGTACACATATGAGAAGTTGTTTCAAAAGGGACTCCCCTGTGATGTTCCTTGATGGGAAGTACTCTCTCCCTGGGGCTGGGAGGATGAGCTTTCACAGAGAAGAGGGCGATCCTAAAGCCATTTTGTCCTAGCTAGTTTTTGATAGGGCTTCCCAGGTACTGCTAGTGGTAAAGGATCCACCTGCCAATGCAGGAAACATAAGAGACAACAGGTTCGATCCCTGGGTCGGGAAGATTTCCTGGTGAAGCAAATGGCAACCCACTCCAGAGGAGCCTGGCAGGCTATAGTCCATGGGGCTGCAAAGAGTCAGACTCGACTGAACACACAACGCAGTCCTTGATAGCTCTGAGAAGAGCAACTCTATTGACTTGCTAACGTCAATTAACATAAACTGACAGGAAAGAAATAGTGGACCTGTGACTTACTGACTTCATGACACACTATTATAAAAGCATGTGAGCCAGAAGTGTATTTCTTACCTGCAATTATAATACCTAGCAGCTCCTGGCTGAGTGGAATTATCAGTAGGGACTCCGATTTTTTCACCAAGCGCTGTCACTATTTGCTAGCGGTAGTGTATCTGTGATTTGTAATAGACTCTTGCTTCATCTCCGAGCTTCTATGTTGAACGCAACTCCAAACTGAGGGTTCCGGTGCTCAGCTCACCAAGTTTCTCTCTAGTTCAACTTCTAAAATGATCTCGGGTAAACACAGCAGGTATTATCAAAGCAACAGCTCTAACCCTTGGCACTCACTGCTGTCAGATCCACTGTTAAAGCTGATGACAAGCTCCTGTGAATCTAGTCTAGCACCAGGAGTGCCTCGAAGTTACTGCTACCAGGAGCTGCTCTTCTGTCAATGACAAAAGAGAGTTTGGGAAAGAAATACCCCAGCTTTCCAACTGCTAGAGGGAGTGTGGGTCACTGTGACAAGTTCCCTGAGGTCTCTCCTAGAATCACCCAGAAGGAGTGAGCCCCAGTTGCCCACAGTGGTAACCTGCTCAATAATGCACCATAATGTTGGTTTCTTTCCTTTTCCTCCACTTCATCCATTCTCCTGCCACTGCTTTCTGGGACCACCTCCCAAATAAACTTCTTGCACTCAAATCTTTATTTTAGGGTCTACTGCAAGGGAGAGGCTTCCCAGGTGTCTCAGTGGTAAATAATCCAGTTGCAATGCAGGAGACTCCAGTTCTATCCCTGGGTTGGGAAGATCCCCTGGAGTAGGAAATAGCACCCTACTCCTGTATTCTTGCCTGGGAATTCCCATTGACAGAGGGGCCTGGAGGGCTACAGTGCGGTTGCAAAGAGTCTGACACGACTGAGCACTACTTTGAGGGAAACCCAACTGAAGAAAGGAATTGTGAAATACACATGGACAATTTCTCTCAGACCCTGACTTACAGAGTCACTTCTCCCCAACTTGGCCATTCCAAATCTCCTCTTTGAACTTATCTACATCTGCAGCCTTGGGTCTCCCCTGACTTTGATGTCACCTTCCCCATATCCAGACCCAGTGTTGGTCAGTTTAATTATGTTCACCTTCATCCTCTCTGCTCTTTTAATCCCTTGATCACCTTCTACTCTGGTCTTGAACATCATCAAACATAGGTTAACTAGATCATATTCTTTACATTCAACTTTCTATCACCAGTCTTGACCACATGCTTAATGTATTCTAGCTACATACACCGGCTCATTATTTGCTGAACATACTATATTTTTTCATACAACTCAGTCTGTGTTTCCAGTATGTGCTTCTGGTCTTTGGAACTCTTCTCATGCTTAAAGATCACCCCCTCAGTGGTGCCTTCCCTGACACTTCCAGGCAGAATTAATTGCTATCTGTTTTGGGTTTCATATCATTTTTATATATGACTGTTAGAATAGTCACCACATGGAACTGTAATTATTTCCATGTCTACCCTCTTAGCCAGAGTAAGAACTTGAGGACAAGGATAGCCTTTAATCATCAATATCCTGAATTCCTAAGACTAGATTGGCTGGAAGATAGCAGGCATTAATTTAAGTGAGAAGAATGAATAAAAATTACTCATTAAAGTCGCAGCCCTTGTTTCCCCAATACGCTGATTCTCACAGGAAACAAATTTGTCTCCTGTTATTTCTGTGGGACCTAGTTTTTTTTTGTTTTTTTTTTTTTTGTAAGTAAAAGTCCTTTATTTTAGCTTACCTTAACAGGTGATTGGTATGTGTCATCCCCAATTCTGACATGATTGGCCCACTGGTTTCTTCTGCTCACATATCTTAAATTTCACCTAGGTATTTTAATTACTAGCTTAGCTCAGACTGACAGTAATCAGATGGGCTTCTGCCACCACAGAAACCATGAAACAGCTTAGTGTCTAATTTGAGCTGCTACTCCCAGGCATAGTCCTACTTCTAGACTTCTGTTTTGGTAAACAGTAGATGTCCTTATGGTTTAAGTCATTGTTAGTTTGACTTTTAATTAATTATAGCTAAAATAAACCCTAAATGATGATCATATGAAATACTTTTAAGTTGCATTAAGGGATGGACACGTATTTAGAGAAGGAGACTGGAAGGAGCAGTAGAGGAAGTGAGAGGAGTGAGTGAGAAGTGAGGAATGAGGAAGAATTGACCAATGGAGGCTTTAGGCCCTTGACAAGTCTTAAACAGATCATTTTTTTTTTTTTTTTTATTTTTATTAGTTGGAGGCTAATTACTTTACGGTATTGTAGTGTTTTTTGCCATACATTGACATGAATCAGCCATGGATTTACATGTGTTCCCCATCCCAATCCCCCCTCCCGCCTCCCTCCCCATCCCATCCCTCTGGGTCTTCCCAGTGCACCAGCCCTGAGCTCTTGTCTCATGCATCCAGCCTGGGCTGGTGATCTGTTTCACCCTTGATAGTATACTTGTTTCAATGCTGTTCTCTCAGAACATCCCACCCTTGCCTTCTCCCACAGAGTCCCAAAGTCTGTTCTGTATATCTGTGTCTCTTTTTCTGTTTTGCATATAGGGTTATCATTCCCATCTTTTTAAATTCCATATATATGCATTAGTATACTGTATTGTTGTTTATCTTTCTGGCTTATTTAACTCTGTATAGTGGGCTCCAGTTTCATCCATCTCATTAGAACTGATTCAAATGAATTCTTTTTAATGGCTGAGTAATATTCCATGGTGTATATGTACCACAGCTTCCTTATCCATTTGTCTGCTGATGGGCATCTAGGTTGCTTCCATGTCCTGACTATTATAAACAGTGCTGCGATGAACATTGGGGTGCACGTGTCTCTTTCAGATCTGGTTTCCTCAGTGTGTATGCCCAGGAGTGGGATTGCTGGGTCATATGGCAGCTCTGTTTCCGGTTTTTTAAGGAATCTCCACACTGTTCTCCATAGTGGCTGTGCTAGTTTGCATTCCCACCAACAGTGTAAGAGGGTTCCCTTTTCTCCACACCCTCTCCAACATTTATTGCTTGTAGACTTTTGGATAGCAGCCATCCTGACTGGCGTGTAATGGTACCTCATTGTGGTTTTGATTTGCGTTTCTCTGATAATGAGTGATGTTGAGCATCTTTTCATGTGTTTGTTAGCCATCTGTATGTCTTCTTTGGAGAAATGTCTGTTTAGATCTTTGGCCCATATTTTGATTGGGTCATTTATTTTTCTGGAATTGAGCTTCAGGAGTTGCTTGTATATTTTTGAGATTAATCCTTTGTCTGTTTCTTCATTTTCTATTATTTTCTCCCATTCTGAAGGCTGTCTTTTCACCTTGCTTATAGTTTCCTTTGTTGTGCAAAGGCTTTTAAGTTTTATTAGGTCCCATTTGTTTATTTTTGCTTTTATTTCCAATATTCTGAGAGGTGGGTCATAGAGGATCCTGCTGTGATTCATGTCGGAGAGTGTTTTGCCTATGTTCTCCTCTAGGAGTTTTATAGTTTCTGGTCTTACATTTAGATCTTTAATCCATTTTGAGTTTATTTTTGTGTATGGTGTTAGAAAGTGTTCTAGTTTCATTCTTTTAAACGTGGTTGACCAGTTTTCCCATCACCACTTGTTAAAGAGGTTGTCTTTTTTCCATTGTATATTCTTACCTCCTTTGTCAAGGATAAGGTGTCCATAGGTGTGTGGATTTATCTCTGGGTTTTCTATTCTGTTCCATTGATCTATATTTCTGTCTTTGTGCCAGTACCATACTGTCTTGATGACTGTGGCTTTGTAGTAGAGCCTGAAGTCAGGCAGGTTGATTCCTCCAGTTCCATTCTTCTTTCTCAAGATTGCTTTGGCTATTTGAGGTTTTTTGTATTTCCATACAAATTGTGAAATTATTTGTTCTAGTTCTAAACAGATCATTAACTACAACAGAGGCATAGTTTGATAAAAAGGAGAGGTGAACATTCTTGAATGGGCATTTTCAATGACCTAGAGATAGGAGAGAGTAAGGGAATTCATTTCCCCCCAAAAAACAATCTACTTGAGAACAAATATTTGGAACACAAGTGTACATGAGTTAGCAGAACTCTATATCTGACTTACCCGACGCAATATTTATCTGAACAGCACAACGCTATTTGGGCATAATGGAGAGACAATTGTATTAGACACCACATGGGGGTACTGGGGAACAGAGTTCCAGGGCTGCAGGGCAGTGACTCAGGAACACCCTGGCGTTACTAAGATCATGTGTTCAAGAATATGTGAAGCAGATCTGTACTGTCTTGGTTATAATATCAGATAATAGTATGACTTAAAGCTAGCCACTTAATACTGCTCAATTTCTTCATTAAAAAAAAAACAGAATGAATGTGATGATTCAGAATCCCTCATTCATGGCTTAATGGTCCCGAAGCTGAAAGATACTTCCTCCTACAAATTCTGCCTTAATAACTTTATATTTTCTAAATCTTTGTTTAAAATATGCCGAAGTTCTTAAACATTACAAATAAAATTGTAAGAGTAGGGCACTGGAGAAGGTTATCAAGAAAAATTATATTTCATATTCAGTAAATTTTCTGAACCAAATTACTCTTGACAGCGGATTTTCTGCTTTTACTACTTTAACTGCTCATTGCTTTTTGCCCATTAGATGTGTGATTAATGCTTAGAGTTGTACTTTAAGCACTAAGTATTGTCAATACTAAATAAATAATTACAGCATTTCCTTTCTGCTTCTGGATCATGGGCCATGATCATAAAATTTTTTAATTTTCAGAAGAGTGAAAACATGTCCCTTTCTCAAAGAGCACACAGTTTCAAGGATAACATGTGCAAAATAGAGTACACCTCAATTAGAAAAATAGCTGCTTTATAGTAGAGGAAAAAATGGCAGCCTATGATGCACTGGACAGGTTCTGGGTCTTACAGAAACCAATGTTCGAAGATTCTGACAGCTCATCACCACCTGCTAATTATGGATCAAACAGCTCTACACAGCATCTCAGTCTACATTGTCAAATGGAAAATGACCCAAAACTCACATCTAAAAATCCATGAGGCAACCTGACAGATGTTGACGATGGTCTTGGACACAATATTTCAGATACAACTTAGAACCACCCATGAACATTAGAAGAAAATCTTGAGATACTAGATCTATCTGCCTCTAAAATTGTATTTGTAAGGGGAAGTAAATTATACTCTCTCTTTTTCAGTTGTATATGTCAAAATTTCTTTGACTAATTGGCTCCATGTAGAATGTCTTTTTAAAAGCAAGACATGTATTTCTCTAAATTTCCAGATGTCTTCCTAAGGATTGTCTTGTATACGCTCTGGTAGTATTTAGCTTTGTAATGTATGTGGATTTGCTCAGTCGTGTCTGACTGCAACCCCATGAACTGCAGCCTGCCAGGCTCCTCTGTCCATGGGATTTCCCAGGCAAGAATACTGGAGCAGGTTGCCATTTCCTTCTCCGGGGATCTTCCTGAATGGAGACAGAACCCACATCTGTCTCTTGCATGTTAGGTGGGTTCTTTACCCACTGAGCCATTGGAAGTATTTTGTAATGTATATGAACTACAGATATTTTGGGCCTACACAGTAATATAAATGATTAATTCTAACATGACTTAAAAGCCTTTGTTTTTAACCTTAGGGAGCATACTTGTATTGAGGGTTATGTTTAAGTTGTTATTGCTTTGTTTTGTTTTGGTCTGAACTTCATCTCGTTTTTTTTATCCTTATGGCTATGGCATGAAGGATAATTAAATCTGTATTGAGTTTTGTGAACCCTGTGGAGAAAAGATTTATATCCACCTAGGAAATCTTGGAGCATGAAGTTTTGTACACAAATTCTGGGATTTCTGTTGCTAGCTTGTTAGAAATCTTGAGATTTAGCCAAGAAGTAGAAATGTAGAGCACATTTAGAGAATCTGGGAAAAAATTGGGTATATTGACATTCAAAAATATGAAACGTTTAGTCCTTTCAGAATTTACCCTGAAATAGCTGAAGTAAATTGTCTAGATGAGATTGGGTTGAGAATAGAAGCATAGTAAGAATTGATTTTTGAGATAAAAGATATGAAGGCTCTGGGCGTATATAATAATAAATAACAGTTTATACATAACTGTTTTGAATATTTAATCATGAAAATTTTTTTTCAATCATTTTTACCATTGGTGAATTTTTTAGGTGGACATACAATTAGATTCAGTAGGAAAAAATTGTAAGCTGAAATTATAATAGTAACATATTCCCTAAGCCTTTTCTTGTGTATGAAACAGGAATGTGTATTTGATACAACATATGAGGGTTAAATGATCCACTGAGCACTGGATGTATTCAAAAAACATGTTTCCAGAATATTTGAAGAACACTAAAGGTCTGAATAAATTGTTTTATAGAAGCTGGCTTTATTAGAGAAATGATTCACAAGAAACATTGTTAATTATTAATAAAGAGTACCATCTGAAAAAACACGGAGCTGAGTGGTCTACTGAGTGTGTGGGCAGAATGGTGGGGAAAAGCCAGATTGGCACAGCTGTGTATTACCTTCGAAGGCAGGAAAGAGCAGACAGGTTAAACGCTTCCTTTTCTGAAAACGTTTGCAACTTCCTGCTGGCTGGCTATTGCCAGAAAGACGAGGTACAGGCCAATTCTTTTGATTTCTATTTTGGTGACATTTCCCAACCTTTTACTGGTTTATTAAAGTGAAGTGAAAGTTGCTCAGTCGTGTCTGACTCTTTGTGACTCCATGGACTATACAGTCCATGGAATTCTCCAGGCCAGAATACTGGAGTGGGTAGCCTTTCCCTTCTCCAGGGAATCTTCCCAACCCAGAGATTGAACCCAGGTCTCCTGCATAGCAGGCGGATTCTTTACCAGTTGAGCCACAAGGGAAGCCCTTGTGTTTATTTTAAAAGGTTTGTTTAAAGTTTATTTAAAAGGTTTATTAAAAGCCAGACCTTAATGGGGCTTCTCAGGTGGCACTAGTGGGAAAGAATCTGCCTGTAATGCAGGAGACACAGGTTTAATCCCTGGGTAGAGAAGATTCCCTTGAGAAGAGAATGGCAACTTGCTGCAGTATTGGAGAATGGACAGAGGAGCCTGGTGGGCTGTGGTCCATGGGCTTGTAAAGAGCTGGACTTGACTGAGCACACACAGACTTTTCTGAGTTACCTTAATTGATATTTTTGCAAGTGCATCTTCTTTGTGATCTATTAAGCCTTAGAAAACATTCCTTTCCACTGAAAACAAAACAAAATGAGATTAAAAGGTCAGAGAGTCAGCACAGACTATTTTCTCACAAAATCTGCCCTTGACCAAAACCTTTGCTGAGTTTAAAATTATTATTATATTTATTACTCCATGTTCATGGATTGGAAGACTTGATGCCTTGTCTTCCCCAAGTTGATCTCAATGCAATCACAATAAAAATTTTAACAGGTGTGTGTGTTTGTGAAAAATGACAATTTGACTCTAAAATTTATATGAATTACATAGAGTCAAGAGTTACTAAGACAGACTTTAAAAAGTGCAAAGCTAGAAACCTTCCACTTCCAGATAGGAAGAGTTATTGTAAAGCTAATTAAGACAGTGTGGTTTGCGGCAGGAATAAACAAATAGTCTGCAGAACAAGATAGAATTTCCAGAAACAGGACTACACATTTATGTCACCTGATTATGATTGCCTGATTCGTGACAAAAGTAACCTTGCAGTGCAGAGGGGAAAGGTGGTCTTTTCAATAAATGACAATGGATCAATTTGGCTATCTGTAAAGGAAAAGTTTAACTTTACCCCTATGTCACACTACACATGAAAACAGACACACAGAAATCACTCAAAATGGATGAAAGATTTGTGTAAACATATAACCTGGAACTGTAAAACTCCTAGAAGAAAACATAAGAGAAAGATTTTTTAAATGGGACACAGAAAACACTAACAATAAAGACATAATTTGGAAAATTGGCCTATGTTAAAAGTACAGAATTCTCTTTATCCAAAGGCATCATTCAGAGAGTGAAAAAGCAAAGAACAGAGCAGAAGATTCTTTTCAACATATAAAACTTACAAAGAGCTCATATACAAGATAACCCCAACACATTGGTAAGAAAAATATAACAAACCAACCCAACAGAAAAAAATGCAACAGATTCACACAGGCATGTTTCAAAAGAGAATATATAAATGTCAATAAATACATAAGATTTGTATTGGACTAATCTCATTAGTCATCAAGGAAATGAAAGAAAAACTACAATGAGAAGTAGCTTCACACCTACTGAAAGGACTAAAATGTAGAAGGTCAGTAATATCAAGGATATGGATAACTGATACTCTCATATACTGTTGGTAGGCAATTTTGTAGTATCTAATAAATTTGGACATAAAGCATACCCTATGACCAGCAACTTTTACCCCTCAACACATGCCGAAAATAATTCATATCTATGTTTTTGAACCATGGTGTTGGAGAAGACTCTTGAGAGTCCCTTAGACAGCAAGGAGATCAAACCAATCAATCCTAAAGGAAATCAGTCCTGACTATTTATTGGAAGGACTGATGCTGAAGCTGAAACTCCAATACTTTGACCACTTGATGCAAAGAACTGACTCATTGGAAAAGACCCTGATACCGGGAAAGTTTGAAGGCGGGAGGAGAAGCGGACAACAGAGAATGAGATGGTTGAATGGCATCACCAACTCAATGGATATGAGTTTGAGCAAGCTCCGGGAGATGGTGATGGACAGGGAAGCCTGGCGTGCTGCAATCCATGGGGTTGCAAAGAGTTGGACATGACTCAGTGACTGAACTGAACTGATGTTCACCAAAATAGATGTACAAGAATATTCTTGACAGTATTGTTTGTAATAGTGTAAATCTGAGAAGAGTGTATTGTTCATCAATATTTGAGTGGACAAATAAATTGAGTCAAATAATGTCAATAAAATAAACACATTTTTACTACATGCAGCAGTTATGGAGGTTATCACAAATGAAATGTTTAACAAAAGAAGCCACAAAAGAGTTACACATGGTATGATTCCTTTTATATGAAGCTCAAAAAGTGGCGAAGTTAATTATGGTATAGATGTCAAGATAGCAGATACCTTGAGAGGGCATGAGAAGGATTTCTGAAGGGTTGGCAACTCTGTCGATCCATTTAGGTCCTGGGTACATGGGTATGCTCACTTTGTGAAGAACTGATGCTGTACATTTATGAGTTATTTGCATTTCTGTGTTATGTCATACATCAATAAAATGTTCATTAAAAAGAGTCATTATCTGCACACAATTCAAGTTTTGTGGTAGAAAGTCTGGCAATTTCTTTTAAAATTTTATTGCATTTATAGCCTTCAATCAAGCAATTTCACTTTTAGGAAATTATGCTATGAAAAGACTTGAACAAAGGGACAGATATATGTTCAATGCCCACTGGTCATTCCCTGCCACTGGCGCATAGTCATTTCTCAGTTTACAGGGCACAGCATGCCTCTAGTTTCTCTCCATGACATTTCTCCTTGGTCTTCTTCACTCCCACCTCTCCATCCACCCTCTAAACTCAGGAGAGTGCCACAGCTCCCACAGTGTTGTGCCTTCATCCCTTCTCTCCAAGTTCTTTCCCCATGTGACTCCTTTTAGTCTAATGGCTTTAAGTGCCACCTGTACACTAGTGACTCCCAAATTTATTTCTCTTGTCTCCGGGTTTCCCTTAAACTCTAGCTAGATTCATATGTTCAACTTCTAACTTGCCGTTTCTAACTGGCTTTCTAATAGACATAGTAGATTTAATACATTCAAAACAGCAGTCTTTATACTTAACTTGATCAAACTCACTTCTGCTCAGTCTTCCCATCTCTGTAAATGGCATCCTCCCTCTTGTTTGGGATCCAGATCTAGGAGTCTTCCATTACACATCCCCTTTTCTTTACAATCTATTTCATTCACCAAGATGATTGTTGTACTTGAATCTGTTTGTTCCTCTTCATCTCTGCCACCATCACTGGAGTCATTAAATTCCAATTAGGTAATTTAAATATGCCCTTAGCTGGCTTTTTTAATTCAATTCTTCCCTTTTAAAAGTTCATTTTCTAGCCAGAGTAATATTTTAAATCATAAACCAGACCATGCCACTCCCTTTCTTGAGAACTTAAATGGTTTCCTATTGCTTTTATGTGAAAATCGAAACTCTTCCCCACAAGTCTACGAGGTCCTGCCTTTTCCAGTTCCCCCTTATATGATACACCTCTTATCACCCACTGTTCCCCCTTGCTCTCTGCGCTTCAGTCACACTGGCCTGTCTCTGTTCCTTGAGCACCCCAAGCCTCTCCTACCCTCTGGGTCTTCGTATTTCTTTTCCCTTTGCCGAGAGGGTTTACCTCTGCAGATAGCTGGCTCCTTCTGTCTTTTACGTCTCTGCTCAAATGTCCCCTACCCAAAGAAATCCCCCCACCACCACTCTACCTAAAGTGGCCTCACAGCTTCCACACTGTCTCACCCTTTTATTTCCTTCATGGCATTTATCATGAACTGAAAAATATACGTCTATTCACAATCTACAATTTATATATTTTCTTTCTTAAGAAATATAAGTGGAACGAAGGCAAGTTCCATGGTTTTTTTTTTTTCTCCCTTAACTGCATCTATTACATTTGATAGAAATGCTAGACATTCAAAAACTTTTGTTGACTTAAGGTAGTGGTCCCCAACCTCTTTGGCACCAGGGACTGGTTTCGTAGAAGAGTTTTTCTACAGAGCCAGGATGGGTGATGGTTTGGGGATGATTCAAGTACATTACACTTATTTCTATTATATCTATTATTATTATATCAGCTCCACCTCAGATCACCAGGTATTAGATTTGGATGTTGGAGACCCCTGACTTAAGGAATACCTAAATTGCAACATTCTTTGTAATTATGAAAAATTATAAATAGCATAATTACTGGTTAAACAAGTTATGGTGTATTCCTATAACAGAGTGCAAAGAAGGCATTAGAAAGAATATCTGAATATATTGAAGTAAATACATATACATACATTGGAGAAGGAAATGGCAACCCACTCCAGTGTTCTTGCCTTGAGAATCCCACGGACTGGGGAGCCTGATGGCCTGCCGCCTATGGGATCACACAGGGCCGAACATGACTGAAGTGACTTAGCAGCAACAGCATACAGCTGAGAAATTCAGAAAGCAATATACCCAAAAAGGAGGAAATGACTTAAAGACGAATTTGATGACAGACAATATGCATGTAGGTGGGTTCCAGGGCTTCAAGTGATAAGTCCAGAATTTCTCCTGGTCAGTGTTCTCATCTGAGGGTGTCTTGGTCCCACAGGAGATATTTGACAATGACTGAAGACATTGCTGGTTTTCACAACTTGGAGAGGGAGAAGGTGCTTTCAGCATCTAGAGGGCAGAGACCAAGGATGCTGCTGAGCATCCTGCAATACCCAGGACAGCTCCCACAAAAAAAAGAATTATCCAACTGCCAATAGTGCTGGGAGGTAGGGAAACTCTGGGTGAGGGGATGCTATGTCTCTGTTACTAGTCAGGGTCTGCTTGGGGACTTGAGCTGCATGGAATGGTGGTTCAGTTCCAGGTCTTTACTTTTTAAAAAACTGCCCACATCCCCAGCCATCCAGACTGATAGAAACTGATATATTTATCACTAGCTATTAGAATGGCCAGGATTTTCCTACGTCATTCAGCCTGAGTAATTTCCTAATTTTTAGTAGTTTTCTGCATAGTTCAGACTAGAAACATATTTCTCAAATATTTTAGGAGGCATTTGCTTTGTGACTGCCCTTCTGCTTCTCGTCCCCAGTGGATAATTAGAAGGATTTATTCTCTGGAGATGTCAAGTAGGCACCTTTCTCATTACCCAAATTCACTTAGAGAAAAATAAATCAGTATCCAGATGAAAGTGCAGGAAGTATCCAAGGGAGCTGTTCCAATCCAGAGAAAATAATTTCTACTACATATAGTCAAAAAGATGCCTAAGAATTCTTTACCTCCTCTTTTTGTAATAACCTTCCTACAGTCCCCAAAACTGTGTTGAGGCAGAATTTATAACTTGCTTAATTTACAGTGGGGAAAAAAAAGAATCGTCTACTCCCTAGTTTTTTTTTTTTTTTTTCAATCAGTGTGGGCCAAGTTCCAGGGTCATGTGAGGTGGCAGGGGATCATAAGTTTCCCAGGATACAGTGAGGATATCACTTTCAGTAGCAATAATGTTATCATCTATCTTTTAGAAGGCTCCAATGAGAGAAAAACCAAATAAGTGCCAGGGAACAGCACTTTCTGGAAGTTGCTGCATAAAAAGAAGAAAAATATTACAAGAAGGTAGAGGGTAAGCCTAAAATGGCATTTCTCCAATCCAATGTCATGGCTCTTGAATTGAGAAGGGTCATGCCACAGAAAGACTGTCATGGTGTGTGTTACACCCCTCCCTGTCTTAAGCATGCCAAGGAGGAGAGAGAGAATGAAAAATCTCTTTCTCAGGTGACACTACATTAGGAGCCCTTGTCTTGGTCATTTCATATTGCTGAAGCAAAGTATTGTAGACTGGGTGGCTTATGAACCACAGACATTTATCTCTCATGCTTCTGGAGGCTGGGAAGTCCAAGATTGAGGTGCCAGATCAAAGTGAGTTCTGAGGAGGATCCACTCCCTGGTTGCAGACTACTGATTTCTCATTGTGTTATCACGTGGCAGAAAAATAAAAAGGGCACTTTTATAAACACACTAATTTCATTGATGAAGTCTCCACCCTCATGACTTAATCACCTCCCAAAGGCCTCACTTTCTAATACCACTACACTGGAGCTGAGGACTTTGTGGTGGGACACAAAATTTCATTTCATTACAGACCAAGTCCTGGTTTGTTTTCTGCCAGGACAGAGAAGCTCTTAAACTTTGCTAACGCAAGGTAAAATGGTAGAACTACACTTCTGTGCTGTGCATCCCCATGAGGCAATCATTTGGATTTCCTTTTTTCCTTCTACATGACGGGAAAATGTTGGAGGTGGTGAATATAGATGAAGAGGATCATGTCTGAAAGACTCCTGGGATCAACTTGAACCCTCCGCCAGCAACCCTCATCCCCCGACCCATTCCTCTCAGAGGATGGTAGAAGCATTGGATATCATACCTTCCCGCACATCCTCATTCAAACACACCTGATCTCCACCATCGCCAAATAGACCAGAAAAGTCAGAATACCTGAGCTGAATGAGTCTAACCTCTCTGAGTGAATTCAGCTTTGGGGGCTCAGCTTCAGCACCCAAGTCAGTGTTATCTAAGGGAAGCAACTGTTTCAGCTTTCTTATCTTCAATGATTGTATCTGCTTCTTGGGTTTAGGGGACAGATTACATGAGTGAATGCGTGGAAAGCACTTAGCATGGTTCCTGGCACATATTGAAGCCTCAATAAATGTCGTCAGCTGCTATTATCACTGTTAATAATTCTAACAGAAACAAGGGATCTGCTCCTAGATGGTGAATAAGAAATAAAGGAGGAGAAGATGTGTCACTTCTACTAGAATCCAAGTGGGCCCTGCTTAAGATCGAAGAGGGGATAATAAAAATAGGGAACAGCTCGTCCTCTATCTTAACAGCACTGAGCACTTCCCCCTGAGCCCACCTTACAGATGACTTGAGCCACACTCACGTCACTGCTACACCAGTTTCATATGCTCCAAAGCCACCCTCACTGGCTTCCTCTCTTTTCCTTCTCTGATTCCACCACGTCTATGCCTAAATGCTACACTTCCTCTTCAGAATGCCCCTCAAAATTGTCTCTGTTCCTCCCCTCATCCCAGTGAGCTGGCCTTTCTGCATCACAACATTTGCCTCTGTTCCTCTCACTCCAGGCCCCTTGAAGGCAGAGAATGTACCTTTATCCCCTGTGACTATCCCAGTTTCCAACATATAGTGGGTCCTGAACGACTGTTGGTGAGACAGTCCCCAGGCATCATATACCTGAAGACACTAGCTCAGATAATAGGGGATTGGAATGTAATTCTTCATATGTATGCTGTATCCTCTTAATCAGAATGGGAATTCCTTAAGAGAAGGAAAGTACATTTATTTGTCTTGGTCTAAAGATATTGTACAGATGCCAGCAATGCCCTGCTCCCACATCCCCAGACCTCACCACTGTGTGCTTGCAGGCTCAGCTTGCCGATCCCAGCAGCCCATCTCTGTGTCTAAGGGTGTTCTTTGGCAGCCAGCCTCTCCTCTGTCCCCTGTGCTTGTACACATGGCAGGTCAGAGATGTCAGAGGACTAATACCCACCACCCGGGAGCAGCCCTCAACCAATAACTGATGGACCTGGTGTATTAATGCCTCACCCTTTGGTGAGATAATTCTGAGTTGGATGTTCTACACTGACTGCCAGAAATCCCAGAAAGATGAAGCTCCAATTACTCAAAGAAGTAACTTGATACTATGTATTTTACTGGTGGCCAACTTAATCTGTTTGGGCTACTATAACCAAATATAATAGACTGGGTGGCTTATAAACAACAGGAATTTATTTCACATAGTTTTGAAGGCTGGGAAGTCCAAGATCAAGTGACCAGCATGGTTGAGTTCTATGAGAGCCCTCTTTCTAGTTCATAGCCAGCACCTGCTTACTGTGTCCACACAAGGCAACAGGGGCATGAGATCTCTATGGGGTCTCTCAGTTGTGTCTCCTCTGTCCATGGAATTTCGTAGGCAAGAATACTGGAGTGGGTTGGCATTCCCTTCCCCAGGGGATCTTCCCAATCCAGGGATTGAACCTGTGCCTCCTGCATTGCAGGTGGATTCTTTACTGTCTGAACCACCTGGGAAGCCCTGATAAGAACTCTAATCCAGGGACTTCCCTGGTGATCCAGTGGTTAAGGATCTGCCTTCCAATGCAGGGGATGAGGATTTGATTCTTAGTCAGGAAACTAAGATCCCACATGTTGCCGAGCAACTAAGCCTACATGCCACAACTAAGACCCAGTGCAGTCAAAAGTAAAATAACTACATCAATAAAATACTTTAAATAAAATACTTAAAGTTTTTTTTTATAAACAACACTAATCCCAATAATGAGGGCTCCACCCTCATGACCTACATATTTCCCAAAGGCCCTACTTCCTAATATCATCATCTTTGGGGGTTAAAATTTCAACTGGTGAATTTGAGGGAAGACTATAGACATTCAGACCATAGCAGCTGCCTACCTACCTTTTCCTGTCTCCCCTACCAGTGATTTCTAGGTAGGTATACCTTCCAAATAAACTATCACACAGAATCCTTGAATATCAGAATCTGCTTCTGGGCGAATCCAAACTAAAACAGATATGAACAAGCTGTATGAGAATCCTGCCTTCAGTGTCAGTGAATGACGACACCAAGAACTGAGAAAAACAGATGGAGTTGCTCTTCCATGAGACAAGAAAAAAAATCTGTTTTCCCCAGAGAAGTTGTGAGATGGAGTCAAGTGGCATAAAGTTGTGCACTGGGATAATGGAAAGGGAAGCTGAAGGGAGGATATAAGGACTGGGGTGAGCGCGGGGTGGGAGGTGACCATGTCAAGCCAAGTATAAATGGAGCTGTGGCAGGTGCAGTAGACTCTTTCCGTGCCTCTCTGTGGCACCTTCAGTAAACCTGCCGCTGCTCTCTCAGGAGATCAGTGGAAGTGGATTCTGTTTGCAGATGGTCAGAGGTGCTGAGTGCCATCTAATGGTGGGTGTGATGAAATCACCTGTTGAGGCAACTGGACATTTGACTTATATTTGTGTCATTCAACAACACCTAGCTCAGAGCTAAAGTGCATAAGAATTATTTACTGAATTCTTAATGAAAAACTGCATAAATAAATGTATAAATTTTCACCTTTGGCTCAATCGGTAAAGAGTGTTTGTCTGTGATGCAGAAGATCCAGGTTCAATCCTTGGGTCAGGAAGATCCCCTGGAGGAGGGCATGGCAACCCACTCCAGTATTCTTGCCTGGAGAATCCCCATGGACGGAGGAGCCTGGTGGGCTACAGTCCACAGGGTCGCAAAGAGTCGGACACAACTGGGCGCAACTAACACTTTCACTTTCCATCTTCTGATAGATATGTCGATTAATAATCAATGATAATCATCTTCTGTGCTCTCTGGTTGAAACTGCTTCAACTTCAAAGCATATCTATCTATTTATAGTCATTTATTTCCTCCTTCTACCCTTATGTTAGTACACATACACACACAGAGCACAGTCCTTCTAATACAATCACTTAAATACTCACAGAATTTAGTATTGGTGTTGCCCAGGAAAGCCCAGGAGAATAAAACTCATTTAATCATTCAAGAAATATTTATACAACAAATATTTTTAAGTTATTGGAGACTCAAAGATGAAAAATAGGGTTGTTTTCAGAAAAGTCTCAGCCTGAATTATGGTCATTATTCTCCCTCCAACACTCTTCCTTCACTGTGAACCAGTGGTGAGTCACTCCATGGAAAATGCCTGTGCCTCATTCAGTTCCGTTCTTTGAAGACAGACTTGCTTTGCCATTAATGTATCACCAGTCTTCTTTCTTTAAAGAAAACTCTTGACTATACTTCTTTTTGTCCTGGGAAGGAGGGCATATGAACTAAAATGTAAGCCCATGTATTGCAATCTTTTTCATCTTTTCATCTTTTTCAACCACCCACCTCCCTTGGTAACTTGCCCCAGTGGCAAAGCAGAGTGGCGGAACATTTGATTAGAAGAAAAAAGTTGGGAAACACACAGTTTCATTTATTTGGAAAGCACAGTCACTGTGGGTTGATGGCTATTACAATGTAAGGCAGTTACAAGTCAAAACTGAGCCAAGAACTCCATGCAAGGGTGAAGGAAGAGGAATAGGGAGAAAACGGGGATGCAGATGGTCTTAAAATACAATGTGAGAGAGCTTTGTGTAAATCTATAAGCTTTCTATAAAAAAGTAATTTTACAATGTATTACTGGCTTTGGGACTGTCAGTATTATTCTTTGGAAATTACCCATTTGAACATCTCAGAAAATCTGATGGATAAAACGAAAAAGAGAACAGCAAAAATAGTAAAGAAGCTTAAGTTGTAAGTTTCAAATCCAGTGATTTTGACTTTAACCTTCAAAGAGAAAGAAAAATAGTTTCTGGCTTGAAAAAGAACAATTATGCACTCCTGCCTGTTCTCAGGCTCAATTTTTCTGTAAGCCCTTAAAAGATAAATCCGACTATAAATCACCTTGGAAAATGGACTTGGAATCTGAGAGGGACTGCATTGTTTGCTTTTTGCTCCTTTCTACTCTTGATTTGTGTTTAAAAAGTTCTTTGACCCTAACAAATTCATCTCACGGATTTCAGATTATTTCTCACTAATGTACAGTGATGTTTTTAACAACTATTTTTATCATGCAGTTGTTTCTTTTTAATACCAAATAATAAAATGTACTTTTTATAAATATAAATATAATATATAGTATAGTATTTTATAAAACAAATATAAATATATTTATACATATACACACACACACACATATAAAGGAAGGCCAATGAGAACTAAAGCAGATACTAGGTTCTTGACCATGTTGTAAAGGATCTGCATGGTTGTTTTCTCTCGCTCTCTTGATTCTTTTTGATGCCTTTTAAAAAGACACACATAACATTGTCCCTGACCTTGAAGGAACTTACAGTCTTACTGAAGACATAGTATTGGGCATCGGGAAGGTGTGTAAAACATGTGCTGCCTAGAAAAGTGTGTGTATGGGAAGGGTGATGTGGGACAGGGCAGGCTCTGGCTGAAAAGAGAGGGTTCAAAGAATGTAATATGATCAGAGAGGAAAAAATGGAGGTTGGTGACAAAGGGGCTTGAAGGAGGGACATGACAGGGTAATTTCCTTGATGAATCTATGGCAAGTAGTAACTTATATCTTCAAAGGAGCTATTGTTACAGTTTTTCTTGATTAAATCAGTAAAATCTCTAGTTTTCTAATGAAAAAAAATCTGATTTTCTCCAATTGAAAGAAAAAATTTTCCTGAGGTTTAAGTAAACACTGAAGTGAGAAATCTAGCTATTTTTTTCCAGCCATGATTAAGCAAAGAGTTATTCATTTCAAAAAACATAATATATATTTCAAAGTATAGCTTGATTTTCAGGCATCTAAACTATATGAAGAGCCAGTATTTCTAGGCCCTCCATGGGAAACTAAAACATGCAAGGAAAGAGAATTTTTTAAAAGTACAGGCCCAGACAAATACATTCCTCCTCTGCCATCTAAGCTAATATAAAATTAATGCAACTCTGGCTAGTGACGTGAAATGTGCTATACACAAGAAAAGTATTAGGCTGTACTTCAGGATTAGATGATTGATTTGAACATTCATCTTACCCAAACAAGTTTTGCTTGATTATTGAGAATCTTGAAGGTGGAAAGTTCAGCTAAATAAATACCCAAAGATATTTTAGAATTCCTTGGTATTTATTTTTACCTCACTTCCTCTGTGTACAAATCTAACACCATTTAAATCAGTTAATTATTATCTTCAAATCTATGTAAGATTTGTGACTTCATCTAAAAAATATACTGCTAATTTGCTTAAGGGAAATAACAGTAACCATCATCATTTAAGTCAGAGGTTGGTAAACTTTTTCTTAAATGGCTAAATAATAAATATTTTAGACTTGAAACTAAACAGCTCCACTGTTGTGGAGTCAAAGCAGCTGGTGGGGGAAAAAAAAAGGGCAAGGATGTGTTCCAATAAAAACAAATATATGAAAACAAGTAGCTGTCTCAGGCTTGCAGTATGCTTATTTTTCATCTAAATGATATTGCCACCATTCAGGTAGTTGCTAAACCTCTACCAAGTTGAACACCAGCATAAGCTCTCTCATCTCTAATTAGAACTTCTACTGAGGGTGGGGAGTTAGTACGTGGAAAGAGCAGGGGAAGGGGAGAAATAGGCTATTGGCATAAACAACCGTATTTTATCCATAAATACTATGTACTCCTCTTCATATTTTAATTTTTAATTCTGAAATATGTCAAGCAGGAAGATAGGCTAAAAAGTAATATAACAAATACATTATCCTTACCACACAGATTTCTCTCCACTTAATGTTTTTATATTTGCTCCAGGTAAACATTCAAATATTTAAATGTTTCTTTTGAAAGAAATAAAATGTCACAGATATAACTAAATGCTTGTTCCAATTCCGTCCTCCTTTCTCCATTCTAAAAGGCTAACTTGTCCTTTATAGATAATCTGTCTTTTTCCTCTGGTTGTTTTTAGGATTTTCTTATTGTCTTTAATGTTCAGGGGTCTGTGGATTCATATCTTCTCTCAATGCTGAAAAATAATTGGGGACTATCACTTTGAATGTGGTATCTTCCCATACTCTATTCTCCCTCCTTCTGGAACTCCTGCCTCAACATATGTTGGATCCTCTATCCTAATGGTTTCTAACCTCTATTTTGTGCTTTTTTTTTTTTAATGTCTCTGTGTGGCAATTGGGGTAATTTCCTAGATTAGTTTTCCAGTTTCTTAATCCTCTCTCAAATTGTCTAATCTTTATTTATGTGAATTGAATTTTTAATTTAAATTTCTAAATATACATATTTCTTTCCTAAATATGTCATATATTCTTAAAGCATCCTATTCTTTGAAAATTATTTTTATTCCTTTTTAAAAAAAATTCTACTCATTTTGTATTACAGATTATTTCAGATGTTTTTATTATACCATGTTTGACCAGGGGAAGAAAAACTTACCCAATCCCCATATATGTTGTATATGCTGCTTTCCTTCATGGCTTGCTATTTGTGTGTGTGAGAACACATTATAACAAACAAATATTCTTGTCTTTGTGTGTTTTCTTTGTTTTCCTGTTGGAGTGTTCGCACTTACAGAAGTGCTACTTTGGAATGATTTTATATTTGTTTTTACTGAGATTAGTTTTATTATTGCTATCTCAGATTAGACATGACCATACTCATGGTTAATAGAAATTTGGACAAGCTTGGAGCTTTTTTTTCCATAGATGAGTTCACTTTCTCCTCAAAATCCTAGATAAACTTGTTTCCTTTTTGCTTTCTTGTGCCAGTAGGTAGAATTCTGTTCCCCCCTTCACTAAGAGGATGTTCTTCCATTATCCCAACTTTACAATGGAGTGTCATGCATTAGCTCCCCAACCTGGCCTAAGCCCAAAGGTATGTCTTCTATACCTATATGAGCATTAAAGCATTTTTAGGTTTACCTTGGGCAATTTTCCTCTTGGTTGCTGGAGTACCAGTTCCTGAATTTACCAATCTGATTGTCAATATCTCTCTTATATCTGTCATTTTCTTGCTTTCTAACCCAGGTTTGTAAAAGTAAACATTATGCTATCACACATATGCATCATTTATTAATATATGTGTTTGTGATAGAACAATAAAGCTCTGACTTTTTCTGTCATATTGCTGGAATCATTCTTTAAGTCACTGTGGTATCATTGCAAAGATTTATATGTTTATGAGATACTTTTAAAATTACAAATCTCTTTTGTGTGTTTTTTTTTAATTTAAAAGATGCTTTATTCCTTTATTGAAAATTGTATGTTCTCTCATAGAATTTGTCCAGTTGAGTTGGGTCTGAACAAAAAACTTTGTTTAATAATTATTTAACTATAGAGAAATCATTTGAAAAATTCTTGACTCTAGGTACTATTTTCCTTGAGTGTATAATATACAGCATTAGTAGCACTATACATTCACTTTCTAAAAAAACTTTAAGATTTCACAATTTTCCTCTTGATACATAACTGAACATGTTGTTTACCATTATGCCAAAAGAAAGCCAGCATACTCCACAGTAAAAATGCTTTTGCCGTGGAATCACTTTTGGAAATTACTTTTTTACATTGTAGGAAAATGTATGGCATTATACATTTGTAAATTATACCCACACTGCCAGGAATCCAAGCATTTAATATGACTTGGAAGCAGATTTTTCATATTATATCTATAATTTTGTTAATTCCATCCCAAATAGGATCAGCATTGTAGCTAAATTTCTGCTTAAGGTGCTTCTTTCTAATGACTGGAATACAGACCATAGCCCTCTGAAATTGGGAGCCCACATGAAAGTTGCAGCCTGGTCGTCCTTAATATCCTCTCCTCCTCATCATCCTACAAAATAGAAGTGATTCTGAATCCAATTGTCTTCACATGGTTGGGATTGTGCCTAGGGAAGCACCATGTGCTGAAATGCTAAACCTAAATGATTGTTAACACTAGGTCTTCCTGGAAGATGTAACAGAAAAATGGCTCTGCCTCCCACCCTCCACAAAAAGTTTATAGCATCAAATAAATATCACAAGTTTAAACATTTTCAAACTGGAAATTTAAAAATCATGTGACAGCTAGAATCATTTTGTTAATATATTTAGGCACTCATGTTTGTCCGATTACAGCATGGATAAAACAGACGCTCAGTCTGGGTGATCGGCGCCAACAGCCAAGCTTTTCAGGCAAACAGATTGGCCTAATCCTCACTTGTTAAAATTTGCTTCCAACCCTTAGCTCATTAGCTTCTCCTTTTCTCCTGACCTCATCCTGTTGTGTTTTCTTGATCACTGGAATGCCTCCCTTGGAAATCCAGACTTCAGTCTATTCTAAACAGAGCTACAGAAAAAGTGGTAGCGCTTTCATTGTGTTTTCTTCACTCACTGGGTGAGGCCCAATTTTCCCCCTCCTGTTGATATAATTAGCATTGTTTTCTCCAAGAGTCACTTGAAGAGTGATCTTTCTTCTTTATCTCTCATAAAACTCATTCTCACTCAGGTAAGCGTTAGGAGAACAGAACTAGGACAACAGATCTTTGCAATCAGGCGTAGGCCAAAATAACTTTTTTCTTCTGATTTTTCTCAAGTGGTCTTTAATTCCTTCCTCTTAAATTTATCTTATCTGATACCATAACGGTTTTCAGTCTCAACAATGCGAAAAGGTTACAGAGGTGAGTGATTTCCCAATTTAAAATGCATTAGAGTTATTTCTATGTCTTTTTGGCTTTATAAGTGCTTCCTGATGCATTTCCTGAAAGTGAACTTTTCATTTCTCTTTATACCTCTAAACTCAAACCATCATTCTATCTCTATGAAAGATGCACTGACCTACTTCCCTTTTTGCATACAGAAATTTTTGAGCTTGACCTTAACATGAAAAGTAGGTAATATACTGTGCTATAAGCTGGCTCTTTTAAAGTAGTCTATAAAATAGGTTATTTACCAAATAGTGACAGATGACTATAGAATGACCTTACCCAGTACCAGCATATATATTTAGATATAGTTGTCTAATAACTCCTGAGTCCTAAGATGTGCATAGCAAAATAAAAGGAAGTACAACCTCTCAAACTTATCAAGATCAGTAGACAAATAGAAAGGTATATATCACTTTCTCTATAAAGAAAATTTCAATTCACCAATAAAATTGGTGAATTCCCATTAGCCACAGATTTCCTCTACTAATCTTCCTTCTGAGGTTGGCAAAGTCACCCACATTAGTGGTTATACCTTTTTAAATGTCGACATAAATCAAAGGAACCAAAATGGATCACAAATATTTAAGATAGTGAAAACAGCCAGGCAAAAAAGTCACTTGAAACTTAAAGAAGAAGAATAAAAATGATACACGTGGATCTGGACATTCTGACCACTTGAGTTTATACTTTTTCAAGCCCAGGAAGAGAATGTGTCAGACCAGAATCACACTTAACACTCATTCAGCAGAGAGGTAACCACAGGAAATGAAAATGTCTTTCCTGTCCCCTGCGGTTCTAGAGAAAGTGTTAGAAGTGTCCTTAGACAGACGGATCATTAAGCAAGTGTTATCAGTAGTGGAATATCTGAGGAACAGGGCAGTATATCTTCAATAGGAGAATTCCATTAAGCAGCAAAAGCTTAACTTTTGAAAAAATAATTTATGGCTTTCAAAAAATACTAAACCCACTTTTAACTCTTACACTGAATTTTAGGTAGGACACATTTTTTTCTGAGCTATGTCCAAGACTAGTCTTAAAGAAAAAAACAACAAAAACCTTCTCTTGTGTCAGAGTGTCAATCAAGTATTTTCTGAACATTTCAAATGAAATTCAAGATACTGAGTATAATTTTTGGTCCTTATGGGCATGAGCAGATCTTATATTTTTGTAACTTGTCACTCCTAACACCATTTGTATGCTACATATTATAATAGATTCTTAAAAACACTTTGTGATAATTTTATGATCAGTTGTTCATTACAGAACAAATTAATGTTAGAGCTGGGTATTCCATGTCCCAGTTCAAAATTTTTGATAAACACCAATAAGAATAATTTGATTGGGGGAAAGCAAATAGTATTGCCTAAATAGTTTATATGAGACTTTCTTAGCTTAACATTTAATAAAACTTTTAAAGATTTAAAATCAACCATCTTCCCAATAGAAATGAATGTAGCCCTAAATACTCTTGGTGAGTTACCATTCAAATGGTGAATTTTTACCCTGACTTTTTTCACCACTTATTTCAATGAGTGACTTTTCATCTGCTGAAAGTGCTGGGACAGTCTATCATCCATTAATTGCAAATGCTGCTTTCTCAATGAACTCTGAAATATGAGTATTAAGTATGATTAACATGGAATGTAAGGGACTGGAATTCACTCAAATACAGTGATTTATATATAATTGAGGCTAAAACCAAAATAAGGCAAGTTTTCCAGCATTAGCTACTGTAATTGCATTGAAACCTTCAGAAATACTTATCATGAATGAATCAAAGGACCATTATATTCTCACAGTATCATTTAAAACAAAAACAAGATCCTGTTGTTCTCTTGCATAAAATAGTCCAATGATTTTCCAAGAGACTTAGAACAAATTTCAAACTTCTTACCATGGCCTCACAGACTCTTTTGAGTCATCTAATCTTGTCTCTGCCTACATCTCTTACCATCCTACTCTGCTTTCAAGAGGTCTTGGTCATTGGCTGCCCAAACAAGCCACACTCATGCCATCTTAGGATCTTTGCAATTGCTTTCATCTGCCTGGAATCCTCTTCTTCTATATCCTGATCCTCTTTCTTATTCCTAGGTCTTCTCTGGTGGCTCAGACAATAAAGAATCTGCCATCAGTGAGGGAGACTCAGGTTTAATCCTTGGGTCAGGAAGATCCCCTGGAGAAGGGCATGGCAATCCACTCCAGTACTCTTGCCTGGAGAATTCCATGGACAGAGGAGCCTGGTGGGCTACAAGTCCATAGGGTCACAAAGAGTTGAACACTGAACAACTAACACTTCCACTTTTTCAGAGTCCTTCCAAACTGCCAAAGTGAACATATATCCCTGAGCATGTGTATGCACACACACACACACACACACACACACACACACACACACACCATTCATTCCCTCTATCATTTTGCCAAGTTTTTAAATCATGGTACTTATATTTTTCAGGGTCTATCTGTGTTTGCTCAGGTATTTTCACCTGTGATAGCTGCCTCAGGGCCACATGTCATACCCCTGCAACCCACCCTGATTTTAACTGCAGCTGCAATAGACGTTTCCCTGAAAGCTCAGACTTACCTCCCTAGCAGTGATTCTTCTTAGCATCTCCACTGGTCTTTCTGCTTTCTTTTCTAGGGTTTTCTCTGGCCCCAGGTGTTTTTTTCAGCCAAGCATAGGCACAGCCAATGGGAGATGGGAACTAGTGACTGAATGCTTCAGTCTCCCATTCTTCAAGTGAACCAGGCTGGCAGGCTTTTGGTAATTACTTCAGAGATACCAGGAGAAGCCAAGACCCTGATACCATAGCAGCAACCTTAGTATTGGCTGTTCCTCTTTTCCCATCATGTACTCTCCTTCCCCTTATGCGTATTTCCTGGGATCACCTCCAAATTTACCATCAGTAACCAGTATTCAAGATTTTGCCTCATGCTCTGCTTTCAGGCGAGCTTTAATTAAGACATATTATATAGTATTAATACATATGGCCCAAAAAGCCAAAGGCCTTATCTTTTACGTGTTTTGTTGTTGTTTACAATATGTAAGGCTTGGCATACAGTGAGTGTATATCTTTTTAAAAAAATTATAGGTAAAGTAGAGGTTATGGGCAAATTTAGGGAGGAAATGGTATCCATGAGAAAGGGATGCTAGAAGAAAAAAATTCAGAAGGTATAGAATAGTAGGTATAGGATAGTATGAGAAGAATAATGCTAACTGAACAAAGAGAATGTGTAAAACATGTGTAGAAGTTACTACAAAGTTCTAAGACAGTCAATCAGATAAAAGAGGGTTCAAGATTGAAAAAATCCGGGAAATTTCTATTATGTGTTGATCATCCTGTCAGAGAAGTCAGGTGGTGTTGTCATTTTATTTTTAGTTGTTTGAACACTGAAAATTACATTTTCTTGGAATTTCAAAGCTGATTCACATGATAAAAGGAAGATTTTGAATTAAAAACTAATTTGCTAACTAGTACTTTTTTTAAAACAGAGGGGCAGGTCTCAATGTTCATTGCAGCACTATTTACAATAGCTAGGACATGGAAGCAACCTAGATGTCCATTAACAGAAGAATGGATAAAAGAAGACGTGGTACACATCTGTAATGGAACACTACTCAGTCACAAAAGGAACAAAATAATGCCGTTTGTAGTAACATGGATGGATCTAAAAATTTTCATAATGAGTGAAGTAAGTCAGACACAGAAAGACAAATATCATATGATATTGTTTATATGTGGAATTTTTTTTAAAAAATGGGTACAAATGAACTTATTTATAAAATGGAAGTAGAGTCAGATAAAGAAAACAAACTTATGGTTTTCCAAGGGACAAGAGCAGAGGAGAATAAATCGGGAGATTAGGATTTACACATACACACTACTAAATATAAAATGAATAATAAGAACCTGCTGTAGAGTGCAGGGAAGTCTACTCAGTACTCTGTAATGGTCTATATGGGAAAAGAATCTTAAAAAAAGAGTGGATATATGTGTGCGTATAACTGATTTACTTTGCTGTGCGCCTATAACTAACATTGTAAGTTGACTATAATCCAATACAAATTTAAAAACAAACAAACAAACAAAAACCCAAACCAAACCAAAACGCAGGGATGCAGGGACTCCTACTTACAGTTATGCCAGAATAACTGGCGCTAGACCTGCCCCGCCATAAACAACGAGACAATATACATGAGGCAAGTGTTCTCAGTAATTGGAACACAGGGACCACAGCATTGGGAACTTTGAGAGCAGAAAAACATGTAAGCTGAGCCCCATATTTACCCTGGCTTTCTGCCTGAGGACACTTACCAGCTGGCACAGGCTGCCAAAGGCAAAGCTTTTGCTGAACAGAAAAAGCTGAGGTGAGAGTTTGGGGTGGCGGAAGTGCCTGGAATTAGCTGAGAAGAGGGCCTGATAGGAAGGAGCTGCCTGGGGAAGAGGTAGCGGGGAGAGGCGCCTGACAGCTAGAGGCAGCATCAGAAGTCTTGCCGTGCCAGATAATATTGGAGCTCCAGTCTAGCCACAGTAGGGAGAGCTCACTGAATTCCTCAGATGCTCAGTTTAAAACCTAGAAAGGCCAGACCTTCCAGGTATGCGCCATACTGTAGAGCAAGAGCCACACCCTCGGACTAAGGCAAAAACCAAAATGGATGTGAACTAACAAAGAATAACATTAAGCTTGACAAGATCAAAATTGTCCACAAGCCATCTAACTAGCTGCTGAAACAAAACTCAATACTCTTTAAAGGAAGACACTGTAATCTGGACTCTTCACAACGTATCATATATAATGTCCAACATTCAGTAAAGAATAGTGTTTTGAAAATAGCTATTATAGTGCTAAAACCCTAATTAGACAGATTAATAAAAAGAAAGAAAGCTCAAATTACTAATAACAGGAACGAAATAGATTATGTCTTACAGATCCCACTTTCTGTAGAAAGACAATCAGGGAATTTTATAAACAACTTTATCTTAATACATTTGACAACTTAAAGGAAAAATTTCTTAAGTAACACAGTTTACAAAGATGGACACAATAATCCAAAACATTAATAATATGTGTGCGTCTCTTTAGTTGTGTCAGACTGTTTGCAACCTCATGGGCTCTAACCCAGCAGGCTCCTCTGTCTATGGGATTCTCCAGGCAAGAATACTGGAGTGGGTTGCCACGCTCTTCTCCAAGGAAAACTTCCCAAACCAGGGATCCAACTCACGTCTCCTGTATTCGCAAGTGGGTTCTCTACTACTAGCGCCACCTGGGAAGCCTCAAAATATTAATAGCAGGGGCCTGAAAGTCAAAATTATTCCTATAATCATATGAGGAACTTTGTTTTTTCCCACTTTTAATCTCTCACGGGCAGTTTCCCAGAGACTGCTATCTTCTATTAATTTACACATGAAAAAGATTGATTAAAAACAGAGGACACATTTTTTCGTAGGACACACCTCAGGAGTGTTTATCAGTGGCTCATTATTAGTTGAAAGAAAAGACTCTATTGCTTAGATATCTCTTACTTAGGATCCCCTAAAGGTCAATTTGTTTCTATTTCCTTGCCAATAGTACATATTTATTAAATGAGTAGGCATCAAGGAGTTGTTTGGAAATAATCAGATTCTTATTTAGCCTTTTTTTTCCTCAACTACTTAACTCCTTGGAATCAATATGTTGACATACTTCCGGAAAAGTCTCTTGCAGACATCAAAACTTAAAAAAAAATTGAGATAGGAGATGTATAAAGATGAGTTATTGCAATTAATTCTTGTGCAGAATATGGATATCCACAGCCATACAAACCAATTTAGCTTTACCTGCCAACAGGCAGAAGAGGGTGAATAAAACTGCTAATATTTCAGAAAGCATTTCACAGAGATCTCATGAAATTACAGCAATGAGTTTCTAATATGTCAATAGATCAGTTAATAAAAATTTTAGGATCTAAAGGCAGAAAAGGGTTTCCCTGGTGCCTCGGTAGTAAAGAATCCGCCTGCAATGCAGGAGACGTGGGTTAGATTCCTGATGGAGAAGATTCCCCCTGGAAAAGGAAATGGCAACCCACTCTAGTGTCTTTGCCCAGAGAATCCCATGGACAGAGGAGCCCGCCAGGATACAGTCCATGGGGTCGCAGAGTCAGACATAACTTAAAAAACAGCAATAACAAAAGGCGGTAAAGAGCATACAAGAAGGAGAAACAGAACTTTCATTCTACACTAGACAAGTCATTCTCAGACTTGGAGTATGTACACCTCCTCTGCATTTATCCTAGAACACCAAACTCTGTGTGACAGCTGAGTTGGGAAGCTGGGGAGCGCTAAATGCTAAGCAAAAACAAATACATCTGTCATAATCCTTTATTTCATGGAATCCACTGTATTAGAGTGTGCCGTCCACCAAGTAAAGGTTGATTTTTATAAACTCATCTTTCTAAGGCTAAAATTCCCTTTAGAATAAGAAAATATTCCTTGGATCTGTCTATTTGGGCAAAAGAAATGCCCCAAGCTTATGATAAATACTTGTATTGCACAGTGCTTTACAAAGTCAGCCAATTCGTGGCCTCTACAGAATTTCTCCAGTAACTTCCTGAGTCCATTCCCTTGAATACGCATATTTGCCTGACTCAGTCAAAAATGTCATCAATCAGGATTATGCAGTAAATAATAGTGTAGAGATTATTCCCTGAGCACAATGAGAGATTGTTTCAACACACAATGTTCAGGATTATTAGATGAGAAATAAAGAGTCGTGGCAGGATGATTTTTGCCTACAGCTGAAGGCAGGTAACTCCTGCTTGCTACTGGCAGGAAGCATGTCATGGGGAAAAGACTAAAATAATATGAAAATGAAATTCATACTGATCTTATTCAATAGGTATAAGTGCCTATAAAGATGACCAACACAAAGTCCTTGCCTGTGGAAATGCTCAACATTTTACACATTATGAGAACCACAGGCTCATAGAAGCATTTTCCTTAAAATTTTTGCAACTTTGGCATTGATTTGAAATTGCTTTTTCTATAACATATAAAACTTTATCAACATGTGTATAAATCACTTGTGAAATACCTTTGAATAAGTTAGGTCTGTGAATATCCAGTAATAACTGTTTTCCTCTATCCCTAAATAAGGTATGGACTACTTGGAAAGCTTTCAATCAACCTTCAAGACAGCTTTTTCGTCACTTTCTAGGACTTTGCTTTTTTTTTTCTTCTACCCAGGAAGATGAATTGCTCCACCAGCTTGTGCCTATAATTATAGTAATAGCAATAATAGTTCGCAATTATCAAGTGCTTTCTATATGTCAAAGACTCCTCTAAGAAGTAAGTCATTTAACTCTCATAAAACTGTATAACATGAGCATTGCTATTGTACCTATTTTACATTTAAGGAAAATGAGGTATGGGGAAGTTATATATGTTGCTCAGGGCCACACGGGGTCTTCCTGAGGGGCTCAGTGGTAAAGAATCCACATGCCAATGCAGGAGATGCAGGCTCCATCTCTAGGTTGGAAGATCCCCTGGAGAAGAAAACAGCAAGTGAAAGTGTTAGTTCCTCAGTCATGTCTGACTCTTTGCAATCCCATGGACTGTAGCCTGCCAGGCTCCTCTGTCCATTGAATTCTCCAGGCAAGAATACTGAAGTGGGTAGCCATTTCCTTCTCCAGGGGATCTTCTAGATCCAAGGATCAAACCTGAGTCTTCTGCATTGCAAGCAAATTCTTTACCATCGGAGCCACCGGGGAAGCAACAACCCACTCCAGTATTCTTGCCTGGGAAATTCCATGGAGAGAGGGGCCTGGCGGGCTACAGTCCATGGGGTCACAAAAGAATCAGACATGGCTTAGTGGCTAAACAACAGGGTCACACAGTCAGTAAGTGACAGAGCTGCCATGTGGACCCGGCTGATTGCATCATTTTGCTATGTGATGCTCGTTTTCACGAGCACACATATATATCCATCACATAGTATTAAGTTGGAGTTTGGGATTTTGTTTCACTGTAGACTGTTTTCTCTGTTAAGAGTAGGGCTACCCTTCATTATAGAGGGCAATTAAACCCTATGACAATAACATCCATGGATCATGTTTTTACTTATTCACAAGTCACTGTCTACCAAATTTATTCATGACCCCCTCCTCCCATGCCCAAACAAACAAAAGCACCCTTTGTCCTAGCTAAAGGAATGACCCACTCCAGCATTTTATAAAAACAATACCCTGTTTCACTCCCGAGAGATTACAGGTTAGCTTTTAACGACGAAGGAAGTACTTTGTGCGCATATTTGAACAGTACCACCTGTTGAAACTTGTAATGTTATTGCCTGAGACTCTTCAGAATCAAGATTTAAACTTTCCTTCAGTCACAAGAGAGCTTATGTGAGTATTGCCAAGAAAATAATGACCAGATCCTCTGTCCCTGAAACTCAGACATTTCCAAGTCCAGCTTGAGGGAGAAACAGCTCTCTGCACCAACAGCTGAGGCACGTTGTGTCAACAAGATGGAATGCACCCGATTTCACTTCGCAGCGTACACTGGAACCCAAGCCACGGCAGGATGACTTTTTTGACGTGTGCAGTTACTTGGGAATAATGGCAGCACCCTTGCAATGTGCTCTGATGGGAAACAGCTGTCAGATTTGAAGCCTTGGTTAGATGTGGCCATCCTCTGTGTGGCCAGTGACTGCTTTTGTTCAGTTCCTATTGGTTAAGGAGAACAAGGGATGGAATTGTTTATTTCTTCAAAAAAACGATTGTATGTATAGAGACTTTCTGGGCAGAGCTCAAGAAAAACAAACATCAATGCTTACTGCATATTATACAGAGAAATCTAGTAGTCTGGCTTTGAAAATGTGGTATTCAACATAAATCTACAGTGATTGTGGTGAAAGGGCCATAGGCTGGGGGTTGTTCCTTTATGCAATCTATCTTGCTCTGCCCAGTTGGTTCAGAAAACACAGGTATAACTAATTTTAAGGGAAATGTTTTATGTTTTTTCTGTT
The DNA here is from genome assembly GCF_963930625.1 of Muntiacus reevesi. Lineage (NCBI taxonomy): Eukaryota > Metazoa > Chordata > Mammalia > Artiodactyla > Cervidae > Muntiacus > Muntiacus reevesi. The sequence continues at coordinate 235,149,583 of NC_089251.1, forward strand.
CATAATTGACAATTCCATGGGAAATACGGAGGAGATAATGGAAGCTGATGGAGCCAATAACAGTAATAAAAAGTGGAAAAGATAAAAAGTCATTTTATCTGCTTAAAAAAGTTGTTCAGTCTTAAGTCGTGTCCAGCTCTTTTGCATCCCCATGGACTGTAGCCCATCAGGCTCCTCTGTCTGTAGGATTTCCCAGGCAAGAATACTGGAGTGGGTTGCCATTTCCTTCTTAAGTCAGTAAGGAAATGAATTTAAAAAACAGATGTCATTAACTTTTCTTTCAAGTCCTTTATGTTAATAGAAATAAGAAGGAAGTGAAACTCGAAACATAGTACTGTATTATCTATCTATTTTTAGTCCAGTTCCTTGATTCACCTTGTCAGAGCCCAAGGACTCCTTTGCCTTCAGATTTAAACAAGAGCAAGTTTCCATTCATTTCCCCATGTTTCTGAGCATTTTAAAATGATAGCTGAGTTATGAGTCATTGCCAAGCTCTTCAGCATCATTGTACCAAAAGCACACAACATGTTTTCTACCTGTCGATGTAAATTATTGCCTGTGTGTAGAACTCCAGGAACGATTTGGCTTCCTGCCCACACAAATGACTTCTCATCATTCAGGTTTCAATTTAATGCCAGTATGTACTGTAAGATGTATGTTCAATCCTACAAATGAGTTGCATGTGCATTTCCATTTCAGAAAACCTGGACTGAATTTTAAAAGAAAGCATTTGGGATCTATTGTATTGGAGGTACTTCTGAGCTTAGCGCATTCTCCATAGAATGTAACACTACAGAAATAGAGTTAGACATTGGGTACTACACCAAATTTTTTGAAAAGAAAAATAAAATAAAAGACAAATGATGTCTTCAGTTTTTGAACTTCCTCTTCCAGAGAAAGAAAAGATATATTGTGAGTTTTCTTTTTTCAGTTACCTTTGCTTTTAAAAATTTCTGTTTGCTTTCTGTTGTCTGTTCACTGGCCTAAGAAGTCAGATCAACTTGAAGAGGGAAAGGTCTTAAACAGAAAGCTAAGGATTTAGAAAACTTTTGTTGAAAAGGCAGAATCTACTCCAAGCTCTAATAAGAAAGATGTTAATACTTTTAGACTTCTTTGCTTCTTACTAGTGATTTTGTTGATGGATGAAAATATATATGAAATTAATTAGAATGCACTCTAAATTTAATAAATTAAAAATATTGTCAAAAATGCCTTTTTGTAAATGTGGCAAAAAGTACTACTGTACATGCAATCTAGTAAAAAGGTCAAAGGACTTAATAATGATAATAATAATACAAAGAAATATGATCATCCACAAAAAGAGCATCAAAATATAAGATAAATCAGAAACAGGAGAGTTCTGAAATAACTGAAAATAAGGAATGTCTCATGTTGCTTTATATTACCAAAAATAGATGCAACATTCTACTGACCAAAAGTACATCAGTAACAAGGATTAAGGCATTCTCCTTTACAGTATGTGTGTACCTTCTGTAAAATCCATCATCTCATTCTGCCACATAATCACACAGGTAATAAATATTACATGTTATGCCAATATGTTTTAATGGCTTCTCTTTCACTCAGCTGTAGAACAAAACCAACAAAGTAAAACAGAGTTTGTAAGTCACCATTGCTTAAACTGAGAAAAAAGAATATATGGAGATTTTTACACTATAATCCTTCCTTATTTTTCATTATTTTTCCTCTTAGCAGAGCATTTAAGTTTGTATTATCTCTGAATGCAGGGTCACAATATTTTTCTACTTAGTAGACTTCTATTTGGTTTCAGAGAATACATTGTTCCACATTATATCAATGTCTATGGGCAAAGAAACACTGGGGACATGATGGCATTGTTGGTTGTAAACTACAATCTCATGCACTCTTCTGAATCTTAGATTTAAGGTAATGTTTATTCCTATACTTCATTATGTATTGCCATGTGCTATTTCTCTATGTTTATATTATGGCCAAAAGTGGATGGGAAGTTTCTTGAAGATAAGAAGCATTTTCCTAATTAGTTTTATAGTATGATGTCAGACTCTGACACATCACCCAGGCATAGTTTTGACTTTAACTCTGTGTTCACACAGAGTTTTGAGTTAGGTCTTGTACTATCGGTATCAATAATCTCTTCCTTTGCTATCAATCATAATGTCCACAGAACTGTAGAACTAAAATATGCATTCCAGATAATCAAGCTCTTTACTTCACAGACAAGAAAACCCAGACTCAGAGCCATTAAATATTTGGCCCAAAGTCAAAAGGAGATTCATGGCTTTCAAACATAGGAAAAGAGTTCATCTTATATTTGAGTAAACTCTGGCCCAGACACCTGCTCTTTCTTGGCAGCCTGCCGTAACAAGGATCATAACTGATGAATGGACATTTACAGTTTATTCAAATTAAGATAAATTTCTCTCATCAGTTGGAATAAGGTAAATTAATCCCTAAGCATAATTTTGAGAAACCAAATGCTTTGGTGCAAATAAGGAAGCAAGCTCAGTAGCCTAGGTGAAGATGCCAAATTTTCCTACAAAGTCTCCTTGTAAGGGTTTAGCAAACTACCTAAGAATCACTTAATTGCTTTATTCACTCATGCATGGACATATGTGAATACAGCAATACATCTGACAGCCTCCTTTCTAAAGAGTTTAAAAGAGTCATCAAATTCTCTAAAACATGCTGTCAGGATTTTCTAGGTTAGAAGGATTTGATTGAAATGGCACTGAATATTTTTCAGAAATAATTGCTTTTCCTTGGTGTTGAATAAAAAATACTTGCAGAATTGATTGATGCATGAATTAGTAAAAGGACTTTGGATAAAAGCTTCCTGAACTTTAAATAAACAAATATTAGAACAAGATTAAGGGCAGAGGAGGAGATTCATAATGGATACCAGGTATCTTACTTTCTTTTTCTAGGTTGCGCTGGTTGCCCTGTGGCAAATCACCAAGCTTCTTAACATTCCTCTGGGTAAGGGTAGAAGCAAAACTTGAGCCTGGAATTATTTTCTAATAGACTTTCCAAAAGAAACCAAAGGGGTTAAAAAGTTAAGAGCATAAATAAAGCTGAAAATTAATAGTGCTCTTATGAAATACTCCTTTCTAGATTTATTTCTATAGTATGTATAGAGAATACATATGCTCTTTGTTTTTTTTGAAAATCCAAAGTTTTATCTTGATATGGATTGAGACCAAGTTCTCTAATCAATTTCTTTGTACTTTCTGTTTTCAAAAATCATATTTGATATCAACATCAACAAGCAGGATTCTCAACATTGCACCCATCAGATAATTTGTTCTAATTATCTCTAATTAGAAAAAGAGAATACTTGAAAATGGATTTGACTTTCTGTCAAACTGTCAAGATAACAGAGGGCTGCATTTTTCTTTTCTAATAAACCAGGAATATTTTTTCCTCCTAATCATACTCCTTTTTATTGAGATATGATTTACATATAAGGACAAGCATGTATTTATTTAATTGTATAATTAAGTGATATTGGAAAAAATCACATCTGTGCAACCCATAATTCGGAAAGGCCCTTATTTTTTAGTGCAATCACACATTTGTCTTGTTTATTTAGAACTTTAAGTAAATGAGATTGCACAGTAAGCACTCATTTTCTGTCAGACTTCTGCCCAACGTAATGCTTTTGTGATTTTTCCATGCCATTCCAGACATCAGAAAATCATTCTTTTTCAATGCTGAGTGGCATTCCATTAAGTAAATATGCCACAATTTGCTTATCCATTCCAATTTTGATGGTCAATGAGTCGTTTCCAATTTGGGGAAATTATTTTTTAAAATCTATTATGAACATTCTTGTACATAACTTTTTATAAAGTAGTTTGTGTCTTAGGGTCATGATCCATTTTAAAATATATTGCTGGACTACTTCCCACCAGGAATGTGTGAAGAGTTTCAATTGTTCTACTTCCTCTTCATTATCTGATATTGTCAACTTTTCTTATTTTTGCCATTCTAGTGGATGTGAAGTTAAATCTCACGGTTTTATTTGCTTTTCTCTGATGTACCATTTTACATACTTATTGGACATTTGCATTCTTTTGCTGATTTATGACTTAGCATGAGGTCTGTTTTGGTGATAATCCCATATATGCTTGAGAAGAATCTATGTTCTACAGTGATTAGGTATAATATTTTATAATTGTCAGTGATAGTTGTTCAAATATTCCACATTATTACAAATATTTTTGGTCAATCTCTGTCCTCAATTACTGATGAAGTGAAGTTAAACCTCTGATGAGGATTGTAGGTGTGTCTATATTTCCCTTTAATTATGCTAGTTTTTGCATCACGTACTTTAGAGTTCTATTATTAAATACATGTAATTAAGTACATTAGACTTTTTGGGGAGATGACTTTTTAATCATTATGAAATGTCCCTCTTTATCTATGGTAATACTTCTTATATTGAATACAACATTTGTCTGATATTAATATAGTGACACCAGCTTTCTTATGCTTAGTAGTTGTATGGAATATCTTTTTATGTCCTTTATTTTTTTAAAATAAACTTTAATTCTTTGAGCATTTTTAGATTCACAGAAAAACTGAATAGAAGACACAGAGATTTCCATGTACCCCCTTCTCCCCGTACACACAGTCTCTCCCACTGTCACCATCCTGCACCAGGGTTATTCATTTGTTACAATTGATGAACCTATACTGTGAGTGTGAAAGTCGCTCAGTCGTGTCTGACTATTTGTGACCCCATTGGACTATATAGTCCATGGAATTCTTCAAACCAGAATACTGGAGTGGGTAGCTGTTCCCTTCTCCAGTGGATCTTCCTAGCCCAGGGGTCAAACTGGAGTCTCCTGCATTTCAGGTAGATTCTTTACCATCTGAGTTATCTACATTAATCCATTAGTATCACCCAAAGTTCATCATTTACATTAGGTTTCAGTCTTGGCGTATACATTCTACTGATTTAGACAGATGTGTAATGAAATGTATCCACCAATATAGTATCATACAGAATAGTATAACAGCTCTAAAAATCCTCTGTCTACAGTCTACTCATCCCTCCCTGATCCCTAAACTCTGGCAACAACTGTTCTTTTTTTTTTTACTATCTTCATAGTTTTGTCTTTTATAGAGAGTCACATATTTGGAATTATACAGTCTGTAGCATTTTCATATTGGTTTCTTACACTTAATAATATGCATTTAAGGTCCCTCTATATCTTATGGCTTGATAGCTCATTTCTTTTCAGCACTTAATAAAACTCTATTGTCTGGATTTACCAGTTTGTTTATATATTCACCTACTGATGGACATCTTGGTTTCCAAATTTTGGCAATTATGAATAAAGCTGATATAAAAAAGATCTGTAATTTTCTTTCTTTGTAGTCTTTTCTTTCACAATAAACTGTGGGAAATTCTTAAAGAGGTGGGAATACCAGACCACCTCATCTGTCTCCTGAGAAATCTGCCTGCAGGTCAAGAAGCAATAGTTAGAACTGGACATGGAGTAACAAACTGATTAAAAATCGGAAAGGAGTACGTCAAGGCTGTATCTTGTCACCCTGTTTATTTAATTATATGCAGAGTACATCATGAGGAATGCTTGGCTGGATGAAGCACAAGCTGCAATCAAGATTGCTGGGAGAAATACCAGTAACCACATATTTGCAGACGACACCACCCTCATGGCAGGAAATGAAGAAGAATTTAAAGAGCCTCTTGATGGAAGTGAAAGAGGAGAGTGAAAAGGCTGGCTTAAAACTCAACATTCAGAAAACTAAGATCATGGCACCCGGTCCTAAAACTTCATGGCAAATAGATTGGGAAACAGTGGAAACAGTTTCAAACTTATTGTTGGGGAGCTCCAAAATCACTGCAGATGGTGACTGTAGCCATGAAATTTAAAGACACTTGCTCCTTGGAAGAAAAGTAATGACCAACCAAGACAGCATATTAAAAAGCAGAGACATTACTTTGCCAACAAAGATCCATCTAGTCAAGGCTATGGTTTTTCCAGTAGTCATGTATGGATGTGAGGGTTGGACTATAAAAAAAGCTGAGTGCCAAAGAATTGATGCTTTTGAACTGTGGTGTTGGAGAAGACTCTTGAGAGTCCCTTGGACTTCAAGGAGATTCAATCGAGTCCATCCTAAAGGAGATCTGTCCTGAGTTTTCATTGGAAGGACTGATGTTGAAGCTGAAACTCCAATACTTTGGCCACCTGATGAGAAGGGTTGACTCATTGGAAAAGACCCTGATGCTGGAAAAGATTGAAAGCAGGAGGAGAAGGGGGTGACAGAGGATCAGAGGGTTAGATGGCATCACCGACTCAATGGATATGAGTTTGAGTAAGCTCCGGGAGTTGGTAAGGGACAGGGAAGCCTGGCATGCTGCAGTCTATAGGGTTGCAATGAGTTGGACATGACTGAGTGCCTGAACTGAGTCTTTTCTTGGTTTGGATATTAGGATAATTCTGATCTCATTGGATGTATTTCCTCTGTTTGTATCCTCTAAAAGTGATTGTGCAGAATTGGTAGAATTTTTTCATAAATTCTTGACAGAATTCATAAGTAAACCCATCAGAGCCTGGTTCTTTCTACTTTAAAAGGTTATTAATTATTGATTCAATGTCTTTACTGAAAATAAGTTTATTCAGATTGTGTATTTCTTCTTCTATAAGTTTTTACAGATTATGCCTTTCAAAAATTGTTTTAAAAGTCCATTTCATCTTGGTTCCTGAATATGTGAGCACAGATCTCTTTACAGTATTCCTTTATTATTATTTGTGTCCATAGAATTTGTAGTGATATCCCCTACATTCATGTTTGGTACTAATGATTTGTGTCTTCTCCTTTTTAAACATTAGGTTGGCTAGAGATATTAATTTTAATGATGTTTCCAATAACAAGCTTTTCATTTCATTTAGTTTCTCTTACTTTCCTGTTTGCAGTTTCATTGATTTCTACTTTTATATTTTTAGTTAATTAAGTTATTTATTTTAATTGGAGGCTAACTACTTTACAATATTGTAGTGGTTTTGCCATACATTGACTTGAATCAACCATGGGTGTACATGAGTCCCCCATCCTGAACCTCCCCTCCCAAATCCCTCCCCTTTGCTCTTATTTTTATTAATTCTTTTCCACTATTTACTTTGGATTTAATTTGCTCTTTTTCTAATTTCTTAAAGTAGAAGCTTAGATCATTGGTTTTAGATCGTCCTTCCTTGCCAATATAAACATTAAATAGTATAGATTTCCCTAGAAGCATTGTTTTCACTGCATCCCACAAATTTTGTTATGTGTTCATTTTCATTTAATTTGAAGTATTTTTCACTCACTTCAGATTTCTCCTTTAACCCATGTTATTTAGAAGCATGTTGCTTAACCTCCAAGTGTTCAGGGATTTTCCAACTATCTTTCTATTATTGATTTCTAGTTTAATTCCACTGTGTCTGAGAGCGTACAGTGTATGATTCTTATTGTTTTTTAATTTGATGTGTGCTTTATGTGCCTATTTTAGAGATTTTTGTGAGGCTGGTTATTTGGGGAGAAGGTATTGCTAAATACATGAAAAACTGGTTAGACAATGCTTATTGACTGGAGTGCTTTACTTGTAAACCCCTTGACATTTAATATTCAATCTTAGACTTTAGTCTGCAATACCAATTGTACCTATAAGCAAGTGAAAGTAACTCAGTCATGTCTGACTCTTTGCAACCCCATGGACCATACAGTCCATGGAATTCTCCAGGCCAGAATACTGGAATGGGTAGCCTTTCACCTCTCCCTTCTCCAGGGGATCTTCCCAACCCAGGGATAGAACCCACATCTCCTGCATTGCAGGAAGATTCTTTACCAACTGAGCCACAGGGAAAGACCCAGCATACTGGAGTGGGTAACCTATCCCTTCTCCAGCAGATCTTCCCGACCCAGATCTTCCTGACCCAGCAACTGGGGTCTTCTGCATTTGCAGGCAGCTTTACCAACTGAGCTGTTAGGGAAGCCCAGGTGTACCTATAGGCCAGTCTGATGTTATGTTTTGGCAACTTGTCCCTGCTCCAAGTATTGTTATGTAGCTTTGGCTGGTATTCCACTATTTTAGTCCAGGAAGTAGTTGAAGGCACACACATTTTGGCTGGGTGCAGATTACTCTGAGAATAGCTCTCCTGCTCCAGCATTGCAACAAGCCTACAATGCAACTTTTGAAAAAACTATTTCCCTTTTGCCATCACTGGTTGAGACAGGTCAGGTCTGACATTGCCAAGGGAACCACCTGAGGGCTTTCCTAACTCTCTAATGGCTGCTGGCTTCATAGAATTTTATCTGTAATTAAATCTATTTTGTCTAATTTAGGAACAGACTCTGGTAAAGATTTCAGTTTCAGTGTGAAAGACAGGTAGAGTTCTTTTTAGCTGCAGACAGTTTAGAGCTGTATAATCTTTTACTCTCATTTTGTTTAGGTTTTTCCAGTTTGACTTTGGGCATTTGCTTAATCTTTTTGTGTCTCAATATGTTAATTTTCCAAAGAGGCAGTCAATTTCAAAAACGTTTGAAAAAGAATATATATTGTTCTAAAATATATCTTTGCATAAGTATTGAAAATTTAGCTGAATTGTAATGAGGTGAATTGGCTTCATGTCAGTGCCACACATTCAGTTAACCTCAAAGTCACAAAATCTGACTTATAAATAGAGCATAATTCTACATAAAAATGATGTTTTGCACTTCATTAGATTTGATTGATCTCAAGCACAGTTATGTATATGCTACAGATTAGCTTAAATAGGATTTCAACTTTTAGGTGACTCCTTAGATTCTAAAATATCTTCCTAATTACTTGCCTCCTGATAGACTAGAAATCCTTGTACATTGAGGGGATTAACTGTTACTGTGCTTTTAAAGAGATTAGGTTCTCTCTGAGAGAGAAAAAAATGGGGCATTGAAAAATGGAAGCTTATCACCCTGTCTGAAATATAATTCTGTCCCTGTATGGGGAGGCATACAGAACACTTTGGTGAACCTTCCCCCAAACAGCATTTTCTTGCTTTGTATCATGTTGGAAAATAGAATTCAAAATAAAAATTTATTTTTTGAATGTCTATGTACAATTTTAGTGAGTTCAAGTTTAACGTGAAGGGTCTCTCAAAACTGACCTCAAGATTAGATTTACCAGCTTAAAACTCAAGGCTTAGGAAAAAAAAAAAAGGCTAATCTTTGTTGCATGACAAACTTGAGGGGGCCAGAGAGGTTTCTTTCCACAACTGCAGTAGCAATGATTTGATCACCATTTGCCTTTAGTGTTTACACAGACTGGGATCAAGCCGGTAGTCTTCTCTTTAAGAGCAGTGAGCGTCTCACAGAGCATAATTGTAAGACTGATACATTTTCTTGTGTTAGTTCTCCTTAAATCCAGTCTCTTAGCCCTCTTCACAAAACTCAATAAAATAGCTTCCTTGATTTAAAATTTTTTAGGAGAAAAAAAGAGAGTCTGTCAAATTAAGAGCCTAATAATCACACCATTTTAAAACCCAACATCCTCCTTTGATGATAGTCTTTCCATTCCTGATTCCCTTTCTCCCAATATAGGAGCATAAACAAGCAAACCTTCCAAATTGGTAAGAGTATCAGGGGAAAAAAAAAAAGAAATATTCTAAAGCATAGGACAGTGTTGCACAAGTGATTAATGGTCCCCTATACAAATTTTCCTCTTTTTGTTTGGTAGTAAAATCTCTAATTTTTATTTGGGACTATGGCTACTCAGAACAAAGATAATTTTCCCCAGCCTTGCTTTTATCTATACGTGGCTGTATGGCTAAATTCTGACCCATGAGTGGTATGTGGAAAATTCTTACGGCAGCATTTGAGAACTTTTCTTAAAAGGAGCTAGTGTGCATCTTTTGCTCTTTCCTCTTTCCTGTACTATCTTGTAGATGAAATTCAGGTGTCATGCCTGGACCTGATATAGCCAAGAAAGACCATTGGCAACGGCACCTGTTTCTCTGAAGATCCTTTCTTTGAACTGCCTGCTACTAGAATTCTACATGAAGAAAAAAATCAACATTTATGTTGTTTCAACTACTGTTTTTCAGGTGCTTTTTACTTGCAGATAAACAAATCTACCTCTAACTAGTATGTTTAGTATTTCTCATCCTTATTGGAAAGATTTTCCCCAAAGGTATTAATTATAACAAATGTACATTTTAATTACTGTAATTTGCAAATTAAAAGGTCAACAAATATTTGAAATGTCCGTCTTTTTTATTTTTGTGCACCAATAAGAAAATTTGCATTCCTCACTCAAAATTTATTTGTATATAAATTTTCATCTTTGAATAATCTTGACAAATAATCAATTCTTCCATCTCCTGAAATATCTCTGTTGATTTAAGGATGATCCACACTGATACCAATGATCATTGGGAGTCTACCTCATCCCAACTTTGTGTCCAATTCTTCTGTGTCTGTATTATTATTTTTTGAAACATCCAAAAAATGAAGGTGTGGTTTCTAGTTCTACACATAAGGAATTTAGAAGTCAATATTACTTCCTAACAACAAATGAAAAGCTGAATAGAGTATACAAATTAACTTTTTTTTTATTCATAAAGTATATGAAGACACAGGACAAACCGCTGCTCCTGATGCTTAAAAGGAGACAAGTAAATACAAGGGAGTCACAGCTAGCCAGGGCAAAGGCTCACCAGAAGTCATTGTGGGAACCAGTGCCAGGATAGGAAACCCTGAGCCGTAGCTGATAAACTGATGCAGACTCAGTGTGGACAATTCTGGTCGTTAAAATCTCCAGGAGGACCCAGTCATCAGGTGGGGTACCGTAATCTGTGATTTACCTCCAGGAGCTTTAAAGGGTCCCCATGGTAAATATCAGAGAAAATACTGCTTGAACTTCTGACAGGGGGAGAGAAAAACCATTTTGAAATATGCCATAGCACGCTGTTTTTCTTTAAAAGTTTGCTCTCATGAGAAATTGGTTAACCAGACCCTAACCTGCAGGGTATTATCAGAGCCAAGCAGAACTGGGGGAAGGGAAATGACCCAACTCCAGCCACTCTAACCCCACTGCAGCCATCCTTTCACAACTGTGGGAGGGCAAAAGCCGTGAGAAATGCTTGTGAAGTTCATAGTGTGGGGACATAAGCTCATTAAAAGACTGAGGCCGAACTAAAAGACTACAGAACACTTTCTGCCCTCCATCTCAAACCACAGTACTAGTAGCCTATATATAGCAACTTTGTTTTTTATATCTAATACATGATATCGAGCTACCAAGAAATAATTACAAAGTGTATCAAAAGGCAAATGACCCAATCTGAAGAGGCAACATTAATATCAGAACCTGTGATATTGGAATTATCAAACTAGGAGTTTAAAACTACTGTGATTAATACAAGGCTTCCCAGGTGGCTCAGTGGTAAAGAATCTGCCTGCAATGCAGGAGATTCGAGTTCAGTCCCTGGGTTGGGAAGATCTCCAGGAGGAGGAAATGGCAACCCACACCATTATTCTTGTCTGGAAAATCCCTTGGACAGAGGAGCCTGGCGGACCACAGCCCATGGGATCACAGAGAATTGGACATGACTGAGTGAGTGAGATCAGCACAGCACACTGAATTAATATGCTAAGAACTCTGATGGATTAAAACATAGGGCATTCAAAAACAGATGGCATGGTAAGCAGGGATATGGAAATCCTAGGATGCACTAAAAAGAAATACTGGAGATAAAAAACACTGTAACAGCAAAGTAGAATGCCATTGATGGGCTTATTATAAAATGGGACACGACTGAGGAAAGAATCTCTGAGTTTGAGGATATCTCAATAGATACCTCCAAAACTGAAAAGCAAAGAGAACAAGGGCCGAAGGAAAAAGCCAGAACAGAATATTCAAGGACTATGGAACAACTCTAAAAGATGTAACATAGGTGTAAGAGGAATACTAAAGGAGAAAAAAAGAAAGGAAAAGAGGGAATATCTGAAACAGTAATGAATAAAAAATTCTCACAAATTAATGTCAGATGCAAAATCATGGATCCAGGAAACTCAGAGGGACACCAATCAAGATGAATGCCCCAAGATACACATAGCCATATCATTTTCAAACTATAGAAAGTCAGAGATAAAGAAAAAAATCATGAAAGAAGCTAGAGAGAAAAATCACCTTACTTAAAATAGAACAAAGATAAGAATTACATTCATTTTCTCTTTATAATCATGCAAGCAAGTAAAAGAGTGGAGTGAAATATTTGAAGTATTGAGAGAAAGAAGTCACTGATTTTGTACCCTGTGAAATTTTGGACCTAGATTTTGTACCCTGTGAAATTATCCTTCAAAATTGAAGGAGAAATAAAGATTTTCTCAGATAAAAATTGAGGGAATTTGTTGCCAGACCTGCCTTAAAAGAAATGTTACAAGTAGTTCTTCAGAGAGAAAGAAAGTAATGTAGGTCAGAAACTTGGTTCTGTATAAAGAAAGGAAAAGCATCAAAGAAGGAATAAGTAAAGTTAAAATTAAAACTTGTTTTTCTTAGCTGACTTAATAGGCAACAGTTGGCTCAAACTAATAATAGCAGCAATATTTAATTAGGTATGCTTATGTACAATATGTGTCATATATATGTAAGCAGAGAAATGCTTAGGTGTAAATCTAACAAAATATGCATGAGATCTACGAGAAAAACTAGGAAACTCTGAGGAATGAAATCAAAGAACTAAATAAATGGAGAGATATTTCATGTTTATTGATAGGTAAACTCAATATCATCAAGGTGTCAGTTTTCTTCCCAACTTAATCTATAGATTCAATGGAGTCCTAATCAAAATTTCAACAAATTAATTTATGGCTATCAACAAATTCTAAAGTTTATATGAGGAAACAAAAGACTATTCTTATTTCTATGAGTTCAACTTTGATTTTTCTTTTTTTTCAGATTTCACATGTAACTGCTATTATACAATACTTACCTTTCTCTGTCTGGCTTATTGTGCTTAAATGATACCCTCCAAGCTCATTTTCATTTATGTTGTTGCAAGTGGTAGGATTTCCTTCTTTTTTAAGACTAGATAATATTTCAGGTGTGTGTGTGCGTGTGTGCCACATTTTTTTAAAATCTGATCATCCATTGACAGACCCTTAGATTATTTCCAAACCTTAACTATTGTGAATAATGCTGCAATAAACATGGGAGTTCAAATCTCTTTGAGATAATTATTCTGTTTTTTTTTTTTTTTATAATTATTCAAAAGTAAGATTGAAATTAGGATGTATGATGGCTCTAGATTTGTTCTTTTTCAAGATTGCTTTGGTTATTTGGGATCATTTTGCGGTATCACACAAATTTTTGGACTGTTTGTTCTGGTTCTTTGAAAAATGCCATTGGAATTTTGATAGGCATTCATAGAGTCTGTATATTGCTTTGGGTAGTGTTGATATTTTAACAATATTAATTCCTCTTATGCATGAGCACAGAATATCTTTCCACTTATTTTTGTCATTTTCTTTCATCAGTATTTTATAATTAGCCTTGTAAAGATTTTTCAACCCTTTGGTTAAACTTATTCCCAAGCATTTATTCTTTTTGGTGCTATTAGAAATGTTATTTTTTCTTATTTTCTCTTTCCAGTAGTTAGTATAAAGAAACACAACTGATTTTGTATATCAACTTTTTATCCTGCATCTTTACTGATTTTTTAATTTCTAACAACGTTTTGGTAGAATTTTTAGAATTTTTTTATATATAATAAAAGTACAAATAGTGTAATAATTTACACATTTGTAAATAGTGATAACCTTATTTCTTCCTTTCTGATTGGATGACTTTTGTTTATTTTTCTTACCTAATTGCTCTGGCTAGGATTTCCAGTACAATGTTGAATAAATGTGGTAGGCATGGGCATTCTTGTCTTGCTCCTGATCTTAGAAGAAAAGCTTTC